>NC_056700.1:15964946-16597446 GCF_018831695.1 Puntigrus tetrazona | reverse complement strand
GTTTGGAACTACTTGAAGGCGAGCAGATGATTTTGGGTGAACTATTCCTTCAGTGAACCTACTGAATCAGACTTTCAGCCTGAGTGAACTGCATGTGGTTTGTGAAACTCAATGCAATTGCGTATGACAAAGTGAAGTTCAAGGCAACATCTATTCATCTCCTCCATCCAAACAGTATCTGCTTCCGTCTCCATTTACAGAGGCGTGGTGCACTGAATCGGACAGCTGATGCAGAAACAGCAGGGTGACTCCTGATGGAGGGCTCACTTCCAGCTCTCGATACGTTTCACCTGCGCTGACTCGGACAGCTAAGCAGATCAGTGCACAGTCAGCCCGTATCCGGACACAGCTCTCCCACATTATCCAAGAAACCTGATCGCTCCGCTGGGACTGCGGTGCCACATTCAAGCTCTTTACAGGCAAAGCTTCCAAGTCCACTATGAATACAGGACTAGTATTTTCATTCAGACCACATAGTGAGAGGTGATTCTGCTACAGCAAAGGTCGATTACTTCAAAGCTTCTAATGTGCTATTTACATATTCTTTTCAGCCACGAGTTCAAATGTTTTCCCACAGCCAGCTATTCAACAAAGCCAAGAAAGCAGAAAACTGTAGCCTTATCTGGAGAGAGGTTTAGTTAGCTTTAGCTAGCTCTTGGCATGATCACAATACACGTGGGAACCTATTAAGTTTGGGAGCATTTTTTTTTTTGCTTTTCGGTATATCTGACAAAAGATTTTGTAGTTTGAAATGTAAATTAACAAATAGGCAATAAATTAATTAATTAATAAATAAAAACCCAAACCCACCTAATGAATGAAAAAAATATTAAAAACATAACAAAAAAAAAAGGTGAAAAACAAACTTGGACTACATGTGTAATTATTTTTGTTTCTTCTCATTTTTTGTTATCAGCAATGTACACAGGTATACTTATTACATTTTCTATTATTCAGTTAAATCTTTATCGGTTTTACCACCTGCATAATGGTTGTCACCAGTACATTTTACGATTAAAAGCAGATTTTTTTAGTTTATTTAGATTATTAGTATATTATTATTATTAGAACTATAGTAAAACCTGAAATGTCACAGTATTTTCTACAATTAATTTCTGGAAACTACAGCTACCACATCTGTTATTTTGGTAACACTAAGTTGGGGAACCCTACACACAATTAACTAGTCTAAGTGTTTACTCTAAAATCTATTAATCTAAAGTGTTATCATATTTTCACAGTGCATGGTTTAAAATATGATAAAAGACTATAAATGCATCTCAATGTCGTATAGGGAGTATAGCGAATGATTTGACATTTTGTTGTCAATGTAGTCAATAGTAAATAAGTCAGCAATTTTAGGCATGAATGCGTAAAACGTTGCTTAAGTAGTCTCAAGCACCTCATGAATTCTGCACCTCCATGAGATGTCAAGCAAAACCTCCATATTTTCATCCTCTCAGCATCTTGCTGACAATGACATTGCAAAAGCAACTGATGCAGACAAACTAAAAACTGACTACACTGAACAAACTAATTATATTTCATCACTTCCAAAATGACAGTGAGGACAGGGAGTCCTAAAGATCAGATACTGAAATACAAATGGGAACTTTCTGCGGTATGAAAAAAAAAAAAAAAAAATGTATGCAGTTCTATGGACTACCGTTATAGTAAATAAACAAGTCAATATAGTACTGTTCAAAATCTTGGGATCAGTAAGACTCTTGAGCACAAAGTCAGCATATCAGAATGATTTCTGAAGGATTGTTTGACACTGAAGACCAGATTAATGGCTGATGAAAATTCTAATTTGCAATAAAAGAAATAAATTACACACACATACACATACATATATATAATGTTATGATATTATATATAAAAATAAGTTATATCTTTAATGCAGAAAATAATTTCTTTAAAAAACACTTTTGTTTAATTAAACAAATGTAGTCATGGTGAGCATGCAGATGTTTTTGGAAAAACTAAAATCAAAAGCACACAAAAAAAACTTAAATGATCCTACACAAAACAGAATGGTATTGTATATATATTTTTTAAAATCTGAATTTTAGGTGAACTATCCCCTTAAAAGCATCCAAACGTGTGTGTAGGAGTGAGCACAGTGACAGATGTCTGATGAGTGTTCAGTAGTAATTCATCTCAATCAAACGGTCACATGCAGTACCTCTGTCTTGGCCACACCATCACATGCCCCACAACACTCGCACACTCCTTCCCGGCATTACTTTATGATCAAGAGCTCCTCACAAACAGATGCACTCAATTCACAAGGCGCAGCATGAGAAATCAGCCTGATTAGAATCGTCTCCTCCTCATCTGTAGTCTAACCGCAGCAGCTGTGGCCATTAGAGTATACAGAGAGAGCAGATAAACCAGCTACATAACAGTCAGAGCCCACAGTGTCCATCCTGTTCCAGCAAACACAAACAAAAAGGGTGGAAATGCAACTTCTGGTTTGTCACCACAGGTAACCGGCCCTAATTCGGCCCTGAGGCCTGTGACACACTGTCTGTGTAGTAATAAAGCAAAAGTGACTTTCCCTAATGCTATTAACAGCCCCGTTTATCCATTAATCCTCTAGCTGCAGTAAGATTTACGGCACTTACACACCCGATCGCAACAAGAAGCAAATTACAGGAAAATCTGACAAATCAAAGGACGGAAAGCAAAGAGCCAATGTCCATGTGATATAACATCATGTGTGTGGACAGTTTCGAACAAAGGAAGACAATAAAAGAAAGCCATTTTTAGGCAGACAAAATAATCTTAAAAATGTGTACCATGGGCAGTACATCGGAATGCTAACAGCTTGAAATTGATCATTTGATCAGCTAAAATGAAATAATAGATTTATTTTGTTTAGAACAAATAGGAACTTTATCAAATGAAATAAAAAAAAATGCAGCAAAGCAAAAACCAAACCAAACAAAGTAAAGCAAAACAAACAAAAACCATTTCCTTTCAATAGAACTCAATCAATAAAGAAAGAATTTTGTTTGGTCTGTTGAATTAAATTTTTGATGGTGACTGATGTAGAATGATTTTCATCGGCACACAGGAACTGTCCAACGGCAGCACAAAATACATAATAAAACGATAAAAAAAAAGATTTCTTTTTGTTAGAACACATGGGAACTATTGAATGTCAGCCAATGTAGAATTTTTCAAAACGGTTGTTTTGAGAAGAATTGGCCTCTGCTAACCAGACAAAGTATTTGTAATACAGTGCAATCCACTAGGGGCAGTAAAAAAAATTGCTGTCAAAAGGTTTTTCAAAACATGTCAAACATAAATTAAGTAAAATGAATCCAAACTTTTGACTGGTAGCGTAAGTGCAGTTTAAATCGCAGCTTTAGCGCAGTAGCTTCATTAGGGACGAACTGCCAGAATGGTTCTGCCAGAGAGCTGTCAGACTGCCTGAAAGGTCTAAATTTCTTTTAAAACAGATCTCATGTTATGCCAGCTCCCAGCACTGCATATTTTCCAACGAGCTGCTCTCTATAAGACACAAGCATGAATTTAAGCTGAATTTTTGGCCTTGTTATATAAGCACTCCTTACATATTCCATTTTTTTTGGAATAGTTGTTTATAATTAAAGGATAGTGGAAAGCTATTGCTTTACCTATAAAAGTTTAGTAGAAAATATAGTCCATTCAAAAATATCTATTCAATCTGTCTAAAATAAAACAAAGATGGCTTTGAATTTATCTGAAAAATACTCGCACATCTGTCTCTTAAATTCTGAAGAGAGAGATCTAAGGACCTGAAGGACATTCAAGTGAGGTTCAGTCAAAGTTCCCTCTGAATACATTTACAAGAAACAAACAAGCGTAAGTTGTACCTGTCATTTTCTGTTGGTCGTAGCGATGGGAGTCTAAAGCTTGTGTTGCGATCCAGCTTTGTTTGACTCTTCGTTCTTTTGATAGATCCTTTCAGTCGTTTACTTAAAAAACCCTGTGGAGCAGAAGCACAGAGAAAAAGTCAGTTGAGTTCCTATGAGAAAGTCATGTTTTCAGTCGATGAATGACAGCCGAGTGTGAGGTATGACTCATCCTTGCTCATGAGTAAGCGTCTGCATATACAACTTTAAAGTCATGATCAATTATACATGGACAGCACTCTATGAAAGACCCTGAGAACATATGACAGAGACAACGGCACCATCAAGACAAAGCAGACGGCAACTTCGCAAAGACTTCGTTGACCTTTCAAAAGCAGGATTGAACATTAGAGGACAGGCAGCTGAAGTAAAACCCAACAGACCGTTTCAGCAGACATATCAGTCTATCTTGGCGGTGAAAATGCACTCGCATGGAGCAATATGGGACGGCCAAGGCCGGCTGAACAGTTTACCGTCTGCTTGTAGCACAGTCATTGCTTGCTCAGTGTCTTGAAGGAAAACAAAATATTAATAAGTAACCAACTCAGAGAGTTCAAACGGCCACCTGTGGATATAAAAAGTGAGTAATATTTGGTTCTGGGTCAGAACGTGCTTCTCTTACGAAGTGTGTTTCAGCAAAACAGGAAGGAAGAGAAAAAAATAAAAACTACTCGGCATGAGCAAATCCATTCATGTCGAATGAGGAGGTGTTAACTCATTTCACAGAGCACAATAAATAAATGAAATAGTTTTGCTACGCCCATGAAATCTGACTGATCTGACTGATTCGTGAGCTTGTTATAGCAGGATGGATTCTGATTGGCTGTCAATGTTTGTATCGTTCATCATCAAATTATTCCAACGATATTGTTGATTTTGTGCATTTATCTTTATATTTGTGGACTGATTTTTAGAACGCCATCTTTTATATTCTACAACTATGTCTTTAGAACTAAAAACTTTATCAGTCATAAAATATGACAACACATACAGCTGTCTAACCTGTTTTACAGTGAAGGTATTATTCTGAGAAAAAGAGGAAGCAGGAAGAGAAAACCAGGAAGAAAGAGGGTTGGTTGAGCAGCTATACATTAAAATCATGTGGGACAACGTCTAAAAAAAATAGGGCAGGGGAAGTGAGATTTGTCTTTTTCAGATGAGTGCAAGACTGTAAGTAGGAGAGCGTTTGGCTAGTAAAAGGCCATTAACAACAGAGAAGAAGCAAGACTGTATGTGATAAATTAGTCATTCCTCATCAGAAGAAAGATGAGAGAAAGCTTTATGTTTGAAAAGTGAAATGGAGAGGGTGAACATAAAAAAGGAGAAGAGAGAGAGCACTAATGTGGAGGGTGTCGCTATTTAAAGTCTGAAAAAGGGCATCGTTTGGAAATTGTCCAGCAAAGATCAAAATGTCTTTCAAATTCCCGCTCTGAAGCATGTGGACACCAAAACATCACAATAGCTTAAATATCAAAATAATTGCCATTAGAATAAACAGTTTCCACTCCTCTGGGAATCATGTGACGACTCTGTTGAATCTTATTTAGGCCGTCCTACAGACTGACAGGCTTCAATGCAGTCTTCACATAATTCATATATCAATTATATGCTGCCTCAACAGAGCCCATTAATCCCAGGGCACCTGCCAATCAATGCTTCCATATTCTTAAAAGAAAACGACTTGAGCTGTTTTGAGACTTCATATTAAAAACCCATTCAACATCCAAGTCTTTTATCTGAGTGCATCAAATCACTTCATTTGTCTAGGAATTTTGTGACAGAGAGACAAATATGTACGATTAATCACTTATAAAATGACACACAGAAATGCTGGAGATATAAATATCTGCCTTGTCCCACTTCCTGCCTGGTTAAAAATATCATCAAACAATTTCTAATGCTTCTCAGAGGCACAGAGTGTTTCCAGAATGTGCCTTTGTTACAATATAGCCATCGGAGAGAGCGTTTGCTTATCGTTCATGCAATGCAGCGCTGAAAATACTGCATTAAAAACTCAAATGAATGCGAAAACGCATACAAAAAGGTATACACCATACATTGTATAAACACGTATCGTTTTGCTGAACCTCTGTCCTCACACATAGGAAGTGGCCTGGAATAAGGAAGACCATTAGAGGCTGGAGATAAACGGAGGACGACAACGCTTCACTAATCAGGGGCTCAAGAGGGTAATTAAAGTGGGGCATTTATCCCAAGCAGGAATTCTGCTCTATTTCTACATCAGTGTAGTATGACATGGAACCAGCCTTTTGCAAAAGATGATGATTGATAGTGGGGAGTAAATAACATAAATATTAAAGTAACTGTTATTTCAAAGTTGTGTGACTTATATTCTTCTGCGGAACACAAAAGAAAATACCTCAGTCTTGTTTGTAAGTAAAGGGTTGCAAGTTGTTCTAAATATCTTTTACTTTCCACAGAATGACATGAAGGCGATTAAATGAGGAATTTTTTTGTTTTGTTTTGGTTAAATGTCTTTAAAAAGACAAATTTCTCTTGAAAACAGGTTCAAACTAAATTTTAGGTTACATTTGTTTTGTTCTTCATCATTCAAAACTTTACAAGCCATATTGGTTTGGAACGAAACAAGGGTGAGTACATGATGGCAATTTTCATTTTTGTGTGAACCATCCCATCACAATAGCATAGTTTTTCCAGTCACTTTTTCCAGAATTTAGCAGTGCAGAATTACAAAACTTTGCAACATTTTTAATAAAACACTGGATTGTGAAGTTTACAGCTGAGCAAGTTGAGACAAAAATCAAATGCTCTCCTGAAGAGTCACAAAGTTTTAGCATTACTGAGTCTGATTCATTTCTGTGATTCAACTCGTTCATTTAAATGAACTGAAAAATAAATACTAACACATTTTAAGTAAGCTCTAATAGCTCGCAAAAAGACATTCATGGGCCTGAAATGAAATAAAAGCTGAAGTACAAAGAGTGCTGGCAATGCAAGCTGTGAGAAGTAACTGAGGCCAGAGAGATGTGATTATGAATTGGTATAATGCTGATATGAGTGCTTTGCTAAATGAACTCACAGGCACTTTGAAGGGTGAGGAGTTGGGGCCATCTATGGAAATGTTCTTCTCCGAGCTGCCCAGCCCCGATATGCTCCTCCGTCTGGGAGAGCGCTCCGCAGACGCTTCTGCTGTGAAAGAACAGAGAAAAACAGGGATTAGATCAGAGAAATCTTCAGAGACACTGGGGGGGTGTCTTTAAATGTTTTAATAGGCACACTAATGACCAGAGAACTACATATATTTAAAACAGAGTTGGAAAGCTGTAACACGGGTAGTCAACTGTGGAAAACTTCTAGGAAGAAGTATGACTTTATTGATGAATTACTGACACTGCAGACATAGGAATCTTTCTAAGTGGAATCAACATTTGTGCCAAACATTATTACTACTACTGTGGCTGCACTAATTTAGAAATGATGGCTGACACATAATCAATAATTATTTAATTACGCTATAGCTTAGGTCTATATTATGAATACTTAAACGCCAATCAGAACACAAAAGTGAAGTGGTGTATGTTTCTACTTAAATATTATGTAAGAATTTATATGCAAGTTTGAGGTCAGTAACATTTAGAAAAAAAAATATATTTTTTTTAAATAATAATAATTCAGCCATTTTATGATAAATGCTTTTCTTCAAATATTTAAAACAAACCTTTTATTTGTTTACATTCTATCACACTTCTATTTGGTTTATGCAAACATATAAAGCAGCAGAATGTTCAGAATTGATAACAAAAAAAGAATTGCTTCTTGAGCACCAAATCAGCATATCAGAATGATTTCCAAAGGAAATCACCAAAAGACTGAAGTAATGGCTGCTGAAAATTAGATTTTGCCATCGCAGGAATGCATTACTTTTTAAAATATTAAAATATAAAACAGTTTAAATTGTAATGATATGTAGCCTTAGTGAACAAGAGATAAAATATAAAATCTTAGAGCCCTAACTTTTTAAACAAAAAATATCTGAAAATAAGATTAAGGATGTACAAGAACTTAATTTTAAGAGCATCCTTAATAACAATGCTTTAAAGAAAGGTGTGTCTTTGTCTTTGCTTCCACGTTTTTAAACTGCACCTGCACCCTTGATTAATCCTGCTGACCAGTCTTAAATGTGGTCTGTGCTCCAGTAAAGTCACCTGCCCTCTGTAAATCTATCTCTCCCTTAATGACGCCCAGCAGGTTGCTAACAGAGAGCTGAATTCTTACTAAAGTGCCAGACAGACAGGTTTTAAAAGAGTGAATTAACCCGAAGCTTTCAGTAAGTCCTCTTAATAAAGCACTCATCCATCCACTCATGAACGCTCACTCTACCTGCCACCACCAGACTTCCAGATGGACGCCCTGTGGCTCTCATATAAAGCCACTCTTAGAAGCTAAGTGGAATATTACTCATTTTCCTTTCATAGCCAAGTTTATTTTTAATTTCCTCAAACCGATTTATTCTACATTTGCAGGGAGCCCCACAGCCGATGTGTGTCAAGGATGAAGCAGGACGTAACCTACATCTGCACAACCTCCCAGAGATCCACCCCTCACTGAAGAGTGCATCACCCCATAATGAGTTAATTCACCCAGAGAAATAAAAACCCAGTCCATCACTGAGCATGAACTGCACCAGAACACCCGCCTCTCGGCGTCTGCACTGAATCAAGAAACACTGTTGAAATTGACCCAGAGGTCTTTGGCCAAGACGCTGCTTCTGGTTTCAGCTTGCAGGCCTCAGTGGATCCATACAATAGAGATTGTGCCTGGTCCATTGGAAAGCTGCCCAACGCTGCTCAAGATCAGTCCCTCGGCTCACAAAATGAGCTTAAAGATGTAGTTTACCCCAAAATTCTTGTCTGACTTGCTTTTTTAGTGTATATAACACTGTTTTTATCCAAACGATGAAAGACAGTAGGGTCCAAAACAGCACTGGAGTCCTCATTCGACAGAATTTTTCGCAATATATCCGTTTTATAAATAAAAGAAAGTTGCACACGTTTGGAACGAAATGAGGGTGAAGAAATGCTGCAAAAATGTATTTAGGTAAACTATTCATTTAATATCTCACATTACATGAACAGGACGTTGTAATGTCTCTTAGACTTCGCATCAGTCATTCTCACATTTGGCTGCTCTCCAGAGGACCATTGATTAATGGCTAAATTTAGCAGTTCAACCTGTTTTGCAGCTCAGTCAAGTTCTGTGCAGTCCATCTGACTTTCTAAGACCTCAAGATGCGTAAAAGACATTTTTAAAAAGACACTCTTGAAAATTAAGGTTCTTCATTGCCATTGATGGTTCAATGAAAAACCTTTAACATCCATGGAACTTTTCAATTGCACAAAATGTTAGGCTCTCCACATGATTCTTTTGAAAACCCTTCACATAAAGGTTCTTTGGGGAACAAAAATGATTCTTCTACTGCAACGCTACCAAAATAGAATTTGCAGTATATTCATGCTTCACAAGAACAGCAACTTCACGTTTTCTCCACGGCCACAGCTGGGCTCTGCAAACCGCCCCTTGTATCATAAAGCTCCTCAGATCAAACTCTTCCATGCATCACTCACACTCTCCGTGAAGTTGCTGCCTGTGCGAGGGCTCTGCAGTGCTGAACTTGACGAATCGCAGCAATCTCTATGACTAAGCACAGCGGTACTTATATTACAATCCTGACGCTAGCAACACGAGATCATGGGTTCAATTTCCAAAGAATGCTTGTTGTGACAAAAAATAAAATAAAATACAGCTTGAACGCACTTTACATCACTTCCGATAAAAAGTAATCGCATACCAAGAGAAGCAAAACACCCCCTCGTTTCCCCTCTGAACATGCACGGGCAACTTATCAAACAGGAAATGACCTGTAACAGCATATTCAACTCAACTTCAATCATTATAGATTTTTTAATGACCCTCCAAGTCTGAGAGTAAGACGATAACTTAATTTATTAAAGTTAATCTAATAACATCCAGCTGAAAACGAGGAAACAAGAGAGGGAGAGTGAAAGATACCTCTATCACAGCTGTTGCCCATCACCTGCTGAATAAATGGAGCTGGTCACCATTGGATTGGCCGAAGAGTGACCATCACCCTCGTCCAATGAGCTTGAGCGCTTTCCCTTTAATTGTCCATTACTCTGAGAGAGATTCCGCCGCATTGATAAACTGCAGCCTCTTCATTGTCCTGCCGTGGCTTGCTGCCACATCGTACCTTCTTCCTCTCTCTCTCTCTCCGGCGCTCTCCCTGAAAGACTGAAACGTCCTCTGCTGAAGCTCTCTCTCTCGTTTCAGTCCATGCTCTTCTCTCTATCCGTATCTCTGGGCAGCAATCCTAGTCCTCACTTTAACAGCCTCTTCTCTTTCTCTTTTTTGGCACACCAGCGGAAGAGATTTTACCGCATTTACTCAATCAATCGCTGTAACCTCACTCCTCTGTTCCTCTCAGCAGAACTGCAAGCACTTCCCATCCCTCTCTCTCTCTCTCTCTCTCCTTCTCCTTCTCTCTTCGTTTTGCTCGTTCCCCCCCTCCTCAGCGCATCTGGCTCCGTCTGCCTGCTGCAGCCTTGCACATTAGGAAAACCGAAGAGGCGCTCCTTGCCTCGAGACTTTTGTTTTCGCACTTCATGTGGGACATGGCTCTGGAGGCTTGTGCTGCGCGTGTGAATGCGTGTCATTTGTGAGAGGTGTGTTTTGGAGGTCGTTAAAAAAAATGAAGAAGTAAAGGAAAAGAGAGGAAATACAAGCGTGTATCAGATTACATTGTAAGGTCAAAGCGTGTTAGAGCTGTTAGCTGGACGTGACCTACTGAAATAAGGCCGAATTGAATGTGGACTGTAGCGAAGGAGTATGGTGCACGACTTTATGTGCTATATTTAGCATGTCCTTCAAAATCCTTATTGAATCTAATAAAGCATTATCTGATGCTATCAGCTATCAAACTTAAATCTCTCAAATCAAGGTGTTAAGAGAGTGTGTACTAACTCATAAACCCCTGCTGCAATATAAAGCAATAAAGTCAATTAATAATAGCTTGCCCAATTAAATAAATAAATAACAGAAGCAAGCACTGTACTGCATTAAGTGTTATAGAATAAAGGTTCTCCTTATTGTCACCTGTTGGGATTGTTAGCCTGTAGATGTTAAAACTGACAAATAATTTATCATTATTTGATAATTATTAATTATATTTAAAAAATTATCAATTATCAAGGCGGCATTTATTTAATCAATAATATCATAGAAAAGAGTACTGCTGTGACATTTTTATTATCTATTACACTGTGTCCAAACTACACGCGCCATAACGTCGCAATAAAATGTAAAACCATTTTTTTGGTTTGATTAATTCTGTTGCATCACATCTAGTGTAGATTCCCAAACTGCTTGTCGCTGGAGTCACGTGTGGGTAGGACAAGGTGTTTGAATTAAAAATACCTTTTTGTTTGAAATTATTTGCAAATCTTGAGATGGCAAAGCTTAATTATCAGCAGCCATTACTCCGGCCTTTAGTGTTACTTGATCCTTCAGAAATTATTCTAATATGCTGATTTTGTATCCAAAAAACCATTTATTCTCCATCACTACCAATGTGTGAAAATGGTTCTTTGAATAAAGTTTAAAATAAAAGTATTTCATTAAAAATAAAAATCTTGTGTGACATTATAAAAATCTCTATAAAAATTATTGCTCTCTCCATAATTGTTTAACTTTATAAGAGTAAATACAAAAAAATAAAACAAAGCAGTTAAAAATAGTGTTGAATGAGCAATAACAATTCTACATTTAAAAAAAAAAAAACATTCTACTATCTTATGAATTTATTTATTTAATTAGATTTTTTTACTTGGGTCGGTAAGCAATCACCTATAACACCCTACCAATGAATAAAAGGTTTTAAAAAAAGTCAATTTTCATACTAATAGTTTTAAAAATGACAACAAAAATGTCCACTGTTTACCAATGCAAATGGAGACTACGTCAGGACAACAGTCTGTTTGAAGAAACAAGCAAACAAACAAACAAACAAACCAAAAAACTAACAAGAAGAAAAAAAAAAAAAAAAAAAAAAAAAAGGAGCACAAGGGAGACAGGCGGTGTGGACAAACTAGCTATTCCCAGTGACTACACTTTGATTTAGTTCACTTAAATCACAGCTATTACATCACACCTAGAATTATTCCTGTCTCGCTCTCCCTCTGCAGCTCTCAGCCCATCCATCTCCTCACTATATACAGCCCAAGGTCAGACTGTCCCTGACTGTCCTCTGTCCCCTGGCGTCAGAGTCAGAGTCATCAGGTCTCCTGTCAGCCCCTCAGTAAGGCCAGCACAGCATCTCCTTCTCTCCTACCCTCCAGGCTGTGAATGCCCCGAAAATCCACTTACTGCATTGATTTGGCCCAGCCCTTCCTCAGATCAATACAGTGCTGGAGATAACAGAGGGGTTAAAATCAACACTGCAAGACCTAAAACAGGGACCCAGGCTGTAATTAGAAGTGATGCGGGTTCTCTGGTGTTGGTTGATAGGAGGGTGGGGGATGGGCGAGAAAAGGTGGTCCCTTAGTTAGCGTAACACCACCACTTTTATTGCCTTCTGAGATGAGCAATCAATCGGTGGTAAAATGCCATTTGGAGGGTGAAAATGAATCAATACTGATTTTGCAAAAAAAAAAAAAAAGAAAAAAAGAAAAAGATTTTGCCATGGTGCTTTATCTAGAACCAAAATGCGTGCAACATTAACCATAACTGCACTTACATTACCCATCATTCTCTGCATGGATGAGAAGACTGTTATTAAATCTACTGAAATATGGATGCATTGTAGGAGAGACACAATTCACTGGAAAACTTTATGTTTTTTGTGTGGTTCTTGCCTGTTCAAAATTTTAAGCTAAAGACAGCTGGGTCCCTCCTTCACTGTCTATGAGATCTTTGTTTTATTGTCCATTAACTGTTTTATTGCTAAAAAAAAACACTGAAGCACTGAAAATCATAGGAAAACAGGGCAACTTTAAATTTCCAACATTCAGACCTAAAAAAAATTATATAAATGTCATTACTTTCATTAAATGCAAGATGTAAAAAAAGTCACATGTATAAGTAATATTTGAAAGTATTTTATGTGACATGTATAGAATATATGTTTAATATATAATTTCCTACAATTGTATTTATCCAATAAAGAGCACTAGAAATGATAAAACTAATACAATTTTTTTTTTTTTCAATCAATGCTACAAGGACAATAACAAGTCTAAACTTTATCTGTTGTAAAGCTTAAAAAGGTGACAAGTAGGGGAATTAGCAACTAACTGATACAAAAAACATTTAGGTTTAAGACACATGTAAATCATCAAAACATAATTTTTTCGATTGTTGAGCACTACCCACATACGAGCCTTACATAGCTTTTCTACTTTATCCCAACATGACCCTGAGAACAAGACCCTAAAGAAACCCACAACTTTATCGATACTACATGCCTGAACAGTATGGAACACACAACAAGCCTACTTGTCAGGCCTCTCCACATCATCACAGTAAAGATGATGATACCTGATATGAAATGTGCAGGCCGGGTATTAATTATTCATATTTAGTGGAACAGCAGGGGCATCAGTGAAGCTGAGCAAAGCTCCACGCTTCCACCACACGCAACTGCAGCATTTCTCTGCATCATAATGCTCAGAGACGGTAAGCTATGGGAAAATCCCGCATGAAAGCCACTGCAAAACGCAGTGGGGTTTTAGTCGGTTAGTGAAAACGCTGTGACCGGACAGGATTTACTCAGAAACACTTATCCACGGGCTTGTTATCCCGGATTTTTTTCTTTTCAGTC
This sequence comes from Puntigrus tetrazona, assembly GCF_018831695.1. Lineage (NCBI taxonomy): Eukaryota > Metazoa > Chordata > Actinopteri > Cypriniformes > Cyprinidae > Puntigrus > Puntigrus tetrazona. Next base: position 16,583,667 of record NC_056700.1, on the reverse strand, counting down.
AGACACCGAAGAACATTTTATGAGGGGTTACATTTCTTTTTATCTCTGGGTTTATTATACATCAAACCTCTATGCGTGGTGCTAAACCACAATAACAGATTGATGGCGCTACAGAACATTTCCAGAAGCGTTTGCTGACTAAGACAGCGATTTCTCTCTTGCCTTGTCTTGCTATTTTGGTTCAGGTTGGTGCACCTTCTTAATAACCACCACTTTTGAGAATGTTATCTGATGAAACAAGTGCAAACAGAAGGACAATAGTGTATCTGTTCTCTTCCTTCCCCGATGTCAAGACTTCTGTCACTATTTACTTTTCCATCTATCTGTTTTTGCGTGATTCCAAACGTCTGGAATGTAGTGATGTCACAACACCAAGCTGTGAAACTGGAGACCCGCAAGATGTCTTTTCCTCTCTTACACTAAGCAGACAGGTGTGGCGAACTACATTAAGATCCTTGCAACTCACAGACCTTGGACTGTTTAAGCTTTATGACATCTCAGAATCTAAAAAGGTCAAACAGGTTTGGTCAAAAACGCCGGAAACCCACAGACAGGTATTTCAAGTTTAACATTAGGTATTGTGTACTAAGTTTCATATGGGGGGCCATACTATACATTTACACACTTCCTTAGCACTATTACATGAAACATTTACACCTACAAGCACAATAAAGCAATTGTATGTGACGATTGATGATGCTATTTCAAGGTATTCAGAGTCACAAAGCAAGTTTCAAGCCTGATAGTGTAAAAAATCCTGTCAGATGGGGGCAGGGCAATGGACAACAAAGATCGAATGACGCCAAGCAGGAGTTTACATCCAAACAAACTTTTCCGTGACAAATCAGCCTATTTCAATATGCTTTAGGACTCTCAAATCCCAAGAGAGTTTGCGTGCTATTTATAAGCGAAAACTCATTTCACTCGCGTGTTTTACTTTTGGCATGAAAAAATATTGGAAGGTCTTTTAAACGCGGTCTCTGCATTTTCGTAGTTTACTTGTAATCTTATTCACATTCTCTGTAATCTAGCCTTTCCATATATACAAATTATAAAAACTAATAAATTATTTTTATTGCAGAATAGTTGCTTTTACACACATACATACAACAGTATTAATGTACATGACTAAATTTGCCCGTTATACTTTTTATGTTAACATTAGATTCTTATTAATTATTAACTGATTAGTTCAAGGGAATCATCCCTCTTCCTTTTAATACATGAGCATAATAGGACATATGACATTAAAAAGTCCAAATAAATAAATAAATAAATAGCAGAGTACGCCAAGAGGGGTGACCGTTAATGAAGGATAGAGGGGCAGGCAAGCGGAAGAATCGATGCTTTCTTCTACTTAATGTTAAAGGCACGATGACAACGAGCCATTGTTAATCCAAATTAGGCTTTAATGAAACCGAACAAAGGAAAAACGTCCACTTTTAAAAAGCAGAGCCCTGAAAAATTGGGATTGGGAAATCTCCCTGATTCCGGTTCCATGAATGATTCTTTTAGTGCTTCGAATTCATTCATCCTTTTTAAAACAGAAACGTTACTGATTAAAGTACCACGGGCTTTACGTACAACACAAACAACAACCATTTTCGGTTTAAAACACAACAATATAAATATTTGCACGCTTTTCAGTGCGCCACTCAATTAATTTAGTAAACTCTCCGAATGATTCATTTTGTGCTTCATATTTTGATTCACTAAAAAGAACCGACTCAGACGAGTCATTTACTCGGGAACCGCACTACTTAGGTTGGGTTGTGCGCTTGAGGAGTCGGTTCTTTATAGTAGTGAATCAAAGAGTCACTCTTTTGGGGACTACACTGGTCACGCTGTACGTTTTAAACACCAGATTCACAGTATTTTAATACAGCGTTTAGTCTGAAACAGCGGGAAACACAAGTTTAGGAAACGTGCACGCCATAAAATTAAAAAGAACAGTTTATCGACCACGAAGCGTAAACGGAGAACCGTAAAGCAGTTTCAACTTCAGACAACTGTTGAACACTAACTACATCGTCATATGGATGCATTTGTTTGACAACATTACAAAATATTTAGTAGTACGTAGACTAAAGTCCCAAATGTGTACATATAACGTAGTATCAATTCAAACTCCCACAACCGCCGTGTGGCTCCACAACCGTTGAAATAAGTGATGCAAAAAAACATACCTATAAACTCCATGGTCGAAATCGATGCCGCAATCAGTTAGAGTCACATCCCTCCGCAAAAACAAAACGAAACAACCCCAGAGAGCAGATGGTTTGAGCAGAGCCGGTGTTTAGTGAGTGAAGTCTCTCACACCCCTTTCACGCAGTCGATACACTGAGGAATGCAGTAAAGCCTGAGCCCGATCCAGTCAGACTCAGTCAAACCCACTCCGCTTTTCTCTTCTGTTAGTCTATTGAAAAGAGCACAACAATGGCTGTCCTCTCCGAGGATCCTTTAAACTGGAGATGATTGCACACTGTCCATCTTCACACATTACTTTACCAAGAAATGGTTTTAACCAATAAATCAAACAGGTTGACAAGCTAAATCCCTGGTTTCGAAAGTATTTCACCCAAAATGAAAGTTTAGCCATTTACTGGCAATTATGTTGCTCTGTATATATATGTATGTACACATAGATACATACACACACACACACACACACACACACACACACACACACACACACACATATACATATACACACACACATCTCACTTATTGTGTACCACTGGAGAAAGACATTCACCTGTTACATACGTGAGAAAGAACAGGAAACCCTCACTGCTACAGAACAATACAGCGGAATGAATGGAGGAAGTGAGGCAGCTGGATGAACAACTCAATTTATTTTTTCTGAGCATTAGCATTATGGTGAACGCCATTTTATAGCATAGGTTGATTTAAGATAAATCACTTATATTTTTAATTAACCTAGATTATCTCCTAAAAATATTACCATTTAACTATCTCCCGCATAAATCAATTATTTTTTTTTATTATTTTTTTTTTTACTTAATATGGGTTGAAGCTACATATAACACAGCTCACACTGTGAAATGTATCATAGCAACAAGTCTGGCAAGGAAATATTTGCAATTTCAATCTCCCAGCATGCCAAAGTCACACAATATGGTCACTGCCGCATGACACCATGCTGACTGTTTTAGATCAAATTTTGCAATCTTCAGGTATTTGATCTATAGTTTCCTTTTAGCCTCAAAAACATTGCAAAAAAAGAATTAAATATGAGCCACTAAAGAACTTGAATGAAGCAGAAATGAGTCAACAATTTTTCATATTATTCACACAATCAAGTCATAGCTGGATTAAACTTTATAGAGTGCAAGATGGTTGCTCTGAGAGGAACAGACTAAAGGTTCTGTCTTCTAGAGCACTTTAAAAGCTTTTATAAAGGTCAAAACAACTGCACTGCAAGCCTATAACTATGTATGAGTTTATAGGGGAGTGTGTGAGGTGGAAGAATATTACAGGATGACAGAGGAAAGCTCTGAGATGAACATATCAGAATCTCAAACCTCTAGCTAGCAAAGCTTTAAGAGAGTTAAAATAACACTGTATATCACTGTATAGGCAAGAACACGGTGAAATTACGTAACCCTAAAAGCCCAGCATTATAATTTTAGCAGTTTTATAACTCTAAAATTCACAGCCAAACAAATACATGAACAAACTAACAAAAAACAAAAAACAAAACGAAAAACCCCAACAACAACATATTTAAGGAGAAAAATACAAAGTGCAACATTAGATGATATAGGAGAAATAGGAGCCAGAAAAAGACCAGTTGCAGTACAAATATTACAATAATTTTGATCTAAAATCAAAAAGCAGAGAAGCTAAAAATTGCATTGCAGCATCCAAAGTAAACAAAAAGAACTATATGCATCTATAATGCACTGAGAAATGTGTAGGAAAGATGTAATAATAATACTCCTACAATGGCCATCCAGACAGATTGGCGCGCACACACACACACACACACACACACACACACACACACACAAACATATATATGCCTCAAACTTTGTTCCTTCTTCCAATGAGTATAACAACGACATTCTGCTTTCAATGCACAAAGTTTTTCTTGCCAGAAAGAATTCTTTTGATCTGCCCTGCCCACCGTGTAAAATTTCTCAGGACAGCATGCCCCATGACACCACTCTCTGAACTATCGTCACCCTTTTTTATTTGCTTCAATAAAGCACTAAAATGTTACACAAAGACCTCGTGGGGAAAACAGACCTGGGGACCAATATCAGTGGATTCTGTAAAGCTGAGTCATCTTCCTCGCCTCAACATGTATAAATAGCAAAATCAATCGGACATATTCTTTAGTGCAACAATAGAATGAGATGCATTTCATCTACCAAAATAGATCTCCATTACTCTATTTCAGTCTCAATTAAATGCTTCATTACTACTAACAAAGAGGTTAAAGAGAACGATGCCATTTCAAATACTGCATTTTTGTACGGATAGTTAACTTAAAAACTAAAATCATTGCACCCATTTAGTTCCAAACGTGTACAACATACTTAGAGAAGAAAAACGGCAAAATTGCCAAAGCGTTTAATGTTATTTTTGACCTCAATCAACATTCTTATTTTTTCCATCTTATTACCTTAATTTGTGTTCAGCAGAAGAATCTGATCTTTTAAACCAGATTTTAATGCGTAAAGAACATCCACAATTCAAATCTAATTGCAAGTACATAAATAGCTCTGTTTGCAACGTGAGAGAAGTCAAAACCTCATTGTCTTGACAACCGTGAGAAAGACGGAGCCGGAGCTTCGATAAGCGATACATCTCTCCTCATTTCAACAACAGGAAAAAAAAATAAGTATGACTCACAGATCGAAACCATACAAACCGAAAACCACATATGATCTCACTACATTTTTTGTTGCTCTGAATCTAACGGCCTCTAGAGACTCAACCTGTTCTGAATGGCCATAGAAATCCTGGACTCTCCCTCACCACCCTGGCTGCGGAGCGTCTCATTGTCAAACAGAGCGAACATTAACATATAAATAACCCTCTTCTCTCGCTCTCTGAATCCGTGGCGGTGCAGCTTAGGAGGGTCTGGAGAATGAATGACTCTCTTAGTCACAGAGATTTGTGCATTTCTCTGACCGCTGCCTTTAGCAACCGGCCCACTGGGTCAGTGTCCGCACCCCCGCACGTACTGCCACTGAATGCGAGACCAGTCAGAGGGCAGCTTCGGTTATTGCCCCCTAGGCCTGGGAGGGAACAAAACGCTGTCCGGAGAGAGAGGGAGAGAGACAGAAAACTAACAAAGTAACAACAGTGAGTTTTGTTCTGCAAAATTACATTCCTCCATACTCCTACTCGCACGAGCTTGCCCGGCCCACAGAGGTCGGGGGATCAAACGTACCCAAACATAATGAATCATTATGAGAAAAAGGTGCGGATATGGAGAGGCGAATCAGATGATTAACTTGTTTTCAGAACAACTTGAACTTCTGAGTCAGTTCCGATCAAAGGGATAGTTTACCCAAAAATAGTGATTAATAAACGAATAATTGAAGTTTTTGTTTACATAATATGTGAGTGTGTATTGTGTCTATTTATTATGTGTATATAAATACAAACACACGGATGTAGATATATTTAAGAAAAATATGTTATGTTCATATATTAAATATATTTCTATACAATTTATGATAATAATAGTAATATAAATATATACAATAATAATAATAATAATTCAAAATATGTACTGTGTGTGTATTTATATACACACACACACATAACAAACACAGTACACAAACACATTTTATGTAAACAAAAACATTGTTTTTGGATGCGACCAACCATTTGACAGCACTACCCAAAAATGTACATTTTGCCATTATTAACATATCCTCTTGCCATTAACAGCTTGTTTGAACGTCTCTTGTTGAACGTCTTATGTTATAATATTTTGTTTATTTCTGAAACTCATTGGGGTCCGGTGTTTGTTTACTGTTTTGGACCCCATTGACTCATATAAACAAAAGAAGCCAAAATTATCCTTCAAAATATCTTTTTTGTGTGTTTTACAGAAGCCATACAAGCTTGAGTGAGTAAACACTGTAAAAAAAAAAAAAAACAAAAAAAAACAAGACAAACAGTCTCATGTTGTAATAATGAGGGTGGTGTATATATATGCGAATAATTATGCATTTGATCAACCGATCTTTGTTTTCTGGAATACTCTGCAGTTTTTAGCATGCATATTTTCGCCCCCAGTCTGGTATTTTTCGAAGCTCAGCCTGCGGTGTTGCGGTTAAATCCACTGCTTTGTTATCCTGATCCTCTGTGCTTGTGGCAGTAGATTCAGGAGTAACGGCTCCGATGTTACAAATGCACACAGTGACGTGATTTCGTTCATGATTCACCTCATGCTCTGCCTGCTAGCGCACAAATCCGTGTGCTATAAGCTGCAGTGTGAGCGCACTTGCTTAACAACATCTTAAAGCTACAGTAAAATCTAAAAGAGTGCCATTTGATCCCCTGGTATTAGCTTCATCTTTGAAACCCTATAGACTGATCAAAAAAAAAGCTTCTGTCAGAAGTTAAACTAGAGGTCCTGCTGCTGTCTGAATCAGCAATTCAACACCTTTTAAACAATGTTTCCAATTGTTCATTATTACTGAAGTAAAAGCATTTTAAAGAGAAGTTAGAGAAGAGTCTGAGCTTAATTTAGAAATAAATATACTTATAAAAAAAATAAAACTGATATAAAAACCAATAAATAAATAAATAAATAAATATTTGATATGAAATCTATACTATTTTTGTACATCAAAAATTATGGAATTATTTTTAGCGCTCACAACAATTAATCGTGATTAATCACATCCAAAATAAATCTATGTAGGTAAATAAATGTATGTACAATGATAAATTGTAAAGGATTAATTTGCTAAAAAATTATATTTAGCAGTACTATTAAATTAGTCAAAAAGTCAATTACTGGCATCACAATGAAAACTAAAAATCTGAAAGAGACTTTATTTTACAGTATTGTTCAATTTTATTTGCTTCAACTGAATTATTTTGATACACGGCTATTAAAAGTCTACATTATTTTTGCATCACAAATATAAGTGTGTACAATTATGTAACTAAAATGTTAAACTAAATTAATTTTGTCTGACAAGAGTATGAAGTAGTTTTGCTATTCTAAATGAAACACATACTCAACTGAATTCCTGGAGGGGCCACAGCTCTGCGCAGTTTTGCTCCAACCCAGTCCAACACACCAGATCCAGCTAATCAAGGTCTTTAGGATTACTAGAAACTTCCAAACAGGTGTGATCTGAAGCAGGTTGGAGCTAAACTGCGCAGAGCTGTGGCCCTCCAGGAATTCAGTTTGAGACCAATGCGCCACATACTATAAATCTTACCTAACATGGAGGTTCCCTCTGGTGGATACTCTGGGAACTGTCCTTCAGAGGGCACACTGACTGTCCTTCTCAGGCTGCGACTCTTTGATGAGGATGCTGTGGGGCTTTCATGGATCTCAGATGGCATCTGGGAACGAGTCGGAGGTCAGAGGTCAGTAGGTGGAGGTCACAGGGGTACACATTCTAACAGCGGGCCAGAAAGCCCCTTTTCCTGACAGAGCTACTAATTAACTAAACGGTTTAAACGAATCTAAAAGCAATCTGTCAATCAGAAACCATTTCAATACATTGAGTGAATTGATTATTCCCTTTTATAACCTCAAGATGAAATCGGTTGGGTTGAACAGCGAGAGTAATGTGCTGGAACTCATTAAAGAAGAGAACAAATCATTAAACTGCACAAAATTAGGCTCTTTAACTAGCAAGACCAAATTGGATGGGGCTACTTTTTCTTAAAGGGACAGTTCACATAAGAGTTCGGTCATCATTTACCCTTAAGTTGTTAAAACCTGCACAAATCTTTTCTATCTACCAATATGTTGGTAACCAAACACTTTCGGGTCACCTTTGACTTCCACATATTTTTTAAAATCTCGTTTTAGTTCCACATAAAAACAACAGCATTTTGAAAAATAACTATGCCTTTAGGTAAAGGTAAATTTACTTAGTTTTTTTTTTTTTTTTTCATTCGGATCACAGATGCAACTGTCTGGGAACCAATCCCATCCAAATCAAAACGACGCATTTAACCCCCGCAAGAGGAAACATACAACAAAGCCCAAACATCATCTGCGTGTCTTCATTTAACTGTCCTTCGCTCTTCATTTCATTGGAGAGGAAGAGAAAAGAATGAGGGGATAAAGCATGGGGAAGGAGCGCTGTTACCTCTTCCTCCTTGTTGAGCAGGATGAGCTGGCTATCGGTCAGGATGCAGTACTTCCTCTCCCAAACGCAGGGCTCCGTGAACGGCGACTGGCCGCAGGAGAAGCGATGGCTGGGCGGCCCCTTCACATCTGTGCACAGGGGACAGAAAAAACACCTCAGAATGGGTTGCCACAGAAAGGTACCACCACAGAAAGAGGCTTTCTTCATGTCGGCGATGATTCTTTTCAGACTAAAACTTCAGGACTGAGCGACGCTTTTAATGGGACTTCCAAAATATGCGGCTACATATTCCCCTCACAGCTTGCAGAAATAGACAAGGGCCCTCAGAGAGGCACAGACTCTCTTCTCTTCTTTATTTAATCACCAGTTCACCTCACAAAAATAGACTCTGGACAATGATTCTGCTCACAAGAAAATGAGTCACACTGGACACATTAAATGCTGCTGTGAGCAATTTCTGCATCAGGAGCAGCATCAAATGGAGTTGTAAAAATAAACTGTCCTCCACTGTTAGGACAAACAGCTATTGTATCTCGGTGTTAGAAAGCTCCCTCCATATTTCTGATAGGATAATACCATGCAGCAATCACAATCACAAATGAGTCCAAAAAAAATCTATACGAAATTCTACACTACTGTTCAACTACTGTTTGTGGTTGGCTTTAAAAATATTTTGTAATGATTTTTAAAAAGTATATTATGCTCACCAAAGTAGTATTTAATTTACCTGTAATAAAGAGTATCCATCAAGTTTTCAGTGTTATGTGATCCTTCAGAAATCATTCTTATATGCCGATTTGGTGCTCAAGAAAAATACTGGATGCTTAATGCTGAAGACAGTTGTGCAGTTTAATATTTTTGGGGCAACTGATGCATTTTTTCAAGATTATTTAAAAAATCCAAAAGACTATATTTTATTTGAAATACCTTTTGTCCCACCACATCATTAATGAATTTAATGTACCTTAGCTGAACTAATCTATTAATTAAAAAAATGATTTTTTATATATTATATATATATATATATATATATATATATATATATATATATATATATATATATAAAATGACTTTATTGTTTTTAAATTGTCACAGTATTAACTGTCAGTTTTTCACTATGTGAAAAACAGCAAATTCAACAAGAAAAAAAAAGCAACGCAAAATTGTATTTATTCTAAATGAGAGTTTATGTATTGGTAACTGACAAAAAAAACGTAGAAAAAAGGGATTGGTGATTTTAGTGTCAGAGCAATGTTTTTATATTTTGACGAAAATATTACAGAAAGTCACTTTGAAATAACTTGCAAACTTTGATTTGACATTTGAACAGCTGTAAATGAACTGTATAGTGTTCTGCACACTGCAGCCTGTAGAGGACAGTATTACACTAGTTATAGTGTTGCTCAGGGCCTCAAGCAATCCACCTCAGTCAGAGGATTCAATCTCAGTGGAGAGGAAAATGACACCAGGAAGCTCATAATTCTTTGCATCTCTCTGAGTGCAAACAAACAACCCTTGTTAGGGTAAATATCTGCTTTTCTAAAACAAGAACTCAGTGATTATATGCTTTCTATACGTTTAACACTGCGTGCATTTTGTGAACGATCACGTACCACATCCTAACGAGTGGAAGCACTTGTCAGAAAACATTACTGACAAAAAGCCTGCTGTTCCTTCTTGTCTATTAATTGATCGTTTAGGCCTTCGCTAAGCTTCATCAATCAGTTCTGGCTGACAGTTTCGCTGTACGGTTGACCAGAGCGAGACACAGAAAGAACATGTCAGGACTTAAGGTCAGAGGTCAGCCCGCCTTGATGTCACTGTGGATCAGGCGAGTGGGCCAATAGTGGCCGCACTTCTGTTTTTCCCAGGCCTCATGACTAAATGAACACCACACAGACGCAGAAGAAAGTGACGCAATGTGTCTCAAGAGGACGGGCGGGACTGCTGTATCCCCGCTTAGTTTATTGAACGTAGTCATCTTGCCCACGACTATTTTCCACATAAGATATAAGCAAAGCAATGCTATGACGAAAATGCTCAAGAGATAAAGAAAAAAAACACTAGCTTTAAACAATGTGAGATCAGGAGATGGATAATGGATTCAGAAAGAGAGCCAAAAATAAAGTTCTAGAAAAAAAACACTATGAAATAGAACTTGGTGGTCTTTTAAAATAAAATTGTTTTGGATTGTTTTCTCTGATTAAAATAAATAAATAAATAAATTTATTTATTTTTTTAATCAGATAATCTATTGCAGTATTAAAGCCCAAATTGCTATATATTTCAAATGTACGTCAAGTGTAATGTATTCATTGTATAAAATAATAAAAATAAAAAGCAGAAATTGTTTAATAATTTTAATATACATAAACCAACTTACACTATGATTTTTTATTCAGCAAGGATGCAATATTTGATGAAAATGCTGGTAAATACAATTGCTACATTTCCATTTTGCACAAATGTTGAACTTTATATACTATTCTGTATCCGAGAAAAGATGTTTCATGGTTTCCACAGAAAATATTTTTTAACATTTATAATAATCACCAATCAGCATATCAGGATGATTTCTGAAGGATCGTGTGGCCCTAAAGACTGTAGTAATGAAAATTAAAAATAATTACTGTTATAAACAACAGATTATATAACAACTGAAAAAAAACTATTATTTTAAATGACGAATCGAAGCAGATGAAACTTAAAAATTAATCAAACCATTTAAATCTTAAATCAGAAATGCTATTAAGATTCGGCTGGCTCTCTACATGCAAATGACATTTTATGGAAAAAAACAACCTGGACAAACTGTTCCTCTTTATTTTCCATGGAAAAAGCCAAATGAGTCGCGAATGACATGTGGTTGAATAAACGATGAAAGAAGTATACTTTTAGGGTGAATTATTTCTTAAATGACCCATGAGCCATTCACAGCGTCGATTAAGTTACATCCACAGAGACCGATAATCATGACTATATTCTGACTATTGGTAATATCGCCCAGCCCTAGGCGCGAACAAGAGTTTTAGAAGAGAACGAGCTCAACACCGACAACGACGCAAACAGGTCTTCTATTTACTGCTCTGCAAACAAGCATACAACTGTGTAAACAGACATGCTTTAATGGGTGTTTGGATAAGTGCTGGAAGGCAAACGAGGGAGACTGGCGGAGCTCCACTCAAGGCGGCTGAGGAAAGATGGAGGTGAAATGCGTGGGAGTGGAAGGAGCCGGTCCAATCTAAAGCCTGTCTGTTAGAGACGACAGCTCGCGCTCAGCGGCACAGTGGCAGCATACAACATATGGACGGGTGAGATAAAGTGACTTCTCCAGAGATCTCGTATGCCATTAGGAAACGTGTGAAGCTGTTGGGAAAGCAGTTGACAACTCCATCTGATGGAACATAATATCTTCCAAAATTATCTATGCACGCCGAGACTCTCCGGGCACGAGAGATTTGAAAATAACCCTGTTCAATAACACCAATATTTGCATTACAAATGTGTAAATCGTGGGCCGCTAGCATGCGAATTTCAAAAATAGTCGTCTCTTTTAATCTCTGTATCAGTTATTTAAGCCTTGTCAACCGGCATCGTCCACTAAGTGTCAAGGAGATTTATTTCAGGAATTTTAATTGCATGCCGCACAGATTCAGTGCCTCGGTGTTCACCTGCGCCTGTTCATACCAGCTATGTGCAAATCACGGCTTCTCTCTGGGGAGAGTAAAAGGCCAGTGAACATTGAGGATCAGAGATCTCTCAAAACCAGCAGATGGAACGGCCTCTCAAAGCCCTTTATTCTCGCCATTGGAAAGAACTCAATAGTGTTTTCAGAGCCGAGAAGTCTCATTTACATCTCACTGAACTAGTCTTGATTGCGTATGGAAGGCTATGCATTGCAGATTGGTTTATTTGATTCAATTTGCAGAAAATGTTATGCAGAATTGTGACAACTATTTAAAAGCTATAGAAAACCTTGGTTGAACTATTTCTCTGGGAAAAATGCAATAGATTTGTCATCCTTTTTCAAAGCAGTAATTTTTCTAGCTAAGATTGCACAATTATTTTTACAGTAATTTAATAGAGGCTGTTGAATTTGTATTTTGGTTACCAATTATTCAAATCTATACAGAATGTGCAAAGGAGACATTAACTGCTCAGTGAGGATTTAGCTTCCTCAGGCTCATTGTACAGTATAAACCTTCCATGATTTTTAGCGCTACATTATTTTTAGTTCATTTGTAAGGCCTGGTAACTTAAAGCTTTAAATAAATAAATACATATCCATTAATATTTTATTTCATGAAAGAAACAAGTTTTTTCAACAAAGAAACATTGAATTATTTGAAATGAGACATTAAATTCAGCATTAAAATGAGTTAAAACAAGTAAAAATAAAGCAATTCCATATTCTAATTCACCCCCTCAATTCCTATTTTGGATGAACCAGTGTTTGTTTATGGAAATATCACTTTTAGTCCTGGAAATGTCATGTACATTAATTAAATCATCTAATCGTCTAGAAAATCCTAATTATGTTTGGTCTGAAATATTCATTTTAATTACGACTATTTCTGTATGTACATGAATGTACTGGAGATTGGCAAAGAAACAGCAAAACAAACTAAAGAGTCTCTAGTCCACTGAGAAAGCAAAACATTTAACACTTGCCCAGGAACCTAATTACTGTGATCTCCTGCTAAATTTATCAGAGGTATATAAAAGGACCCTCCCTGAGGTGTTCGGGCAAGGGAACATTTAGTTAAGTGTGACTATGTCGTCTGAAATCTAGCGTGAAAATCTCATCTGTCCTGACAAAGTCCTTCAAAAAGTCCTGTTACATAACCTCTACAAAAACCTCATTTTAACAAGAATGTTATTTCTGCAGAGTTCAGCGTGTCCATCATCCTCAACTGAACTCATCTTTCACTCCAAACATCCTCTAGATTGAAGAGCAGCGTCAGCAACGACAGAGTACACGGAAAGGATGTTACCCAACATGCTCTGTGAGGCGGGTGGCAGCTCTGAAGTGAGAAAATAGATACTAATCAAACACTGAGATGACAGAAAGGTCGGTTAAAATGTCAAGAGACAAGGGGATGAATAAAACCCCCATAAAAAGGCAGTATCTCTCACTAAACAAATTTATTGCTATAGTACTTCATAAGAAAGACATTCATTTCTCTGGAACGGAAATGCTACCACAAAACCAAAGGCTAGATCAGGTGACCTCTGTGGGGGAAACAAAAATGACAGACAAATGAAGCCACTCATTTTAATACGGATTTGCAAAACTGAGTATTTATAAAACGGCCAGTGAGTTAACCGAAACACTAGTTGACTAATCAGTTAAAAAAGCCCTGTAAAATAAGACTGGTTTCAGGTTCACCTGACCCAAATTGGACAAGCTTCTTTTGGGAGGCACATTCCAGCTGCTATAAGAAGTGTAGAGGAATGAAAAAAGGTCTCAAGACTTGTTTTGAAAAGTATGGACTACTTTTAACTTGACACACAATATTAAAAATGCAAAGCTTGGAATGTAAAAATAAAGAGGCAAGATATGGGGCGAGAACCAAAAAACATCTAGAAAAGTGTGTATAGTTGAGGCAGTGATGCTTAAAAGAAAGTCAAAGACACCAAATAATAATAATAATAATAATAATATTAATAATAATAATAATAATAATAATAATAATAATAATAATAATTGATGTAAAATGTAATTTTTTTACTACTGTCTGTTCAAAATAAATAAAAAGATTTGTTGTTTTTTCCCCTGTTGTACAGAAATTGTATTGAACCGTGACATGCCGAGGTATGTACCAAACCAACATCTGTCTATCATGCCACCCCTATTATTAATATATTTGTATTATTGCTAGTTTATTCATTTATTATTAGTAGTATTATTAGTATTAATGCTATACGATATTATTATTATTATTATTATTAATAATAAATACAAGCAAGTTTTATTCATTTATTTAGGGACACTATAAAATATAATCTTAGCTGACACAAAACACCTAACCTGCACCTCAGGACACTACAAGGCTTATTAAAAAATTATATAAATTATAAAAAAAATAATTGCTTTTGTTATTACATTTTCAAACATTGTGTAATGTGTAATTGTGGCCAATTCCTACACTGAAAAATAAAAGTAGTTTCTGTGCTGATCATTTTGGCCTTGAAGATACGCATTGAGCTGTGACGGCAATTCTTTTAACAGCAGTGAGCCGTGGTGTGTAGAAAGACACCTGGGCTCCAGAAAGAGTGTAATAAGACTGTAACCGTGTGGGTGTCCTAGACATGGTCCTACGTGCACCCATATGTTTGTTTGTGCAGCAGCACAGCTTGAAAACAATTACTGCAGGGTGGCTGCCAGCTGATCCCGAGAGCTGCCAGTTTGTGACCCCGTAATGGAGTTGGAGCCCACAAATAGAGCTCACCCGAGAGGTCAGGAAAGGTTCAGACAGACTAGCAGGAAGTGAGTGTGCATGTGTTAGATTATGTGTGATACAGGATGATAATGTGATATCATCATGTTTGTGAGACATCTGAGGCAATATTTAAGAAATAAGGCATGTGTGGACCATCAATGACAGTAGAAAAACGTGAAACAGATGATTCAATCCAGCGTTGCATCAGTATGTGGTACACCACGGCTGATGATGTTTGAGTAACTTGGCAAGCAGATATGTCACAAGCAGATCAAACATCTGTGAGGAGCATGTGCATGAGGCCTAATGTATATCTCTATGATCACAGACACCCACTGAGAGCCAGACCGGCCTTGCATGTGTCTGATGAAGGGTAATCCTAACCCCTGCAGCCCTGCCTGGAATGTCTTCAGCTGAAGGAGAGGTCATACCACCTGTCCGAGATGAGGTTTCAGACTAGGGAATGCCTGGGACCGCTAATCACTGCCAACATGGAGAAAACTCAACCGACTCCTGCTTTTAAAACGAAACTTTCCTCAACACTCCTTGGAATTTCTTTTAGTGGTATAACACTAGAAACAGTTCACCCAAAAGAGCATTTATTTACCCTAATGCTGCTGCAAAACCCCAGACTTGTAATGAAAGTAATATGTATTGAAAATCTTGTTCTAAGCATTGGATATGGGAAACGGAGATGGATTGCCATCATTTTAAAGTAAACTACTCATTTAAATGCTGTAGTTCGTTTTTTTAAGTAACCTGTACTTCACTACATACCAAAACATAATGTCTTTTTACTGCACTACATTTCACAAATAACAGAAAATGTCTATTTCTACTTAAGTGAATCTTTGAATTGCTTTTACTTGAGTAAAAGTAATAAAGTAATACATTTCTAATGTAATTAAGCACTAAATGATATTTAATATGAAACAGTGCAGTAAAAGGTACAATATTATGCTTTGGAATGTTGTGAAGTAACATGAAAAGTTATTTTACAGCAGAATAAGGAAAAAAAAAAAGTCTGACTGTTTATAATAGATGTCAATTCAACACCAAGTATCAACTGTGTTAAATAGGAAGTGTAATGTAGGTTACATACACATAACTCATTTTTGCTGGCAAACCTATACTAGTTCATACTGCTGAGAGATTCACAAACACTTTGATTGTTTGAACACAAATGGTACAACATTACTTTTATCATGACAAGCCACACTATAAAAGTTCATAGCACACTGCATACATATGAGGAAAGCAGAAGTGTAATGAAGTGAGGCAACAGGGAAGCATAAGCTGTTGCAGAACTAAAATACGGATGTTGATGGTCTAGCTCCATTTTAGACTCCAACGCATTAACGTCTAACTATATATACACACACACAACATTTTATTTATTTATATATATATATATATATATATATATATATATATATATATATATATATATATATATATGTGTGATGCTGTAATTATGCCACAGATATACACTAAAATGGAGATGATGACGTGAAACATGCAAAAACCTTGCATGCTATACAGTATAAGCCCAACAAAAAGTTAAAAAAAAAAAAAAATGGTTTACATAAACACATATATATATTTTAGGACTTTTAGTCTGATTACTTGGTGAAAATAGTCATTTAATTTTAGTAAATCGAAAAATACTCTTAAAACTTAGTTTAAGACTGATTCAAAAAGAACCACAAGATAACTATTTTTTTTATCAGTTGCCCAACTCTGGTCCCAGTGTGTTTGATGACTATGTGAAAGATCCATATTTTTCCACATACAGCCCTAGCAAGCTCAGCAAAAACAATTTCTTACTGTAATGACACTTAATACTAAATCAATTGCCCTTGTTTTTTTAATGGAACTGGTTTTGTTTAAGAGGGCTATTGATTCCCAACCCTACATTCAGTGTACATTAAAAGAATCAGATTACATCACTATTAAGCAGATACTCAAACATCCAGTCTATTGCGCATGAATTGGCTGATTATACTGGGATCTTTCACCCAAATGAGTCTTTTCATTACGTTGGACTTTCATTAGTTTCATATACGTCCTAATGCCAAATTCCCACAGTGCTTGCCAGGTGTGCGCACACCCTGACACACAAACACACAAACAGTTCGCAAAGGAGAACAGAAGATGCTTTGTGTCACTCAGCCATGGAGGCTGTGGAGCGTCACCCTCCTGCCCTCTCATGAGCCAACCTACACAGTGCCCAACCACCTGGTCTCCACAACAACCCTTAAACACAAACAGCCCATCCAATAACAATGCCTGAGCACAGAGGGAGGGGTGTGGCCACAGCAGGTCGGTAATTCTTGTGGAAGAACACAGGAAAAGAGTGCGTGATATGGCGTGTATGTAATGGAGTAATGGAGGGATAGAGAGAGGGACAGATAGAGAGAGAGGGATAGAGAGAGAGAGAGGGATAGAGAGAGAGTGTGGTGCAGAAATGGCCCATGTACACCTGATTGACAGCTCCTCTCGAGTTATATAAATAGCCTATATATGAAACTGTGAGAGAGCAAATGTTTTACCACTGTTACCACAGACTAACGGCACTTAAGCAGCACTAAAATTCTGTTTTTGTCTAGCACTTCCGTTCATTCTGTACATCATATAGCAAAGAGTAGCATCACAAATCTTTTACTCACACACATACATACACACACACACACACACACACACACAACATTACACATCCATACATACGGATATACATTCATACATACACACACACACACACACACACACACACACACACACACACACACACACACACACACACACACACACACATATATATATATATATTTTAGTGCATGTGTATTTTTATTTAATTATTTAAATGCAGGACAAAGTGCACGACTCAAATTCTTCAAGATCATAAGAGATTCAGCATAAGCTTGCTCCATCTCACTCTGGGATGGCAATTCATAAGGCCTTCAAATTAGCAGCTTTAATTGGTGTCTGGGGAGTTTGGGGGAGTTGGGTCCACAGAGAGAGGAAATGACTGCAATTAACAGATTGGGCTATGATTGCAGCTCTGTGAGGATGCGTTTGTGGAGCTTCCAGCTGGAGGAACAAAGTGGGGATGCTTAGGGGAAGTTGTGACTTTGTTTTGACACAGTTGGTTAAGCAGGATGTGATGTGCCGGTACGGGTTAATCAGTAAACTAACAGGTACTGGTCCGGCCTGGGAGGAACAGCTGTTGACTGCAGGGTGAGGTGGGGTGTCCTCTTACCCATGATGACCTCAGACCTTTTTTTATGTTTTTGCACCATTTAACTCTTACTGAAAGGAATAGTTCAAAAATGAAAATTTGTTAAACATTTACATGCACTACAGCCATCCAAAATGTAGATGAGTTTGCTTCTTTACCTAAACAGATTTGGAAGAATTTAGCATTACATCACTTGCTCCTCTGGAGTTAATGGGTGCTGCCAGAATAAATCCAAACAGCTGATAAAAAGCATCACAAAAATCCACAACAGTAAACAATAATCAGTATAGGAAAATAATCACAACAACAATTTATCAGCTGTATGACCTCTTATTTTGATTGCAATACTAATTCATTATGCAATGACAACTGTATGCCTGTTTGCAAAATCATCTACTTCCTGGCTGGCCCGAGGGCAAGAATTTTTACATTTGGGTGAATAATTCTTTTAACGTTAAGGTTTAAACACTAATTTGCATACTGTACATCCTAATAATATAGATGGCAAAATTTCATTACTACCGGTTTTATATTTAATAAAGAATTAATAGCATTAGTCAGAATTTGGTGGACATAACACCACAACCCACTACACAAAAATTGCCTAAAATCCATATAATCCATATGCTCTACATATAATTTAGAAATCCAGGCCAATCTCCAAACTTACCCCCCCTCCCAAAAAAAACACCTGCTGTTAAATGGATTCTCCTTTTCTATAAATGACCATTAACCGCATTTAGAAATGTAAAAGGTGCCCTTTCAGGTCATTTCCCTAAAGCAAAATTGCACAAAATGCTTGCGAACAGCAGAATGGAGCTAGTGGGTCTGTGCCATTGAAGTGACAGGAGAGTGCTTCGTGTCATTCATAATTCACATAAGCGTCACAAGCCTTTTACCATCGTGCCACTCTAGCGAAGCAGCTCTGAGACAACACACCATCGTCCCTTTGCCCTTTAATCTGCACACTCAAACATCTTCCTCCTCAAATCGCAAAGGCTGGATTTGTTCAGTCAGTTGTAACTCCCTGTAGAAGCTACATCACACTGCTCAGAAAGACGCTACGCCCACAAAACATGCCCTCTGCCCAGCTGAACCCCTCTATATACGTGTATACCATCGAGAGATGAGTTACAGGCACTGTTAGGACCCAATAAACTAAATGTAATAACGACACCTCGACTTCAGTTGTATCGGAATCACTTACATTATTCAGTCAATGCTTAAATTGATATCGTTAGGGCTGAAAAAAAAAGTGGTAAGGAAAATCAATTTCACTTCTTTAAATTTGTGTTCAATTAGCATATTTTTCGTGGCTACGTGCTTTTTTACACTCGTCAAACATTACTATCGCACAAGGAGGTCAAGCATTTCTCACAGTCCGACATCTGTCATGTTAAATAATTCGCAGTGCCGGTATTTCTTTCCTCCACCGTGCAAGAAGGCAGGGCACTAAGCGCATGCTCTTTTGTTCAAGTCACAAGTACGACAATCTGCCGCTGAGAGACATTGTTACATATTTAAATAAGCTGCCGTCAGCATGGCTGCAACATTTGCATGTCTTTCCTCATATCCCCCACTCCTGAATTAACTCACCTCCTTAGTGTGTGCTTTAAATCCAATATTGTTTTACAATACTGCCATGTTGTTTAAACAACAATCAAAACAACAAAATAATTTTATTACTATTAAATAACTAATTAAATATCATTACTACATTCTAATAAACCTTCGTTTGAATATAAATGTTTAAGTAAATAAATATGAACACACAAATAAAGATTCTATTTCTGGCATTGTTCAAAAGACCCAACAAACATTTAATACATTTAATAAATAAATAATAGAATAAAATAACTAAATATCCAAGCCAACTGATCCTCATTGGCAGCATGTTCCATCCTAAAGGACTGAGTGCCTTTACTGTTCCTGCTCTTTCTCGTTGTTAATGCACAATGACAAAGGTTTGTGTGCCAACTCTTGTGGGAATATCTGCTCGACAGAACAAAGTTATCTGAAGCACGACATTGGGACTGCATATTCAGCAGCGCCCCATTTTCAGCTGCGGGACTAAGACTCTCCCCACCCACTGTGTTTCTGACAGGCTGGGGCATTCCTGGAGCAACCAGCCCATGACGAGAAGACCTAAATAAGGAAACTGCGCTTACTAATGTGTCAGAAAGACTTAAATAGTACATTCTGCTTTAACACGGAATTGGCTTTATTAAGTGGTACAGTTCTGCCTTCCACAGGGTGCTTTCTCATGACTTCTGCAGACCACCTCTGCCCCAGCTTTTCAAACGGTAATAAGTCTAAAAGGTTGTGAGCCCAGGGTCTTTGTACCCTTGCAAGAACATGTATTAGCATACAAAAAGAGGTGAGTGAGCTGCCTAAGTTGAAAGGAATGGAGGAAGAGTTGGATTTAGGAGGGGGTCAAACTCCTGCTGTCACCCCGAGGTTTGTTGTCACAAACTCCAAGCCAACCCAGGGATCTGGATTCACACTTCAAACTCGGTTGAGCAGTGTTCAACCCAGAGGAGCTGAAAGCAATAATTACTTTATAAAAGTAACTGAAGAGCTGTGAGCTCAAAGGGAACACTTTTGCTGTATCAAATGTATGAAGTTGCCTTTCCGTGTTTGCTAATTACCATTTATGCTAATAGTGATGATGGGAAGTGTTCAGCGATAAGTTGGAAATCGGGAAGGGGAAGTGAATCTAAAAGAGGAAAAGGTGTTTACGCAGATAGTGAGATGCAGTACACAACGTATTTCTATTTCACATGAAAAAGCTAATAAAGTCAATGGAGAGGTCGGCAATATCAATGCAAGCACATTTTAATACAATACAGCACTATAAAATGTGTTTAAAAATGTGACATTTTTCATGTAATGATTCAAAGATATATAACTTTCATATCGCTATTAGTATCCAAAATCCACAGGCTAAAATATAAACCATCCTATTACTCAAAAAGTCAGAGTAATATTACCTTAACTGATTTATTCGCGACTCAATATGATTAGCGTCATTGTGTTGTATCATACTCAAGTGAGTTAAATCATTACTTACAGTATGTGGATGGCAGCTACACATCTGACAAAGTCAGTGTTTAACCAACCCAACGACTGAACCAAATTTTAAACAAATGATCGGGGATTGCACTTAAAGGGATAGTTCAACCAAAAAGTAGTCCTTAAGGCTGCTATGTAAATGCTCAAAATTTAGTGTAAAAAATGCAATGCTGCAATACAGCTAGACTAAATAATGCCTGCTCAGACCCATCTCAGCCGCTAGGAAACTTGTTGTTGTGTATGTGCATTCAAGACATTAAATTGTGTAAAGACACCTAAATACCACCTCAAAAGCACCTCGCTACACTTGCAGTGTAACAGTGTAATATTAAAACCATTTTGGACAAATAATTTTTTTAATTAAATGGTAGAGCAATTGCCTCCCTACTGTGCCTTTAAACATTAATCGAATTTCCTACCGTCTTCTGAAAGTTCTCCAACAGCTGACTCAGGAGAAGGATTTAAAATTTGGCTAATTCGTCTTGACATGGACAGCAGAATCCCAGAAAAAGTTTGAGAGCTCAGCCCTCGTCTGAGCGGTGGAGTCTCAGAACGAATTTCGCTCCCCTGCTCAGATGTAGATCTTAAAAAAGGGGTTGAGCTGCGAGATAGCCAGTCCCTCTGAAGATTAGGATGCTCCAGGAGGACACCGCAGTTGGTGACTCTCTGGGGGTCTGGGAGACTGTGGACCCTGGAGATTGGAGGATTGGATCTAGCCATACTGCTGCTGCTTCTGGACCATGTCAAGCTCTGTGTGCGCATGTTCTGTCCAGTCAGGTTTCTTCTGTCAAGTACGTCCAAGGGTTCCTCGGGGGCTGAATTTGAACGGTGCTTTAGCCAAGGCCTGCTGAGGAGAGGCCAGCGACGAGCGCTCTCTCTGCCAGAAGAACAGCGTGATGGATTCCTGTTTGACCCCGTTTGCTCCTCCGATATGGCTTTCTGTTGTAAATTCATGGTTGATAAGGAGAGAAAAGCTAAAAAAGCTTAACAATATCAAGAAACAGGAAGCCAAAATCAATTTTAGTCCATTGCAAATGCTAACAATTGCATCATAGTCTCATCTCGATGAGCTAGGCTGGATCCAACCAAGTTATCCAAGCATAATACTCTAAATTTGATGCCTGACATAGCAGATAACACCGTCCCCGAGACCTCCTTGAAGAAACATGCTGAGCAAATGTGTCTCAGCGAGAGAGCGACTGGTGAGCCACCACTTCCTGGATTCTGGGTTGCTGCTAGGGTTTCTGGGAGGAAATAGGTGTCAGATACATTTGTGCGCAGAAACACTTTGCCTCGCTATCCAAACAGCGCATGTGCTGCCCATTTAGTGGCCCCATTCTGTGGTTGGTTCAAGACCAACCGTTTCATGAAAGTAAAATCGGAAGAACAAAAATAAATGTCTTCAGAGAATCTGTTTCATCAGTGACAGGTAGAGAGAATGAAAAGCCACTAGTATAAATTCAGGGTAGTAATTAAGATCATTTTAAAAATAACAGCAAAGTGTAACTTACAAAGAATTGTTTTCACTAAATTAAACTGAAACTTAAGAGTGGTTAAGGGATTTCCCTACAATCCGTTGTGTAAGAGAGGGAAAAAACATCTTTGAAAAACCGAACAAACATGGTTTCATATTCTTGATAACAAAATGGGTAGTTCTGATACGCTCATTTATTTGCTCTTATCTGGGTTCTTGGTGAATGACTGCTATGACATCCAGCACAACAGCAATTTAATGGTATGAACATCAAAAGTATTGTACAAAAAGAGACGTGGTTACAATGGATGTCGTTTTGATATTGATCACATGAAGATTTTTTAACATTTGCGGTCCATAGCATGTCGGCGCCACATTAGTACAAAAGCCCAATGAACTCAACTGAAACCGATGAACCAATGAGAACGTTAAAGAAGAAAATTCCTTCCAAACCCGATCCTTTCAATGCTGATAACTAAAAAGGGTTTTCAATGCGACAAGCTGAATCAGAAACATTACAAATATGTTTTACATTCAAATAACCGAGGCACTGTAAACAAGTATATGCCCTTGTGTCATGTTAAAAAAGAAACATACAGCTGGAGAGCAGGGCTCCCTGTCATATGCCAGATTTTGGGATTGGGCAGTACATTTCCAGAGCACAGGATTTAGTACAGAAGGTCAAAGCTGTGAATATTAAAGTCGACAATCTCTGCTGAGATTGACCATGTGCATTACGGACTCTTCTGTAGATTATGAATAAACCTTGACATACAGATTTACAAAAAGCATACAGACAAGGAAAATGAAGCAAGTTTTTTACATTTCTACAAATATATTGGTGTTAGATCACTACTGAGCTCAATAACAAAAGTGAATCAATTCCAAAATCTACAAAAAGCCTTTTAATTGGATAATTTGCATTGGGATCATTGCGTAAACACAGGTATAACAAAAGAATGTTTTCCGACAATTTTACGTGGCTACAAAATTATTTCAACCATTTAAAGGGATAGTTAATTTGGTTTTTTTGTACACCAAAAGCATTCTTGTAGGTTCATAATATCACGGTTGGAAAAAAGTGATGCCACATGGACCATTTTAAAAATGTCCTTATTACCTTTTTGGGCCCTGAAAGTGTCAGTTACATTGCTGTCTATGCAGGGTCAGAAATCTCTCTGATTTAATCAAAGATATCTTAATTTGGATTCCAAAGATGAATAAGGGTGTTACAGGTTCGGAAAGAAATTAGTTAGTAATTTGTCAATGAACTATGCCTTTAAAGCCTTAATCTTGATGACCAGGCAAACCATTAAATGCAGGTGAGCGAAAGAGCACTGAGATAAAGTCACGTTTACACTACATCCGACATGCATGAGCTTCTATTATTATACCATGTTCTGAAGCAATTTCCTGCCTTTTGACGCCCTGCGAGAGTCCAGTCTGGACAGTAGCAATTATCACCCTGTTACAGCCATCAAACAAGTTCTGCGCCTGGAGGCAGCGCATGAAAGCAATCATTAAACACCAGTATCCCACTCCCACTACTACGAGCGTGAGATGCAGATAAATGCCATTATCAACAGCACAATCTGATCTGAAAAAGAGCAAAGGTCATGTTTCCTTTCAGTGTTTCAGTAATTGTTCTACAAAGCACATACGGTTCGACATGTAGGTCATTATGACCGATTAAAAGAAGTGCTAATGTGGGTCTGATAACATTTGTTGAGTTCGTGTAGCTCAAAGCTGCTAGTCCTATCCTTTTTTCTCATCGCCAAAAAAAAAAAAAAACAAGTAGTAAAGGAGGACGCATTGTCTACAAGTCTGACCACAGGAAGTAATGACACAAGGCCCTACCGCCACTTTGTCGGAGTGATTTTTTTAGCTGTACTATTTAGTGCAGGAGGAAATCAGGAGGGACAGGGTATGCACGCACACCTCTCTCCTAAAAATAGCATTAGGCCCTACAAATCTGTCAGAAAAGTATCAGGAGAGGGCAGAGGGGACAACAGGCCACATAAAAAAAAGCAGCACAACCACAGCACATGAAAGTCACACCAGTGGTTTGGATGCACTGTAACCTTTGAAGGCTACTGATGATAAAGATAACAAAAGGATCATGAATCATATCATGAAGACATGAATCATTATGAAGACCTGACAGTTTGAACCAGTTAAATGAACTGAGGCTGCAATGGAGTGTTTTGTCTTTTATAAAAAGAGGCACTTTTAAAATATCCAAGATAAGACTCCCACACTTGTATGTTTACAAAAAAAACCCCCAAAAAAACCTTAAAATAAAAAGAAACTGCATGAAAAAGCATATTAATAATGACATTCATTTTGCTGCTAAGTGTTATATAATTATATTGTGAATATCTGATGTAAAACCCAGCCCTAGTTCCTGGCAACATCCCATACTGTAAACACACAGGCATGGATGAATTCTTCCATGCATTTATTTTTCTCTCAGCAAAACAGACCCCCCAGAAACAGAGGAGTGTGTATTTTTAACCCACGCAGTGGTTAGTGCTCTCGCTTGGGCTCTTAAGTAGGGGAAATCCTGCCACCCCCAGACATCACCCCAGTGTGGAAGCTGAGGAAAAAAATAAATAAATAAATAAAAATTCCGTCTCCTCCTCTGTACAGCAGGCCCATGCAGGCATCAACAGCAGCCCAGACATAATGTTGCTTTCAAACATCAATCTAAGAAATAGCTGCTCAGACTTGGAGTCCTAATTGCATGAAGCAGATCAAAAATGACCCTCAAATGATTACAGAGGAAAAAAAACATGAGACAAAGAGACACTTCTCTACTCTCTCTCATGTTATTCTAAACTTTTATCACCTTCTTCTATACAACGATATTAAGGTGTTTTGAAAAAAATGTCATACAATGAAAGTTAATGGTCTCCAAAAAAAATATTTTTTGGGCATTCATACAAGCTTGGAAAAGATGAGGCATTGCAAGTGCTTCAGGGATTTTACATATTTAGCATTTTGGCACTTTTGGTTTCATCGTCCTGAAGCCTGTTTTTTTTTTGTTTTTTTTTTATAGGTTTTGTTAAATGCCAGAAATAAGGTTTGTGGATAGCACAGGCTAAATAAATTTTTCCGTTTTATTCTATGACATAAAAATCAGTTTTTGAAAAGGGTGAGTTGCTACCAAGTGGCTTAATGTGACTATTAAGTTTGTCAGGGACAATAAACAGGTAAACTCACGTACTAACTAGTCTGCTTTTACAGTAGAAATGCATTTATAATCATGCTCTTTTCAAACTATTTTAAATAAATCTGTCATGGAAAATTATTTTAAAATACATAATGAGAGTTGTCGAAAGCTTAATGATATCAACGTTATAGTCAATGTTTATCTTTTTATTCCTGACATTCGAATGCAAGCCCATTGCACATTTATGTCTGAAATTTTTGGCACATTAAAAAAACCAGACTGAACTTCTGGGTTGGCCTACAAAAACATCACAATTGCAGCACTCTGTGACGACAGTTTACATTTATGTGCGAACCATCGCTTTAAAGTTTTTATTTCGATCTGACTAAAAATAGCCCTTGACATTTTGAGAACTAAGAGGAAAATTATGACACTTGTGGAGAAGATCTGCCTCAAAGGACTCTTTAAGATGGGGAAAAGGATGTCAGGAGCTCGGCTTCACCTGCCTCGCTGTATGTGCTCAGTCCAGCAGAGACGCTTTCTAAAGCTGTTCACTGCAAAGCCCTGATAAGATAGCAACAGACTGAGTGGAAACACAAGATTAAAGGTCTTGTGCAAAATAGATGAGATGGCCCACAAAAAAAACTGGAAAGATATTTCTCAGTGATGCACAAGCACAAAACAAGAATAGAAATGCATTTACAAAATGCACACAAATAGATAATGTTGAAAGCAAACATATGCGCCCTGTACACATACCTTCAGTGTCTTAATGATGTAGACGTCTATTTATGCGAAGGCGCCACATCATTGAGGCTTATCTCGGACTAAGTGATAGGCATCTGAAATCTTTTATGAAGTAACCGTAGAGCTTTTTCCAATTGTGGTGCTGTAGCTGTACATTAGCATGGTAAAACTCTGCAAGCTTCCCACAGTAGACTTCGGTCAGTCAGACACGAAGGAGCCCGCAGCGCCTGACCCCATTTAGCCGTTCTCGATCAACAAATCAAATGGGGCTTTCAGAGTTGCCTAATATCCTTAGGGTCTGCAAAGTGCATGAAACACACGAAGGGAAGTCTGATTTTCTTTAGCCTTTCATTGGTGCTTGGCTCTCTTTTGGCAGCTTGCACAGCATTGCTAAGCAGTGAAGTGTGATCTGTGACTCTTACCAGTCATTTGCAGAGCAAACAGCGCACAACACGAACCTCTATATCAATAAGACAGTCCATAACAACCTTCAGGCTGAAACACGCAATTTCAAGATACAAAGAGTAAGACCATGACCGTCGATTCTGACAGAGTTGCCTGGCACCCACATTAGAGATAATGTCGGTAATGGCTCACTATTAAAGTGAAGGAACAGTGGTTTTCAACCGCTTTGGCTTTTCAACCCAGATTTTACAATGAATAAAATTGGCAACCAAAGCAAAGAACCAAAATTGTTCAAAATTTTTACTCAAAAAGACTGCACAGTGAACATAATGAGCTGAATACAAAATGGCTAATTTTGATAAAACATGTATAACAAGATATAAAATAAAATAGATTTTCTCAGAATAATCATTGAATTTCATTAATCAGATCCAATGATTGGTCAGATCTGTGTTTTATGCATGGACAACTTTTAAGCAGCAAACATATATATATATATATAAAAAAAAGGACAAAAAAAAAATGGACAAAAATGTAAATTAAAAATGTAAAAAATTTGATACACTCCAGTTCAAAAGTTTGAGGTCAGTAAAAAAATTTTTTTTATGAGTTTTCAAAAATAACTATTAGTTTCCACAAAATAAAGCAGCATAACATTTTTTTTAATTGATAAGAAATGTTTCAAGCTAAGAAAAAATTGGAATGTTTTTGAAGGATCATGTGAAAGACTAGAGTAACGGATGCTGAAATTACATTTTAAATTATATTAATGTTATGTCATTTGAAATCATAATATTACCAATATGTAATGTATAAAGTATTATTAACACTTCCCCTTTCTGATTATAAGTAACCTACTATGGCATAAAAAGTATGTTATTAACAGTAATGTGAAAAAAATATATGTATTTTTAAATATTTGAAAGATACTTTTACCATGACATTCTAGTAATATATTTTTTATTCCCCAATGATAATTTGTACAAAAATAACAAAACAAAAAGGATTGTTTTGTATAATGCAACTGCAGCAGCTACACCTACCAACCATCCATCTTCCAGAAGAAGACATGCAAGAGAGTACACACAGCTGGTATCGACCAATCAAATGCTAGCACTGCTAATGGGAGGGGCCTTGTTATGCTCATGATGTCATTCAGTCCCTCATGCTTTCTTCAAACAAGCCAGCTAAAGTAAAGCATTGTGTATGACAGACATTGCGTTATATGTGCTTAGTGGTCTCAAAAAAAAAAAACCATTTGGCTAACCAGAGCTCTACAATACTTGCTTCAAATTTTTCAACAAAGATGAAATCCCTTCAGGCTCAATGTTTACATAAGCCAAGTCTTCCTAAATAAATGCGGTTGCCTTAAGTGTACCAAAACGGTAAAAGCTTTAGAACTGACGTGAAGGTGCTGCTGAGGGCGAAATCTAAACGCTGAGGGCTCTGGTTCCTGTGAGAGCATATCAAATAACCTTGGCGTCACATGAGTCTCTGCCAGTAACATGAGATTGTGGAAGTCAGACTGCAGCGTGGCTTTTATTATCCATTTGATTCAGGCATTTTTGCTCAGAGTGGTCACGGTGAATCAGAGCAGACAGGTGGAAAATTACCATCTAGGCTTTAACGATGAGGAAGTGCCTACCAAATATGAGCGGTCATCAATTATAGCAGCGCTGAATGTTAAACAAAAGAACCTGAAGGTTTATCTTAGATCAGACCACCTCGTCTTTCTCATGTTTCTCCATCCCTTATCATTTCCCTTTGGATATCTTGCTCATTTTCTTCCCGTATCTGCCAACCATGTGTATCTTTATCAATGGCAGGTGTACCATACAGGCCAGAGAAGATATACTTCCCCTCTTGACAGCTTGGCTCAGATGATTCCAGATGAGCGGAAGCTTTACTGATGCCTTTTTGCATTCGACCTGCTCACCCGTAATGAATCACATCCATCAAAGGGCTGTGATAAAACACACGAGTTACATTAACCCGGGGCAAGAGAGCATTTAATTAATAGAATACGCCACTCGGAGGATACAGCCCGACCTTGAGCAACTTCTAATGAATTATCACAGAACGCACAGCTACACTGGATACATACAAATAGAGGAATATTATAATTGGATTGGCCTACTTACAGGCACAGATGAGTCTCATTTCAACCATAGAAATTCAAAAACACCAAATCCTCAGTGCATTTTACGAAGACATGAGCTGGTTAACAAGAAGATGCTGTTTAACCTTAGGGGTGTTATCGCAATCAAACCAATTAAGCCAATCAATTCTGACAATCCATGAGTCCTTGGGGGGGTGGAAGTAACACTCCTGTATCAGTCTTTAAAAGAGCAGGCAGGAAACACATGCCACCGGTCTGCTGACACGCTCTAATCGATAGCCCAGTTTGGCAGGAATTCTTTCATGAGATCTCTTGCACGTGGAATTAATGTTCAGGCGGGAGAACGCAAGCTGCAGAGGTTGTCAGAGTGCTGAAACAGACATTCTTAAGTCATTCATAACAAACAAAATTAGTCATTAGAAATAAGCCAAATTTCAGGAGACTCAGGAATCAAAAAGAAAGCAAAATTAAAAATCAGCAATAATTTAAAAGTAGCATTGCACAGCATTTTCCCAGTAATCAATTTAGGCAGAAAAATACATGCAAAATGTATACATATATTTAATGGTAAAAGAAAAGGCATTATAATAAAAGTAATTAATAAAATCCATTCAGCTCCTTTATTTAAATATAAAATGCATTTATTCTTATTTTAGAATAAATTGACATTTTTAATGCACTAAAAGACATTTCTAGTTTTAGTGCATTATAAAAAATAGGTCTCAATATGAAGATTAGGACCTCGCAGTGAAATAAGGATTTTGTATTATCCTGAGAGGATTATTTTGTGATAAATGCCACCTTACTGTGCATCATCCCATTTATTGCATGGCTACTTACCAAATAAATAAAAAATGAACATAAAATATTGATCAGAAATGACCTTATTTTGTGGGAGGTAATATACAAGATACGAAACTACCACAGCTAGTGGTCATTACAGAACAATGTGACCACAGAATCCTGGGACTGACAAATAAGCATCAAGTAGCCTATTCCAGAAATTCATACAGAGCAATAGAGGGCATTATAATGTTCTCTACCATGTTTTATTGCAAGACGAGGAGCAAAATATTTATCCAAGAATGATCAGGCATGGGCCTGAAAACAGGAAAGGGGGCTTCCTGTGTTTTCAGGTAACGCCTGGAATCCCAGGACATTGTCTTCCAGCCACTCAGTCTCCATGAGTGAAAGGAAAGGGTGGAGAACTAATAGATACCTGCCTTCGTCTCCTGGGAAACACCAGACCGCCGCACTCCATTGACCCTCAAAACATTCACACTTAAAACTAAAGCATCAACCCAAAAAAAAAAAAAAAAAAAAAAAAAGGATTTTTTTTTTTAACCACAGATGACTTACCCCCAAATTATCAGCATGTTGTTCTGGAAGATCCAAGGAGACAAAGGCACCTTTGAACCAACCTTGGGAAAGGAAGCAAAGCTGGCGGCCTGGTGCATCAGAGTCAAGCATGTGAAACTCTTGTGACTACAGTGAACTCAATTCAGGACTCTCCAATTAAGGGGATTTTCAAACTGAACGTTCAGCACCGTAGGCAACTCACCAACATGCTGATGTGGAGTACCTGGGCACTGCATCAAACTTGATGAGGAACTTGACTAGGCAGCATGTGCTCCACACAACTCATCAGTCTTTGTGACAGAAATCACTGAAGAACAGTCATTATCCCAGTCGGTTTCGCAAGAGTTCAGTGCTAGAAGATAAGCTCCTCATTTTCCCCGTTTCCAGTTAACCTTTAATAAGCTTAGACATGAGAGTCTTTCTGTAAATAAAAAAAAGTGAGCATCCACAATCCGCATTAAACAGGGCCTAATCCTTATCTATAAGGTGCTTAATAGACTGAAAATCAGGGATTAATGAAGAGTCAAGTCAAGGACATTTAGTCATTTAAACTTAATTAAATCTGACTTTGCAATTGAATTTTAGACACAACCTGGGATGCAGAAACTCAATAATAAAATTAGACATCGCTGCTGCTCTACTGATCTATACACATATACAGCTTAAACTGGACAACATGATAGATTTGTTTCATTTATCAATATCAAAAGTGGATCTGCACACTACCATTAAAAGTCTGGGGTCAGTAACTCACACTTTTTTCAGCAAGGATGTATTAAATTAATCAAGCGATAGTAGATCGTGAGTATTATAGCTTATAGTGTTACAAAAGACTTTCATTTCGAATTAATGCTTTTTTTATATTCATCTAAGAATCGATATAGGAAAACAGCATATAAAAATAATTTCTGAGGGATCATTCATAATGTATTCAGATAATATATATATATATATATATATATATATATATATATATATATATATATATATATATATTTTATTTTTTTTTTTTTTTTTTTTTTTTTTTTTACAATAGTATTGCTTTCATTTATTTTTGATCAAACAGTCTTCATCTGAAAACGAATATCCATTTTCATACGGTACTTTCGTGCAATCAACGTAAAAATATTAACTTCAACATATAGATCAATGTTACAGGAATCTGATTAGCTTGACCATATTCATTCCTAACCCTACCCGATACCCAAACGAAACATTAATTAATAACAAATCAGGAGTACACTGAAGCATAGTAATCTGTTAATAGTGAGAAACAGAAAAATGTGAAAAAAACGTGTGTACTGAAAGCCTCGCTGCTCTCTGATTGAAAGTCCACACGGAAATGTTTCGTAACCACCAGTGAGAAGAACAACCCTGGCCAAAACAAGTCCATGAATAGACAAGCTGGCATGGAAAACATTATTTTTAACAGATACATAAGGGAAGTGAGTGGGAGAGAAGCCGGCCAGCATCCTTATTGAGCTATTTCAGCCCTGGAATGCCACGATGAACGCACTGGTGCCGGTTGCTCTGGAATTTTGGAATCCAGTCCACTGAGATCATTCTCGGAACGGTCTGCTTACATCATAGTCCCGGCCCTGTCTGCTGACAGTTACAATGAACGAACGAACGGTTCGCGTTGGGCGGAGGGGAGGTGGTGCGAAGGGGCGCACATCCTGAGCCGTCCACGGCTAACACAATTCCACCATTCACTCCCACCCTCCTCCCCACCCTCCTCTCGGCTTCCTTTACAAGATTAAACCCATCTAAGAAGCATTCGACAGCATTCGCTTTCATCCACCGCGGCAGAGCCGTCCCGGACCTTTCCATCGCAATATGAGGGGCATGATGCAAGAAGCTCGGTGTAGGCAAACTTTTTGAACCGGCAGCCCCAAACAGATGCCAAATCTGACAGGGCTACCTACACACCCGCCAACCCCCGAGCTTTGTGTAAACGACTGGAAGAAGCATTTATATATTTCCAAAATTTCACTCCAGGCAACAACAAACCCAAAAAGCGCACGGAACAGGCTGCCTAATGAAATTACGAACCCCCCATTTAAGTACATAAACGCCATTTACAGAACACAATTGGCCCTTGAATAAGCCTGTGTGGGAGGAAAATGAACTATAACAGAACAGTTATATTATTAGTGTCACTCAGTGACTTGTTATTGCTATTAGACTTCCTAGTAATAACAAGTCACTGAATGAACACCACCAAAGCCCCTGCTCTGCTAATTATTTCAAAACTGTGATTCACTACCCGCTATCCGAGGAAGAGATGTTTAACATGATGAGTATGTAGCTGCCGTGGTCATTTAATTATGGATGATATGACATCCACGCTGAGGCCAGATTTAATGTGAGAGGTGTGACTGCTC
Source organism: Puntigrus tetrazona (assembly GCF_018831695.1). NCBI lineage: Eukaryota > Metazoa > Chordata > Actinopteri > Cypriniformes > Cyprinidae > Puntigrus > Puntigrus tetrazona. Next base: position 16,550,927 of record NC_056700.1, on the reverse strand, counting down.
TCTGACTGTCAGTTATGACTCACTTCTGTCTCGCTGTGAGTTTGGGCTAACACCAGTGGGAGCAATTTAAAGACAAATTCCAAATAAAAAGAAAATTATGTCATTGGGTGTTGAAAAGCACATGAACAGAGAAAAGGGAATTCTTTACACATTACAACACATCATCTGGATTTGAACTTTTTCCCAGTGCGGGCCTGGAAAGTAAGATTAAATCGCTCTGCATTTCAAAACAAAGGGATAGTTCACCCAAAATGAGAATTGTGTCATAGTTTACTCATCCTCATGTCGTTCCAAAACCGAATGACTTTATTTGTTCCGTGGGACACAAAAGGAATTATTCGAAAGACTGTGACGGTCGCCGATTTCCAAATGTTATAAAAGCATCAGAAAGGTTGTCCATGACGACTGTATCATAAAATAGCTTGACTATTCATTGATTGTTGTATCCAGTGATTTCACTCACTGAATCGGTCTGATTCAAAAAAATGCATGTTTTTATTCTTTTGAACAAATCAGGAATTGCTGCTTGAGCTACAGAGTACACGAAGATTATCCATCATAGGATTTCAAAAAGCAGAAAGTAAAATAGACCAATTTTCTAATACATTTACGGTGCTTTTGTGCCCATGAAACTTCAGTGCCCATTCGTTTTAAGCGCATGAGGGAAAAAATTGTGTAAAATTTCTAATTTTCCTTGTGCTCCAAGGAAGAAAGAAAAAAATACGGGTTTAAAAGATACATGAGGTTGAGAGTAAATTATGACACTTTTTTTTTTTTTTTAAGGGAACTTAACCTTTATTTATTTTTTTATTACATTTTAGTTGGTCCAGCTCGGAATTAGTGGGGATGGAAAATGAGATGAGGAGTCAGTGGCAGTGGGTGGACAGAACTGGATGTCCTGTCTTTCATGTGAAGTCCCTGGTTTCGACTTACATCCTTAAATAAGAAGACAACAGGCTGCCATGACAACAGCCCCTGGCAACATGTCTATAGGGTGCACACAGCCTTAAAGGAGCTTTATTTAACAACACAGGTTCCTGGAAACACAATCTGTAACAATGACTTACTATTACTCCGTCTTGTAAAATCAGAATTAAAATTGCCCATGTGCATTAACAAACTAACAACCCCTACCAAAACTCTAATAAAACTGTGTCAAGAACACATTTTCTTGTTTGCCAACAATGTGCTAAAACCTTTTCTATTGCACCGTCTCCTATTACAACTAGGAGACACAATCATCCACAAACATATCAACATACAAACCTATTACAAGTAACCAGGATTTTCCACACAGCCCTTCTTTTAACCACAAATCATAATGCACACATTGGAATCTCATATTCATGCCATTGTTTCTTTAGAAATTGCACTACAGTTAAAGCAAACACACTAAAAGCACAGAACTTATTGTACCATCATACACACTGTATGATTTATAAGAACGTATGACTTAACCTTGTATATTTTAAGCTCAAAATGAACAGCACGAGTCACACACAGGAAGGAAAATGAACCATTAAGCCAACATGCTTCTATTAGAGCTGTGGTACTATGGCAAGCCGCTTTAACATTTGATTTTAAAATCCCATACAACTATAACCAGCAGCTATTTTAATTATTATTCATACTTCTTTTTAATTACCAGTAAATATATCAACAGTGACTAGTATTTGCTCAATTAACAACTGTTCTGTAGCTCTGTGGCTCATAAATTAATTATTAAATTACCGCTAGAATATGAATAGAAACAACTGTGTTCCAAGAAAAAAAATTAAATTATGTCTGACAATAGAGAATAATTTTCTTTGAAAACATACGAGCGTGCGGTGTGTTTTATCAGTTTAGAATCAGAACTAGATATGCCAGATTTAAAAATGTATCGCTCTTTTGATCTAATTTCATAAAACAAATGGAGCACTGATTAATGTGGCTATTCAACACAGTTCATTCTAGAAAACAATATTTGCAGAGATCTCTTATTTGAAGCACCTTATTGTGTGAGGGTAGCTTATTCATATCAATTTATATAAACATATCCATAACAGTATTGCAGTAAAATATAAATATTGGGCCACTTAATCGGGGTGGGGGCTGATGAAACACTAGAAATTTCCCCGATAAAAAAACAACAAACAAAAAAACAGGCTGAATGTTAAAACGGTTTGCCATAAACAGTCCAGTCTGACAATGCTTTGGTAAACATAAGACTCTGGATTCCCCTAGGTATTAAAGGGCGATAGAAAAATAACCCCCCTAATCTTTTCGTTATTTAATGTACTCATGTACATAATTAAATTTAAGGGCCCTTTTTATTTATTTATTTATATTATCGAGGTGTTAAGGTGAAACTGAAGCCGGTGCGGCCACTGAATATCACTTACCGTACACCCGCACCCATCCCTGCTGCTGGCAAAACGAGTCCATCAAAATCCCATCGACCACAGGGTCTAAAGAAATCATGCCTCCCTGAACCGAGTCCACGTCGCCACCGGTCAGTGAATCCGTCTCCATGCTCGATACACCTCCACGGTAACGTCCAGGTAAAGACTCCAGCCTGGTTGGATTTCCACGCGCGTGGCACGAGAGCCTCGGTCGCAATGTTTTCCGTCGATCTGAGTTGGTTTAGTATCAAACCGGCTAACGAGAGTTTAAATAAAGCCGGATAAACTAGCGACAGCAGTATGGCAACGTTCAAACTAAACGTTTGGAGTTTCCCATATTTTTCTTTGTTTCACAGTTGGGATATAAATTATGTACGCGCGACTCTAATCCGTGTTTACATCACCGCGCGCCGTAGCTAGGCAGTCGACAATAAAATACAAAAAAAACAAGGAAATACGATTAAAAAGCGTCGGTAGCGTATTTAAACACTTGTCTCACCATAAAAAAATACGAAAGTGCAAAGTTTCAGATCGCCCCGGTTAAATCAGTAGCCGCGAGTTAAAACAGAAGCAACAAGCAGCAGTTTGTAAAGTTATATTCGGATGAGCTGCTGTTTCTCGTCGGTGTCCGTGAGTCAGGTCGTAGTAATAATTGAATGAATCCAGGCGTCGGTTTTCCTGGATCGACGGCAGGAGTTCACTGCATTGTCCTTGCGGTCAGAAAATCAGCAAAATAACAGCAAGTATCAGTTTATTGTTCTGTCGTCCACTTTAAGTGTGAGTCGTTGTTTGGAACTGCCTCCCTCCCTTCCTCCCGGTCCTGCGCTGAGGACAGACAGCCCTTTTCACACTTCAAAATCCAGACCGCTTTTCCACCTCAATCACATGCCATTGCCAGCCTGTGCGCTGGGATTCAGGGGGAACTAGAAGATGACCGAGTGACTCGAACAGCACACGTTTGCGTTTTAAGCCGATCCAGGCAGCTTTTTACTACTTTTACAAATTTATTCAAATTCGGTTCAATATTGTGAAATACGCAATGTAATGAAATACGACATTGTAAGACAGCATCTATCGACATAGTAAGACAGATGTGAGCTGATTGTCGGGTGAGACATCTGCTGGTTAACCTAGTGCAAAAAATGTCATAAAAATGTATTTCATTTAATTTGACGTTGCGTTTAGTTATTAAATAACATATTTTGTTATAACATATCATGAATGAAACATACATGTCATATTTGATTTGATCGATATTGAAAGATAGTTTAGCTATGCACGAAAAAGCGGCCTCTGTCTCCACTTAGTGTTGATTAAGCACATCACACGAACAAACATGCATTTGTCACATTGCTTATATGAATTTTATTCTCATCAGTAAATAATTAAGAGAAATGTACATATTCTAAATTAAGTTGAATTTAAATAAAAATAAAAGTAACGTTTCAATTGCAATTTTGTGTCAGGGGTCAAACTATGTTGATGTAAGGATCTAATTTTTAATATTTGAACAGACTAAACACGGAGCATGTATTGAGTAAATGTTATATTTATTTGAATGAATGTGCAGTGTAGCCTTTCTTAAGTCTTTCTTGTCTTCGTTGTGGCTTCAGCTGTGAATGAATAAGAAACAAAAAAACTTTATTGAATAATAATAAAAAATCAGTAGAAATGTCCAGAAACGAACATTAATATTTCATTGTTTGACACTGAATGAAGGTTACAGGTTAAATCGGATAAAGCAGATATATCTGTTCTCACATTGTGTGTTAAGCTTGAGAAGAATAGGTCCCAGTACGTCTTCAAGGTGTTTCTTTTGTTCGATGAAGTCTTGAACTGTTGCACTTTTGGTGTTATGTATCCAGTCGGATTTAGCAGAACAAGTGTTTATACACGTATTCTATATTAGCAACACACAAACATTGATTAGAGAACGTGTACTTTTGGGTTTGCTAAAAATATAATACGATCTGCGACTTATTGATTTGACCTTGTCCTCCTTATTGAGCTTTCCTTGAACTTTCTCTGGATCAGTTACAATATCCCTGACATGTTGTATTAATGCTTGCAAACTTAGTTTGGCCTCTGTCGGAAGAAAAAAGCAAAAAATGATCACCTGCCCCAATCATATGAATAGTCTCTGTGCTGAAATGTTTCACTTTCCTACCAGCCCATGCCAGATACTCTGCGCAGTCCAGCTTGTCATAACGCTGAGCCACATCAACAGCCTTCTCTCCACGGAAATTGACAGCTTGAAAATCAGCATTGAGCTCAAGCAAAGTTTTTAAAGTGTCCAGCTGACCCCACATGGCAGAATAATGCAGCGGTGAGTAGCCTACAGTAAGAGTGAACGATATTGATCATTTATTGGTAATAAACTTATGTGCAATGGCTTGTAAATTCTGTTCATGTACGTTAATTGGTTTATTAACAGTAATCCAAAACTGGTTTGCAGGTCTTCGATTGGCATTTTTCAGGCTAAGAAAGTTCTTAATCCTCTGTCATTTTAGTCCAAAAACATTTGATGAACTTGATATAGACATATATGCAATTTTCCAATATTTATATTTTATATTTAATCAAATGGTGCAAATTTCGGAGATAAATATAAAATGAAAAGCGTTTAGCCTAAATTAGAATTAGTTCAGTAATTCAGCTGAAACGACAATATTTACATTTTAGTCTAGTTAAAATGGCCAAGCAATTTTTTTTTGTAATTAAGGCTAAGTAAAAAGTAATTTTGCTGGCTATTTACCGCGCGCTGTGAGTTCATTGACGTCAGCGCCGTTCTGTACGAGCTCGCGCACGATATCGCTCCGACCAAAAGTACACGCAGCAAACAGCGCATTTCTTCCCACCTCATCTTTTTCCCACAAAATATTATCCGATTGCTGAGTTTCGTCGGCACTTTTTCTTTCCAAAAGACTCTTAAGTCCCTCTACATCATCATCTAAAGCACATAAAAGTACAGTTTTCTCCTCGGTTGACCGCATTGTGACTCGCGGAAGAGTGAGCGATGTTGTGTTTTGCTGTCTCTATGGCAACCGTGCAGCCATTTCGGTCGTTACTGTAACTGACCACGAGATGTCGCTGTTGAGTGTTTTATGAAATAAGAGTCGAGAAACAGAAGAGAAGAGTTTAAATGAGAAATGACTTTATCTTGGTGAAAATGGTTATAGAAAGCAGATTCTAAGAAAAAGAACAAAATGTGCTTAGCACCAACCCCTATTTATTTCTGTGGAAGTAAGTTAATTTACGTATCAGCTGCAATCTTAGACGAAAATATATACATGTATAGCAAATTTATACATGTTGTATTGTTACCAATAAAGAGAAAGAATAGAAAGTCATTGAAGGGTTCAGACTTTTCTGTTGAAATTACTTAATCATCTGAAATCTAGGAAAAGGTCTTGAATTGAAAAGAAAGATCATAATCAAAACTATGTATGTTAAGTCATATAGGCTTTGAAAAGTATCAAATCCATGATATATTAGTATAGTGTATAAATGTGTCCATTTTGATTAGTATAAATGCAATTTTATTTCAGTGAGAAATTATGAGGAACTATAGGGACATTTCTTCTGGTAGAATAATGTGATTTCATTTAGAAGGGGAAATCATTTGATGTCCTAAATGGTTATTTTTTCTTATGATTATAGGGAATGGAAAGTCATCTGATAGGGAAATTTGAGTGCAGATTCACTTTTGTCATCATGTCATGTCATTGTGCATTCCAAAAAAACTTCCTCAGTCAACTGAAACCACGTTTGCTGTTAAAATATCTTGTTTTAATGTTCTCACCTGAAAATATACCAGTTTCAGTTCTGGGTCACCCCAACTCAATATTTAGATCCATGATTATTATTGTTATTAGATGAAATGACACAAGGCGTTCGGTGGCAGAATTCACTCTATCATACAAAAAAAGTGGCATCATTTACTTTTGGATAGTGACATGCCATGCCACACTAACAGTTGCGTTGCTCAAGGCATGAAACGATCACATTACAGAGAGAGAGAGAGAGAGTGTGTGTAAAGAATGTGGAATGAATGGATTCGTGTCAAAGGTTCTGACTCAGAGCCATTGCTCTGCTTTCAAGTGTTCACTCCTGACCTGCCCATAACTCCTGCTCTGTCATTGGAGTCTATTTGTAGCATGCGTGTGTTCAATGAATGACACGACTGTATTTCCAGTCTCTCTATTTTAGGCCAAAGGAGGAAACTTTTTATGATGTGGGTCTATAATTATAGGAAAATTGGGAATGGGAGGAAAGGGGAATGGCAGTATCAAACAGGGAAGGATGTCAGCTATGCCTGAAAGAATATATATTGAAGGCTGACATTGATATTACAGCATGTTTCTATCATATATATATATATATATATATATATATATATATATATATATATATATATATATATATATATATATATATATCTAAGTGCTATGGTGAGATTTTATTTTATTTTAAAAACACGTTTTTTGTATAGTTTTTATTTTAGTAATTAATTACATTATTTCTTTGAAGTTGTATGATTTATTAATTTTTTTATTACATGTCTTATTTTTTTTTTTTTAAACTTTAAAACCATAAAACCATGTTTTGTTTTGGCATTTTGTTTTGGTATTAGTAATTTATTACATAATTTCATTTAAATGTATTTTATTTTATTGTGCTTCAATTATTTCATTTATTTTATCTGAATTGTCATAACATTACTAATTAATAAAAATAAATTAATTAATAAAATCATAAAACCATTGCAATTTAATGTAATTTAATTTTATTACATTTATTACATTATTTAATTTATTTTAACTAGTATATTTTATTTTATTTTATAATTATCATAGCATATCTTAATTTTTATTATTTAATTTTTTTAACAAGATTAAACGGTAGGCAACCAGAATCTTACAGTAAACGCTACAGTAGTTTCTGCTTCGTTTGTCTAGGCCTGTTTTTCATTTTTGATAGTTATTAGTACAATCAAATACTAGTTCATTAGACAACTTTCACCACCACTTCACACTCCCGGTCCCGAGTTGCGGCGAGACGAATATGCATCTGGCTGTTTTCACCATTTAAAGCGCGGCTGTCATCATCTGTCCTCAGAGCCGTTAAAGCCCATGCGGTCATGCTTCAGTTCTCCCAAACGCCAAAACAACATCTGTGCTTGTCCAAGGAGTGCTAATGTGCCCGGGGCTGTCAGAAGCCTCAGAGATTTCACTGATAGGTGCCATAATGCAGCAACTACTTGTGTCTAAAAGACAGTATATCTTTTCATTTACGCAGGCTGTGGCTGCTTGCATCAGCCCTCCTTTATCTAGGGCTGCTTTTGTAAGTGATGAATGTCTTAATTACGAGTTTACATTGACCAGTCTGGTCCCAAGGCTAATCGTTGAGGATTGAGAATCAACGTAGTTTTGTATTGCTGTGTAAGTCCATTACATCATCTTATTAGAGTCACAGAGCTCCATTTCTGCCAATCTGTCCAAGAATGTCATTTAGGCTAAAGCTGTTAACATCGACTGAATGAAAGACCTTTGATAAGGGCTGAAAAACTTTCATTTTGCTTCGTACTAAATGAAGAGCTGACCTTCTGCCCTACTAATCTATAATAATCTCTTTCTGACGGCATATTCTTCGTAAGTCTGTGTCCGTTTTCTGTTTCTGCCTTAAAATTAGTAATCTGGCCCGGCTTGGCCTGAATTTTTTCGAACTGCGCTTACAAGTGAATCACGGCGGACTAAAAATAACCCCGTTGGAAGACTGGACTCAGGAAATGAGTAAGGCTCTCGGGTCCTGAGAATCCAGTGATGTCCGTCGCTTTACACTGACCCCTCTGCTCTGGATTACAGCCTGACGTCTAGGTGACGTCTTCCACTGCAGGAGATCCAAAGGCAGACAGATGTTTCCTTAAGCTGTAAGGCTCTTTCAGTGTGGCAGTTTCAATCTTGATGTTTGTTTTTGCTGACTCATGATATCGGATTTCCTCTCGTCCTGAAACTTCAGCCACACCTGTAAAAGGAATACAGGTTTAACCGCTTTGCACGTTGAGTATTCACATTCTTTAGAGCTTTTTTTTAATCATTTTTAACCTGTTTGACAGTTACCCATATTACTCGCTTGTTGCATTATTGTGATGGTTGGAATGATGTTAACACGAACGAGTGCATTGACTACGTGTGTGGAGTGAGTATTAGGTGTGATTTCAACATACCAAATTAAAACAAGTGTAAAAAAATGCATTTTTGACTGTTGGTCTGATATGTGACACTACACCACAAAATTAATTCAATATGTGCCAATTGCCATGACAATGTGCTACTTAGTTTGCTTTTGGAAATTATGAGCAGATATAAGTTTAACAAAACAAAAGTATTATAAAAGTATATATATTTTTTAAACCTGTTACTTGCAAACCACTTCTAAGCAACACATTTGTACAATAAAAATTGTGTCATAACCCAGAGTCATGCCTTGTTGAGGCCTTGCAAGAGGGAAGGAAATTCTATGTGTATGTACCTCTTTTGATCATCACTCTGGTTTTGGTGATGCAATGACTTTTGTTACATGTTTTTCTTAGTCGATGTTTTCCTAAATGATTTGCGTTGTCTTAATCACTGTAATGTGTATTCCTGTAACCAAACAGCAGGCGTTTCTACAAGAAATCTATTTTGCATTATCTTTGTAGGCCAGATTTTCTTTGATTTCATATTTAACACTAAATGTCTACGAGACATAAAATGAATCTTGAATTATTTAGAACTAGCTAGAAAAAGTAGTGGACCTAGTAGTCAGCAGACTTCTGCGTGCACTTCTCACATGTTAAAAAACCATGTGACCTGCTCGATGGAAAAGAAAGTGGTTGGAAAAACAGTTCTGCTATTTTAGTCTTGAATGATGATGATCTCACTTTGCACTGTGTATGTTAACCACAAAAGTCAACAGGAAGCTGACATATGAGAAAAAGGCCATGCTACATAGAAACAATCCAACGCAAGGAAACAACAGTACACAAAGAACTCTGATAGCAAAGAGGCTGTAAACAAACGTTGTGTTACAAACACAGGTGTCTATGTTGAGACACGTTTCCACAGGATGCATCTATAAATGGGTTGTGTGTTCATCTAGCATAGTTGACATACATTAACACTTATTTCCACTGAAGTCTGAGGTGTACTCTGGTAAGGTACACCTGTGGTCTCATTATGCATATTATGCTTGTGCAGATGATCCGAGTTTCTTATTTAGAAAAATACAGCTGCTAAAAGTAATATTTATGCAGGAGCAATACGATTCTGTGACCAAATGTTGCAGCCTGTGATGACATAACATTTACATTTTAACATAGGTGATCTAGGTGATCTTTATCACACAAACAATCACAACTGCCATTATGTTGTTAATACACAAGCAGACTATGACAATACGGAAATAGTTTTTTTTTTTGCACCCTGTTCCCATTGTCTGTCATTAGGCAGTGCTGCATTCCAGCTGCAGTGGGTACAGATTCATCACCTTGATGTCTGTTTGGGTGAGGTCCAGTGCCCCACATCTTAAACAATATTTCTTCACTCGGCTCTGCCAGAAAAAGAGAGAGAGAGAGCATTATGGAGTCAGGACAGCTCTGCATTCTGCCATGCTTTTGTTCTCTCACGATTAGATTTTTAGGTGCTATTTTAAATTTTATTTAATTTAGTTTTATTGCTTTTAATTTCATTTAATTATTTTAATTTAATTCTTTAATTATTCTGCTTTGTTTTAATCTTGGCGCAATCTTGTTTAAGTGCTTTTAGCATAATTTAATTTAAAAACAAACAAACATATATACTCATGAAAAAGGAAAAAAGAATAGTACTTAAAAAAATATTTAGAATTTTTTTTCAGTATATAAGAAAGTGCAAAATCTAAAAAAAAAAAAACAAAAACAAAAAAACACCCAAACAATAAACCCTAAAAATCTAGCCTAATGCCTCAGTTCTGTGCTACTTGTGTTTAGCCGATGCTTTTTAACCAAAGTGACACATATGCTAAATGCAGGGACGGTCCCTCTGGAGCAATACACTTTCTTTCACAGGAGCAGTGATGGGAAGAAGGAAACTCAGCCACTTTAAAGCCCTTAGATTGAATTCTTATCTGTATTCAAATCTGAAAGCTTTACATTGACGGTGTAATGAGACTGTCCTACTTATCAGCCTGCATCAACATGTGAATCAGAAAACATGTCAAAAAATAAATGTAGCATTGACCTTGAACAGTGTTCTTTTTTTCTTTAAGGTCACGCATAACCCCTTTTGCATCACACTGACAGCTTTCGATGATGCAGGGACGGCTTTGGGTATTTACACAAAAGCAGAACTTATGACAATTGAGTGCTATTGATCGGCAGAACTTAGTTCTGCATGGCGCTCTGGTCTATTGTTGTACGGCTGCTGAGTTCTGCTGCACATGACGTGCATTGTAATAATAACACCCTGCAAAGAAAAGTACCCAACGAATTTACCTTTGTCACCAAATTTCCACAGAATTTCTAGAGTTCTACAGAAAAAAATGCATATTGAATCACAAGGTTGGTGCAGAGCTGCAGTTTGATTATGAAATGGTCACATCGTAGTTAATGGTGAGTATTTATTAGAACCAGAGAATGCTGTTTACTGAGCAGCTTGTTGTGTGCGAGCTGGTACCTTGCAAGAGGGTTTTTGTGGTTATGCTATCTGTTTCCTTTTGTTCTGTTTTATTTTCGTATTTGCATCTTTCTTTCGCTTTAGTGAAATCAGTCAGGTGGAAAACACTTTTTGGCTATAAGAGAAGATTCAAATAACATACCCATCAAGCATAATGTCATTTCTAATACAGACTTATTCCACAAGGCTTTCATAAAGTAAGACTTCGACTTTATCGGGTCACATTTAATAAGTGGTCATTTGGAAAACTTTACCAGATATAAATGTGTTCATCAGAAATCTGTAAACTGTCACGGTGAACTTCCTTTAAATTTAACTACCAGCACTTCCTGTTTGTGTATGTATATGCAGATGTCTTCGAAATGTCCCACATTTCTATTAAACTGGGCCTTCTGTAAGTTCTAAAATTATAACGTTTGTGCATGTTTCAGATTCTATTAAAAGTTTAGCGCTCTCAACATTTAATTTAAATTTGAAACTTCAAATTAAATGACTTATTCATTACTTATTTAACAAATCTTGAAAAAAATTGTATAGTTCAATAGTGAAGAGTTCTGAATATAATTGATCATATTTAAAAAAACAAATATCCTGTTGAAAAAAAAGTAGCATATGCTGGTTAGGTATGTTATGAAGCATGGCAGCTGGTTTAAGCTGGTCTTGAGCAGGAAACAGTTGCTTATGACTAGCAAGTGCTCATCTTAAACCAACTCATGACCAGCTTAGTTGAACTAACTCATGACCACTAGTGAAGGTTCTTGTGTGATATGTTGGTTCAAGGAAAAGTAAGTCTGTAGCTGACATTTTGGCATGAGGATCGATTGCCTATAAGAATAATAGTTCTAAAGTTTCAATGAGAATGATGACCAATCATAATTCTCGGTCTTCTCTCAACTATCCTACTATCACAGAACTCAGTCACAACACTTTTTTAAGACACAAAAAACTAAACATTTCCTCTAGGGTACGTTAACAAGCTCAGTGTACTCTCAGATACCGAAGAAAATCTTCCTCTCCGTTTGGGAGTTTATGAAGTTGCTCCAGTTTTCAGGTAAGATGTGTTTTTGTCCTGCTGAGCTGAGGATGCACATCTGTTTTTTTTGTAGCCTATGATGGGCAGTAGCAGGCCTGCTGCCTGGGTGGCAGGCAGCAAGCCATTTAAACTTGCGCTTGTCCTGGTTGTGACTGTCCTATATTCTCTCTTTTTGGAATGTTCTACAGCATGCCAGTTTGGTGTCTTCTACTAAAATTCTTTATTTTGTGCAAATGCTGTGGCATAATCACTTTAACGGATAATCATGTTGCATGAAATTAATTTTAATTAATAAAATGCATTACTAACAAAACCGAACGTTTTAGTCTAAAACCTCAAAACGTGTCAGCTGTGGTGTTCTCGTTATTTGTTGACATGCTCTACACAGCGGTACCTGCCTCAGTTCTCAGAAAAAAAACTGGATGATTACATAAATGCGGCATAAATCTCTTGAGAAATGTCACAGTTATGCTGGCGCAAACAAAACAGCTACTTGACGCAGTTAGGTCAGGCTTGTTTTCAGTTTTTACACATATACTTAGACTCACACCTTTCTTGTACATGTTTACAACCCCAGTTGCAACCACAAGATATTTTCAGACACCACAAGAGGAGTGTCATATGTAGCTCCAAGGTCGAGCTAATGAAATCAACGCATTTTAATGTACGTCACGCTTGTGCAATAAGATGTTTTTTTGTCAAGTGTGAAATCGTCAAAAATTCAAATAAAGAAAATCTGTAACTGCAGTATTCACGTTTTGTTATGGTTGCAGGAGAATCAACCAAACAAACATGTACACATTGCACAATGACACATTGCCTGGTTTAGTGGTGCTCAACAGTCAGAAGTAAAAATAAATCTGAGCTTACATCAAGATAAGCATTTAAGTAAAATAATAGCAGATGGCAACATTGCACTGTAACCATAACAAAGTGACGAAAGCACGCAGCAAGAACATTGTCCTAATCAGAACAATCAGTGTGATAGATCATCACTGTCTCTGCAAGAATGCGTCATGCAATATCAGAAAACTTTGTCAGGATGGATTCATAAGTAACCAAAAGAGTTATATGTGAAATAGTTCACGTTTATGCTAAATGGGGACTAAAGCACTATATAGTGAATAGTGACTTAAAGGAATAGTTCACCAAAAAATGAAATATTTAGTCACTGGCTCACAGATGGATCCTCAGCAATGAATGGGCGCCGTCTGAATGTCCAAGCAGCTGATACAAACTACTGCACTGTATCAATTATTGTTAAAAAAAGTTTGCATAGATAAGACATTTTTAACTTTGAATATGTACTTCAAGCTGATAAATGAGTCCTCTATTCATAAACGATGGATAATTGTGATATTTTTAACAGCTGTCTGGACTTTCATTCTGAAGGCACCCATCCACTGCAGAGCATCCACTGGTGAACAAGTTAAAAAATAAATAAATTTAAACTTTTAGCATAAGGATGAATAAATGGTGACTACATTGTAATCTCTAGATGTACTGTCCCTCTGCAGCCTACTTGATGTGCAAACTATGTGCTCATGCTTTTTTTATACCACTCGAAACTTACTAAACTATGCTTTCTCTAGTGTACAGTTAATCAAGACTGTAATGATAGCGACGAATGTAAATGTGTACATTATCTTTTTGAGTACATTTTTCCTTTTTATCTGGTCACATGTTTGTTTATCATCTTATCAGTGTCAATGGAGCCCTAGAAACCTTGTAAACACTCGAAGCCAAATGACTTCTACCACACCTTGTCAAAGTCTGCGTCTCACAGAAATAAATAAGTGCTGATTATTACTCACAAAAATACAGTGCAATAAAGTGCACATATGCAAACAGACACTCCTTCCAGGTACAGTAAAGATAAAGCTGCTATTTATAACTTATGCGCATGTATCTATGCTTATGTGCATGCTGCATGTGTGAACAAGACAGGAACTCAATCGGATCATCTTTGTTTCCAAGGAAACAGCAAGCACCAAACCACCCACGCTTGCTAGACAACGATCCCAGAACGGGGTTTCCTCTCACAACTTGCCTTTGCAGAGCCCTAGCCAATCCTGTCTGTGACAGCAGCCACTTGTGCGTCACGGCAAGTGTTCTCCTGGCATTTCACAAACGCCCACGGCGTCCTTCAGCCCTTTCCCATCCCTTCCCATCTCACGGTTATGAGTGAAAGACTTCTCCGCACCTTAAAGAGTCACTTCCGGCTATCAACTAGAAAGAACGCAAACAGCCTTGGGCACAATAATATCTAATGTTTATACTGTGGGATCTCAGAAATGATTAATTTGTGAGACATAAAAGACACTTTATTCTCATTCGTATTAAAGCAATAGTTCACCCAAAAATGCTGAATAGTTGCCATTGGCTGAACTGTTCATTTAATGTCCATGAATACATTCATCTACTGAACCTTTTTTGAATTCTTTGACTCTTATACCACATTAGTGTGCTGCGTGCGCAGCCTCCGAGAAAAAAAAAATGCTACATTTTGTAACCTCCAGTGAGAGTTCACTCTAAGACCACAGTTAGCATTATGGATTTATGTTCAGAGCTCAGAGACGTTCCTCAATTGAGTCTTTGTGTAGTATGCCTCTAAATAATCGAGTTTAACCCGCTTCTATTTTCAGCTTTGTTTTGCACACAAATCAGTTTACGTAAGTTTAGAAATAGGTCTGGGATGAGGAAATTGGAATAATATTCTAAGGCATAATCTGCATCTTTGGGCTAATGCCTTGGCGGGATATCAAGGTTCACTTTTTTACTTCAGAATTAGCCTGAAATTTCTTTTGTGTGTGTAGCTGTCTCCCTGTCTATCCGTCTGTCTGGTCATATGTCTGTCTGCTGTGTAATATGTAAATTCATACAAAAATATAATGGGAAATGTCTTTCTTTCTTTCTTTCTTTCTTTCTTTCTTTCTTTCTTTCTTTCTTTCTTTCTTTCTTTCTTTCTTTCTTTCTTTCTTTCCATTCATCTATCTATCAATCTGGCAATTTGTCCATTATTTTTTCCCATCCGCCTGTCTGTCCAATCATATGTCTGCCATTCAATATGTAAACACATATCATGTATAATGGAAAATTTCTTTCTTTCTTTCTTTCTTTCTTTCTTTCTTTCTTTCTTTCTTTCTTTCTTTCTTTCTTTCTTTCTTTCTTTCCATCCGTCTGTCTATCTATCTATCTATCTATCTATCTATCTATCTATCTATCTATCTATCTATCTATCTATCTATCTATCTATCTATCTATCCATCCATCCATCCATCCATTGATCCATCCATACATCCATCTATACATCCACCCATCCAAATGTCTGTCTGCCAACTAATATAAAAATACATCATATATAATGCATATCTATCTATCTATCTATCTATCTATCTATCTATCTATCTATCTATCTATCTATCTATCTATCTATCTATCTATCTATCTATCCATCCATCCATTGATCCATCCATACATCCATCTATACATCCACCCATCCAAATGTATGTCTGCCAACTAATATAAAAATACATCATATATAATGCATATCTATCTATCTATCTATCTATCTATCTATCTATCTATCTATCTATCTATCTATCTATCTTGTATTATAAAACTACTATACACTACATTTTATAAAGCATTATATAAGAAACAAATGCTCTAACAAAGAAAATGGAATTTTTTTCTTTCAGCCTAATGAAATAAAGAGACATCCCTCCCCCTGCACCTACGGGAGGTCAGTGACAGATGGGGGCAGCTCTGAACTGGCTTCACAGACAGCTGCCAGGGTTTGGGGGTGAAATGTTAAAGGTCAGCTCTTTTAGACTGCAGATCCCTATACTGATGGCCTGACAGTCAGACTCGCTGCAGACCCACTGTCAAAGTAGATTAAAACTGTCCCAAAGAGAGTTTTACTTTGCTTTTGATCTGACGTGGGGGTGTCACTTCAGCTGCCGCTCTCATAAATCATGTTGCATAGGACTCAGGTATGAATATGAATGGTGGCGGGTATGGGTGAAGGGTATGTTGTGCTAACCGACTAGGCTTTTACAAGAGATACTCTAACAAGTTTTTCTTCTTTTCTCTAGCATTAGAACATGTCAGTACACAATGTGAGCACAGTCTGTCACTGCTGCTCTGCCAGTAAAGGATTTCCTTCCTGTGGATGTGAGGAGGTGTTTCCAGAATGCATCTACATTTTTAAGTTTAAGCTAAAAGTGACAACATCAGTGACAGAACCTAACATGACCCCAGACATGAAAACATTTGATTTATCAGTTTGACACCGCTTTCACAGTGAATCATAAACTTACTGAGGAACATCCAATGGCATGTACCATTAATCAATGAGTAAAGATGCAGGAGAGCAGTTAATTTTGCTGCTTCACATCAAACACTGCGTAAACGACAGCATAAAATAACGCCAAGCGCTCAACTGAAATCATTAGTGACAGACTTTTAAAAAATAGCACAGGTCAAACCACAGCTTCCTCCAAGCTAAAACTCAATTCTCTGGTTTGCAGACATAATCATTTTTAACTAGGTTGTGGCCAATCATTTTACAGGTGTGGGAGGGAGATGGAGGACAGAGTTATATTGAGATGTTTTAATGGAAAATAATGCACTACAGAGATTAGCAACCTTTTTGACACGATGTGACATACAAAGACATATTGGCATTTGTGGTCCATAGGACTGTCCATAGGCATAATGTTTTTATACTGCACAAACTGTATGTGCTATTGTCCTACACTTAACCCTACCCCTTACAGGACATTTTATGCAGTTTTAGAAAAAAAAAAAAAAAAAAAAAAAAAAAAAAACACCATTTAGGCTATGTTCACATTGGTGTCTTTTTTGAATCGGCCAGCATCTGTTTTACATTAGAATCCAATGGAGTAAAGTCCTCAGCACTATTTAAAATGCCACTGTCTTTTTGAGTTGAAAAAAAGTGTTACTTAAAAAAAAACACTTTAAGTCAAGCGCCCTTTTGACAGTTGTTAGAGAGATCTGTCATTTCCTTAACAACAATAAAAAATGGAGAAGCTGCTGATAGATAGACTGATCGTACTAGTTTTGGAGCACAAGGACTTCTTCCCCGTATAATGTCGTGCACCAACACAAACGTCATTGTGAATGAGCATTTAAAAATCAATGTAAGAGCCAACCTTTTACACTTATTTTGACATTTCTGCAGAACACCGCGCTAGGCTACTGTTGCAGCTGTTGCTATAAGAACAAAAGACGCTCTCGCCTGCTTTTTTGTAAGAGACACTGCCAGTGTTTTATCTTTCTAAAAAAGCACTGTTGTCAACTTTTTCTTGTCAGAAAATTGGCCAAGTGTGAACACGGCCTTAGTATGTTTTTGAAGCCTTTTGAATCATGGGGTCATTAGCAGTGTCCTCATAAACCACCTTCAAATCGTAGTGCCTCGTCATACCCATGTCATTAAACAAATTTGTGTCCCCATAAACCACAATTGCCAACCCACGCACACACATATTCCTACATAGTATACACATTGTACATTTAAATATAATTATAGCAATATACCACAATTTAAAAGTTGTTTTTAACAGTTTCAATTCTTACATAACATCAAGAGCAACACACACGCACTTGCACACGCACACATACAGCATATATAGTATTTGACAATTTCTGTTTTTAATCCGAACAGCATTGCATAACATTTTAAAATGAATTTTAGATAATGGCTGCCTATCATGGCAGCACTGGATAAATAACGTTTGATTTATGCTTGACCTTTAAGTTTCTTCTGTGTTAAATGTTATTCTTTCTTACCTTATGTAATTTTATTTTTTTTTTATTCATTTTATCTTGTCTTGTCTTGACAAACTGCTAAAGAATTTAGGTGCACATTACATGTTCTCTCTCAAAATTACACTAAGAAAAAGCCCTCCAGAAAGCAGAAACAGACTTCAATGCTGTTCCCGGCTGGTTAAATGCGTAAAACCGGCTTTAGCTTCTAATGAAAGGGCAAAGGTTTTGTTACTGGTCGGGCCTGTATCAGGTGTTCACTGCAGTTGTGCTTTCAGAAATGTGCTGAGCCCTCTGGCTATATTACAAACGCTTGCACAAACGCATAAGAACAGAAAGACACCATGAAATAGCATTCCTTTAAGGAGTAACCAAGGCAATGCAGTGACAGGTGTACAGACACACACACACACACACACACACACACACTTCATTTCATTAAGTGAAAAGCTTAAAGGGCTGTTTGGGGCCTCTGGTCTGTGTTATACGCCTGAATGACAGACGTGCAGACTCCTCTATTGTGTGTGCGATGCCGTTGGGCCTCTTTCTCTCTCCCGCCGGAGGCTGCGGCGGAGGGGGCTGCTACCAGGGTCGCGTGCCCCACTTTCACAGCAGCAGATGGGGGATGAACCCCACTCGCTGCTTCCGAACCTCCGGACAGAGGGTGTCTACCCCACCTGTCAAGACCACACAAAAGCCAGACCGCTACGTCACAAAGCCCGAGATGAGTCTGCAGACTGCTAGACCCAAAGCCGCTTTTCATGCAGCACCAAGCGTGTAAACACGGAACATACTGATATTTAAAACGGGTCTTGTAGGGGGTCACATGAATACTAACAACACGCATCTGCCATTGATTCTTCTCATTCTCCCTCAACCTTTTCCAAAATTCTGTTTTTTTGCATAGTTGCTGAGTTTAAAAATATATGTTTTGGGTCCAAATCTCAATTCAGGTTCTTGAATGATTCCTAATGAATTCCTTTCAGTAAATACTTGGAAAACATACATGTAAATGCTACTGCCAAGTGCTGTGATTATTTCCATTCCAAAAATAAATGTGAAACAACAATAAAAAAAATATGTGGTTTGGTTTATTACCATATTTCTTGCCATTATTTGATATAAAATATATATTGGGGTTTTTATAATACAGATTTTAGGTCCCACTTTATATTAGATTGCCTTAACTACTATGTGATTACATTTAAATTAATAATTTATTACACTGCACTTACTGCTTACATACATCTTTTTATATTATACTTATATTTTCAAAAAATACAAAAACTAATTATGATTATACTCTTGACCCATCCCTTACACCTAAACTCACCCTAAAACATTTCCATACCTCCAAACTTGGCCCTAACCTTACTCTTATCCCACCTCAATAGCAGTACAATACAATATACAATATGGACACAATAAGTACGTCTTTTTTTAAGGAAGTACACAGTAGTTAAGGCCACCTAATTAAAAAGTTTGCCTAAATCTGATTGTGCATCTTTAACTATTGTCGTATGAACACAGAGCCAGAAGTTACAATAATTCAAATTCTGATCTTCACATGCCTTTAGAACAACAATGCACAATATCACATCTTTGTTCTGACAACTGATTCAGAACTGCTCATAAGGAGGGACGTGTATGAAGTCTTTGCTTTTGAATTACGTATCTCTCACCATGCCGTGAGTCAAATTGCTCATGAATCAGACAGCCTGGTAGCACTGTGTTATCTATTTGCTAAGAACTGACTCGTATGAATCTCTTACTTGAGCATCAGACTGCTCTGGACTGCATTTTTTTGATTCACTCAAAAGATCAGCTGACATTCTAATGACACACTGTTCCAGTCACGTCCTTAGAAATGTGAAAATGATAAAATGGAATCAAGTGTAATGAAAATCTTTCTGTCTGAATATTAAAAAAAAAAAAAAAAAAAAAAAAAATATATATATATATATATATATATATATATATATATATATATATATATATATATATATATATATATATCAACACTAGTTCTGAAGTCTGCATTTCCAACCATTTTCTGTCTGAAGTCCTATCAGTTACGATTCTGACGAAAACATGTTTTGGCAATTTGAAAGTACATGAAAATGTACTTAGAGCTGGATTGTTGCCTGTGGAAGTCCTTACAGCTTACATTTGTTCTCATAAGTTATCTAAGCTGCTAAAAGGCTGCAAGACTTGTATCATCATCGACCTTTAAATTTGGAAACTTTAAACAATGCATTTGTACTTCTTTCACCTATAACCTACTTGCCCTCTCTTTCCTTTGTACATTGATTTTGTTGTCCATTTAAAATGATAAATGCCCTGGGTCTGAAGCGCATGTAAACTGACTCTATAATCAGTAAATAACAAGCTCTTACTTAACAATTACTTGTGCACTGACTTTAGGTGAATTCAAGGGTGAATGCATGCGTTATGTAACGGGGCATTTGTCTGATTTGATTATGAATGGAGCGCACGTCTCCAACGAGATGACATCATTGTGCTGTGTCACAGCACTGTCTGAGTGTGTTTACCCCTCTCCATCTGTGTGTGGGCTGCAGCATATTCATGGAGCTCCTTTAGGAGCATCAGACAGTCTCTGCCAGTCATAGCCTGAGCCCTGCAATTATATGTACTCTCTCTCTCTCTCTCTCGCTCTCTCTCTCTCTCTCTCTCTCTGCTTCTCGAAATTTCCATGCGCACATCTCTCCTCTCCCTCTCCTTGTGAAGCAATGCTAATTTCTCTGATAAGGGTGCTTCGTGTTGATTCCTTTAATTGATTTTTGCACCTGCTGCTGGATGTCTTAAGGGTTATTTTAGAACAGTTTCCTCATTCGGCAGGAGAGGAGAGGAATTCAGCAAGGACCTGCAACAATCACACCGTGTCCTCAATGCATATTTGATGTTAAAGGGATAGTTCACATATAAAAGAAAATTCTGTCTGCATTTGTTTGATCTCAAGTCGTTCCAAACCTGTATGAATCTCTTTCTTGTAAGGGTCAATTTTGGAGCATATCATAACCTTTTAATTATAATGAAAGCACACGCCAACCTGAATCAGAGCAGTTTAATAAATTTGTTGATTCGGTTCACATAACTGAGGATGTGTTTATGAATCTGTTTGTTTTCAGATTGATTATTAAACTATAGCTTAATTCCTTGCCTTAGTAATTAACAGTAATCAGAAAATATTATCATCTTATAGTCTGCACATCTCAAAGAAGATTTAAAAGGACGTGAGACTTATAGAGTACTTTTGTAATTCTTTTATGGTATTTTGGGAATCTTTTTTGAAGCTTGCAGAACTGATTCACCTGGAAATCAGACATCAACTCATAAAAAACTGACTCATAAGAGTCATTCACTCATGAAACAGACATCTCTGGTTGCACTGTATGTTTCTGATTCACTAAAGAGAACTAGCTTCACTTGTGAATCAGTATGATTCAGTTCAACGAATCAAAGAAAACTTTACTCCCTAATCATTGTAATGCAATGAAAGAGAGGCTAGCACATTTTTAGAAATTTTTTCTTTGGTGTTAGACAAAAAATGTAAATAGTTTTTAATATTTATATATTTTTACATTTTAATTTTAAATAAAGTTTTAGTAATGCTGTGGTTTTTATATTTTAAATATATTTTTAATAATATTTACTCAGTTATTTTAGTACATCTAAATTTTACGTCATACTATTTTAGTATCAGTTTTAGTTTTTAGTAATATTTTGAATATAAATGATAAAAATGTAAACAAAAAATGGATATATACATTTATTTACTGTTTACATTTACATGTTTTCTTTATGTTTTATATATAACAAATACATTTGTTTACTGTTTACATTTACATGTTTTCTTTATGTTTTATATATAAATAATATTTATTCATTTTAGTTATTTTAGTACTAAAATGAATACATATTTTATTTTTAAACCCAATTTTAGTAAACAAACTGAACATTTTATTTTGGTTAATATTTATGCAACAATAGCTTCCATTGTTCTAGTTTTAGTTAACCCTGGTTTATAGCAGCGTTTTTGAGTCTGCTATCGATTCAGAGCTACGCTTCAGTCAAAGTCTTTTGTAATCTCTTTTTGAGGTGGCGTTCCTCTCTAGAGGATTACATCACTCAGACGAGGTCAAACTGAAAACTCACACTTTCAGTGGCCTTAACTAAATAGCAGTTCAATGCTGTCAGCCATTAAACCTGTCATGGCATGTGTGCTGATGCAGATGCACTGTATTACATTGGCCTCATTTACAGCACCAGCATAGAAATTGCAATCAGTCTCAGACTTCAGTGCTACAGCTGTACGCTCCAGCAGCATATCAAAGCAATCAATTACCCTTCGCACAGAAACGCTCAAGGACTGCGTAATTCTGCGTAAGCACTACGAGTCTTTCAGCTTCGAACTGTTGTTCAAAACCCGCAGTTTTCACTTGCATTGTATGCAACTCCGCCGAATGAATGGATAGAAAAATGAAGCTCAGAGGAATCCACTGATACTGAATGGATGTAATTTAAGCTGTGTTCGAGTGAGGCAGGCAACAGGAAGTCCACTGAAGGATGTGATGTGTAACCTAATTCCTTACCGTACAGATTGCCACACAGCAAACCGAGAAATGACGCCAGGCATTGATCTTCCGTCTGGTACCCTGATGTAATGCCGATTTAAAGAGATGAGCGTTTTCTTCTGCTTTGTAGCTCCAGTTAATTAGGAAGATCTGATGTGTAATTAATTTATCAATATATTCCGTGTAGACTGTAATAAAACAGAAATTATTTTCCAATTTTACAAATGGGAAAAAAAAATAATTCCACGTATGCAAAGGACTCTAACGCTCACGTGTACCTATGCAAAGTATGCAGCGGTTACGTAACAGTCAGTGGTTTTGTCAGTTTGAAGCAATGAATAACTTTCTAGTGCCCAAAAGGCTGATCATAGTTCGGCAACAAACAATATGCAGGTATTTGCTTCTCCCTAAGAAAATATTCCATGACTGTGAAAGAGAAAAAAAATCTCTAAGCATTCCTGAAAGCCCAAGGCTGTACATTAGTCTGTGTCTAATACTGGATGCTTGCGATGGTAGACATATCTGACACATAATTGGTTGAGACTAAAGTGTATATTATGATACACTGCCAGACAAAACCAAAAACAAAAACGATAGTTATGTATAATGATATATCTGTGTAAGCATTCCTTAGGCAGCAGAAAAACCATCCTTTACTCTCTGCCATTTTTTTGTGTATATCTATTTTATTTTCTTACTTTATGGTCTTTTTTCACTCTTCCAAGTTATTTTTATTTAATATTTACCTTTCATTACATGCTAAGCTTTATAAGCACTATTAATATATTCCATCAGACATGGAGTGAGTTCCTGTCAATGATTTCTATCAGCAAAAGGTGTAAAATGATATCAAAACCTCAGCAAATGTCAAGGGTATTGAGCATTTTTAATTGACCTCCATATAAAATAAGCTGTGACGACATTGGCAATGGTCCCATCCTTCCGCTGTAAATCTTTTATTGTTGTCATTTTGTTTTATGGAAAGCTCTATTGACTGGACTGAAAGCCACAGACCTGAATTATAAATGTGTGTACATGTGTGTTGATGTATTGCCGCACATTTTCCCGCCATGATGTCTGTGCATATCTCTTTGTTGGAGAAATACTCTTCTTTCAGTAGGCAGAAACTAGGCAATCAAATAGCTTATGATTTATTCAAGCTTTGTTTTGTTTTTTTTTTATTCCCTGGAGTATTTTCTGCTCACTTACATAATTATGTGGCTTTCTCTCACTTAGTTCTGCTCTGGAGAGGTGCACATTGCTGGCAGGCGTGATTCATCGTTTGGGCTGCGTTGCTTTACTCACTTAATTTAATGGAGCTCGGGCTACATGCCTTCCTGCCTCAGTGCATGCGAACTTTCTTTTACATCAGCT
This sequence comes from Puntigrus tetrazona, assembly GCF_018831695.1. Lineage (NCBI taxonomy): Eukaryota > Metazoa > Chordata > Actinopteri > Cypriniformes > Cyprinidae > Puntigrus > Puntigrus tetrazona. The sequence goes on along the minus strand of NC_056700.1, from coordinate 16,527,058 downwards.
GTTCTGACCTATTCAGATGCTTTCCTCTGATTAAAAGCTCACTTTGGTGAGTTTGGTTTCCGGGAAATGAAGTCGATGAATTTTAGATCTGCTTCTAAAAGTTAATGCTGTGTTATATCTGAACTGGTGGTTCATAACCAATGTTACGATTATTTACAGTATGTTGAGTTGTCATTTACGTACTTATTAAGATGTTCTTCTTTGGAATAATAGCAGAAATCAGGCAATTGTTGACAGTCAGTAAGCTATAAAATAGACAACGTTTATTAGATTATATATCAATTTAGAAATATTCAGTGCAAAGTTTCTGGATTTAATTACAAGATTTAAAATCTTGGCAAATCTGAGCACAGCTTGAGACCTCTTGTATGAGAATTAAAAATGTAAAATTTTAGCATCATTATTTGGAACACAGAGAATTCTGGAAGAGAAATTCTAAAAAAACGTCCAAGCATTGGTTAGTAACATTACTAACCATCTGGTTACCAACATACATTACTCTAAATAAAGGTTATTTAATGGCATTGATGGTTCAGTGAACAACATTTAAATTCCATTAAAGCTCTACATCGTATTATATATATATATATACATATACATACATACACAACATATATTCTACAGAAGAAAGTAAGCATATATAATTTTAGACCTAACCGTCTTTTAAAACAAATGCCTACAATCTTTTATTCATGTTTTATTTTCTTATTTCATTGTCTTCATTGTCATTGCCACTTGCTTTCATATTTAGTTTACTGCATAGCGACTAAAACAGTAAAATAAGCCTTCTCGACATATCTAATAAACATATTTAAACAATTTAGATACTGTAAACCTTGTTTGTGTAATCAGGTTATCCAATAGCAAAACATGGCATTGCATATAGCACCAATAATAAGAATGATTAACAGACACGAGATCAGATCCAAGACAATGCAACAGTCGCAGGTTTTCGTCAAGGAGTGTGGCTTTGTGTGGTGATGCTATGGACTCATAGACATGCGTTGGTTTCCAGCTCAGACTTCAGTGAGCTCATCCTATGATTACTCCTCGTGGCTGACGTATGGCCAGAGACCAGGGAACCTGGCTGCTGCTGTTGTCAGGGAAACCAAGTTCAACTGATTTCGAGACATTGTGTTCACAAGCTTTAGGTGTAATAATAAGTGGTGAATCAGTGCTTTAAGACCGAGCTTGTGTCATAAGCAGGGACGTTCAGTTTTATTCTGACATGTTGTGCCATGGTGCTCACAAAGGCAATGTACTTCCTGTTTTTTCTCTAGTATGATACTAAATAAGCGGGAACCAGAAATGTAGAAAAGGTTCATGCATCTATAATCTAAGCATTCATTAAAAAATATATATATTTATGCAACTGTTCAAACTGAACCTCACCAGATGACCGCAAGTGCTAGAGGCTTCATGGAATGTAAAATGATTTGAAAATATAAGTATAGCAATCTGGATAGTTTTGCAATATACTAATGTATAATTTATATACAATAGATATTTTGCATGCCTGCATTTTGTCCTTGCTTACTGCTGCTGTGGTTCAATATTTTTCGTAAAAATCAATGTGTTCAAATTTATAATGATGTGAAATGACGTGAATGTGAAATTTATTAAAAAATATGACATTAATATTCTATTACTGGCTATACAAATAGGTTGAAGCATTCACACTAGCATTCAACATTTCTTTATAAAGAATAAAATCAATAAAGAAGACTGTAATAAAATCAATAGAACTAATAATTTCTCCCAAAAAAGAAAATAAAATGTAATTAAACTCATGTAACTCTAAACTTCTGATTTGTGAGCAGTCTTAAAATAATATTTGTCCACATAAAAATATTTTTACAAACACACACGCAAACACGCATAGATTTAACACGGTTTTTTGATTTAAAAACATTGTTACAATATCTTGTTTTGTAATGAGTCAATTGTATTATATGGTAAATGGGTTTTTATACTGGATAAAATATATAACTATAAGTATTATAAGAATTGCTTGCATCACTTCTCAAGCTTTGACAAAGTGCCGTTGTGCTATTCTCTGATCTTCAGCCATAATTTTCATGTGAACATCTGCTACTAATGAATGAATGCAACGACTACCTTCATTTCTAAAAGACTAGTCCTAGCATTTATTCTCTAGGGGTCAAAGTTTAGAATATCCACATCTAGACATCTTGAGCTCGTGAGCGCTCTTCTTTGCTTTGATGTGTAGTTGAGAGGGCTGGAGCCGTTTTGACGTTCCATGTGGAATCTATATTAAAAGCAGTCGAGATTATAAAGTCTTCCCTCCTGCTGACGCACACAGAGAAACTGGCCTTTACGGTCCTCTATAGAAGGAAGCAGTGTTTAGAAAGGTGTCAGCTGTCTTTGTGAGAAGCTTGCGTGGTGCGCTATTTCACTCGAAGGGTGCTATTAACTGTGCAGCATCTCACACCTCTGTGCTGTAAAGCTAGGAGAGACTGAGCTTAGGAAAACACTCTCAGACACCCATGGTGTCAGGCCTCTCACCCCACTGTTTACATTCCTCTCTCACACAGCATGGGAAATCACCCTGTGTGTCTGACACCAAAACAGCATTACCCTCTGCTCAAAGAGACCAGTGATTTAGAACATAATTGCACTGTATTTTCTTTCAGCTACACTATCCAAGAGTCTCTTCATTTCTGTTCTGTTCTCCTGTTTCATGTATACTGGTGGCATTGTGATTACCATGGCATAGCAATAAAAGCAGTATATATATATATATATATATATATATATATATATATATATATATATATATATATATATATACTTTATTTTATTCAACTCTGTTTAATTTTATTTTTGCAAACTGTCGTCTTCTGCAAATTTGCATCTGTTATTAAAATAAACATTTAGGAATGGAATGTAACGTATTTAGGTTATTCAGTGAAGTTAAATTACTCACTTTTTACAGTTTAATTTATTACAGTTATTTACAAAAAAAACGTTTAGATTAATTACTTAATGTTTCAATATTCTTTATTTTTTATAACATTATTTTGTTTTAAATTATTTATATATGTGTGAAGCAAAATGAATGTTTTTTTTTTCAGATAAACTGCATTTGAAATAAATTTTGTTCTTGTGAAAACAGTTCTTGTGAAAATGCTATTCATCAAAGAAAAACAACAAAGACTAAATGATTTACATTTTTATTCACAAAACTTCCAATGTACTCCTTACTGTTAATCTTTTCATGAATTGTGGCAAAGAAAGTTACATACCACATGACTCATAGTTGTGCTTTTGCTAAGATCTTACATCCGGCTTATAAACATATATGAAACGAGAGTGGGGGGGGTGTGACCCACCAGAGTGACGGAGTATAAATATGGATCTGCCTGTGGATGACTCATCATATCCTTGATGTGATAATAGGTTTGGAGGTTTCCCATGGCAACAGGCACATTTCCATACAGGGGTCCCATCTAACTGCGTAGATGGGTTGAACACAAGTAGTGATGCCTAATTACGCAAACACAATTTATATTCCGTTTTCGCAAGCCATCTAACAATGCTTGAATGGTAAACGATCTGGTTCTTAGAACAAGTAAAAGTAGTTATCAGAGCGTGCTGAAATATATCAAACCATCTGTGTTTAACGGTTACGTAAAGCCATTTTTCAGTAGAAAGCACTGTTTAGTGTGCACGCTAATTATTCTTCTTTTTCTGGCAGAGAGATCACGAAGCCTCTCAGATGTGAATAACAGAGAGCGCTGATGCACCTGGTGCCTGGACATTCCAGCACACCGGCTTTTCCCTCGGATGGAATCAAATGTGTTCTGGAAAGTAAGTAGCAACATGAACATCACCCCAGGAAACAGATGTGAGGGGGAGAGAGAAAAGAGAAAAGATCGAGGAGGGTGGGGGCGGCTGCCTGAGGAGATAATGTGTGACTGGAAATACAATGAGAACGTCTCACTCTCTTTCTTTCTGTCTCTCTCTTGCTGGGAAGCCCCTCTGCAGGCTTCGGCAGACTGTACCCTGATTAATCACGGCTGTAATGTTGTAAGATTAATACAGAGAGCGGCTCTGTGGGGCTTTGGGAGGTAAACACAAAGTAAACACAGTACACGGTGGGGGGCAAATGCTCCATTTTTCAAGCGCTGATTGCTGCACCTGTGCGTGCCTGATCGGCAGGATGATCGATCTCGGAAAGTGGACGGGTCAAAATTATTGTGCTTTCATATTATGTACTAAATTTAATCCAGGATTGCATTCTTAGTCATATTACAAATAAAAGGCCTAATGATGGGTAGGTAACTTTAACTTATAACTCATATTTATGGGTTAAACCTTGATAGGTCAACAATGATTACTGTCAGTTTTCTAAAATCCTCAATCCGTTGAATGGAGATTCTAGCCACCGGAAAATCAGATTTGAACGCTTTCTTATTACCTTGAGATTGCTCTGATTTTGCCCTGGTGGCAGTTGTAGCTTTTAGCAGCAATCTGGATTAATGTAATCGGCAGGTGTAGTGTCCGGCAAACAAGAGAACCAGTCAAAAGTATAGAAGAATAAGAACACTTTAAAAATGGCCTTTAAATAGCTGGAGGCATTGTTCACATCAAAAACAGGTAAATTAACAAATTGATATCATTGAACATGCAAGATTTTTTACCAAAAACATTCAAATGTAATCGTTAACTTTTTCATTAACAACTGTGATGGTTACTTACTTTTTTGTTTGGACTGGAATACAGTTACATTTATTTTGTAATTAAATTGTGGAGCGCCGTTACATGCAACTGTTACTCACTAACACTGCAAGTGACACACGGTATTAAACGTGAAAATTTGAAACTGAAAAACTGAAATAGTATTTTCTTGTAAAGCATAGACCCACTACATGTTGGCATAGGCCTTTGACCTATGTGTTTTTGTGACCTATGATACTATTGACCATGCAAACTGTTTACTCAAGTGTTGTTAGACAAGTATGATGTAAACACAAGGTGTTTTTTTTTGGTATCTTTGCCACTTATTGTATGGCTCACAGTTTTCTGTATTTTTATTTTTTTGTGATGTCTCCCGATGGTCTTATGAGACAGCAATGCATTAACTGGCTGCACAATTTAGAATCTTAACAGATGCAGTACTTCATCTGTGCATTTTTCATCTTCTACACTTAATATCATTATTAATATATATATATATATATATATATATATATATATATATATATATATATATATATATATATATATATATATATATATATATGTGCAAAACTGCACAATTTTAGATTAGAGTTTTTCAAATCTGCTTCTAGAGACCAATTACAGAGAAATAATAATGCAAAATTACATCCAATTTTAATTATTAGAATGAATTCCTTTGATAACTGTCATTTTTATTCAATAAGCAGGATTCCCATATGGGAAACATGAAATAAAGCGTGTGCAATTTATAGACCTGGAAATTAATGCAATCCTTTTAGTGATTCATTTTATTCCAAATAAAATCCAATCGATGAAGTATTATCACCCACTCGAGACCCACTTCAGCAGATTTGTAGTGCACATAGACCGAGGCAGGCATTATTGCTGCTTCTAAAGATTTTGCAATGATTTGACTCTAATCATTTGCATGTGATGTGTCTCATTGCAGTGTATCGACTCTGTATTTTAACAGATAAGGTCCTCGTTTATCAGAAGGAACAGTGTCCTCTCATAACACATGCAGCTTGTTTCAGACAGCAGAATTTTTGGCTGTGGTTGGCTGGCTCTGAGATACTCTCTTGAGGGAGTTTGGACTCATTTGAGTCCTTCCCATCAGCAGAGCACTCATGCAATCCCTGAATGAATAAAATCTGAGCTCTGCTCACATATCACAGAACATTCCCTGCCTCCAATGTACCAGGCGTGAAAGCACACCATTCTGTGAAAGACAGCGATTTATATGTATAAAGGTGCAGTCTGTCATTTACAGACTTGAGCAACAAGTCTTGATGCTAAACGCGGAGAGAGTCCAGACGTATCAGTCAAAATATATCTGAGTAATAATGCAGATAAGTCGAATTCTTGCTGTATCTTTCCTCCCATAAAACATTCCCTCTCAAGGCATGCCGCCAATTTTTATGTTTTTACAACAGAGAGACATCAGGGAGTTTTGCTTGTCACTCCTATAAAACCTAATTTTATCTGTTGGCCGGTTTTAAGAGCTCTTGTATTTCAAAGATAATCCCCTGAAGTAATATCTCTCACCACACATCGCCTGAGAACTTTGGAAATAACCTAAAAACACACTAAGAGCTTCCTTGTTGTTGTTCCGTCGACCCTTAGGACTCGGTTCTTGACCTCAGAGCCTCCTCATGCTGTGTTAATCTACTCGAAAAGGTCACCCACATGGCCATCAACGCTCCAGACGTACCACCTGCCTCCTACTGAAACCAACACTGTTAGTGTTAGTGTGTAGGCATAGACAGTTTAACATTCACACACTAACACCAACTCAGCCTACTGAGTCCAGAAAGCAAATGTCTGAAACATTAGGCGTTCATTTAATTTATGTATTTCAAAAAATTTAAATAATGTAATATAAAATTAAATTAAATATTTGAAATGTATATAATATAAAAAAGACGTTAATTTTGTACTTATTAGAATACGAATTATTATTTCTTAAAGGGATAGTTCACCCATAAATTAATTGTACCATTTTATGCTCACCCTCATGTGTTATTAGCCGCTTTTCCACTATCGGGCCGAATGGCTCTAAGAACTGTCAGGTACGGTTCCAGTCGTGTTTCCACATGAGCCTGGAACTGTGCGGCACGATTACAAACCGTCCTCGGCCTGGAATTCTCACCACGGTTACACAATCATGCTTGTCTTTCGCCTGGCTGCTAGTTTCTCCGTAGCTTGCTAAGTGTGCTATTTTGAGCAATGTAAACACAAATTAGCAATAAAATGTAAAGAAATATCTGATCATCCTAAATAAATGTTATTTACACCTCCTTTCATATATAAAAATTTGTGTTACCACGGCAACGACTGAACTTTTTGAATTAAATCATGAATTGTTATCAGCCCTGCAGTGGAGATAGTGTAAAAGTCACTATTGTTTTGTTGTGAATGCATTTTGAAGAAAGTCAAATAAAAATTAAAAAAGCGCTGATGTTACATGGACTATTTCTTTCTGGGCCTTGAACATGGTAGTTACATTAACATGGGGTCAGAAAGCTCTTGGATTTCATAAAAAATATAATTTGTGTTTTGAAGATTTATGAAGGTTTGGAACAACAAGAGAGTGATTAATTAATCATTTTTTTTTCATATCAATCTTTTTTTAGGTGAACTATCCCTGTAATGAATATTAATGTTAATATTAAACATTAAACAATAAATGTATTGTGTATTGAAATATTATAATATATATAATATAAGTAGATGACATCACATCTGTTCTATGTTAAATAGGTAATCCAAGAATGCATTGTGCCATGCTGAGTGAAACATTCTGAGGTGCCGAATGAGTCATAAAACATTTTGACTATAAATATATTTTAGTCACTAAAAAGGTTTTGCTGAAACTGCTCAGTGTAATTAACAAAAAACACTATTTTACCCAATATTTCCTATGCATTGTTAAATTTATCAGTGCTATGTTGTTAGCTTAGCATAATGCTTCTATCCGACAAATAAAAAGAGATATATTATAAGGTCACCCCGCGCATACAAATGTCACATCAGGTTATAGTAACAGCCCTTGGCATCTATGGTTGACAGTGCAGTCAGTGGATGGACATTTCCAGTGTGTGGGACTGTGGGGCTGTTGTTTCAGTTTTAGTTGACTGTGGGCATATATTTATGAGATAAATAACCCCTGGGGTTAGATTTGTGATTCTTATCAGCCTGATAAAATTACGCAGGCCTTTGCACTTGCACACTCTCATGCAAACTCACGCAAGCAGTCCCATACAAATATTTATACCTTGCATAATGTGGGAGTGGAATTAATGAGTGGAACATAAACTCATGCAAAACTCATAAAACATGCATTTAGTACACGGTGTTCATGGAAATTAAATCCATTTATTCGCTATCCACTTTAGTTTGGGTTTCGAAAGCATTCTGTAGCACAAAAGCAGTAGTGTTTTGAAAGATAGAATTGCTATATACCCATAACAGAGAATATCCCAGCATTATCATGCTTTATTCATAAGCAGTCTGGGGCAACAGAAAGTACAATAAATTCCCCAGCAGATATCTCGTTCTGTGTTGTTGTTGTTCTTTTTTTTACTCCCTCTTTCTCTACTCTAGAAAAATGAGCAGCAGATAGTCTGGCTTATGACTGTGAAGAGCAGGGGAGTTTTTGGAGAGACCGGCACGGGGCTGTCCCGGCCTGACAGATGAACACGCTTCTGATACACAAGTATTTATTTACCATGCAATAAAGTATTACTCAAGGTAAATTAAAGTTAAAAAATATATATGATGATGATGATGATGACAGATAGATAGATAGATAGATAGATAGATAGATAGATAGATAGATAGATAGATAGATAGATAGATAGATAGATAGATAGATAGATAGATAGATAGATAGAAAGATAGATAGATGGATGGATAGATATTTATGTGTAACAAATAAATAAATAATACATATTTTAGAAATATTTTCAGTATTTCTTATTTTTACTTTTACATCTTCAGATTCTTTCCATTCACATCTTCATCTCTATTATTATTATTGTTAGGAAAGACCCCTTTTGGGTTTTCCTCTGACTGAGTAAAGCACTTGTCCTCCCCCACGGTCTCCCGCAGTGTCTTTCTGTTTCAGAGCGTGATGCTCTCGTCTCCCTCGATTACACTGTCGTCAGCGTCGCACACCTTTAAAACTGTAACCTCCCACTGTTCTGAATGTCACCTCTGAAAAACCCTGTCAACGGATCAAGCATAAACACCCACATATTTCTGTGAAAGAAAAGTTCAGAACTGAACAACTCAGCGTTGACTGACAGTGTATAGCTAATAACAGTAAGCTGTCTCATTTTGAGCTCAGCTAACGGCCTTCAGCATGAGGATCTGAGACGAAACACCTCAGAGTCTCTGAATTCAAACCGATAGCTTAGACTTTTTAGAATGTCGAGTCTGGCCTGTTAGGATAAGATATATATACGCAGTAATTCGTGCTTCTCTGAATCATTTTAAATGTATATGATCATTTTTCCATGCATGTTTTACAGCAATCAGCTGATTTAACTGTTCTTAAGGATTTATCTGTTCCATGAGTAAATGGAACAGGTTCATTATCTTGAACGTCACTGGTTCTGATTAGAAAAATATTTGTTGTTATTCACAAAAATTCAACATGATTATTTTGGTTTCGGGTCACCTAAAAATGACATCATGCTTTTTACTGATAAAATATGAATGGCAAACAAAAACTTTGTACTTTAACTTCGAGGGAAAGTACAAAGTTATGTCTAACACAAGTGAATCACTTTGTCTAAACATGCAGGAGATACATAAATCCACTGAAGTTTTTATACCGCGACTTCAAACCTTTGGCTTTAGTGCTGATGTGAGGTGCATCTGGGATCCAGGCTGCCATAATAATCAGCAGGGAATGTTGTGGGAATTCCCCCTATCTGTTACTTTGGAATGTCTTATTGGTCTGGCATAATATTTTGGCCTGTAAAAAGAGAAGGCTCAAAGAAAGAAAGAATGAGAATGAGAATGATAAAGCTTAAAGTCAAAGGACAGATGTTTGTCAGGCTTTTTTCTAAAATCTTTCAAAGCTGTGTATTTGTCCTCTTTCATTTATGTTAATCCGGCTCAGATTTTGGATTGTTTGCATAATCACAGTACGTAATCATAAAAATGATTATAAATATATAAATTGGATAATTAAAATTATATGGAAATTGCATTTCCATTTGCGTCTCAATGACACATTTCCAGGCCAGATGGTGAATGTGCAGGTGTGGGTCATACTGACAATAAGTTATTAATAATTCACAATTTAAGCAAAGATCAGCCATCCATGTGTCACATGATATTACATGTTATTATTAATGGATGGACTGTGTCAGCTATCTGTGTATGAGAAATCAGCTTTCCCTCAGTTACAGCAGCTGAGCTGAATGTTAATGAGTCAAGTAAAATAATACAAAAAAATAGAAGAGGTCAAACAACAATATAGATTAGCAGAAATTATATAATTTTTCTATATATGGCTGGAATAAAAAAGGTATTGCAACTTTTTATTTCACGATTCTAACTTTTTTTCAGAATTGAGTGATACAAACTTGCAATTCAGACTTTTTTTCTCAGAACCGTGAGAAATGAACTAGCAATTATGAGCTATAAATTCAGAAAAAGTCAGAATTGCATGTTATAAACTCACAATTTAAACTAATAAAGTCAGAATTGTGATTTTATATCTCTTTATAAACTGACAGCTGTGAGTTATAAAGTCCAACTTTAAGCAAAAAAACAAAAATATGTTCTAAGAATTGCAACTATATATCTCACAGTTCTGACTTTATAACTCGCAATTCTGACTTATAACCTGCGGTAAGTTTATAGTTTAGAGGTTAGTTTAGCCCAATTCGGAACTTTTTTTCCGCAATTGTTACTCCCAGTTACAGTTTATATCTCACAATTTTGAGAGAAAAGAATTTCAAGATAAAAAGTTGCAATCACCCTTCTTTATTTTTTATACAGTGGCGGAAGTGGGTTTCCATTGCCATTTAGAAACTAACAAAGTAAATGAACACCAGATATAATATGACATACAGTTTCCTTACGGTTTACAAAATCAGATGAAAGCTTTGGCAGCGACAAACAACAAGTAATTGGAGGTGTCCACATCCTTGGCTGCTGTAGAGACATTTTGCCTGCAATATTGATCCTATTAGTTAATGTTTCTGTCGAATGAGCCTGCTGCTGACACATCAGATCTTGAAAGTCGAAGCAGACCTTTGCAGTGAGACAAATCGGTCTTTAGGGTGATCTTATTGACCCAAAAACTGAGAAAACAGTGTTAAAAGTCAAACAACACTCATACTTACCACAGTGTGACTTTCATCACATGTGCAATAAAGAATAACAAGACTGAAAAGGAAGTCGCCATTCCACCCTTAACCAATTTCGTATGAATCAGTTCATTCACACTTTGTTGTAAATGCTTTTGGTTTAATGACAGACCCCTTTCACAAACAAATGCACCCTCATTATTTTTTGCTGAGGCAAACTAGGGGGCTTTCCCTGAAAATTCTTCTACACACAAAGCTCTGCTTATCTGGCCCTGCCCTGGGCCTGTGCCGGTGTCCAGAAGAAGTTCACAACAGTCTCCCATCACCCCCCCAGCCCTACAATCCCTGCTTTTGTCAGGAAACTCTGAACAAGCCAGCGGACAAGGCCTTGTTTGGTCTTCAGAGTGTTGCCATGTGCTGGGAGTGAGGAAGTTCCTAATTAAAACCAGTCGCTAAACATCAGCAATCGCTCTTTCAATAGGTTTGACCACTTCCTCTTTCTGTAGATTGCCATGAGGTTTTCCTTAAATACCTCATAAAATCCCAAATGGAGTTTTGTGGCATTTAATTCATGTCTGTTTGCTTTAAAAGTCATCTATGCCAATGGTTTGGGCCAGGGTCCACATGTGGGCCTCAGCAAAGGGGGTGTAAAAAAGTCTTATATTATTTAAATTAGTTATGTTAACGTAATCTGTTGATTTGAAAACATATTTTTGAGTATATTTCTGAGCTTCAACAGAAGCTCACATTCAAAAATCCTGGACAAAACGGAGTAGGCAGGTAGAAAATCTGACAAAATTAATCTTAACGAGATATATGCATTTGATATTTGCAGTTTTATATAGGAAAACATATCCAAAGTTTTAATGACTCATCCTGAACTACACTGATTTGGTCCAATCAAATGCTCCCAAGTTTGAGAATGTCCCTCCCCGGGACAATCTGCAACAGTAAGTGGCAAATTTAAAGTTATAATTAACACAAAAATTAACATTCATTATTTACTGTCATCCTTTATTCACCCTCATGTTGTTTCAAACCTTTATAACTTTCTTCAATGGACTTAAAATGACACTGGACCCCATTGACTTTCACTGCATGGACAAAAAAGAGTTTGGAACAACATAAGAACATAAGAACAGAATTTTCATTTTTTGGGTGACCTATCCCTTTAATAGTTGACGTAACGGCTAAAAATATAGGACGAGCTCACATTTTTGTTTGTAAAAGGGTCCCTCAGTTTATTTACACTAAAGCATATGATTACCTGGCCAACATTGGCACAGTTTGTGTTACTCAGCAGTGACTCTCAGCTCAGCCCACCAACTGAACCTGGCCAAGGAGGGGGCAGAGTGCTATGAAGTTGTGCTAAGGAAATGGAGGAAGCTTTCAAAAGGAAACAAAACTCCTCTCAGACATTTTGTTGTGGTTCCTGAATGTGATTCACTGGTTCTAAGACTGCCTCTGGAAAAACTGGCAAGTGGGTGACGGCAGATTGCTCAGTCAGAGCGAGAAACACACCCCAGCTTTTTACTGTTACTTTTTACTCATGCAGGCTTACTCAAAACATCAAACAACTGCAACGTCAGGTTATGAGAGCTGTGGGATATTTATGAGACAAAGTCATATGTTTAGGTAAAAAAGCAGCCGTTTCATTTTTTACTTTCACAATGGCTAACAAGTTAACAAAGAGTTTGATATATTTATTTATTTATTTATTTTTAAAGGATGTCTCTTATGCTTGCCATGGGTTGCATTTATTTGATTAAAAAATACAGAGAAAAACTCTAATATCGTGAAATATTATTGCAATTTAAAACAACTGTGTTATACGTTTTATTTATTTATTTTTTTTAATTTATTCCGATGATGGCAAAGCTGAATTTACAGCGTGGTTAATTCATTGATTAATTCACAAATTCTTAATATGCTGATTTGGTGCTCAAGAAACATTACTCGTTAATATCAATGTCAAAAATAGCACCGCTTAATTTTTGCATGATTTTTTGATAAATAGAACGTTTTATTTGTGATTCAAAAAATTGGTTTATCTGACACCTGATTAAAGTCAACGAAAAATGCATCATCAAAAGTATGAATAATGCAGAGAAACAGAATACTTTGATATGATAATAGGCCAAAATATCAATTCATGTCTGGATGTGGATCTTTTTTTAAACTATGGGTTAAATATCCTTTAATGCTTTCTTATTACCATCTTATCTTTCGTATTGGACAGCAGAATTTGCTTAGTTGTTTTGAATTGACACCAAATCTTACAAATCACACTCAAAAATGTTTTGACTTGTAGATGGGTGGTAACTTCAGTAATTAACAGTAAGTATCATTTGTTTAATAGAGCTCTACTGTGCCTTTTCTTATTGGGATAGTTCATCTAAAAAAGAAAATTCTATTGTTCATGTCATTCCAAACATAATAATTTTTACATTTAATTTAGACTAGATATTTCTACAGTAACTACTAAGAATGATTTGTTCATGTTTGTTCTGACTTTTGTGTCCTGACAAGAAAAAGGTCTCCTTTATCTCAGCTCCAGTGTGAGTACAGACTGATCCACTGCTCCTCTAAATGTTTCATTTGGTTGACATCATTAGATCTGACGTACGTTGTATTTAAATTGTGTAACACTAGAGCCCTTAGGCCTCTGAGTGTTGCTCCGAGCACAGATAAAAAAGTTAACCTTGGTGCTGAATTTCGTATTGTTGTGTCAAAGTGTGCTACTAACTCATTGTGCACCAAAATCACGCGTTGAACTAGATCAAGTTGACCCTTTACATCAGTTTCCGAGGTGCTTACTTACCGACTACTTCAACTTAACGACCAAGCAACCCATAGCCAAGAAACCATTTTAAATATCTGTTAAGCATTAAGCATCTTCAAAAAAGTAAAAGTTTCACTTCTGTAACGCAACTATCTACTAATTGATTTATGGAAAAACAGAGAGTTCTTCGATTTATGGTTTTCCCCTCTCAAAGGTCTTGGCTTTTCAACTGCCTCCACTGTTTGTATTTTTGGCTTGACAGCACTTTTTAAACTCCGCTAGTTTATTGATACATCCGCAGACATGTCCAGACATGCTGGAACTTGTTGACCTTTGTGCGTCTGTCATTAATTTCCAACTTCCTCACAAGTATCCTTGTGTTTCGCATGACTAAAAACAAAAAAAAGAATACAGAAAGTTTGGGGTGGAAACTTTAACCTGATTATGAACAGCACATGCACCATTAAATGTATCAGTGATATTCCATGCGATATCTCTCACATGTATCATACACTCTCAGAAATAAAGGTACAGATGCTGTCACTGGGGCTGTACCTTTTCAAAAGGCACATGTTTGTACCTAAAGGGTCCTTAAAGGTACATGCAAGTACTTCAAGTGTACGTATTTGAACCTAGGTATAAAAGTGTACCTTTTGAAAAGGTACCGTCCCAGTGACAGCTTTTGTACCTTTATTTCTGAGAGTATAGAGCCCCCTGACATTGCTAAAACTGGTTTAGTGAGTACAGAGGTGTGTTTCATGAGCTGCTTGTGCTTGGATGTGACTGCAGCCCTCCTTTTCCTCTTGATTGCAGTGGAAACAGATGGCTCTGCCTGATACCGCCCACTGGCAACCAGAGATCAGCACCTTTTCTCTCTCAAATACAAGAGATCAGTGTGACACACTAAGGCCCTTTGTGATGAAACTCTACAGCACTGTTGGACATACAGAAATGACCATGTAGCAAAACATTTGCCAATGTATATTTTACTTCATTACCCATGCGTGACTGCACTGGACATCAGCCATAACTGTTGATAAGGCTGCGGAGGAAGGTTAAAATAAAAAGCTTTCCATGACTACAAGCAAGTTCGTGGCAGATATCCAGGTTGTTCAATGCTCTGTGTGAATGATTGCCTGGCTTGCGGGGCATTGTTTAGTGTGTCTGCCCATGTAGAGCATTTTGACAATAATTTACGGGGCCCCTCTTTGCTTAGAGATGCACTCGCAACAGAGAGCGTAGACCACTTAGTGACAACATTAGTTGAGAAGAGAAGAGAGAACATCGGTGGAATACAAGAAGATTCAAATTTAAAATTGGGCTTTATAAAAGGGTAAGAAATTTTGGGATAACCCATAATTATCTCAATTCCGAATACAATACACTAAACAAATATTTTGATATTTTTTAGATAGTTTTATGTTTTGGGTCTCAGAGATCCCAATCGTAAAGGAGTAAAAATAATTATTTTATAATTATATACTATTGACATTTTATGGCTAATGCATTGTGACAGAATTTACAGTATACATGTATATATATATATATATATATATATATATATATATATATATATATATATATATATATATATATATATATACATACATCTTTTTTGAAAAATATGCTTGTGTACTGCATATATTTATTATGTAAATATACAGTATATATTTTGAAAAATATATCCATATAATTCATATTATATATTACATATTATTATATATATATCAAATATATTTAGCATATAAGCAACATATTTTTCTTAAAAATGTACATGCATATATAACAATATATATGTAACTCTTGAAACTATACAAATAATGAATGTGCTTCTCAGAGAAGCTTTAGTAGATTCATTTTGGAGCTTATGTAAAACTTCTGACTCAAGAGCCATTTTAGCTTGTTCATTCTTGTTGGCCGTGATAAGCTGACGTTAAAGATGTGCTAACTCAGTTCTGAAAGACTCATTCTTACTCTATTCTGCCCATACCTGTACTTTTACATGTTTTTTTTTTTTACTCACTATTGCTGTTCTACATTTGTGTAGAGCGGTAAACTGTGGTGAATGTTTTGGCACGTAGATGAATATCTGACTAGAGTGATGTGGAGGCAAAGACTGGGGAAAGACAGAAGAGAGGTGAACTGAACCTGAGATGTGGTATAATCTACTGTTGACTCAATCTGTGGACTTTAACAAAAACTTACGGCACAGACAGGTGGGAACTTCCCAGATGGTGCTGTTTAAGAAAAGTTTCATACACTAAAAAAAATCTCATTCTCTTAAAGAAACTCTTTGGGTTGGCTTCCAAGAACCATATTTAACCAGGTGCCCAGGTTCAAATCTATTTTTAACAGTTTTTTGAAAGGGCTTTTTTGATTGCATTTATGGGGTGAAGTCTAATCTTAAAAAACAAAACAAAAACAAAAAAAAACAAACAAACAAACATTATTTTATTCCACACTGTTTTGTCCCTTCTTTGGAAAACGTGCTGATTATTTAGTGTTTTATTGAAGCCCCTTTCTCACAAATTCATAATGGGATCCGGTTCGTTAGCTGGCCAAGTGTGTTGTGATTGGCTAAACTGCCTCCAGAGCATGTCTAAATGTCCCGGCCCTTTAGCTCAGCGGCATGTGCTCCGATTGTATTATAAACGATGGAGTTGAGAGAGAGAGAGAGAGAGAGAGAGAGTGTGAGTCTGAATTCTTGATGTAACTGACCAGGGATGTAACTTGTTGGTCTTTTTTTCATAATTGGAAAATTTCACTTACACAACAATGCTTTTTTTGTTTTTGTACATCAATTTCAAGTGGTAGTTTGATGGCATTTTGGCCCAAACAACTTTAAGTCATGTCAACAAGATTTACTCTGTTTAGGATTGATCATATGTTCGTGGAAGCATTTCTTAAGCTGACACACTATTGCTTTTCTTAAGTTGGATTTGTGACTTATTATATTGTCACTCTCACAGTTCTCACAATTTGAACCTTTTTATTGGCCCGCTGATGCAGTGAACACCTTTTAAAATGATTGTGTTGAACACAGAGCTCAATTCACAGGGCTGGGACCAAATTATTATGTTAGACCCCAGCCCCCATGCACTCAATCAAGCATTGATTTAGTAGGCTTCCTCTAGTCCCAGGGCCTGGGACAATGTTACTGGTTGTTCCACCCCTGATGGCTGCTCTGTCTGGACTCCCTTTATAAGAAAGAGTAACAAATAACAAAGAGTACCACACTCCATTAGCATGGATTTATGATGGACAAATTCTGAGCCTAGTAGGTCTATAACTAATAAATCTCAATTACCTTTCAAATTAGATCCATATAAATGTTTTTTGGTCAAAAAACGAATTTTAGAAACCTGTGCTATTGAGGAAACAATAGTAAAATTTCAGTTTGTGTTACTGGGAAAGGCCTTTAGTCTCATACCTGCTTGTGACTGCATTTAACCACTAAACTCACATAACCTCATTTAGACTTGATCATCCTGTAAGTTCAGTTTTTTTTACAAACAAATACAATGTGGGTAATTCCCAGGAAATCATGCAATTTGTGCCTGAATGACTTACTTAATGTAATTAATAGAATATGGAACTTTTGACACTGATTGAAGTATCAGTTAATAAGTTTTACTTACTATATCACTGTCAAACTGTAATGGGTTAAATGGAATTGTGTCTTTATAGCTTTTACTAAAATAACAATACCTGGTGCAATTTCAGAGAAGAAACAGAATTGATTTTGTCCTTATCTTCCCTAAAATATTTAGTATGATACAGTATGATACAGCAGTAACCTTTTATATATATATTAAATTTATATAAATATTTAAAATCACTTTTTGAATAAGGCTATACTGATCAGCACAATGTGATTTGTGTCTACAAAGATTTCTTCATCATGGCCAATCAGCCTCTACCACTGTCTCAGGAGACATTAGCTCAGTTCAATCGCTCCATGTCCAGAGAAGCAGGTCTCTCAGGGCCTCCAAGGCGACGTTTGGGCTCCATCTCCACTCGCCGAAGCTCCAAAGACCAATCCAAGGACCAACCCCACCACAGACCTCTGTTTCTCAGGAGCATGACGGTTCCTTCGTCCGACTCATCGTTCCTGAGCCCCAACGTCAGCAATTCTCACATCTCCATGGGCAAACGGTTCTCATTCGCAGGCTGGCACCAGGGAGGAAGAGTGAGCTTCTCCGGACTCTATCTTCAACAACCCATCCAGGAGGTGTATGTGGAGAACACCTACAGAATGGGACCAGAACCAGGGTGCCACTTCAGTGCCAGCAGGACCCAGCAGATCTTACAGGTCACTCTGGATAGTTATTTGGACGGTGTGTGTTACAGTCCGGATAGTTGTAGCCAGCTGTGTCAGATGTTAGCGGATCTAGTTCTCAGTAAGCTAAAAGATGTAAATCCGCCACGATATAAACTCGTGTGCCAGGTGGTGGTCGGGCAGAGTGATAAACAAGGTATAAAGGTGGCCAGCCGTAGCCTGATGAACCCCAACACTGACAACTACACATCTGCTGTTTACCATAATCACTCACTGTTTGCTGTGGCTTTAGTACACGGCATGTACTTTGAATGAAGGCTAAATCAACAGAGCTAAATATCAGTTTACTAAATGCATACTTTAAGTCTCTTTAAAAATATCTTTACATTTTTAAAGAAAGGTCGCATAATTTAAAATAACATTTTTCTATTTTAAAAAGCAAAGTTGATTTTCTAGTAAACATAAATTTAGAACGTATATACAAATTATTTTATATCCATTCTTGTATATTATGTATTTTGATTTTATGCTAAGACGCAAGCAATAACATTTTATGTTCTGTCTTTTCTTATGTTATGTAAAAACAGCTACACACACACAGTTTGTTTGCAAAAAAACATTTTAATTTTTTCAGAAGTTGTTCTTTAATATACGCAATTGTTTAATTTCTTGTATTTTTATTTTGCACCTAACCCAGTTGCAGTTTAATTGAGATTAATTAGAATGTGCAATTACATTTTTTTTTTCTTCAAAACGGTTAAAAAAAAAAAAAAAAAAAAAAAAAAAAAAAAAAGGAGTTATAAATTTTTGCAAATTTATATTACACAGAGACACAATGTTACAGGGATGTAATTCTTTTCCCTCAATGTGCCAATGTTTTCCTCAATGTGTCATTAAAAATTGCCAGGAAAAGAAGCCATAAAAATAATAATAATAATAATAATTTTAAATTATAAATACTACTAATTATAAATGCTACTAATAATAATAATAAACCGAACTGTTACTTAAAATTGTAATTAAAAATGTTTGTCTTTAAAATCTTAAAAAAAAAAAAAAAAAGAAAATGTATATTTTCAATAAACTTTATTCCCCCCCACTCTCCCAATACATAAAAAGTGATCATACTGAACATTTCCCAGTGTTGACACCGTACAATTATGTTACATCAATAAATAAAAAACTATAAATAAAAAAATAAATAGAACACGTGCCACAATTAATTAATAATACTAGTTAGGATTTGTCTGAGGGTAATGGCTTTCACAATGTTGGTTTTCTGAACACTTATTTAACACTTACAGCCATGGTCACAGTTTTGAGGACATTATGATTACTTATGATGGAGCATGTCAAGTAAACAAAGCTGGAGGCACACTGAATACATAGTCTTTTTTCTCCTCAAGTACAGACATTAAAGGATATAATAACTTTTAACAGCAAAAGCTTATATCAGGTGTGTATTTGTAGTGTTTTTTTCTCCCACTCCTGCCTAATTTGCTTGGAAAACCGAATATGAAGACGCCATATAAAGCACCTTTCATTCCCTTTGTGACTTAAGCTTGAGGTCCAGGGCCATTATTGCACAGAGGAATCCATCAGAAAGGCACTTTAGTCTCTCCCGCTCCTAACTGCTCCTCCATGAATTACAGTTCAACCTCAGCCATTCACCTCTGCCATCTTTAAAACTAATCTCATTAAAAAGAATAACCATTTGGTGTTCGTAGCTCTTCTTGTTTTGTGTACTATTTAGTGAAATAAAATGTCCTTTTTAAAAAAAGCCAAGTGATCGAGCATAAAAAGCCAAGCCCATCTCGAGCAGTGTATGGGGACACCGCGAGCAAAAGCAAGACGCTTAAGAACCCTGTGAGTTTTATGCCATCTGCACTTCAAGTCCAGCTAAAAAGAAACAAATCATAAAAAGAACAGGCTCAAATTTTGGTTGTGCACACTGTGAGTCAAGCTGGTAGTGTGATACGGTTGGTGTAGGCTCAGTCGCAAAAACAACAAAAGAAAACCAAACGAAAAATAGTGCACGGTAGTTCAAAGAGGCCAGCCGATGACCAAGGACAGGAGATCTTCGTGGCAACGTGGAAGCTTCCCCTGATTTTTTTTTTTTGTCATAGTCCTTTTTCGCTTCTCAAATGGAAGCAGTAAGCAGCAAATCGTTATCGAAGTTCTTAGTCATTATGCGTTGGTGTAGTGCTGGAGAAGCTGGACCACGTAATGAAGCCGCTGCCGGAGCTCCGGAGAGCAGCCCCATTCGGAAAGCACGTTCAGAGGGTAGGAATAAGAGACGCGCTCCTTGCTGATGTAGGTCAGCAGGTACGAGGAGTCCGACGTCTTGGACAGGATGATTTTTGTATGGTCTGTGTAAAAATTTACCTGGGAAAAGAAAACGGGAAAGAGATGGAACGTTATGAACTGGCCGAGCAATTCAAATGGTCAATGTTTCATCTGTCGTTTCTGCATGATCGGAGGCTTACCTGTAAGGTTCGGTTGTCAAAGAGCATGACTAAGGCGTGATCAGTTTTGATCCACTGCAGAAGCAATGGAGAAGAGCTTGGAGGTGGCTGGTCCTCACAGTTGACATCACCACCCTACACAAAGAAAAAAAAACAAAACTTAATATGTAACTTTAAATATACATATTTTAGATATTTTGCATTTATTATTTATTTTTTTATTTTCTTATTTACTTTATCGATGGGGGGCTTATTTATATTCAGCTTTCAGATGATGTATAAATCTCTATTTAATAATTATGGCTAGTTTTGTGAAGAACCACAAATGTTTAAATTCTACATTCGAGGGCCAATTTCTACACTTGCCTCCATTAGGTTCTGCTCCATGTAGTTAGCCATCAAATCCACTATGTGCTTTTGACTCTGGAGCTTTTCTGGTAAAGCGTCAGCTGGAAAACTAAAGTGTTTGTTGTTCGTCAGACAGTAACGTACAGTCCTGCGGAAGAATAAAAATAAGCAGTTAGAACAATCGCACACAAAGCAAAGCTACTTAAAACAAATCGGTCAAAAGCAAAGACTTTTGAAAGGGTAAAGCACTCTATGTGGGTCAATCAGAGCTCAGTCCAAATGCCAAACTGGAGACTCATTAACGAACGGGAGCACAGAAACTAAGCAGACGTACCTCCGCTGGTCACACAGGCTCAGATGAGTGCCTTCGTTGAAGAGTACGCCGACGTTTTGATTGGACAGCTGGTAACCAAAGCCGTACTTGTTGGAGTAGTCGACCCACTTGGTTACCCAGATGAAAGGCTTGGTTTTAGAAAGGCAGGGTGGATTTCTTGAAGCTTGAATAGGAAAGGACAATATTTGAGGACATGATCAATGACTTAAGAGTAAACCTTGAAAATGGCCGTTGCTTAAGCGCCACAGTGTGACCAGAGTGTGGGAACAAACCTGTCGGCATGGAAGACAAGCAGCTGTTAAGAACCTTCATGGCAGATTCGGCTACGGCTGCAGGGGTAGGGATATCGTCACTAGCTGTGGAGGGACAAAAAAGTAAATTGAAGGGATTTAAATTACTTGAATAACAAATAAATAGACATTTAAGACATTAGCGCATCTTGGTTATTTTTTTTTCAGTCAACAGTTAATATTTTCGTAGAGGCCAGTGACCTAAACTTTCGATTGGTAGGGTTTTAAAAACAGCAGATCTACAAGAGTAGAAATGACAAGTCACCTTGCTGCTAAACTAAGCAAAAACTTAAAAACGAATTAGGCCAGGATGTTTTTGGACAAACTTGTTCCTAATAGTGGCTTCTAAAAGCCTGGGGGTTGAGCCTAAAATAGGCCACATGCATGCAAAACTATTTGCTGCTGTATGTCTGAGCGAACTCGCTTCTGCGGTCCCTTACCATCAGTGCTGCTGGCGACGGTGCCTTTGAAGGAACGGGATGCAGACTTCCTGGACTCTTCCTCGGCCGGGGTGTCCAGGGGGCCAGAGCTTGCCAGTTGAACCGTGGGAGAAGTGGCCTGAATAAGAAGAGGAAGTCATATTGTTTTAACTATCGTAAGTACTTCCTTGTACTACGTTTTAAGCAATTATCATCATCATCATCATCATCATGCTGCAGAGAACAACTATTTTCCAATCTCGTGTCTTGAGGTTAAAATGATCTATCTCTCAGCAACTTGTGTGGGTTTGGTTTTACGATTTTGGGTTTGGTCAGCGCGGAGTTATTCTGAGACGTTCAGCACAATAGCTGGACGATTGTGCTCTATTATTCATCTACAGCAGCTTTCAAAAACACGTCCCCACAGAGCCCACTTTAGCTATGCTGAAAAACAGCATGCATACTGACGTGGCTTTCTTCGACAGCTATGAGTCAGCCAGGGAGCAAAAGTTTATGGCGAAGCTATTAATGCACAGAAACGTTAAGATGAATTATTACCTCATTCACTCCCATTGTCTTGTAGCTCATTTGCCGACCGATGGAGTGCTTCACCATGCCGGAAACCAGTTTAGAAATGTCATCTTTCTCCTCACAAGGTGTCTTTTCAACAGCTGCAACGTCAGAAACTAAGGTTTGAATCCAAACTAACGGTGCTATTGTCAACTAAAATAGTTTTTGTAATTAAAGTAGGTACTTACCTTTCGATTTCTTCTTGCCAAAGAGGCTTTTAGCCATCTTGGTGAAGAACTTCTTGGCAGGGCTGGGAGGATTAAGCTCAGGCACCATCACACAGCTGCTGGGAGGGAGTTTTTCTGGGGTGAAGCCCTGAGGGAGGGGTAAAAAGTAGGTGGATTTATGAAAAAAAAAAAAAGAAAAAAAAAAGATTAGAGGAGTTGGACTACAAAATTATAGTAAGAAACTGCCTTTAGAAGAAAGTACACATTTACATTTTTTAGAATGTAATTATGTTTAAAGGAAAAGGCAAATGACTACTCGGGGCTATTAGTTGACTAACCTTTGTGAAAAACTCGTGGGCCAGTATCTGATCCAGGGTAAGGCGGTCAGACGGGTTTTTCTGAAGGATTGCGGAGATCAGCTTCTGTGCAGATGGAGTGAGGGAAGGAGGAAGGCTGTATCTCACTTCCTTAATACACTTGTAGGTCTCTTTCAAGTCTAAGGTTTCAAAAGGTGGATTCCCACATAGAAGTGTGTACCTAAATAGACAAGGAAAAGAGCTTGTCATCAAGGCCGTCAAGATCTGATAAATCATAAATCAAGTATTTACTACAGACTTTCCATAATACATCATTATAAATTTCTAATAATATATTGGTCTACCAATTTTTTTTTTTTTCCTCTTTTCATCTGAACCCCTTTGCTCTAAAACACGTACTTGAAATTAACTTGATGTTTGTGGTTTTTAGATTTATAATTTAATTATTAGCCTTTCGCGAACTCTCAAAACAGTTTGGGAAACCCTGGTCTAAACGATAACCATAAAATAGTGTAGAGTAGATACGATAAGACTTACATTACACAACCCAGCGACCAAACATCTGACTCTGTCCCATGGCCTTGTCTGTTTAAGACCTCTGGTGCCAGGTAGTTTGGAGTCCCGCAGATGGTCCTGCAAAGCCATTTTTACGTCAGCACACCAATCAGGGTTAAATTCCATTAAAAGATACCGCAGAAGCATGCAAACTCACTTCTTCCTCTGCTCGACTGTCTCCAGCTTTGCTGCCAGCCCAAAATCTCCTAATCTCAAGTCCATGTTTTCATTCACAAAAAAATTACCTGCAAAAACAAATTAGAGCATTATCAAACCAACTGAATTTGACGGATGGCATGCTAGGATTGAGGCTAAACAAACAAAAACGATACCTAGTTTGAGGTCTCTGTGGAGGATGCCTTTGTTGTGGAGGTATTTGAGCGCAGATATGATCTGTTTGAGGTAGTAACGTACTTCTGGATCTGTCAGCGTATGTCTTGCTTTCCAGATGTGTGCCAGAGACTGTAAACATTAACAAGATTAGAGCAAATGCCTTGCATTCACAAAGCAAACCATGAGAGGGCAGTTTTGAGGAGTACCTTTCTGCTGCAGAGTTCAAGGAAGATGTAAATGTTGTCTTGGTCCTCAAAGTGATGGGAAAACTTCACCACATGCTTGTGTTGGAGGCTTTTGTGGAGCTCGATTTCATTAATGATCTACGAGACAAAAAAAAAAAAAAATATCAATGAATAAACATTGGGAGACAGCTAGGAATACGGCGATGAAATTGCGCATTTGGCTATTGTTTGTTTACCTTCTCTCTCTGGTGTGGCTTTGAGACTCTGCTCTGAGGAATAACTTTCACAGCATACATCTTGTTGTTGGCAAGATCGGTCATCTCATAACATCGTGCAAAACCACCCTAAAACAAAATCAGCATACATTTAGTCACAAGGACTGTTAACAGGTAAAAACACTGACTTCAACTACAGGTAATGATTAACTCAGGATTTGGCTGCAGGTGCCTGTGCAACAGTCTCAACACTCACTGACAGACTAGCTGCTTAAAAAGACAACATATTTGGAAATTACCAGTGATTTGGTGTTGCTGAAAACATAAATCAAACATTAATACCAAGAATGCCATCTAGGCAGACAGCTTAAATGGAGCTCAGATACCGTCAATGCGTCCAGACCAGTATTTGAAATCTGGAATTGATTTAAAGACATTTTCTACCCTCTGCACTATATAAAAACAGTGCGAGCGTCGTCCATTTTGTAAATGCTTTAAATGAAAAAAGCCTATTATACATCAAATCAAATCATGCACACAGAATGTTTTGCATTATAAAAACAGTCTACCATTAAGTTAATTTTTGCAGCTGTTTTTGAGATTCCCATTTATCGGTTGAGCCAATATCGGTCACAACGTATGCATCATAAATATGCACGAAACTAAATTTATCTTCTAAATTAACACGGACAAATTCTGTGTGTTCATTAGCCGACTGGTTTAACAAATTCTGTGTTTGATTTTAAGCACACTTCGATATTCCCTCTCTCGTTCAACCCCCAAAAAACAAAACACGTCTTCGCCTTCACGTTTTAAATATTTTGGACATTTTTGCACCGATCCTTAGTTTTCCAACACATGTACAAAGGAATGACGTATTCTTTTCCCAATCGACCCACCCCTCCTTACAGCATCGCACAGTGATGCGGCACTTTAAAAACTGGAATTAACGAGTCTTCCAATAATCAATAGTCTAATTAAAAGAAGAGCCTTGTTTTGTAAACAGGTGAAGAAAACCCGGACAGCGGTCATTGGTTCCACTGCTCACGAGCAATGCAGCATCATTTTCATTGATGCACGGATTCATTCATCCATTCATCTTTTCCTGACATGGAATCAAATCTAGAATCGTATTAATAATCCATCCGATCATGTACTGCAAATATCGTCTTTGCAGAAAATCAAACACCATCCATGGCGTACGAAAGGCACAAAAGACGCGGTGCTGGAAAATCAGCAGACACTGCGGTCCAGCGGTTCTGGTGCACCGAAGCGCATCTCCCAAATCCAGCCAAACCCAAGCACGAGACACTGCGCGCACCGGGAAACGCGACAAATCAGACCGTGACAAATCACATACACAGCTAAAATCGGCAGCTACGGTTTATTTCAAACACTGAAAGACAGATCGGTACCTTTCCCAAAAGCTTTCCTTTACAGTACGATCTTCCAGTCTTTGCGTCGACCACCACTTGCGCGATTTCCGTCTTAACGTGCTCAGATTTACTCCGGTTCGGCTTGGCCGCCGGTTGAGCCGGGGGAGACGGTTTGAACAAATCCGGATTCATCATTTTACAGGAGAGACGCTGCGCTGAGGTAAAACAAGCGGGATCCATTCATCTAGATCCCTCGCCCTAGAAAATAAACTCCTTGTGCGAAGTCCCAAAGTCTGACGAAGTTCTCTAACGTTAGTCCTGTGCGAGTCAAACATGCCGCGCCGCCGGAGACCTGCCGTATATAAACGGTCCGTGACGTCACGGGCGGAGGCGGGGCGACAGGAGGGACGTCTGGAAGGAAACAAGCATGTCATTGGCTGCTGGAGATTCAATCAAAGATCAGAGAGACGCTGTAGAAAAGTGAATGAAAACCTAAGAACATCATCCAATCATAGTTGACGTGATTATATGGACCTCCGGATGACTTGCACTGGCTGCTTTATTGATAGTGTTGCTTTTCCCCTCTGGTTTTGTTTTAGACGACATGCCATTAAAGGGGGTTGTGTAAACATTTATTTAGCATTGCCACATCAGCTTTGCATTCATTTATATTGTAAAAGCGTGCAATTCTTTTCTGGTATTAATTCACGATTTTATGTCGTACTGCGCAATAAGAAAACATACAGATGGCCGCCATAGATTACACTTCATCACATTGTGTCATAATTCAGAGTTGAATCAGACTGATTTGAGTTGCACATACACAGACTCTATTTACATCATGTGGATAAAATTACGTCATCGTGGAACATACAGCTGTACGGATCTGAAAGAGAAACTTTTGGTTTCGTGCGCCCCCTGGTGGCTCGAAGGGGACTTTTTCTCTTCTTGCAGATGTTCTCTAGATTAGAAAATATAATGTAATGCCAATATAATTGACAAACACCGACTCACATATATCTGAAAAATAACGCACCACAGAAACAATTGATTTAATGGGTGTTATAAACAAGCAAGCAATCACATTAGAAGAGCAATTCAGAAGCACATTTTTACATTTTAATTTTTTTTTTCACTTTTGAGATGATTTCTAATTCCTAACAATAACATAAAACCCTTGATTTTCAATGATTTGACCATAAGAGATATAAAAATTACAATACGTAAATATTTTTACATGTGTTTATCAAAGTGGCTTGATAATCTTTAGTGATTATTATTAAAATTATATTATGCTATTTATTTATTAAATGTAAATACAATGTAAAAACAGTACCAGAATTTTTAGTACCAGAATCAGTTAGCCTTTCTTTCTTTTTTTACAGATACTTAGTACTAATTGCAGCAATAATATTGACTATAGTAAGCCATATATTTTTATAACATTATGACAATATCACAACCTCATGCACCTCCTTGTGGCTTTATAGGTAAACTACAGGTCCTATTTATTGTACATAAAAACACATTGTGTTCAATAGTCATCTTAAAAAAAGTCTAATTAACAAACACTGTTTTCTTTTATATCCACAGTTTTTTTAGTTTAGATACTCTGTTTTCTCTCCATGATGATAAGAATAATACTGACAACATGGCAACAGCAACATTTTAGGACCACCAGAAGCAATATATAACTCTTTTTTGTATTTGTTTATTTTCATTTACCTCATTTAAGGTACATGGTCTTAAGTGCAATCACTGACTGAAAACTTATGGAACCATATGGAACAACTGACAATTATGAACGTTGTGAAACTAAGAGTGGGATCGGAAACACTTTACAAAAAACAAAAGTTCACTAACAGCTGCATTTAAACGTGAAAAAAGTACAAAAATAAATAAAATAATCTGACGGAATGGCGTGTATGCAACAGCTGAATTTGGGTGTTTCACTTTGAAAGCACGCCAGTTAGCTGGTTTACAAGTCAAAGTCATCTGCTTTGGCCTTGTTCTCCTGAGACTCAACCCAAGCCTTGTTGATAGTGCGTTTCATCTCATCATCTCCATCGGTGTAGATCTTCTTCAGCACATTCATCAGGCCCTTACATGGATCAGTGTTCTCATTCATGTTGGGTTGGCTGAAACAGACAGATTACAAATACACAAAATCTGCAGAACCGAACCGAGCATGTACTTTTCATAATAGTTTGGTAAAATAATAATCTACATTTATATATTTTTTCCATTTCTACATTTAGATTCCTTTTTATGCATCTGCACCATTTGATTTACCATTTTTATTTCACAAAGCAAAACCGATAGAGAATGAAAGTGTGCGCATTTTACTCACTCTTTCTCCTTAGACTGTTTTTCTACTTGTGTCAAACAGTCCCACTTTTTTGTTGACTGCTTCTTGCACATAACGAGGACCATGTCTGTTTTTATCTGTGAACGGATTCATTTCGTAACTGCATCTTCATCTATACGCTTTAATCTGTAAATCAGTTTGCCAATATACATAGAAAACGACAAACCTTTCTACTACTCTCTGCTACAATAATAGGATATAAAAGGTTGTTGATTGCCATTTGATGGTTCTTCCCATCCAGATCTTTGACTAGAAGATTGAAGCTTCTGTGAAGACAGAAAGGCAGAACAAAATAGCAGAATATATTCGAATGTGAATTTTAATCTTCTAACAATTAAATTATTAATTATTAAAAATAAGCAATATTGATTCAGGTTACTATTATAAAAATTATAAACCAAAAATCAGCAATATTCAATTTGAAAAACAATACCTCTCTGTAAAGCTGGTCTCAACATTTTCAGCTGGAATAGTATGTACACCTTTTAGTGTGATGTAGATTTTGACGAATTTGTCAGACTGGTCCCATCCTAAGACAGAAACAAACATTGACGGGTGTATTAGACCGTGCACATTGTCGTGGAATTATAATGAGGTATTAACGCACCGTAATTATTAATTTTGACTGCGTATCCTTTGAGTGTGTCAGTTTTGTCCGCAGAGTCTTTCTTGGCTTGCTGCAGTTTCTGCTGTCGCTTCTGTGCCAGCTCTTTCTCGATCTCCTTCTGCTCTCGCGTTAACACGTCCCGCACGCGCTGGCGCTCACACTTCTCCAGCAGACTCGCGATCTCTTTAAGATCACTCTCAAGACCGGCGATCTAACGACATGAAGTCGAATCAGAGATCGAGTAAAGAAGTGAATATTCAGTACAGGCAGTCATCTCATAACCTATATATATGTATATATATATATATATATATATATATATATATATATATATATATATATATATATATATATATATATATATATATATATATATATATATATATATATATATATATATATATATATATATATATATATATATACATATATAGTATAATGAAAAAGAAACCTGGCTGGTAAGAATGCTATATACCCACTACATGGAACTAAAATTAATAACACACACACACACACACACACACACACACACACACACACACACAACAGTCCATTATACCAGTTCATTGATGTCCATCGCTGCCTTAAAGAAACCTCGGTAAACAACCTTCTGCAGTTTTTAGTTGACGTGATGAAAACGAACTTTGCTTTCAATGAGGCGCTTCTTATCCGCCGATATGCATGAAGCGTCCTTCTAGAAAGATTCTTGCTTCCGCATTGTGATGTCAAAATAAAAGTCCTCATTTAAAAGACCTTTGATAAATCGCTGCAATCACACTACAATTCTTAAAATAACTATGTACGATTTTATATATATATATATATATATATATATATATATATATATATATATATATATATATGTGTAAATAACACACACACACACACATATATATATATATATATATATATATATATATATATATATATATATATATATATATATATATATATATATATATATATATGTGTGTGTGTAAATAACACATATATACACACAAAATCAATCAGAATTATTTTTTTGTGGCAAATTAATCTATGGCCTAACCTAAGTCAAAAAAATATTATAAATATCCATTAAAATATTAAGAATCTTAATTTTCTTATACTCTTCAAGATGTATTACAGCTACCCAGAAATACTCTAATCTACTCAAAACATTTACTAATTAACAAGTAAAATGTACAAGCGTACACAAAGTTTCAATGTTCAAATTTGTGTTGATGATAAAACATGTACTGTAGACGTCCTCATCCTCTTTATGTATTTATTTTAATAATTAGTCAAATTAGTCAAAATAAAATATTTCAGAGTAAAAAAAACCCCAAAAACACGAAAGTAGCACATACCACCTTTTTATTGTATGTACAACAAAATAACTTCAGTTATAGACAAAAAAAAAAAAGACAATGCTAAAATCTGAATCAATTCAGTAGGAAACAAAAATTACAACAAACAGTGAGCTTGTTGGTTTTCAGGTTCTGTCTCTTTGCATTCTATGCAAGAATATCTTCTCGTTTATGACAAGGTTTTAGAAGAATCCCATGATGGTGGCTGATCACCACATGGATCTCTGTATTCCTGACATCTGGTTGTGGTCTGCTAAATGGCGAAAAACAATGCGACTGAGACGCCACCTGCGCTTTAATCCACGTGGACGTGATGTCATCACACACCTGTTGCGAATGCGCACAGGACAACTGTCTCGAGGAAGTGCGGCTATTTCTTTATCAGCTATCTCCTGAGGAAATAAACACGAGAGACATAGCACGTATTATTATTTTGACAATCTATTCTTACACTGAAAGTCTAATAAAGTTTATTGACCATGTAAATTTTTTATTTATTTTTTTTAAAAACAATCATGTACATTGGAAACAGAGTATAAACATCCACTGAATGGAAACTCCAAGACTTTGAACATACCTGCAACTCTTTTGGCAAAATAGTATTCTTCCTAATGGCATTGATGCGCAGTCTTGTATCTGCATATTCAAAAGCCAACTGTCTCCTTTTCACATCCCGTAACATCCTCCAGTCAACATAGTAGTTCCGGACCTGCTCCACCACTCCAACTGAACTTCTGTAGGCCTGAAGAACATCAGACGAGATTTCACATTGGAATACGTGTAGTCTTGAAATACACTTGTTCAAAAACCCGAACAAATATCAAAAATACAACTGACAAAATAATTATTTTTGGCAAACGTGAACTATAAATGTCACACTAGTATGTCTTGGTCTAACGTCACAATGTCTAAACGATCGTAATCTAAACGCAACACAAATAGTATGCGTTCAAAGTCCTAACAGCTTTTGCAATTACAAATTTTACTCATTTTTATGTGAATCTACCTGTCTACAAAGCGGCAAGGACGACTGCAGAAACCCCATCCCCGTGCTGAGGAGCTTCAACGCCGCCATGTTGATCCAACGCTAACCTCGATGGTGGTTTGAAGGGTACGAATTGAGTTTAGTATACCGTTACTGCCATCTACCGGTCAATCAAGCGTTTGGGGGTTTGTTCTCATTCCCAAACAAAACAGTAGTAAACAAGAAGTTATGCTACTTTATTGTTGCTTGATATAGCCGGTAAAATGATAGAAAACGGGCTTTGTCTGGATGTCATGGCGAATCATATTTATAGACCTCGATTCATTTGTGAATAGTCCACAGAGAATTGTAATGAAAATTAAAATTGATCCATGAAACAGTTATGTACAAAAACAGATTAAGAAAGTCCATAATCAGTAAAAACGCACGAGGAGGAGTGGAATATGAAGAGTGTGTGCAATTGCAGTGCTTGGCCAGATAGTGGCAGAATGTGGTTACTAATTCAACAACAACAGAGGGAAAGAAAGTATCCCCGAAAATATGTGATCCTGGACCACAAAACCAGTCATAATTTAGATTTATACCTGAAAGACAAATAAATAAGCTTTCCGTTGATGTATCTTGTTTGGATAGGACAATATTTGGCGGAGATTGAGGAAGTTGCCTTTAAAATGGTCCAAAATGGTGCAGTGCATATTATTAATCAAGTTTTGATATATTTATGGAGGGAAATTTGCAAAATGTATTCGTGATCTTTAAAGTAATATAATGAATTTTTGGCCAAGCTAACTTTTAACCCATATAATGTGTGACTATTTCTGCATTAATACCCATAATGAATTATGGCTGTTTTTTTTATTACTGGTTTTGTGGTCCAGGGTCACATATTACAAAGGATGAAACAAGACATGTCGGCTATGTGTATGCTTAAAGCCTTAAATACCTGTCATATGTTGTAGGCATTTAAAGGGGTAACCCTTAACCTATTTGACTCCAAGGACTTGAGACATTGCGAGGTGACATGCATCCTGCACCTGCATTATGTTAGCAATGGTTCAAGACAAGGGGAACAAGCTCTCTTCGAGACAATTGTCTGATTGTAATGCTGACTGGCTGTACAAATAGGAAATCTGGGCACGTTTAGACAGCAAATTTGTTAAAGGCCTATAAGAATAAACTGGATACAGAGCGAACCTTCTGTTTTTAGCCAGCACTTCCATAACATACTAAATAAAGATTACTTTGCCATTTCTTATGCCCATCTACCATTCTGTCATTACCACAGGATAAATCCCCCCAATAAAACAATGCAACTGAAAAGAAGAAGAAAAAAGCAGACAACAACAAAATAACAACCAACAAACAGCTTGTTATGGGCTTCTCTGCATGACATTGGTTAGAGTTCAACCCCAAGGCATTCATAAAAAACTGTTCTAGTAAATTCCTGTAGAATTTCCCAAGCAATCGGCCTTTGTTAAAAGATACAAGGAGATGTGTTCTGAGAAAAATACTAACATATGTCAAATTGCATAACTTCACAAAGAAGATCCATTATGTAAATGAAAGTGTAAAAGAGATCTCGTGAGGTCTAGACGCCACCACCAGGTTATGAAACAATTGTTAGGAGATGAGGTTAACGTAAATAAATGAATAGGAATAGAAACGGAACATAACTAATTTTAACCCATGTAAGCCTGCAGGCAAGCGAAGTTGCTGAAGGCTCTACCCATGTATTTCCATTTGTAAATATTTTTTTGTTTGACAATACTTCAAAAACCACTGCTGTAGAAAGCAGACAATCTTAGGAAGAGCTTTTGACAACTTGCTGGAAATGATGCCATGTGGTGATGTTTAATTCATGAGACATTTCTGGATGTTTACTCAAAAGTATTTGGCGACTCGTGACCAGCGAATAAAAGCCTTTGCACTAGTTTCTATGGGACTTCAGTTTCTACGTACAAAGGTCCCACTGATCACTAAATTACCCATGATCAACTCTTTGAAGAGCTCCACATATAAAATACACTTTGAAAAGCTCCACATATTTAAATCATTGCGCAAATAAATCTATTTAGGACATTGGAAATATCTGGGTATTAATGGTGTTGATCTAGAAAATTCACAGCATAGTTCTGTTTATTTTAAACTTAGCAGTGCAAAGCAGAATGCCATACTGTGTGATGCATGTGCTGCTCTTTTGAAGCTGAATTTAATATCTGCATCTCTGATCTTCTGAAGATTTCTGAAGCGTAGGCTTCAAAAATATTTAGTAAATTTTCTGCTGTTTGCAGGCCCACTAATTACTTTTAAACGAGATCAATCCTTTCCAAAAACATAGCAGATTTGCTCTGTGCTTTGTTCTATGACGAATAAAGAATTAAACATATCGTTATGAATGGCTTAACTTCCACTGAATTCATGTTCAGACATTTCAGGTTGACTCTCACTAGGTTGTGACACAACTGAACCTTACATGATGCAAAACCAAAGTTTGAGGTTGGCATTTTGTGAGCTATAATTGCTGCTTAACGTTTTTAACCTGTGCAAAAAGTATTTTTGTGTGAATTCTTACTTTATATTTACTTATATTCTTTTTATATTAGCATCACCACTAGTTCATTTAAACAACATCACAAAGAGCTCAAATCTGTTGAAGCTACTTGTGTGGGCTGTTCATTCTGACGTCACTATATTAAGCCTTGCAAAGTCAGCATTTGAACACACTGCAGAAAAGAAGCTGGCGGTATAGTATTTGCTGGTGTTATATGAACTCAGAGGAAATGGAAGAACGTTTGCAAAATAATTTAGTCTGCTTGTGCTAAACTTGGTTCAGCATCTAAATATTAGAAAGACATGACTTGTCGAGTTGGAACATGGCATGACGATTTTTAAACATTACAGAAACACTTGTAAGTGAATTATATTGTATAATTTAGAAAGTTGTTTTAATTTGATATGCTGAACCTTAGGCATTTTAAAGTTGTGATGATACACAGCTGATAGTCAAGTACTCACATTTCCAACATTATTTTTGAAACCATGTACAAATATGTGATATTTTTAAGCATTTTGGAATCAGATGTCAGTATTTGGATTTATTTTTCAAATAATTAATTTGTTTCATTTAGGCTACTTTGCGTGACATGTCTTTATAACGAATGTCCAACGTGGAGTTCCCCTGGTGCAACTAAAGGCAGCATCTTTCAAAAACCACAAATTTCACTTGAAGAAGTTCAGATGTTCCACACATGCGGAGATGCATGTTCTGAGCTCTTTACCACATGTGGCAACAGGTGATTTGCATACGTAACCTCAAGATTGTTTGCTTTCTAGGATCTAGTGTTCTGGACCAGTGGATTTAATTGTTTATTTAGAATGTCTGAAATTTTTAAAACAGCATATCATTCAGAACATATCCACTGTTCTGTTATGCCCAGTGTTGATTAAAGAGTAGGAAACCATTAACATTAAGCATGCTTTTACAAGACAAAATGAAATCTGCGCAGTTTCTCTGACATTTCCTTTGTGCTTGCTAATGTTTCAGACAGCCTTCCAGCTATGAGGTAAAGTCCTTTTTGGACTCGAGGTCAAGGCCTTCTTAAATTTTGGAATGTTCTGCATTGCTCCCTCAGGACCTTGTCAATCAAATAGCTGGGGACCAATGACTGCCCTCACCGAATGAGTCTATATTTTGTCGGAAGCTCCTGTTCTTCCTCTGTCTCTCTGTGGGTCAGTGCAAGCTTTTATCTGCATTTTACACTCCAGTCCTTCTGTTCAACAGATGCTGAAGCTGATGTATAGAAAAAGAGAGAACATCCGTCCTAAAGTCCCATTTAAATTGATCATCAATTTCAGTAAACAAACAAGGGCCCCTAGAAAGAGTCCCAGCAGCGTCATTTTTATTAAACGTTCAACCTCTAATTTCAGCACAGAAGCACCACAAGTATTTGATTAATGTTTTGTCCCCCGATGCGTGTCTGGTTTTGACATTAGATTAAGAAATAGAGACATCAGAGGGAATGAACCTCGCTGAAGAACCAACCATCACAATTACAGCAATCGCGCTTTCCAAACTTAACTGTTAATCCCATCAAACGCAGCATAAGGACGTTTACGATGAATCGGATCTATAATAAAATATGTAATGATAACTGGGACATTTGGCCTCTTGCATGTGCATCTGTGAATTCATTCAAAGAGACCACCAAGGATAACAGGAAGTGTGTTCTCAGGGCACCCACTACCCTTTTCCACTCAGTTGAGCAGAGTAACCCAACACAATACGGCAGAGCAGAGTCTGTAAACTTTACCAAATCTTCTTTTATTGAGTCAGGTAATTGAGAATGGCCTGCAGAGAGAGAGAAAAAAAACCCTCACATGTGCATGTCAGCATGTGTTTCTGACCTGTTTTAACTGTTTAACTAAGATGATAAATTTAATCTATAGACGTTTGGGGAGGGCTGCCATTAGAGGCGAGATTGCTTGACTGATTTCCTCATGCCATGGCGCATTATTTTCAACAGTACATCAAAACCATGTGGATGTGTAGTGTTCTGGACAGCTGAAGTGTAGTATTTCTGCACCCACCTGAGTGGGTGGGTAGGGGATATCTAATTTAGCGTGGAGAATGCGGCTGGAGAAATACTTTAGTTCATTTGATTAGACTTCTGGAAACATTTCACACATGATCTTGTATGATATCAGTCCTCTGGCAACAGCGTTTGCCTAAAGAACTTTCAGTCGCAGTTAGAAATCATTTATTTACGTAAACGACTGCATTAATGTATCAAGGAACTTATAGATATAGTCTGCTTATGAATATTTTTATATTGTTTTTTAGTAAAATATAAATTTGATACGTTTATAATGGGATGACTTTACACAGGGCTCATTTCATAGACCTGACAATGTAGATCTGGCATTACCTCTTCTAAACTTGACCTATACTGTAATATATCATCAACAGTGACAAACAAGAATCCCTAAGTGTCTCAGAGAGATTTATTTAAAGAACATTTGTGACAGAGGTAAACAGAAAACAGGGGGAGGCAGCGTACACATTTAGTTGGGTTGCTCGCTTATAAATTACATTTATAGGGAGGGCCTGCGATCTGAAGCTGATACTATCATAACTGTCTGTTGGTAAAGCAGATTAAAGGACAGGTTAGATAGTTACAGGATAAATAAATGTCAGTGGAAATGGTAGGTCATGTGATGTGGTGCACTGTAATTATTATAACTGAATACAGATCTCAGTGTTTTGATCTTGAGATGCGACAGGACAGCTCTTCGTCATATCATACTCTTTTGTGTTTCCAAATGAACCGCAAAAATCTGGTCATGTTCATTTCAAATAATGATCAGCAAAAAAAGTCTTTCACCATCCCCGTTTGATATTTCCTGCACAATAATTAAACCATGCATTAAATCTAAAAGATATGTGACCAATCTATGAAAAAAACCCTGATGTTAAATAAATGACAAAATTCCCGGTTACATTGTTTATTTTTAATATAATATAATCCAAAATAAATTTAAAAAAGACTCATCCTCTCCAAGCAACACACACACAGTAAAACAGTAATGGTATTTGATTCCTGGATCAATCAGTGTTTTCTAAAAAGCGTTTGACTCAATCATTTGTTTGTTTTAAAAAATGAATCCGTGTAATTGTACAGATTGACTCATTGAATGATTCAAAAATGTACTTAAAAAACTGTAACCTGTTGCCACCTACTGGCGTAACTGTGCAACCTGCTGAAAGAGTTGTTAAAAGGTCTGTCTTGAATGCTAAAAAAACCCCCCAAAAACCAAACGATTCACCAACATTGTCAGCTTCCAACACCATATGGGACATTTCTTCTAGAGATTTGACCTCTGGTATACCTATAAAGAAAGAATGTATTTTTTGAGCCATGCAGTGCAGGCTGAAACAGCATGCTTCAAGTCAAGTGTCTAGATCGCATTATATCTGAGGAGAAAAGAACCTCGGTAGCCAATGAGAAACAGGTGAGAAAAGACAAGCTTTGCTCACTGGGAGGGTGCCTGTGGGATACGGTAGAATGATGTTTAGGTTTAAGTTGGTGTTTTGTTTGGCATAAACAAAATTTTAAATTGTGATTCTTGGTAGAATTTGTTAGGAACACAACCCACATGTATTAAATCTGTGCTGATCCCATCTAACCGAGATGATAAAGTTACATCAAGTCAGGAGCATTTAGCTGCAAGTGTTTAAATCAGAGCTGACATGCCTTTATATCCCTATATTCTTTTTCCAACGAATTAAGCCTTTTCCTTTCACTTATTTAGCAGCCCCGAGCTCAGCTCAGATTTCTGATTTGGACAAATGCAATCAAGATCTTTTAGATCTGTTCAACTACAGCTGAATCAAGTATAATGGAACTACATTTGAGGGTAAATAATGCTGTGGTGTTATTCAAGAGTGACTACCTACAACAAATTCAGAGGCCCTCGTTATTAAATACGGTGTCTACTTTTAATAAGATCCAATCGTTTCCAATTCAGTGTTTCATTTCTATATTTCTAATGTATATTTACTATATTATTTTGCCTCGCAATTTATTTATTGCCATTATTTGTCTTTGCAGTAGCCTAAAAACAACTTGAGGGTGAGTAAATGATGACAGAATTTTTATTTTTTTGGGTGAGCTATTCCTTTAACGCAGAATTTTGTCAACACTTTTTAGATGTCTTCGATTTACATCACTACTTTATTTTTAAAAGACTGTCAAAAGCCATTCACTTTAAAAAAATCTTGATGCTCTCAAAAGCTCTGTTATATTTTTTTATATATATATATATTACATTAAGAACATGTTGTCCCAAAGAGTCCTGCCATGGATTTAAACTCCATCAGCATCACAGAGGACTGATTCAGTCAGATGGCACGAATGTGAAG
This sequence comes from Puntigrus tetrazona, assembly GCF_018831695.1. Taxonomy (NCBI): domain Eukaryota; kingdom Metazoa; phylum Chordata; class Actinopteri; order Cypriniformes; family Cyprinidae; genus Puntigrus; species Puntigrus tetrazona. The sequence continues at coordinate 16,489,165 of NC_056700.1, read as the reverse complement.
AATGCCTTTTGTGCTGAACTTAAAGGTCACCTGCATGCTGGTATGTTTATTGCCACACATATTCCCGCTTTGAGTTACAACAACAATCTTACTTAAGTCTGTTTGTGCCATTAAGACCATCAGTCAGTTTTATGAAGAGCAAATCCTTATTAGTAGGATCACATTTTCTTGAATAGTTAATGTTAACTATGTCTCGGATCAGTGGATAGAGAATTGCACGACGGAATTGCAACGCATCCAGTTCGGTTCCTCACTGCTTTAACATTCCTTACGGTTTATTATGATCTTTGCTTTGGAGATAACGTAACCCTAAGTCTACTGTTGACAGTATGATATAGAATATTGAATCTGTTTCCCACACGTATGTGAGCTGGTGGAAGGTTTATTTGCAGAGTTGAGACCTTATGGCTTCGATTTAAATGTCTTTTTTCCCTCTTAGTTCTCTTATGGTGGGGTTGACCTTCAAAACCAGCCTAATAAAACCCAGAAGCATTCCATCTAAATATGTTTAAGTACAGAGATTTAATTTTCTTTGATAGATTTCCTTGTGGCTTTGTCTTCGTAGCCTCACGTTTCTGCGCTTCTATAGCAGACTTTAAAACAAACATACTGTAATAAGTTTAACTCTCAACAGAAGACGAGATGTGCTGTGAAAAAATGTTACACCTCTGAGCTCGTCCAACGTGTAGCCTGCTTATAAATGTTCATTTATGTTTTTATAGCTACAGGTTATTTCCAAGTAATTGTGATCATCATAAACCTCCAGCACAGCAACCGGCATTTTTCCTTCTCCTTTTTCCCCTCTATTTTTTTTATTCTGCGGACCTCTCACATAGTCTTTATTGAAATATGTCCCCATTTCCTTAATGCACAAACTCTTGCTGAGCCTCTGCCTCATAAAAAGCATGGTGGAAGTCATAAGTCTGCTTCACGCCATGCCACGTTTCTGCTGCATTCTTGTACACAACACCGGTGGCCAAACGCATTAATCAGTGTACACAGATCCTCTTCTCAAATAAACAGAGAGAGGGCCGTTGGCGAAAAAATGAGTGATGGATGGATGGATGGATGATTCCTTCGCGGGTATCATCTCAATTCTAGTGCGGAAAAACTGGAAAATAATTCAATAATTCAAAAGGAAACTGGTTTGATATATTTGAGGATGTGTCAGGAGGAACCTCAAACATGTGTATCGCTCAAAGGGTAAATGATTTAGAGCTCACTGGAAAATGCAAAACATGCGGTAGCCAGATTTTGACTTTAAACGTATATATATCATTCTAACGCATAGTTCATCGGTAGACAACTGTTAAATAACTATGGAAAATTTAAATTAATTATTTTTAGTATTGTCATACATGGGTAAGTATGCTGAAAAGTAGAAGTAAAAGAACTCTGTACTTTTGTTTAGCAAGGATGCATGCATTGACCAGAAGTGACAGTAAAGACTTTTAATGTGTAGCAAAAGTATGTTTTTTTTACACAAATATCGTGCAGCACGACTAACCCTAAGTCTTCAACATAACTCTCTACTTTGATGGCACATGATAAAAAATGATCCCACATCATTTTCAACATTGCACAACAATGGTATAGAATCACAGAGAAAGTTCTCCATTTACTTATCATAAGACAATGTCCAGAGAGCAATACAAAATCATAAATCCGTCAAAAAATGTCAAGAAATCATTAAGTAAAAAAGGAAAAACACTTGAAACACACTGATATAGTGCATTTGATATATAGGTTTGAATCGGTCCTGGAGGGCCACTGTCCAACATTATTTAATAAAAAATAAATAAAATAAATTCCAAGAAAAGAAAGCTTAATTTTTCGCTCAGAAGTAGAAAAATGAAAAACATTAATGAAACTCTAAATATTAATGAAACTCTAAATAAAAAATAAATAATGATAGTTGCTCATTTAAAGTTATAGCAGTTTTATAAAATCAAAAATGTGAACATTTACTTTACATTTTCATCTCTTTATCTGCACATGCTGTCTTAACAGCTGTATAACTTTCTTTCTTCTGTTATTTATAGCAGAAGGTGCAAGGCAACATGTGTGCAAGGCTTTTTTTTTTGTCAATACAGTGAAAGTGAATGGTGACCATTCCCTAAAATTCCCTCCTTGATCTTCTTTACACAGCTATCATATGGTTTCAGAAGAACCGAAATATAGCATATATGCTTTTATGCTGCTTTTATTTATATGGTGTAAATAATAATGATGACGGAATATACGTTTTTTGGTGAACCATCCCTTTAAATCTTAGAAATGTATATGAAATATTAAAATGTAAATATGTGAAATATTGAAGCAGCGTACAAGTATTATTCTGTAAGTATCTTACGTTACCTTAAGTCTGCCAGTTTCCTATTATTCAAACCACACTAAATCATTCAGTAAAAAGCAAAATGACATGTAATTAAAACCGGTAGTAACAGTGTTTACTGTTTTCAACAGTAATTAAAGACATAGACAAGCACACAATCACTTACTTACTGCTGAGTGAACGATAATGTAAGCTAGCATGACTTTTTGTCGGTATACAGCTGGACATTTCCTGACTACAGAACAATTTCTCCCTGTTCTTATTCCCTACATATTCCAACCACATGTGAAAGTATCCAAATATTTATGGAGACAATCAAGTGTGCCAAAGGTTTTTTTTTTATAGCGCACAGGCTCTACTTTTAGCCGTTAACAAATGAAACATTGAGTTCGTCATAGACTGAGGGGAAGGTTTTAGAGTCTGCGATATTTTGTAATGCTTTTTTTCAGTGACGACATCCTTTGAAAGTGTTCCAAGAGGAAACTACTGTCATTGCTATCTGTCTGAGGAAGAATATACAACCACATTAAGTATAAAGCTGGACCCCTGCTCCTCTTTAAAAAACATTACACCTGGCCTGCTCTCCAGTTTCAGCCCAAGTATTTCACCTCTCTGTAACACAACACCCAGGGATCAACAGATGCCTGGGAAATTATAGTCAAATAACCTTAGTAATGACTTCTGATAATTGCTGCTCAGTTCCACTTAAAGTCTTGATTATAGGCTGACAGAAAAATATGCGTGGGACACTCAAAACAAATTAATAAAGATATGTCATAGTTTGTTTATTGTTACACTTAAAAAAAATCAGCAAGTAACAGCAAGTAATTTGTAATGAAATATTAATATGCAAATCTGCAAAATATTAAAACATAAAACCTTTTGAATTAGTATCATTATAAAATAATAATTCCTTGTATATATATATATATACAGTATATATATATATATATATATATATATATATATATATATATATATATATATATATATATATATATATATATATTTATTTCCGTTTTTCTGAGTACAGCAGGGGAAAAATAAAGATTCATCTAAAGGTTTTTGCTATGGAACATATTTGTGTAAATGTTTCTAAATGTTTCACTGCATGTTTTACTGCAAATTTTCTGAACATGTTTTATAGACGGCACAAAACCAAAAGGTGTAAATTAGAGTATGAATCAGTTTCCATTCGTAAAGTTATTCCAGTTTCTGAATCAAGAGGAAAATGTGTGGAAAGGACACATAAAAATATTGCTCCTGTAACCATGTAGTTGGTCGCTGTACTCAAGCTCAAGACTCTGTTGACTTTGGCTCTGCACGCCTGTCAGTAGCTATATATCACAATTCCTGGAAAACAGATTGATTAGCGCTGCTACTGTAAGAAAATCCCTGAAATAAATGTATTCATTAAAAATCTACCTGCGAGAGCTGTGGAGCTTTCTTGTTAATTTTGTGTTGAATGGAACAAGTAATGAAATAAGTTCCAGACAATGTACAACAGAGAAGTGTCTCATTACCTCCCCCAGTTCCGTCCTCTATGGTTGAGTTTTGGAGGTAGCCACACCCAGGCTGGCCATTGGCTCAGGGCTGCAATGAGGACATTTAAACTGTTTGAAGGCAGAGATTTGGAGGACTCGGGACATTGCTGGTCAGGAGGGCCCTGAATGCCCAAGTCTGAGCTTGTAAACAGGTGCTTGCAGTAATAGGCGTCCATCAGTGAGCAGGGATATTACTGTGGCAGGGAATATTCTGGGGTAAGGCATCTACAGCTTTATCATTGCTTGTGCACGAACTTCTCGCTTCTTTTTGCAGCTGTAAAAGTGATGTTTGTGAGAATAGGAAAAAAAAAATACTTAAAATAAATAGTTTGTTTGGGCTTTTTTATTTGATCATTCTTGATAATTATGAATATTTGAATCCACTCTGCATGCAGCAAATTTTAAAATATACTATAACATCTAAGTGAAAAGTATTTTAACATGTCTAAATTAAATTTATATTTAAGATTCAGAATAAGTAGAAACATTGCTCTAATATGTGACAATTAATTTGTTTTTATATTTTTGCCACTGCTAAATGTTCACGCTCAGTACTAAGAATCATTGCTAAGTGCATGATATCAAGACACTGAAATTATCGACAGTGATTCAGATTTGTCATTCAGGACTATAATTTGTGGTAGGAAAGGACAAACAGCTTAATTTAGGTGGATAGTGCTCAATGAACGCCTTAAAATCATAAATCTTGCGAAGCAATGGGTGTCCCAGTCTTGACAAGATAACATATGTGTCCCAGTGGACAATGCATACTGGAAAATGTGTTTGAGATCAGGTGCAGGCCGGCCATTATAGCCTTTTGGTTTTAGCTCTAAATAATCCATTTTTATTGTTATTTTAAATTTATTTTTAAATGATTCTGTTACTTTGCTTTGTGTATTGATATGATGTTTGTCGGTCTTCTTCTGAGCCCTTTCCTACCTGCTATAAGAGAATTTCTTGCTCGTTCCTGTTTTTTTTTTTTCTCAAGGCGCATGCTTAGTACTTAACCTGTCCGGACCCCACTTTTACACAAGATCTAAGCTACATCCTCCTCGTCTGGCAGATTAAGAGGAAACGCTACTGTGTTGGCTTCAGGTATTATCAGAAGCCCAGATCAGATGAACAGCAGATGTTGCGTGCATGCAGCCCGCCGGAGCTTTACTATATGCTGCCTGCACATTACACATTACAGGCTAACTCAGTCAGTTTTAGGTATCTGAAAGATCCTGTAAGGCTGCTGTGGTTTTATTCCCCAGTGGTGTATACTGAGGAGAGGAAATGAGTCTGAATCTAGACTTAAGCTTAATTGCTTTCAGCTCTCATCAGCTGAAGAGCAAAGGGGGAAATCACTAGCGAGGCATGTTTGCGGCTTGCAGTCTGCGCTCCTCACCTCTCCACCTCTTCTCTTTCTGCATTAGTAAGCCCTGAATCTCTTTCCTAATGGTGCAACTGGGGCTCCACTTCGGATGCAGAGGAACAGACTGTCTTTGTCTTCTTCCTAATGTGTCTCAGGAGAGGAGAGGGCACAGCACGGCACAGTCTGGCTCTCTGTTTTCCCGCCCTCTACCTCACTCAATTTATTCCCCTTCTCAGAATATGATTTATGCTGTTCACAGTCTGTTTGTATTCCATATTGCTTGTAGGTCTTTGCCCTTGTAGTGCCTAAAAGGCATGAATGAGTCCTAGTCACAGCGTTGAAATGTTATATTTTGACTTGGTGTTGCGATCCAACAGAAAACAGCCAGCGGCCATTCAGCAGCATGCATCCCTTCTGTTTTAAACCAGACTCTGTTAAATGTCTTGTTGCAGAGATTTCATTGTGCATGGCTTGCTAAAATGGTCCCTGGGTATGAAATTTTCACTGTGTGCAAATTGGCAAAAACTTGTAAAACTCAAGGTGATGATAAAAATGATACAACTCCCTCCCTCCCTCTCTTCTTCTTCTTTTATAGTTCATCAGCAATATGTAACCATGCAGTTAACTGCTATTAATATTAACTATTCTTATTACATTATACAAATTTTGCTAAAAGTACTGGACTTTTTCCCACCCTGGAAACGGTATTATTAAAAATAATCATATCATTATTATATGATATTTTTTTTTTTTTTTTTTTTTTTTTTTTTAATGTAGTCTATTGGTTGAGGGTCATGAAATTTATTAATTAGAATTTTAATTTAATTTAATTTAATTACTTTATAAAAATGATATATTAATTAATAAATATATTAAATTATTAAAAAAACATTTATTATTTTATGGTTTATTTTAATATTGTTTTGTAAGGTATTTTATTTCTTACCTGCTATAAAACAGCAATAACAACAACAATAACAACAACAACAACAACAACAACAATAATAATAACAATGAAAAAAATACTTTTTTAATATCAACTATTCTTAGCATATTATACACAATTTGCTTAAAAAAATTAAAGGTTATTTTTCTGGGTAAATATTATTAATCAAATTATCTTGATTATAATTACATACAATTACATATATTTGTGTGTGTGTGTGTGTGTGTGTGTGTGTGTGTGTGTGTGTATTTACAGTGTAGTACACTGAGTAAAATAAAAAAGGAAATCTTTCATGAGCAATGCGGAGCAATTTTGGTGTCATACATTGGCCAGTCACATGCAAAAAGTGGGCAGTAAGTATTTTGTGGTTGTTGCATGGCAATTTGTATTGTCTGTTCAATTACTGTGTTTATGTATGTGCATGCAGACTCAAACATCCCCGCAGTAGCGGTGGAAGAAGAGAGTTGGCAGGCTTTTCCAGTGTCCTTTCCAAGATAAATAAAAGAGCAAAACGAAACTGTGCACATGAAATAAAAGCCCCTGACAGAAAGCAATAAACGAGACCCTCAAAGGGCCTTGCAGCTCTAGCATGTGTGTGGTGTCTGGGCCTGTGATGTGGTCTACGGTGGGACGGTCATGGACCTCACCACTCTCTGCCTTAATACTGCACCATCCAATCTAATTAGCATCAGGGAGTCCATGAGGTCATGGAGAGACTCTCCTGCCAGTTTGAGTTCAGTGGTTGAGTGTTTAAATATTGCCCAGTGAGTTAAATATCCTGATTTAGATGCATCAATTAGAAGAGATAATGCAGAGGCAAATATTTTGTTCCAGTGCGCTGTGAACAATATTTCCTCAAAGCGGGATAAGTTGCTTAACTGTCTTGAAAAACTATTTCATATGAATTGTGTTGCTGATTTATTATGCGATTACTATTATAAAGTTATTGTTTCGCTGCGTGTGCAGTTTGTTTTTGCTGTTGCTCTTGTAAGTATCGAGGAGGCTGATTATTGCACATTTATTGATATGAATCTCGGTTGCATTGGCTGGATGGTACATTTTTGATTTAGTGAATGATTTCGGTTGTTTTATTTCCAGTTATTATTTGGTAATTTATGAACACAGAATGGCCGTTAGCAATCCGTCTCCTCAGACTCATGCCGCGGAGTAGCTCTCCACATCTGCAAAAGAGAATCTGTCAAAAACAACAGCCGTCGGCAATGTTTTCTGCTCAGTTGGTTGATCTGTGTGGCATGAGCTCCAGATTTTTCTGTGCTTCTGTTCACATTTCTACCTTGGTCCTGAGGGAGTGCTCTGTCTTCTCATTTCAGCATTTCTGCCATTCCACATCTGCTTCTGGACTTTGATGTGTTTTGTTCCATGTTTATATTTAAGCACCACATTTACAAAGATTTCCTTAATGCTCAAAACTAGGCATGGAATGAATAAATGGTAAAAATAAATAAATGACAAATTCCATTACAGTGGGTACTGTGGTGCAAGCACATGCTGAAATATTAAGCCATTTACTGTGATTGTCTGGTTAGTGTCACGATGTTGTGGTCTTTTATCACAGCCTGTGACAGATGAAGAAATACATTCCATAAATGTAAAGTGGCTTTGAGATATGAGTGTTTTGTTTTTGTAGGTTATGCAATGTCAGTGAAACTATTTGGCTTTAAAAAGGTAGATGACTGTCATTTTAGGTCCTGTAGGCTCACAAGGGCCCTCGCCTTTACATTGCATAATGGATAGATACAGTATGTGTCTCATCTTCATGTGTTGAGGATTTTTTAAATAAAGTTCCATATGTTGTCTATACTATGATAATCTGATGCTAAATATATATTTTTGTATTTTATATTTTTATTATATAGTATGATAATTATGCGGTGGTACTTATACTGGATGCATGCATCAATTTATAGACATTTGAACAGTTTATTATTTGAACAGAACAATTTTTTAATTTGCATAAAATTCAGTATTTGTTCATTTATAATTAATAATATATATATATATATATATATATATATATATATATATATATATATATATATATATATATATATATATATATATATATATTAAGAATAAATGTGTTTTTAAATTCATTATAGAGGTTATATATGAATGCTGTAATTTCTATTGCTATTTAGTATAATTGGACTATAGGATGTATGCATCACAAAAACGGACATTTCAATAAAATATTATTTAATATTTATTTATATTTAATATAATTATAATCCATTGTTTAATATTTAATATTAAAATATATATATATACTAAATATATAAATATATATTACAGTTGCTGTAAATGTATAGCTTTAGTAGTGTTTAAATTTTATGATCAGAAAACTCTTTTTCCATAGAGTGATTCCCAGACCACACAAGATCATACGCTTACTGCTAATGAATTACATTAACTTAGGTATGCTGGGGCTTTGCTTTCAGTTGCTGCTCAGGAGAAAAAAGTTATTTTAATTCACATCTTAGTTTTAAAGCAAACAAACCCCAGGTGGCTTTTTCTAAGCATGCATTTTCTCTTTTATAAAACATCCTACTTTTAAACAGAGATGTATTAAAAGCTTTGAATGACATCATTGTCATGGGGATTACATCATTTAGTTAGAAGTGTTCTCTGCTCCCAGAAGCCCTTGTGGTTGTGAATATGCAATTAATGGTTTGGGTGGAATGTGCTTGGCAAACATTCGGTCTGCCCAGTTCCTACTGTAGGATCAGACATCTATAACACTGGCCTTGTAAAACAGATTGCGCTCCATTAAACATAATGCGATGTCTTGCACATTGATTTTTGTGTGTGTAGCATGCAAATCAAGCTCCTTACTGGAAGGTGAGACCGCAAACCATGAGGAAAGTTTGATATTTTAAGAACGAAATGCTTGTAAATCTAACCACGCAATCATCATAAGACTCTCCAAGGGTTCACGTCTTTCTGCTTTCTTCCAGAAACCATGATTGTAAGATTCAATCGGCTGAAGAGAGGCCTCTTCCTTCTAGGGATGCTCTTTATGGTGTCCCGTCCTGTGCTTTCTGAGGAGGTGGGTCCTGCAGAGAAAGAAGTCACGTTTAGCCATGTCTACAGGATTGACTCTGGTTGTAAGAAGGGTTCTCAGGTGGCTCAGCTTTCCCAGGACCAGGCCTCAGAAGGGCAGTTAGTCACAGTGGATGGAGAGAATGACATTGTCTTTAAGCACAACATACGTCTGCAGTCGGCTGGTTGTGGATGTGCAGATTCTGAGGACTTCAAAGCCCTGCTGTACCGAGTAAATGGCCTGGAAGAGGAAGTCACCTACCTAAAGAGTCAATGTGCTCAGGGCTGCTGCAAAGGAGGGTCAGGTATTAGTACTAACCTGGAGATTATTCACCGATTTTGTGAAGCTAAAAATCAAGCTAACTGATTTTATAAACTGAACCATATACCTTGCTTTTTAGTTGGTATTCAGCACTACAGTTAAAATGCATTAAGTACAAAATGAATTGTTTCAACTAAGCTGACTATTCATACAAGTTTAGTACTAAAATCACAACTGCAGGATATTTTTATATAACATAGTATTTTTTAATATATATAATAAATGTATTTGTAGTATCCTTAACATAAAATATATGTATTTCAAATACATTTTAGTATATTTATTTTTTTCCCTAGGGATTATTTTTGGATTGCAGTTGGTCTACGAAACTCCACTTTCTGTGGAGTAGCACCAATTCAGTTCATATTTAGCCTGTGGATTTTTGTATTTTGCTTCTCTCCACTCTTTGTCTTCTGGTATCATGTCCTGCCTTAAGCAACCTCCAAAGTCCGATTTATCTTGTAGAGCTGGTGCAATACATTAAGAATGTTGTCTTTTGCTAGGTGTGGACACTAGCTGCAGTGGACACGGCACATACCAGCATGACTCTTGCAGTTGTAAGTGTAACCCAGGTTGGGAGGGTCCAGACTGCTCAATCTCATCTTGCCCTGATGAATGCAACGATAATGGCCGCTGTGTTGACGGACGCTGCGTGTGCTATGAAGGCTACACTGGCCATGACTGCAGCCAGCTCACGTGTCCCAACGACTGCAAAGACAAAGGCCACTGTGTGGATGGCAAATGTGTGTGCTTTAGTGGATTCTCAGGAGAAGACTGCAGTATCGCCACCTGTCCGAACGACTGCATAGGAAATGGGCGCTGCGTGGATGGACAGTGCATCTGTGATGAGGGGTTCTTTGGAATCGACTGCTCCATGGGTAAGTCGGTTTATAGGAAATTCCGAACAGAGCCTAAATATCCTGATTGTGCTTCACGTGCTTAATTCATTAAAAATAATCTTTTAATAATTCTGATTAATTCAGAAATTGGACTACAGTGGTCACGTTGTTTCTCAATGTAGTTTCAGTAGCATTGCTGCAATTAATTTTTTTATAGTTTGGTGTAGTTCTGTCCACTTTGACAGAGGCATAATTGCACAAAAATTTGGCTTCAAATTTTCTTTAATGACCAAACGCAAGGAACGATCCAACATAGGGGCTGTTCCCAACTCATAGTGACAAAGTAGACCCAACAGCAAACTAAGGAGACAGACATGAACTAAAATATGCAGGATAATTAACAAACACAGGTGCTGGGAATCATATTAACTAATGAGGCAATCAAACTAAACAAGAACAGGAAAAAGACCATATAAGGAAAACCAGGAATTAAGGAAAAACAAGTCCAAAATATTGACAGTATTTGATTATTGTAGTTTGCTTTGTTGACTATTGTTAATTAGTAGCAATTTATGGCTTCCAGGAACAAATAAAATGCATCTTAATCCAATTTTTCTATTAAAACATATTTTTAATAGAAATTTTTCTGTTAAATTTTCACTCGGCTATGGCTAGTAAATTTACTAACAATTAAATAAGAAAAAACTAAACAATATTATTAAAAATTATTATTAAAAAATAATCCAATAATCTTTGCTTGTTTTTTTTTTTAAACTAGCTTCAATAAAAAAAAGCTTGAACTTTTCTAGGGCTTCAAGCTTCAACATTGTTCCAACTTTACAGAGTAAACTTACTGCTACTTCTATACTTTTCCAATAAACACTTATATAAGAACTAATTGGGCACTTTGAGTTCATTTGCTCGTATTAACTCTCTTGTTTTTCAGTCTCCTGCTGGAAGAAAACGGTAAAAGATAGGCCTCATTAGCACAAGGGAATTGTTTTTCATCAATCCGTTTCTGTTCCACACATTTTACCCTCAGACCTTCAGATAAAAATGGAGTGCCTCAGAGTTGGAATGCATGGATAGATGAGCTGAGCTTCAAAAAATATTAGCCATGGCCTGGGCCTTAGGGTGTGACATATCATCTGTGTTAACACTTCTGAAAGGGGTTCTTAGGGGAGTTAGGGCACAGTGTAATTTACTCCAAGAATGATAATAGTAGGGAGGTAAGAGCAAGCACTGAAAACTAGTCAAACAGATCAATATGGGTGTTCATTCTCATGATCTTGACACTAATTGGTTTCGGAATATTACTGGAGGGTTTCAGCTGTCCATAACTTGTCTGAAGGATTTTCCACATCTAACGCTACAGGGAACTGCCATCGTTTCTTAAACTACGCTGGTTCTTGCATATATGGGGATGTCTGACTTGTAAAATCTTACGAGGATTCTAGGAAGATGCCTTAAAAGTTATACCATGAACACCAGAAGCAATAAAAAAGATTATAATATGAGGTATTTATTAGGGTTTGAATGCTCCAGTAATTTTAACAACCAAAACAATGGCTAAAATTATTTAAACAGTGCAAAAATATTCCTTTTAAAACTACACATTTTATATATATTAAATTTTGTATTGTTTTTAATTCTTTAGTATTAATTATTTAATTATTCTTTCTAACATGAACATGTCACATAATCCTTCAGAGATTTCTTTCAAAACAAAAATCTTACTTTTGTTTACTACTGTATAAATAAAGAAATTTATGCTGCAAGCCTAGACTGATTGGGTTACGTGGTAGCGATTACAAACCCACACAGATTAGACCTGTATGAAAAACAGAGAAAAACACCATGAAACAATTCTGTGTTAATCGCAAATGTGGTCCATCATCAAAAGATCAGCGTGGCAACTTTGTTCTGACCGCAATGAGTTTAGTGGATTTTGGTGGATGTCTTAATAACAGATCAACGAAGTGCAGATGTGGAAGATTAGATTTACTGTACCTAGTGCTGCTGCCACAGACTTAGACACTGCATAAAAAGTTATTACAATTTTGCTGTACAAAAAAAAAAAGGTGGCGAGAAATGTGTATTTGGTCCTAATCTAAAGAAATTATCAAAAAGGTAATTAAAGTGCATATATGGTCAGTTCAAGTTGCTTTAAACATCAGGCTGATGTTTCTCCGACTTGAAGAACCAACACTGCAGGAGAAGTCCAAACAGATCTGTGTTGTAATTGTAATTGAATTGCTTGGTTAACCCTTACAATCAATCAGTGGGAACTGATTTCCGGCACTGATGATTTCTTTCCAGCTGGCTGATGATAATTCATTAGCTCAGCAGGCCTTTTTGGGATGTTATTTATGGGTGAAATTGTTACTGGCAAACTCAGGAGAGAACAGTAAGAATGACCGCATTAACTGCCAGTGGACCAAAAGCCTCCTGCAAAACTGAAGGAAAACGTTTGACTTCCTGCCCCCATGCGATGTGGAACAATGTCCAAACCTGCTGTTCATTCCTTCCTTGGTAATGCGGTCTCCACAGCACTTTTTTCTACCCCCTCATGGATTTCCCTGATTTTTTTTTCTTGCAGTTTCCTGAAATACCACCACCTCCTTTATGTGTTTCCCTGTAAGTCGGTGGGTAATGTGTTAATGGAAACTTCACTCTCTGGGCTGCTGACTGTCTGTCTCAGTCTGGGGCTCCTGGTTTGTTCATGGGGCCTCCCCCTCTTTTTTTTACCACTCCAATGTGTAGTTTTGTTAAAATCCCTACTTACCGATGGAGGCTCAAAACCACAGAGTTACCAGAATGAAAATGTATAATCTCCATAAAATATCCAACTCAGATGTTCAGTAAATCTTAAAATCACCTGGTATTTCGCAAGCTGTATAAATGTGAACAAACTGTAGAAGCGAAAGCGGAGAACTGCGAAATAGAAACTTCTCAGTAGTTCACCCAAAATGTAAATCCTTTCATTCTTTTGTTTTCAAGCTGTGTTACTTATTTATTTTTCTGTTGGAAAGAAGTTATTTATTGTTTTTTCTGTCCTCTCTTAAATGCCAAGCTGTAAAATAACAAAGAGCACCATCAATTTATTGTGAAAAGTGACCATGTGTTAATGTTTTTATATATTTTGCAGTTTGTGCGATGACTAAATCAAAATGTACATAGTTACTCAAAGAAAATCTTTCCTTTGTGTATTCTTGAGACTTTAAGGGTAGTATTTGTTCAAAGGGTCCTTTTTTGGAGTTTTATTTTAGGTGTTAATGTCTTTAAGAATATATATTTGTGTTATAAGTAACAAAAAACATCTCAATGTGTTTTTACAGCTCCTTTCTCAGGAGTACCAATGTTTGATTTGAGAATCAGCTAACATATGATATATATATATATATATATATATATATATTGAATCAGTTGAACCAAAAATTCAAAAATGAATTATCTGAATTATTCATTTATGATTCTGATTGATCTGATACAGACACTAACTATAAAGATTATCAATGAATATTAAATTATATTTTACTGTGATCTTCGTTCTTGGTTGGTTGTATAAATGAGTAATTAATAAACAGGACCCCAATGGAAAGACAAATAGTATGGCGACTGAATGCTCATTGACAACATTTCTTCCTACTAGTCCTAGGACCGAAAGGTCTCCGTCTGATCAAAGCCACAGATGTATCTCTGCTGGTGGAGTGGGAGTCTGTGAGAGGAGCTGAGTACTACATCCTGTCCTACCATCCCAAGGGAGACAAGGGAGCCATTAAAGAGGTCCAGGTGGAAAACACGAAAAACTCCTACCTGATCACAGGCCTCAGACCCGGAGTCACGTACATAGTGCAGGTGTACGCTGTCATCAGGGGCATTAACAGTGAATCCGATGAGATAGTGGCTACTACTGGTAAGAACAATTGTTTAAAGACATTGCAAAACATATTTGTAATGTACATGCAAAATGGCTTTGTTCACAGCAGCAAACAAGCAGTGGTATTTGGGTTAACTCTAAGGCCAGATGTAGCTAAGCTATTAGAATTCAGTGAAAAGCCAAAAAACACATTCTCATGGAAATGAATGTTTACAGTTTATGCAACAGTAGGATGAGCACTACAGCATTTTGATGTGGTCAATCTAATATTTCTCACAGCACATTAGACTCTCATGAGAAAGTGCTGATCATCTGGATGTGATGACAAAGATGAATGGCCAGCATGGGACACTGTCAGTCAACGGTTAACAAAGAATTTCAATGTCTAAAAGCATTTCCTTCTCACATGAGAAGTGTAGCTCAGTCTGAAGTGGTAGAATGCTTGGCTGCAACTCATTTCTGTCATCCAGTGGCGGAATGTTAAGGACGGAGTACTGGAGACATTTACATTCATTTGTATTGCTTGTACCCAAAAGTGCATATGCAGAAGCACTTAGGGATTAAATTTTTTTTCCTTTTATTGTTTTTTCTTTTTTGTTTTTCAGCACCACTGCTGAATTAATGAAAATGCATTAATGAAAAATGATCACAAATATGACTATTTTTTTAGTTAAACATGACATTATTGTGAGAATTAAACATATTTCACAATATCTCCCCAATCTGGTTTTCTCTTCAGAGATCTCTGGTATTGAAGGAATCAAGGTGTTGAGTCAGACAGAGGACTCAATCCAGGTGGACTGGAAGAACCCTGCGCTTTCCGTGGACTTCTTCAAATTGACCCATGCTAGCCCTGATGGTCAGGAAGGGCAGGAGAACGTGGCAATGAGCCAAGAGGCCAGAACTAAACACACCATTGTAGGTCAGTCCAATCTGTAGTCACAGACCCCAGAGCGTCAGAGTGTCTTGTCTTCTGTGGCTGTGTAGTGTGAACAACATGAATGTGTGTTTTTCAGGCCTTAACCCAGGAACACAATATCAGATAGGTGTGCAAGCAATCAAAGGTGAAAGCGAAGGCAAGCCGTCATATGCCACAGGGGTCACAGGTCAGTAATATATCTCGACAGCAACGTATAAAATGAAAAAATAACAAAGTTGATTTTTGTATGCT
Organism: Puntigrus tetrazona; assembly: GCF_018831695.1. Taxonomy (NCBI): domain Eukaryota; kingdom Metazoa; phylum Chordata; class Actinopteri; order Cypriniformes; family Cyprinidae; genus Puntigrus; species Puntigrus tetrazona. Next base: position 16,473,711 of record NC_056700.1, on the reverse strand, counting down.
GTTTTTATAATGAACTAATTATATTTTCAATTCTGTGAAGTAAAGACAGAAACCCCTTTGCAATTTTAGATTTTCTTATTTTTTTTACTGTACAACATAATTTTTTTTTATGTTTATTAAGTCATTTGTGCCACGGTGTAGGTTATTTCACTTTTTATTACTCTTGAAGGGACATTTGGTGCCTAAAATGTAGGTGAAACCCGACCTATATCTGTGTAGAGATTACAACTTTAAAATACGCTGAAATAAAAGAGACAAATAGATGCCAGAAATTTCATTATTGTTCTGATGTTAATGCTAGAGATAGAATCTTTACCACAACAATCTTTAATGGAGGGAGTCCTTTCATGCTCTCATGCTTTACTCTCAAAAAATATTTTCTTCTGAAAGCCTTCAGTGTCCAATGGTAGTTAAAATCTTTACAACCCAGTGCACAAGACAGATATTTTCCTTGTCATCATAAATCAATTAAATTGCTTCCTTGACTGAAAAAACAACAAATCCGTTTTATTATTTTACCCAGGGCTATTGAAATGTGGCAGTTCTAACATTACTTGCTCTGAAAAAATACACATGTCCAAAACCAACAAATATTCATGAAGAACCCTAGAGGCATCGGGTTCTGTATTATTATAGGTATCTTAGTGGTTGGAGCTGCAGATATTTAAAAGTACTGCTCCAGTATGCTTTAGAGCTGATAGTCTGCCAACAATGAGATCTTTATACTAACGAAACCTGTCGAATAATATGGAAACAAATTAGTAGTCTGTAAATCTCGCTTAGAAGTGCCCAACCATGCCTAATGAAAAGAAGTCTTTTAAATATGTGATTTGTGTATGTCTGTGCCTTTTGAAAATGTTGCAGAATAATTCTGATGGACTGCACATATAATATCCCCCCTATTAAAATGTCAATTAGCTATGGCCCTTAAATCATTAAAAGGCATCTGTCATGTTTTACCCTTAAATTTCATAGCCTAAACGCTTGGACTAATATTTATGTCTATTTAACAGCTGTAATATTCCTGTTATTATTTATGCCTCAGTGCATTTGGCCCAATAATAAGATCATCTCTTTAGAATTATGGTTTAAGATGCAAAATTATGGTTGCAAAAGAAAACTTGTCATACGTAACCATAGTTATGTTCAATGGACGGTTTAATATATCAAGTACAGGGCAAGGAACTGCTCGATTTTGTATTCAACATCTTTGTCTTTGATTCATCGCTGTAAGCATAGTTTGCCTTGTCAGGCGATTTACTTTTGGGAATTAAGCTCTTAGCCAAAGGTGCTTGAGATAGATATATTAGCTGTACTCTGACTCTCCTGACTGCTTTGTCTGAGAAGGCAAGTGGTGTCTCAGTGAGAAAACAATCATCGGTAAAGGAATAAAACAAACTATGAAATCGCAAAATCACAAAAAGCGGCAAAATGTGATTATAACAGAAATACATAGGCAAATACATAAGATGAAAGTGTTTAAGCTTCTGTTCCTAAAGCCCCAAGGCTTCCTTAAAGGAACACTCCACTATTTTTGAAAATAGGCTCATTTTCCACAGCAGAGTTAAAAAGTTGAGTTTTACCATTTTTGAATTCATTCGCAGATTAGATCATTGAAGCTTAGATCTATTTTCACACAGCGCATGGGAATAGTCCACAGAATTTTTAGGCAATGCATAATAACATTGCGCCTGCTGCAGCCGTGGCACGGCAGCAAAGTTTGTTGATTATTATGCAGGAATAAGTGTATAGTTCCTAGACATATTAGCCTATAGTACACAATGTACACATTGGGTCTTAGTACACAATGTAACTGCAAAAGAGTCAAGTTTGAAATAGGAAAAATATAGAAACTCTTTGGTCATTTTTTTGAGCGAAATGTTAATGGTCTTATCAGATTTAGACCATTATCTATACTAAGCTGCAGCTATAAATGTTTGACTCTATGGAAGTTGGAAAAAGAGCCAATTTTCAAAAATAGCAGAGTGTTCCTTTAAAGGCATAGTTCACCAAAAAAAAGAGTACATTTTGTTACCATTTACTCAACCTCATGTTGTTCCTCATATGAGCTTGAGTAGACTGTTCATTTTGGGGTGAACTGTACCTTTAAATGAGCCATGAACTAAAGTGTGCTGCTTTTTTATTTGATCCTTGTTAAGTAGCTAACATCTGACCTCATATTATCCCAACAGTGCTAATCTCTTCCAAGAAAAGAGATTTTTACTTTACACCAAAAAGCGGTTGGACACTTTAGCTCTGTATTGGATCTTCTGTGTATTGGCTCAAAATGATAGTATATTTGTCTTAGGGGGCTTCTAGAAGAAATAGTTTGCACATTTTATATAAAGAACCATTTGATTTCTGTAGTTACACACACATCATGTAAGCCACAGTGAGATTCTCAGTTTCAAAACATGCTTAGGTTAGTGAAAATTTAATACTTGATTCTGCCTTTGAATTTAAGGTAGTACTACATCCTTTGAGTCTGTTCCTGACAGCTATAGCAGCCATTAGAGGGGCCTCCGGTAGACGGTATTTTCCCTCCGCTCAGCAACTTATGAATTACAGCACCAGTTACTCCTACACTTAGTCTCACCAAACCGTAGGAGCAGGAAATGGCTTTTCAATGCTTCCTCATGGCATATTTTGCACGTGTGCATCACAGAGAAGCCAGATTGTATATTGTTCTTCTTGTTATCCAGTGCAATGTAGGGTGACCATATAGTTTAATGTAGGATTCCTTATGTTTTACGACTGAATAACTGAAGCATTCACACTGACCCGAAGATGAAGAGTGAAATTTATAGATGTGATTGAAAGCCCCCCCCAGCCTGGTTTCTTTTAGCATCAATGACTTGAACAGCACCGTTGAGTTTTTCAAGTTCTTGGGAACCATAAACACAACTTTAAATTAACTGAAAAGACTGCCCCTATAAAAAGAACAAAATAGCTCAATAGGGGACGTTTCTTTTACAATTGAAGACATTCAATCTGCCACAGACTTTGATACTTCTGCTCTGCCTTGAAATCAATGTGTCCCTCAACACCTTGTCCATAACAATCAGGTGCAGTTCTTCCTCCACAAGGGAGTTTAATGTATTGTTTGTTCAGTGGAAAGAATCATTGGATTGGACTGATTCAAAGAACTTAATGTCCTAAAAAAGTGGGCAAGGAAGACCTCACATCTTGATCAGCACTACTTCAAAGCTTCACTTTCCAAGAAGTGCTTGGGTTTGAACAAGAAAAACATGTAAATATATACTGAATATTAACTTCAGAGAAGTTTCTGTATTTAAAGGCCTTTTGAATACTAACAAATTCTCTTAGTAGTTTACCTTACTGTTTTTATTACACAGTTGATCTATTAATTGATATTTTGTTTGTTCTATCCTTAAAACACACCTGTAAAATTTTATACACTGTTTCTTTTCTGTTCAAATCTAAATCTGCATTGCCATATATATATATATATATATATATATATATATATATATATATATATATATATATATATATATATATATATATATATACACAAATAAAAAAACTATATATATATATTATAGTTTTTTTATTTGTTTACCTTTTCCAGTAGCAAAACAATTTAATATTCTTCCACAAATCTGCATAAAATCAAATTATAAAAAACCCCAAAACAAACAAAAATAACACATTTAGAAAATGTTTTCTTTTTCATTTATGCAATGTATCAGAGTTGCTTTTTATGTGAATAGCTTATTTTTTTAATATTAAAATGAATAAAGTGTTAACTGCAATGCAGATGACATTACTGCACTCACAATTGACTGAAAAAATGACACGATATTTTGTGTATCATTTTGCGTTACACAGCAAATATGCAATGCACATCTTATGAAGCGGATAATACTATAATTCTGCTCTAATTTTTTTATCATGGGTAAACATTTTTTCATGATTCAAAAGATAGCTTTTGTGTATCATGCTTGAAATGTGTCCAGAGAAATTTGGAAGAAATATCTCTAATCTGACCATACTTCAATGGTCAGAGACAGGAATAGAGATACAATTGGCAGCTGTCTCAATCTCTCATGCTGTTTGATAAAGCACATATTTGAATAAGCAATAACACAGAAAAGAGCTGTTTGGCATGTATCTTGTCATGACGTGGTTGTTTGTGATGAGATATTGACTAGGTAATTGCAGGAATCATGAAGTTCTCATAACTTCACATAACATCTCCCCCACTGTCTTGCCGGCACTCTTTTTCATCATCAACACATCTCTCCTCACAGGTACTTTGGCATTTAAGCATGCTCGGTAACCCCACTGCTCAAAAAGCCCACTTTAAACACTTCTCTTATTGATAACTAGAGGCCAATTCATGGCGAAAACACTTGAAATAGAGTGGTTTTCAACCAGGTATCACTGTTTCTTTCGAAAAACAACAAACTGGACCATAACCAATCAGGTTTCAGGTGCGACCATTCAACTGAGACTGCGCTGCTCTCAGTCACGGAAGCCCTGCGGACTGCAAGAGCTCAATCCAAATCATCAGTTCTCATTCTGCTGGATCTATCCGCTGCTTTTGACACTGTGAATCATCAGATCCTGCTGTCTACCCTCTCATAACACTTCACTTGGTTCGAATCCTATCTCACTGGTAGGTTTTTAGGGTGGCCTTTGGAGGAGATGTATCCACAGCATCAACTGGTCACTGGGGTTCCTCAGGGATCGGTTCTTGGTCCCCTCCTCTTCTCCATTTACACTACATCACTAGGCCCCATCATTGGCTCACGGCTACCACTGCTAGCCGATGACACACAGCTCTACCTCTCTTTTCATCCAGACGATCCAACGGTGCTACTCGGATCTCTTGCCTGGCGGACAGTGTTGGTGTGGATGCAAGAGTACCATCTACAGCCAGTGTGACAAAGACTGTTGCTTTGTATTCCCCTGCCACTCCAACTACACAGCATGTTTCACCATCCAGCTAGGTTCTTCGTCATCCTCAGTCAAAACTGAAAGATCACATTGCAAAGACTGCTCGATCCTGCAGGTTTGCACTACACAACATCAGAAAGATCAGGCCCTTTCTAACAGAGAAAGCTGCACAAAACTTGTCCAGGCCCTTGTCATTTCTAGACTGGACTACTGCAATGCTCTTCTGGCTGGACTTCCATCGAACACAATCAAACCTCTACAAATGATTCAGAACATGCAGCTAACCTTGCTGGTACAGAAATGAGCCCAAGAGAACCCATGTTACACCTCTCTTTATCTCCTTACATTGGCTACTTGCAGCTCGCATCAAGTCACTGATGCTTGCATATAGAACAACCACAGACTGGGGTCTACTTCCACTCACTATTACAAATCTCTAGAAGTCTGAGATCTGCTAGCGAGCGACGCCTCATGGTACCATCTCAAAGAGGCTCACACTCTCCAGAACTTTCTCGTTCTCTGTTCCTGGCTGGTGGAACGATCTTCCCGTACATATCCGGAATGCTGGATCTCTGTCAATCTTTAAGAAACTGCTGAAAACTCACATCTTTCAGCAATATCCATAAGTCTCTGTCTCTCTTCTTATCCCCTTGTTTATTCCTTCCCTTCTGGCATGTACTAATTTGAACACTCCTGTGACTGGGTGTTATAAGCACTTACACTGTCTGTTTGTCTCTCTTAAAAATGAATCGCTGTTGTACTCTCAATTGTAAGTCGCTTTGGATAAAAGCGTCTGCAAAATGACTAAATGTAAATGTAAATGTAAATGTAAATAACTGTCTCTTAAATGCATTTAGTGTTGGTGTTGTTTGCTTTCCAGTGTGAGCTGTTGCTTTGTATTCTGCCCCATGTTTCAGACTCAGACGAGTCAAAAATGATAAGCCCACCTTGGCAATCAGAGAGCATAAAATGAGAGCTATATGGATTCTAGCAATCTTAGCAGGCATCGGGAATCAGTTTCCATGATGCGGATAGCACGGTGACATTCGGCTAACCTTGCTGCAGTCACAGAACGGTAGCCTAAATGATGATTGCTTTTCCTTGTCTCTTCACTTCCTCTATTGCAATGCATGGGCACTTTCTTAGTTCCAGTGGAACTGCTCACAAATGCATATATGACCGTGCACACATCCTCAGATCTTCAGGTCCTGATAATTGGAAATCCATAAGCCTGATGAAATGTAAAACCCCTTAACAGCATCTTGTTCTTCAGTTACTTCCACTTGCATACAAATGACAAGATTTCAAGAATTCACTAAAATAGTTTTGTCAGGTAACCTAAAAAATGTGCTTAAGTAATAGTTAATGTTGTTAGATTAACACTAAAACAGGAAAGGACTTATAAAAGTCTTAAATCTTTCATGTAATTTTGTATAAATAAAAAGTGAATTTGTTGTTATTTATCAATATTTATATATCAAATATGTTATTTATTTAAACAACATTTATTAATTTTAAATATTACAGTGTGTTTTATAATAAAATAATATTTATACAACAAAAAAGACAGGGAACTCTGCTATCGTATGTATTCTCTGAAGTCTTAAATCTTTGTATCTTATGCAATTGTGAGAAAATAGATAGATTATAATATTATGGATTCAGTATGTTTAAAACATAAATCTCACTAAATCTAATTATAAACATGAGTCATGTTTTATAACTAATGACTATGACTAATTAATCATCCAATTATTTTTTATATGAACTACAGTTAAAGATATAATATGAATAAAATAAAAGTGATTAAATACACACAATTATGATTAAATGGTGCATCATGCATTTATCTAAAAATATGTAAATATTAAATTAAATAAGTTTTTCTAGGAAAAAGCAAATTTTTTGAAGTATACAGATGTAGTATTTTTTATCTGAATTACTTGAATTATCTTTTCCAACAGACATTGATTCCCCAACCAATCTGGCAACCAGGGAGGTGACGGAGAACTCCGCAACCGTGACGTGGGATGGTGTTCGCGCTGACATCGATGGCTACATACTGACTTACAGCTCGGCAGAGGGCACCAGCCGAGAAATTAAAGTGGCCGCAGACGCTACTTCTCACCAGCTGACCTCTCTCAAACCAGGAGTCCTGTACACAGTTTTCCTCTGGGCCTACAAGGGCTCTCGTTCCAGTAGGAAGAGCATGACCGAAGCAGAGACGGGTAAGCTATTCACCTTCTGGGTGAGGATGTGGGGCTTTACCCTCACTGTTTTTATTTCCTCGTCTCAAGCGTTCCCTCAAGGGATCTTGCCACTATGCTTTGATCTCTTGATCTTCACAGCGAATGGAAGAATGGCATTCTCATATGTTCATTGTTTTCTCGTGCACCTAAGAAGTCATTTCCGTACTTGATTTTATTCCTCTTGACAGAGATTTTGTCTCTCCGACAAAGCTTTTGAAGGCATTCCTAGCAAAAAAAAACATCTACATTTGTGCATATTGGGTTATCTGCGAATCAGACCATGACCGTGGTGTTGCAAGCACCAGCAACCTACCACTTGTCAACAGCGTATTATGAAGCCATGATCTCCTAGTATTTTCCATTCTCCTTAAGATCTCTTTTAACCTCTTTTAAACTGCCAACCCTGTAATAAGGTGATTCCTTCATAGTAATTCAAGTTTAAGAAAACGAGAGGTATTTCTCCAGTGGGCTCTGCTGTAGACGGTAAAGCAGATGGTCTAAGTGCATTACCAGCTGACAGCCAGAGTCAGGAAACACAACCCAAACAGAAGCACTTGGATATATAACAAATGTACCCATGCGTATTCTCTGTTGGGTTTCCATAACCATTTATCACTGTCCACATTACAGCGCCTAAAGAGCATTAGAAGAAATCTGTGCACTGTAGTGTCAGCTGCATTGTGTATTTCTGTTTGCATTGTTACTGATGCAAACCGCATGAATGATTGGAATATCTATCTTTGAGGCTTTGCTTACTGGAACCAGGGAACTGAAATTTTAGATTAGACTTTAAACAAATGATTGGTAAACCTAATCATGTTGCTTACAGTAGCTAGTGCCTAAATTTACAAATGACAGTGCTGCATAATATTCGCTACCGGCTTAATTAGCCTCAGGGATGTTTATATGTAATGTAGTAAAGCAGCTTTTATGTTAATATTTCATATTAGGGAATTAGCATCTCTGTTGATTGCTCAATAATTCACCCATCACTCATGTTTGCTTTAATATCTGTGCTAATGTTAATCTGCACTGACACTGTCTTAGCTATTTTTTTTTGTCCTATTTTAACATGATTTGCTCTGTTATTGATTCACTTAATGTGCAAATTTTTATTTAAAATGGGAAGTGTCAATCAGACTTCTCTCATAACTTCAACACATCTGGTTAAAAAAAATGCTGTGGGAACATTATTTTGAAAAATTTCTAAAACATTACAGTTTTTTTAATATATAGTATAGAATAGATATAGAACGTGATTTAAATGTTAAAATGCTTCTTACAATGTGCTACTAACTTTATTTTTTAACCAAAATAAAAAAATATTTTAACATTTATTTATGATATTCTAAAAATTCTAAAAAATATTCAAAAAAAGTTTTCTTGTTGTGATAATAAGGTAATTTAAAACATACTAAAGAATGTTCTGCTGAATGTTCTGCTAACTTTATTTTCAACCAAAACAAAACATTAATTAAACATTTATTTTTAGTAGTGCTGCCAAATTATTAATTAAAATTAACACATTAATCACAAGTTTTATATTATGTACACAGACTTTTATTTTTGGATCTGATTAACTGTGATTAATCATTTGACAGCACTAATTTTAATGATCCAACAATATTCAAATATTCAGTTTTCTTGTGATTGTAGCATAATTTATAGGTTACAAAAGTGTTTTTTTTTCAACTAATTTTATTTTTAAGCAAAATGTTAATTTTTTAAAAAAGTTTATTTTTAATATTCCGAGAATGTTAGAATATCTAATACAAATAGCATTCTAAGCAACTTCTAATAATGTTATTCTAAGAACAATTTCTTTCAACATTACGAGAATGTAAATCAGATATTAATAATGTTATAAGAATGTTCCATAAAAATTACTTTCTGTATTTTTTTTGATCTGTAAATATTCATATAACACATTTAAGAATAATATTTAAGTATTTAAGAATACTGTTCTGTTGCATGTTGTGCTGTTTTTTTTCCTCTAATGTTGTGATGAATCGCAACATTCCAACAGAAACTGCTGGCTACATTAATCAAGCTGAACACTAATTTGAGAAAATTGCACTTTTCATAGGCATAGAACATTTCCAACTTTACATTAATTAAAGTCATTAATTTTCGCTCAACTTTTTGAAGAAGCAAACAGCATCAGATAAGATTAAAGACTTTATTGATCCAAGAGGGAAATGAAGTCCATCTATGATGGGAAATAATAGGACTTACTATCTGCATCCTCTGTTTATAGCTAATTGTATCAGCATGAAAAGGATAAACTGTCTACCCTCATGGTGCAGTGATGTATTCCTTTACATGGGCATGCATCTTCTTGCATCTCCCCTGCTGCACTTTCTATACCCGCATGGCTGAAATGCCACAGTATTGTTCATTAACCTTTTGTACAAATGGCTTTTTAGATATAGACGCTCCTACTAACCTCATGACCAGAGAGGTGACAGAGGACTCGGCGTTGGGGACGTGGAACAAGGTGCAGGCCGACATTGATGGCTACATGCTGAGCTACAGCTCTATAGATGGCTCCGGTCAGGAGGTTGGAGTAGGAGCTGACAGCACCTCCTACAGGTTCACTGCTCTGAAGCCTGGAGTTCTCTACACAGTCTATGTGTGGGCCATCAAGGGCCCTCGCTCTAGCAAAAAGAGCTCGACAGAAGCAGAAACAGGTTTTTGAATCGCGTCTTCCCAGTCAGCTCATGCAAACTAACACAAAGTTCTCTGTTTTGAACAGTTTATCTGTTTGCAGAAATATGCTTTTGGATACGAAGCCTTAGGTTTCTTTCTACAGATAAACTGTAAATGTGTGCATGGCTTTAATGTAGAAATGCTCATTAAAAGTGAGACATGTCATTTTTTATGGTAAAATTCATTCTCATATGCCATAGCTGTCCACCACTGATTGGTCATAGTTCTTCTGCCAGTCATTTCAGCGAAACTTTATTATAGGTTAAGTTCAGCAAACATTCTGTAGAACTGGCTGCATCGTTAACTCTAGAGTTTAAATATAGAGTTTTATTTATTTAAGATTTCTTTAAAGGAGCTACCAAAGATGAACATAAGCATTGTTTAGACCGATATCTTAAGGTTTTTCTTCTCTTTCAATATTAAAAATGAAAAAAATGGTAATAGTCAAAATCAAAAAAACACTTAATAATCAAAAGCAAGTAATCATGTGGTTGTATTGAATAAAAACAATAGAACTAATGTACATTACACGTTATAACAAATTACTGCAGAGGGCGCCTTTTTTACATTTTATTGCGTGATCTAATGTCGGTTATTCGACACGGGTAAAATACAATCAGATATTTCTTAAAAATCGAGTACTCTAATTACATCAAGGAATCAGCCCTAAAGGAGAGTGTTTGAAAACCTGCTTGAAAACAGTAATTATTTTTGCTATTCTCTTTAGTGCCACTAGTGGTAAAGAAATGACATGCTTCGCCTTTAATTGAATGTATTGACTGTTCATTTTAGAAATATATACTTTTACTAACCTCTTGACCAAAAGAAGTAAGAGACATAAATAGTCATGGTTTTGTTGTTTGCTGTGGGCATATGAAAAGAAATCAGCAGCGCCCCCTACAGGTTCACTAGCTTAACTCCTGTAGTCATTGGCTGTTATAGTATAGCTTTCTTTTCTTTTTCTTCCTTCTTTTTCTACTTCACACAACAAAACCTATTCATGTCTCAGTATCACTTCATTGGTCGACTCTTGAAAATGAAAAACATAACTGAAGCAGACCAACAAAAGTACTCCGTTAACAATGTTATACAAATGGCTTTCTAGATATAGACGCTCCTACTAACCTCTTAACCAGAGAGGTGACAGAGGACTCGGCGTTGGTGACGTGGAACAAGGTGCAGGCCGACATTGATGGCTACATGCTGAGCTACAGCTCTATAGATGGCTCCGGTCAGGAGGTTGGAGTAGGAGCTGACAGCACCTCCTACAGGTTCACTGCTCTGAAGCCTGGAGTTCTCTACACAGTCTACGTCTGGGCTTTGAAAGGCCCTCGCTCAAGCAGAAAAGCCACAGCTGAGGCTGAAACAGGTTATCTGATTCAAGCAGGCTGCATGGCTCTACACCCGTTTCTTCTTCTGCCTTAAAATGTCAAATGAAGCATGTCGAAAGGTCTTTGCTAAGGTCGTGTGTCAGAAATAGTGATAAGTGAATCAATTCTGAACATAAAACTTAAATAGGTTTTTGACAGTAACTGGAATGCTAACGCTCAAAGTTATAAGGAGAGGCATTTCTCATCTATTAAGAGCTCAGTTGTATTCTCATGATCTTTTCCAGACACAGTTCAGCCACATATGATGTTGACCTCATTTAACCGAGTGCTATTTGTTGATCCACAGAGATTGACGCGCCAAAGAACCTCAAAGCCATTGATGTCCAGACTCAAACCTCCACTATAACATGGAAAGCTCCTCAGGCTAATATTGATGGGTACATCCTGACATATAGGGCTGAGGATGGCAGCATGCAGGTTTGCTCTTACAGGCTAACAGCTTTTGAAACCAGTTTAATTCAATACTGTGTCCATTTACTGCTAAAACTTTATAAGGTGTTGTATGTTAAGGATAGATTATGCAATAGCTAACATGAGCAAAGAATAATAAATAAACAATACTTTTACTTGTATTATGAACAAACATGAAAAAACTGTATACCATGTGTGTGTATATATACATATATATAATCATATATATATATTTATTTATATGATATATATATATATATATATATATATACATACATATATATATATATATATATATATATACTCTATGATTTTTTTGTCTCTTACACTCACTAAGGCTACATTTAATCAAAAATACAATAAAAACAGTAATGCAGTCTTCAGTGTCATATGATCCCGGAGAAGTAATTCTAATATGTTAATTTTGTTCCTTAAAAAATTTTTTAAAAAGAACAGCATTTATTGAAAACTGATTTCTTTTGCGTGTAACATTATGCATATCTGTTCTGACACTTTTAACTTGTGTAAATGTATTTTATTTTAGTAAACACAAAAAAGAATTGTTTATTGTTAGATATGGCACTTGGTACAGTGAATCTATTTTATTTTAATAAAAAAAGAATGCCATAACACATGCAGAAATGCTGCAAAATTATAATATGCAATATGATATCCAATGCATTAGCTAATGAACTTAATCATAAAGTTGACCCCGTTTAATTTATAATAATAATTTTTTTTCAGTGTTTTACTGATTTTTCTGCTTTTTTCCAGAATGTGGAAAAAATGTTGACTGCGCAGGAGAATAGATTTGCTCTTTCTGGCCTTGCAATGGGCAAAAAGTACATTGTCACTCTTATTGCCTACAGAGGCACCAAGAGGAGTAGAGTAGTGGAGACAAGCTTTAGCACGGGTAATATATTCAATACTATATTCCTTCATTTACACATTTATGAGACTCCTAAAGTATAAACACATCTCCAAGCCTTATTTTCACAAAATATTACATATAGAAAATATATAAATAAAAAAACCCTTATACATGCATCTCCATTATATTTTAGTGGGCCTGGCCTACCCGTTCCCAATGGACTGCACTCAGATTATGAGGAATGGAAACATGGAGAGTGGCGTCTACACAATTTACGTCAACAACAACCGTAGCAGAACTATGCAGGTGTATTGTGACATGACAACTGATGGCGGCGGCTGGATTGTGAGTACGCCGCTAGTATTACTATTTTTCTTATAATACTACTGAATACTGAGATGACTTCATAAAAAGGTTTCATTCTTCCTCTTTTGATTTTATTAAGCCATTTTGTGTCTATATCATAGAGTACGAGTGCTGTATCTAACAAGTTAACCTGTGTATCAATCACAGGTGTTCCAGAGACGAAACACCGGCAAATTAGATTTCATGAGGCGCTGGAGAGAGTATATCAAAGGCTTTGGAGAACTGACAGATGAATTTTGGCTCGGTATATCTAATAAAGATTTCAGATTATACGCTTATTGAAACCTTTCACCTACCCATGTCTTTGCTTCATACCGAACCAGATATTGATTTTGAGATTTTTTTTGTTTGTTTGTTGTTGACCAGGCTTGGACAAGATCCACGAACTGACTAATACTCCTACACAATATGAAGTGCGTTTCGATCTAGGCTCGGGATCAGAGCGGAAATATGCCGTCTACGATAACTTCAAAATAGCACCTTCCAAACAGAAGTTTAAGCTCACCATCGGCAACTACAAAGGAAATGCTGGTGAGCTGAATTATGCAACCCGATTATGCCGGTTATAAGTTACATGATTTTATTAATAATGCATTTTTGCACAGGTGATGCCATGACCTACCACCAGGGAGGGTCTTTCTCCACAGTGGATTCAGACAACGACATTGCGCTCGGTAACTGTGCTCTGACTCACCAAGGTGCTTGGTGGTACAAGAACTGCCACCTGGCCAATCTGAACGGCAGATTTGGGGACCTCAGACACAGTATGGTGAGTTATGAGGATTTTGTTATGAAGCAGAGGGAGGTTTTGAAAAAAATTGGGGGTCTGTTTTGGTTGTGGTTTTTTTTATTTCCCATTTATTCTGCAGTATTGAGATGCAGTAACCAGCAGAGGGAGCTCTCAAATTACAACACTGAGGGGAGGCTTGAAAGCCAAAACACTTACAAGGAATAGCCCAATAATTCAAAAGAAAAGCAGTGTCCTGGATCTATCAGATCTCATAAGTTCACAAATAAGACGATACTTTCAAGTTGGTTGGAGATTTATGTTCCCATTAGTGCCTTTATTTCTTTGAGGCTAACAGGTATACAGAATGTTTTTCATAGAGGATGGAAAACAACATTTTAGGCCACAAAGTATAGGAAATGGGTTTTTTTCTGACTATTAATAAGCAACACATTAAAAACTTTTTGAGGGAAAAGTCATAGTTGATAGTTAACAAGCGATACCTATTATAAAGTGTTACCATATATATATATATATATATATATATATATATATATATATATATATATATATATATATATATATATATATATATATAATAAATATAAACAGTACTCATACATAAATAACTTTAATTTCAGATGCAATTAATCATTATTTATATATTTAGAAATCACCCAGACGTGCAGTACTATTCAGTAAGATGTAAATAAATACTTTACATTGTTCTATAATTTTGTTAATTCAGCAAGGATTTATTTATGCATTTGTATTGCTACAAAAAATGTCTATATTAAATAAATGTTATTTTAAACTGTCTATTCATCAGAAAACCCTGAAAAAGAGTATCGTGGTTTGTAACAACATTGATTATAATAATATAATATTTCTTAAGCATCGTATTAAAATGATTTCTGAAGGATATTGTGACACTGAAGATAAATAAAAATAAATTCAGCCTTGGTAAGCACAAAAGACTTTTATATAAAAAAAGTGAACATTTTAAAGCATTTCTCAAATCTGTGGGCAGCAAAATGGCCTCAGTATGAATTATGTTTTATCAATGGTGCAATAAATGAGTACATGAATTTAAGTAAATAATCGTAATATTTTTCTGATTGTGTCTTTCAGGGTGTAAACTGGGAGCCATGGAAGGGACACCTCCAGTCTCTCGACTTCGCAGAAATTAAGATCCGGCCAGTGGGAGCAGCAGGAAGACAGAAGAGGTCATTGAAAAGGAGAGTAGCTGTGTATTAAAAATCACTCAACAAAAACTACAAAATGTTATATTAAAATCCAAAACATATGGGAATTGGCTCAAACCAGGCTGAAATAATTCTTCATATCAGGAAAGCCACTCTGTGCTGTAGATTGTATGCTGTTTAACAATTTTTTGTATCATTTTACAAAAGTCAGATGTTAATTAGGATACGCTATGCTTCTTTTGATTTAGTGTATGTGACTGACATCACAGTGCCATTCCTAACCCAAAGGGTGTTTTCATACATTTAAGTGAAGGTTTTTTTTGCATTATAATCTTCACAGAAGTCTTTTTTATTTTATTACAGTGTTTTGCACCGAAGTACTTCGTACTGTATGCTAAAGTTTTAAATGGATATTCAAGATTTTTGCCCATCGTAATAGCTGACAATTAAGATTTAATTCAAATGTCATGTATAAAAAGACGTTTTATAACAGATATTAAGCTGAAATGTCTTCCATCTGGATGTGTACTGTAGTTGTACTATAATTCCTGACACAGACACCAAATCAAGTGTCACATATTTTCACAAAAATAAAGTTTGTTGATATAAAAAAAAGCAGTTGGAATATTTCAGGATCAGATTTGACTGGCTCTTCAGACAAAAATGATGGGAAATTGCATCGTATGCTGCAGCATTTTAACGTCATTGTCACTGCAGTGGGCCGGCTGCTCGAAAATCTTCACATCGCCCCCTCAGAGTAACCGGAAATGTAAGTTTAGGTCATACCGAGAAAATAACTGTTCTTATTGAAGAACTGGCATCAGAAGGAGACCTATCAGCCTCAGCAGGCGCTGGACTGGATTGGCTCATCTTCAGGTCTCCAGACATCTGCCAAACTGGCATATCTACTGGGCAAATGGCAGGCTAAAGAAATGTCGTTTTTATTTTTATTTATTTATTTTCTTACTACAAGCATGTTTTGTGTACAACCCCCATGGATTCTGGTACTGAAATGTACCATAAAGAGTCCCGACCCTTTTGCACCGCTCAACAAAAGTGCCATGTGTTCAGCCTGCAGCTTAGCGCGCTTCATTTTTCTCTCATCAGTCCATGGCTGAATCACTGTTTTGAATGGGGTTTGTTATATTTCCTCTCCCCGCCTTCTCCTCTTGCATTAGTGTGAGCTGGAGCATGAGACAAAACAAGGTCTGTTTGGGTGGAGGGATCTGGACTGTGGGTGTGTGTTACCAGAGGAGAATTTCCCTTTCAGTTCTTGACTGTTACGTGATGGAAAGCTGCAGTAATAGGGTGTGCCCATGGCCCCAAAATGTTCACTTGGTGCCTTTTTTTCATAGAAACATGCAGATGATCTATCACACCTTGCTTAAACCATGTTCTAGGTCTATAGATTAAATTTGAAAGAACTATTTGAAGGGTATTAAACCTTTAACTGCTTCTATCTATCTATCTGTCACGCGTGTGGTAAGCACGAGAGCAGACAATGAGTATAAACGAAAATAAAGAGTTTTAATCCACTCAGATCAAATAAACTATATCAAGGCAGGCAGGCAGAACAACAAAACCACACGAACATAAAGATGAGATCGGACAAACGGAACTGAAAAAACACAGGACTTAAGTACACAGGGGAATTAACTAAATTAACACGACACAGCTGAAGACGATGATACGATTAAAACGAACTAAAAGGCAGGGCACACAGAGCACATGGTACACGACAAAAACAATCTAATCTATCTATCTATCTATCTATCTATCTATCTATCTATCTATATAGATAAAAATATTGTTGGGGGAGTAACTTGTTATATGTAACAATGTTATTTAATTCAATTAGCATACAAAATAAACTATTAAATCTATTGCAGTTACTAAGAAAAAATGGAACTACTTTTAAAAATGTATATGCATATGATTTTGAATGCATATGAATCTGAATTATCTTCAGAACAATTGTAAAAAGACATGGCAAGTCGGCTTTTGTGGTCATTGTGCTCATAAATTATTATTAAATAAATCTATCTATCTGTCTGCTGTTAAGAAAAAAATCATGTTTTTTCATTGCAAATTCTAATTGATTAATCAAAGTGCACAGAAAATACAGATAATGCAATAAAAATCAATTAAAACACAATGACATAATAAAAACATAAAATATATATATATATATATATATATATATATATATATATATATAAACTAATTAAATTATTGTAACTTCTTATATTCAAATAATATGATGTTGACACTGTCAGATCTATAAAAAACACACCCCACAACAAATATAAAAAATAATTTTATTTCAGTTTGCAATTCACAAAAAAAAAAAAAGAGACAAGGCTGAAAAAAATCTGCATGCATCAACCTGCACTGCAACAGTAAGAAAATGCAGCTTTAGCATATTCATACAAACTGACACTCATTTTCATGCAGAACTGGGCTGATCAAAGCTTTGATATCACATATGTTGAACGAGGTTGCAGGAAACAGAACTTGACAGCTTCGTTGTACAAACAAACAAAAAAAGTTCTCCTTTGATCCAGCTGTACCAGAAACCAAAATCAATGAAGGACAAGTATGATCCAACCGCAGTAATTACATAATGAATAATTCAGTGGTTGCCTTACCCGAAATGCATGTTCAGTACGAAACACAGCAGTTAAGTGAAAAAAAGAGCATGATGAATGTTAACACGTGACTTTCTGACATGCCTAATCAGAATGTGTTGAAGTACCACATAAACATCTAATTATGGCACTGCAAACATCCCAGCATCTGAAAAAGTGCAAGAAGATCAAACTTTGTTTATCAGCAAGCTCAATTACACACAACTGTGATGATAATAGCGTATCTATCAAGGCTGAGTTTTGAGCTCAGTATAATCTTTTTTTTCCACTGCGTTGTGAATGAAGGTGTTCAGGAGAAAATTATGAGACTGGTGTCACAGACATGTTGTTAAACTGCTCTCTAGTAAATCCACCCATATACATCACATATCCAACACAGACCCCCATCACACACGCACATATTTAAATAATGTTTTTTAGGCAAAATAATGGTTTTCTCAGGCATGTAATATTTATAGAGAAACTGTTTTGTGAGGAAACTATCAATTTCTGAAGCCATTTAAATGCATTGAATCCTTCAAGTGAAGGACAAGTGTTTGCGACCCACTAAGTGCGTCACTAGACGTTTTTGACATCTGTATATTACAACATCTTTAGGAAATGATTTTATTCAAAATTTGTTTTAAGTGCAGCTTTTAGAAGCATTTGAGATTGTAGTAAGCTCTTTGGAAATCTCACATATTTATGACATTTGATCCTTTTAGAAATGTTAATGAAGCAATATCATCGCCGTTGTTCTGAATACTGCAGGAAGTCACAATAGCACTGATATTCAGAACTCAAAACATTGCTGCGTCTGATATTTATCTAATATTTAATACAGCAGTTAAAAAAGAAAATTTCATATTGAGTAACTTACTATATTGTATTTTCACTCCAGCAACTAAAAATTCCAAATGTAGTCTAAACAGAATCAACTGGTGTGTCTCTTCAGTGTGTTATTCATTTCAGAATAAATTTAGAATGAATTGGTTATGTAAATGATTCAACGACTCATATAGATGGTAGCTAGTTTAATTCCTGAATAAATCTTTGTATTTCACTCACACACATTCAGTAAAGTGCAGTACTACTAACACAGAAAAGTTGCTCTGCGGCTATTCACTGTTGGTTAGGCTGCATTTGCACGACTACATAGTTCAAGTGACCCAATTCAGTTTTTTTCTCCAATGTAGCACAGATCAGATATGACCCACAAACATGTAAACATGGAAAAAGCACTCCACTTCTGATATTCTCAGATCAGTTTCAGGCCTCATTCATATATGGAAATGAAGCTGTTACGAGCTGGATATGTTCACTTGAGTCTGCCATGTAAGTGATCAGATCAGATATTCCCATCGATGTC
The DNA here is from genome assembly GCF_018831695.1 of Puntigrus tetrazona. Classification (NCBI taxonomy): domain Eukaryota; kingdom Metazoa; phylum Chordata; class Actinopteri; order Cypriniformes; family Cyprinidae; genus Puntigrus; species Puntigrus tetrazona. The sequence continues at coordinate 16,454,863 of NC_056700.1, read as the reverse complement.
AGTCATATGCACTTTAAAATATAACGGTGGTAAATGACAGCTCAGGTGGACACCAATTGTGATTAAACGATTTCAATTCTAGCAAAAGGAAATTCTACCCTTTTCAAAAGCTTGTATTACCGTTTCATCTGCCTCCATTGCAAAACATGCCATCTTTACTTACTTTTTCATCTAATTTTTCCAGGTCAGTACATCTACCTTGGGCTATATTGCCAAGTGTATGGAGAGAGTGCAGATATCTGATATGGGTCATTGAGAAAAATATAGTCAAAAACTGGATATCGGGTATTAATGCCTGCAGTGTAAAGGTGGCCTTAGTGGCCATTTAGACAGAATGTTTTTTTTTTTTAAATGTTAAAGATAAGCATTTCTTTTTAACTAACGTTGGTTATTGGAAAGCCTTTCAGGATCACACACGACATTCGTTCACTCCTAAACTTTACTTTTATACAAAAATTCATTTAAAATTCTATTTAGAATTTTTTACATTCAGGCACATTTTAGCAAACGCTGCCATAACGCTTCTGTACCTTTAGACGTACCATGAAGATAAATACACCTAAAATTGATCACACCATAGTCAGTGCAAGTCTTTCATTAATCATAGGATCTGTTTGGACGGAGATCCACAAGTCTTCATTATTCTGGCTGCCGTTTTTCTTTTTCTTCTTTTCTGTTTTCGTATTTGTGACCGAGGTCTCCCCTTTACGACAACAACACCGGCATCCGTCAACATTACGACAGCAGCAACAATGACAGCAGACCAGCAGAGATGTGAAGAGGACAACCAGCGGTAGAGTCAGAAGCACTACCAGGCACACCGTGTTGTAAACGCTCTGGTCGTGCTTGGATGAAGCGAGGTTCCATATATCATTGAAAAACTGCAGGATTTCCTCCTTCATGGTTCAGCGAGAGTTCTTCAGAATCCCTTCGGAGTTCCTATAGAGATCAAATCCAATGCGATCTGAGATGCAAATCCACCGTAGATCCGATTAAACCAGTAATTAGCATGGGATTTCTATCTAGAGATCAAGAAATTGTCCATTTGATCCAGATCCAACACCTGCTAAGGCCTGCTAAATGTTCTTATGTCATAGCAAATCCCATCCTGAGGAAATATCACACAAGCCAATTGTAATAAATGGTGGATGGACAATTTCGAAATCCTTGATGCACACAGTTATTGCTTCAAATTTAAAACTACACAGTTTATCTCATAAAACGCCTTGCCTTTGGGGTTTAAGAACAAAGCAATGCTTATGAGATGTTTCTCTTTGACTTTTCACGATTCATATCTTGTGGCTGTGAGAATTGGAGAGCTCGTGGGTCGTGTTTATACTGGGTGGATTCCTCTCAGCATCGGTCCCTCTGGAGACTCCAACTCTATTTTAGTCTCTTCTGCCTTGACTCTCACAGATGTGATGGAATGAGGGCATTTCTGAAGAGCGAGAGAATAAAGAAATATCAAGAAAAAGAGAAAGAGAGAGAGAGAGCAGAAGTTAAGTCAGCTGTGGATCCTCAAGTGACTCCATGTCTCTCATGTATTATGACTCTCATCACGAGCGCACAGCTACATGAGTGAAACAAAAGATAATGTATTATTTTAAAGGAACAAATGAATATACTCAACTAGAAACACTCTGACGTCAATGCATATACCACAATGATGGTCACAAAAAGATATGCTCAGCAAAACCACCATATGACAGATAACTGACGGTTAGAACAAACACCACAGCAATATAATCTTAACAATGTAATAATCAAGCAAATTGTACGGCAAGGTAAATGAAGTTAAAATATTACATGTGAAAATATCTTAAGTCGCTCATCCTTGGGTTTAGACACTAACACAAGTCATTCTCATTGGTGGATTGATTTTTCATGCAAAGATACACCTCATCAACCCAAATTCATAATTATTGTACTTTATTCATGATTACTATCTTTGAAATAAAGAGTACATATATTTTTAACATCGATTTATTTTGATACACATTTTCCCACCACCCTGCACCTGATACTTGCACTTTAAAATCTTAACCATATGCCGTGAATTAGGTGGCTTCTTAGAAGTGACATCAGTTCTTTGGAAGGAAAGAACAAAGCATTAGGCAAACTTTACTTTGATGACTCAAACATGTTTCTTGTTTTGTTTTTAGACTTACTGTAAAGCCTTAAAAATTAAATGTCTACCCTGTTGTGCCAGTATACAGGATAGATCAATAGATTTAATAGATACCACTATCGAAATGCTTTCTACATTTTAATCATCTGCTAGAATATTGTATTTTTTATAGCTAGTAATGGTCTTCATTAACTTAAACATCCACCCTGTTACACATGAAACATATGTCATGTAACAGGGTGAACAAATTTCATGTTTTTATGTGAAATAATTGGTCATGATTATTATGTTCTACTATGCTGTGCTTGACGAGTGTTTTTCTGTAAGACAGACGTTTTCTCCCTCAGGCTAAAAAAAATACACTTTTTACTGTTTTGTTTCTCAACAACCTTGCTCAAAATCCACCACACTGTAGAAATGATTCTTTGCTTACTCGCTGATGCTTTTTTTTTTTTTTTACCCCATATTGATTTGTTTATCTTTTGTTTCTTTTCATCAGATACTAGACACACCCATACAATAGACATTTTCAGAATTTAAATACAACAAAATTTGCTTTACAAACTACAGAAACGAATTTGAAATCAAGACACCACTGGTGAATTGGGTAAGAAAACTAACCTCTAGATATCACCATACTTGTGGTTACCTTATGGTCACTGGTTAAACAAAGTACATTGAGTCGTTTTCTAAAATATTCAAGTGAGTCATTATATAATTACATATGCACGAATTTGCATACATTATAACACAACTAGAACAGAAATATGAAAAATTAAGGAAAGCAGGTTCAAAGTTACTGTTTCATTGTATCGAGATATAAAAGTTTTCACAAACAGGCCTTTAGACATCACTTTTTATTACTCTGTCAATCTGAAAATGCTTTCCACAACTAGAAAAGAGAAACGCCAATAAGAGAAAAAATATAATTTTGAGAAAACTATCAAATTGTACGCAGAATGAAATCTACAAATAAAGTGTGATGAAATAAAATCTTAAATATGTATTATGCATGCTTTCTTTGCACTGAGTTCATGGAAGTTAGGGTATTACATATTATCATAGTTCCCCCACTCCAAAAAAAAGAAAAAAAAAAAAAAAAATCCTCTATTTCCCAAATGTTGTGTTGCGCAAACTTTTTAAAGCCTCAGCATCTTGTTTTGGCAGTGCATGGTTCATGCGGGTGATATGTTCGGCCTGCTTCCTGCAGACAGTTTCACAACAGGAAATCCGTTAGTGCAGAATAATTTTTTAGATGTGATAAACACCTATGCAAGAAAAGGCAAATCTCTTCTCAAATGCAGACAATTTAAAGACCCTCCAAGAAGCTTAGCACTGAAAGGCATCATATCATGTTTTCTGTTTTGAAGTTTCAGCCCTAGACTTGCTTAACACTTCAAGAGCATTCAGTTCTGCGTTCTTACTCTCATCCTTCACCTCCTCAGCACGGCCCTTCTGAAGAAGAACAATCACTTTAAGTAATTCTCAGATCGGCAGAAGAATGTTAAACAGGAAGACTCTCTCAGCTTCACACAAAGCCAGGATGGAGCTCAGAATTTCACTGACAACATCAGTTACATGCAAAGACATGCTGTCGTGCAAGTCAAATTCCTCCAAATATTGAGAAGAGATTCTTAGATTAAACTAGGCGGACAAGTATTTTTGTATAAGGCTCACAAGCAATTTAACACATTTAGAAAAGACAAATACAGGGACGTGATTAACCTCACACAAGAGAGGACACTGTCTAAATACAGCACAGGCCCTCAGGGTCCAAAATGTGTCTGAGAAAAAGAGGGCGAACAGAAAGTGCTGCGCAATTGCTTAGTTTCATATATCAAACAAAGGCTAAAGAGTCTGTCTTATATTCAAACACTTGCATGCTTCTAGACCCGTTATGGAAATATTTACAAAACCTGCATAAACCTCCACCTGCCCTTCATTTACGGTGCCCAGTTTATATTCATGAATGATTTGTATCTCCTGCCTTCCTGCTTTGGTGATGTCAAACAGCAATATTTTTCAGACTTGACAGCAAAGTGCACAATCCCAGGCCTCGCTATAAACAAAATGGTTTTACCACATCTTTTCCAAGACCAATCTGGAAAAAGGTCAACAGCTATTTAAAGAATATCAGCCAGACAGCAGTTGAGCAGGTCGTATCGCAGAATGCACATGTGGTATGTATCAAAATTAGAAAAACATATTCCTCAGCATGTCCACAAGCTTCTCCATTACACAGAATGTCAGTTACGACTCAAGAGGAGCTCGGACGTTAAAGGGGCATATGGCCTGAATTGAGTTAGCTGTTCTCAGTTATGCCACATGTGACAAACAGATGCTCATCAGGCCAGCAATCCATCATTTCTCAGCCCATAAGCATTAAACCTTACCGGCTCTGATGAGGGGTCAGTCCAGACGTCTCTGCGGGCATCACATAACCCTCGTTTCAGCAACACAATCTGGACTGCGCATATCCACTGCTGTACCTGGAGTCTGTGTGTGAGAGGAGGAGTCGAGTCACTGTTTCTCAGTCTTCCTGGGCCGTACAGTATAAGAAAGAGCCCTCTGTCTGCTCGCAACTCTTTTGCCTGACACACTGCATTCTTGTGGTTACTTTATAAACTCAACTTCCCTGTGATGTCACAGAAGGAAGGGAGGGGAAACGTGTCACTGTGTTTACATACTGCCCACAAACAGTTTTTAGTGTAATGAAATCATTTTGCAAGTTCACTGAAGAACAACAGTGAGAGAATGGTTTCAAATCCTTTCTTTTATTTTAAGTATTATGCTTTTAGACTGAGGTGCAGTACAAATCATTATTTGATTTATGGCTTTTAACATTTTGAAAATGAACACTGAATAGGGTTTACTCACACTTAGGAAAGCGCCACTATGCCAAAAAAAAGGCATTGGATATAAAGCGATTAAGCCATTCTTCAGTGATCCTTCAAAAATCATTCTAAAACAGCAATTTGGTAAATGTATTATTATTGTAATATTTTTTTGTTGAAACTGTTTTTTCAGGGTTTTTTTGGGCATTGAAGTACTTTTTTGACTATACACTTTTCACAATTAAATTTTTACCTATTACATTTTTTTTTTACAGTTCTTAGTGTAATTATAATACATTTAATATTAATATTTAATGAATAATATAAAACATTACATTTTTCCAAAAATAAAAACAAATAACTTATGAATAAAATTATATATATATATATATATATATATATATATATATATATATATATATATATATATATATATATATATATATATATATATATATTATATATATACATATACATATATATATATATATATATATATATATATATATATATATATATATATATATATATATATATATATATATACATATATATATACATATATATATATATATATATATATATATATATATATATATATATGTACATATACACACATATATTCGTAATAGACGTACATATATATGTAATCTCAAGAAAATCTTGGTAAGCTCTGGCTGAAACTGCAAAAAAAAAAAAACTACTATATTAATTTTATTAGGTTACATTGTTATTTTTGTGCTGAATAATTCCGTGCAGGTCAATCCACAAAAATTAGTTTGCCTTTAAAATCTTTAATCCAAATCTGACAATGTTCTTCCCCTCTGAAACAACTGGCCTTCTCTGGTAACAGTTTAACAGCTTGGGCATGACCGTAACATCCTTAACCAGGTTATTAGTAAAATGAACTTTTGGGAGGCCACGGTACATTATAAAGGTAACAGCTCTGTAATTTTTCCTGCAACTACATGGGCTGTACCCTTATCACACAGATAATATTCCCCGCTGCAATGATGGCAAGAAGCTGGGACCAAACCAAATTATTAATTTGCGTTAAAAATACTATATTAAGCTTTTTTATATATATACACATACACACTCGTGTCTGGTTTGCTACCCTTGTGGGGTATAATGATTTTTATACTGTACCTAAACAACTTTTTAGATTTTCAAAACTTCATTCTGTTCGATTTATTAGTTTCATTTCCCATGCCAGTAGTTTTTTTTGCCCTCAGTTAGGTCCCCACCATGACACTAGTCCTCAGGAATCTGCATGTGTTGCATACATATACTGTATACACGGGATGAAGCAACACAAACACTGCGTGCTTAAATCAATGAAGCATGGAAAAACAGAACTGAGCATTTATTTTGGACACGTTCAAAAGTTGAGCTTCTCTTAGTCTACCAAGCGAAACAGGAAGGATTCCAACCCTGCTGATGTTCATTTTTTAGCACTACTTTCACAATTTTTATTGTCCTGGCTGCTTTGTTAAACTTAAACAGAAGCGAGATAAGCATTGTCTGGCTTTGACGTGTGCGCATGTCAAATCTGTGAAACCTTCTACCAGACAAGTTGTTCTGTCCATGATGTTTACGTCAAGTAAACTTGGACTCATCTCTTGTGATGTCTCACATGAGATTACTGGGGTTATTCACACTCAACTGAATAGATCTATGATGAAGCAAGACTGCTAACCAATTCAGAAATGATCTCTCTCTACCTGCCTCTTGCAACATCTTTCTGTTTGATGTTCTGTCCTCTGATTGGACCCCTCAGAAGCATTGAACTGCACATCCCAAAGGCACAGTGTGTGCTTTGGAAACATTAGGGTGTTGGGTTTATGTGTAGTCCTTCTAATGAAAAATAAAGCAGGCTGCCTCTGAATCCAAATATAGCCCAGGCCCTTCCTAACCAGTCACAACTGTAGCTCATGAGTCATTCTAATGAAATGTATCAGAACAGTGCTATGAAAACAAGAGGAGGGCCCAGCGAATGCTCTGTACTCTGCCATAAATGGACCTGCTCCCTCCTAACTCACAATACTGCTAGGACTGAAGAATTGGGCAATTGACAGAGTAATTCCAACTTTTTCCATTTATTTTTTGTATACTGTTTCATTTCGAACCAAGGGTGAGGTAAAGTTTGTGTGTAAGATGAGTACATTTCATTACTAGACTTGAAGGACACATTTCTTAAAACAGGGAACTACCCAATTTAGAAAAGGCACAAGGCTACACGAATTTGTGCTGAACCTTGAAATTGAGCTTCCTGTTTTCACACTCACCCCACCTATACGCCCCACTGTCACACTTAGATAAAGATCAGTATGCTGTATTTCAAGAGCTGAAATTGAATGTGTTAAATTGAAGTCTAGAACAGATTTAAAGATTTAATTGAATTAGTCAAAGATTTAATTTGAATACAGTCAAAATACAGACTGCGCATCTCACGTGAACAGACTATATAGTTATATAGCTAATAAACTAAAATAATCTTCTTTTTTTAAGATTAACTGAATATTTATGTCAGTCGTTGGGGTTTTGCTTAGTGTTGAGCTGATTACCAATTGAATTGCAGGAAATGTGTGTGTTGCTTTATTCTATTCTTTCATTGAACGTATTTTGTGCTTAAAAACATAATACTGAATAACAACATACAAACACACATAAAATAATTACTTTTCTTAAATAACAACTGAATCCTGATTAGTATTTCAGTAAATTTCAGTCTTTTTTTTGAGAAAGTAGTGAGTACTACTACGACAATTTATCCAGGGCATTTTTTTTATTTAAAGGAACACTACACTGAAAATAGACTTAACTAAAGTTTTACCGTTTTTGAATCCACTCTATATTTTTCCTGTTTAAAACTTGACTCTTCTGTAGTTACATTGTGTACTAAGGCAGAGAGAAAATGAAAAGTTGTGATTTTCTAGGCTGATATGATTAGGAAGCATACTCTTACGCTGCTTTAGTAACATTTGATTTTCTATTGGTCTTAGTACTCGATGTACCAACAGAAGAGTTTTAAATAAATAATATCGAAACTCTTTGGTCATTTTTAAACAAGATGCTTATGGTCTAATTAGATTCAATGATCTTTGCTAAGCTATGCTAAAAGTGCTATCGCTAGATTTGGAGATCTTCTAAATTGATTCAGCTTTTTAACTCTGGAAGAGCCTATTTTAGTGTTTCTTTATATTAAGACAATGTTTAAGGAAAAAGTCATCTTCTGTGGAACACAAAATAAAATATTTTGAAGGATGTTGGTTTCCTCATGTAAAAAATATTGCAAAACCCTCCCCCAAAAAGCAAAACACACTACAAAAGTTCGCACTTTTTAAAAGGATATCTTTTTAAAACAAGTTGTGACTTGAGGGTTGAGTAAATGACAGAATGCATTTTTTTAAAGCACTGTCACTCTAACATTATCTAATGCATCTCAGATTTTTATTTATGTTATGACAGCAGTCTTGTTAACACAAGTACATCAGGTTTTAGATAGTCTAAACATTTGACGCAGATATGTTAGTGTTGTTGACATTGTTCAGAATATCAACCTAAATTACTCACAATACATAAGCAAGCAATCACTTGAGAAAGAAAGAGATGATTACAGAGATCATGGATAAATATGTGAATGTTTACGTCTGCTTTTGATAACGTGACAAAAATGTAACAACCTTACTTAATAGCTTAAAAAGACGGCGATATTAATGGCAGTATATGTTCTGTTAAAAATTAAAGTTCTTTTAAAGTACTGAATCGTTTTCATCTGACACCAGAAAGCTTGAAATGGAATTATTCATGTGAACTGAAATACTGTAAGACAAAGATTGGGTTCAGCCTGGACCATATTGAGACAAAAAGACAAAACCGTTGCAAAATAATTCCTCCCATAAAAGGCCTCAGGCCTGTACTTATTATTGGGTTTCCAGCCCTAAAGGGCACTTCTGTGGTTTTTGCACCGTATGTTGAGACATCTTGATAAAAGGACAAAAGCTTTGGCATGCTCACTAAAAGAAGGTTGATGTTGCCTGAGAGCATAAATTCCAACATGGCCGAGGAACTCCGAAAAGCCTGCTTTTGTACTAAAAGCTTCTTTTCTGGTAAGCAATATTTCATACGTCAAGCTGAAGTGTGCCCTAGAAATCCAACCAATATCTTTTCAACAATTGCCACGCATGTCACAAAATAAGTGCAACATAAACTTATTGTCTTTCTGGTTGAATGACAAAACGAGCTTCCAGAATTACACTTTTCTACAAGCAAAACATTGACTAATTCATCACGCACAGATGAAGAATGCTCATATTTTTCAGTTAGTTTAAAACTCATATTGCAGCCTAAATGAGCCATAAAGTCAGGATTGCTAAAATGATCTTATTTTGAAATAAATCTTTAAAAGTAGTTTTATGATATTAAAGACAAGCTTGAATGCTTCACCTGATTGATTATCCTAAATAAAAAGCAACCACAATTTATACTTTACAGTCTAATCAAACAAGTGTAAATGACAGCATGCTTTGAAAGTATATAATCCAACCTATAATCTCATTTGTTTCATTTCTCAGTTCCACTGACCTCTCAAGACCAGGAAAAGAAACTACAAATAAAGAGAACTCACTATTCATTCCTCTGTATCACCCGCAATTACATGCATGTTGCTTACCTTCAGATGTACATCGATTGCTGGCGTTCCTCCACAACATGCGCATGTGACACCGAACGTACCTCCACTGGCTCTGTTGAAGCTGTTCCAGAGATTTGAACTTGGTTTCTGATTTAACCCCCGTGTGTGTGTTGCCATTAGCGAGTCCTCCTACAGGCAGCCACCCAGCCTCTTATTCTAGTGTCAGAAGTGATTAGTTCGCAGCGTTCAGTGACTTGTGAAGATTTGGGGGGTGGTGTATCTGCCTACTTACATCAGACTCACCCTGGGCACGGTGCATACAGGGACCTAGCTCTGATAATAGAGCGAAGAGGGTCTGAGGCCAGGGGGTTCAACCATTTCGATAGCCCTTTCGGCTGGTCATCAGGCCATAGAGTGCATTATCGGCTCCTCTAAGTGTGCTCTGTAAATACCTGCGGCTTGGTTCTCCTCTCTACCTCATACTGCCTAGAAAGCATTGAAAAGGCGAACATTAATGTTACTTTAATACACAGCCCTAGCAAGTCAGTTCAAGACTACTGTCCACCCGCCTCAAGTAGATAAAAGGTGTTATTACGGCTGTAATGGTGAACAGAATCAAGTACAAAGAGGATTTCTTATGTATTTTTAGATTATAAATTAACACCTAGCAAGAATGCGTGTATGGCTGTGAAATGTATGACGCACAAACAGAAGAGTAGCACAAATAAACGCCATATAACATTTTGTCACCAAGCAACCACCACTGACTCTATTTCCTTTTTGTGCTCATCTGAACATCTCCTTTCGGAGCGCATGCATTTTTTATTTAGTGGTCTTGCATATTTAGACCAACAGCTTCATACGTAATACTTCGATAATTATGCAAAACAGTTCAATAGTGATGTTACATATGAAGTTTGTAAAAAAATGGCACGTTTCACCTTTTTTGGATTATTAAGCAGAATTAAGCTGTTTTCTTTAAAGACGATTAATCATTAGCCAAATATTTTAAATAATTTGATAAAAATAAGCATCACAATGTTTTTGCACTGGTGAAATAACTAAGCAAATGACACCGGAGGCCAGATGTTATAAATAGCTGCACCCACTTTTACATAAAAAACTAAACTAATTCTTTTTTTATTATTTATTCATACCCCACAATTACGCTGCTTTAATCACTATGGTTTAAACCATGAAATGTTTCACAATGCACTGATAAAACAGTTTCTACATTATTTACCTGGGCATCATTTTCAGTGGATGTGATGAGATTTGTTTTTGCTAAAAGGCATAAAAAAATAAATTAAATAAATAAAACAACTGGTATCAAAGAACTGAAGCAATTTTTTTCCAATTACGTAATTTTCCATGTAATGCCATGTTGATGAACTTCAGATAATGATTCTGAGATTTACATTTAGAAGGTAAGCCTCTGAGGTGAGCTCCTTTGCAAAGCTTTGTTTAAAATTCACTACTATGCCATAAATATGAAGTTAATGTTGATTAACTTACATTTTAAATGTAATATTGCCAGTTACTTTGTGTATTTTTGCTCTGCCAACAAAAGCAATTCCAAATGAAAACAAAGCGGAAATGGAGTCTGAGAATGACACAGTTGTTCAGTGAACAAATTGATTGAGCGAATGACTACAGCGAATGACTAATGATACACTCATTAACTGTACATAACCAACCTGTACATAACTGATATAAAATTCTGAAATAGCCACACCAGAAATACAGACTACAACAGTTTGTCTGACGTGCAAAGATGTAGGCACTCATTCGAAGGTTGAGTATGTAAAATAAATGTAAAGTAAATCATTTATAAGCTTGTATTTACCTACTTGACCTGCAATGGTTAAATTAATAAAAAAAATAAATTCACAGTCAAACTCAGATTTTTTTATTTTGAATATTTTATTAATGTGTAGAAAATGTATTAAAAAAGGAACTATACAGCACATTTTAAGTTAAACTAGAGCTAATTTGATCTGTTACAATAACATCCAAGGTTATCTGACAGTGTGGTTAGCGAGTTAGGGACAAATGTCTCAAAGACCGTTCTTTTGCACACAACCTGCTTCATTAGTGTTCATGCTAAACACATTTTCCAAGAGCCATAGAGGTTAAGGATAAGCAGTTGAACATTTTACTGCTCTACAACATCCTCTTAGGTACAAAATGTAGGGAATTTTTACAGTATCATCATGAAATTAAATAAATGTATATGAGAGTTGAAAAATGACATAGTTGCCTTCATAACACACAGTTAGAGTTCCAAGTGTTGTGTGGAACGTGTTTTTAAGTGTGTTACCGTGGTGAATGTTGAACCATAAGTGGTTTGGTGGATGGGAGGCATGTCAGAATGAAGGAGACTTGAAGTGCCCCCACCATATGCCGAGTCAATGAATAATGAAGGAAAATCTGCTGTCTCTCTCTGTTTCAATCAGTCACCACAACACTAAAGTCTCTATTCCTCTTTCAGAAATAACTACAGAAGGGCTGCTTCACTGTGAACCCACAAACAATTAGTTTTCTGACGGAAACGGTTAGAAAACAGAAGAAGGAACGCATATTTCCACCCATGTTCTCTACAGAACAGTAACTGGAGAAAATGATGCCTTCTGGTGAAAGCAAAATGTAAGTATTTTTCAGTGTTAAATGCAATTAGCTTGAGCTGATTAAGAATTTACTTGGTTTCTAGTTCCCATCCCAGCTGTTGCTACACTCTCTAATCTTACCCCTCAAAATGGAAAGAAAAAATAGAAGTAAAGGAAAAGCATAGAAACTCTTTGAAGGCATCATAGTGCCGTCTCTCAGAAGAGGCTCATTAGGAGATTTGCGACTATGCGAAACAGGTGTTGTGAGAAGCAGAACTCCGGAGAACTGAAGAATATTTGTCTACAGAAATGTGTAGAGCATACAAATATATTAATGAGGAAAAATCTGAATTATTATCTTGCTGAGGTAAAAGTTACATCGCATGATGAAGGGTTAGAAAAATATGACACGGTCGTCCTCCTTCACAAACCTTTCAATCACTGTACAAAATACACCGAGGCCATGTTAAACTAATAATATATTCTTGTCAGGTACAAAAAAGGTAAAAGAAGAAAGGCTATGTTCTAAGTTGCTCTAGGAGTTGCATTACTTTTGTGACCTATTGTGTGTATGTCAAGTCTTGAAAGCTCAAGCTTGACTGCTTGTCAGCAGGCGTCTGTCCAACTCCATTTTACAATGACTATGCATGAAAGAAACAGAAGATCTGTGAAAAGAACCCTTCAGATGGTCTTCACTCTGCATGTACTACTGCAGTGCAAAACACAGACTGCAATTCTCCTGACTCACCTATGAATGACAATTAATCTAGAGGATTTACCAAGACACAGATGGACACCATTATTCTTTCAAGTCTACAGGAACAAAACACTCAAAAGCATGGAGTGCGAGACATAACTACGTAAAAATTCTCCATATGAGTTTTTCATATGTACACGTCAGTGCTCTTTAGGTTTATAACAAAAAAAAAGGAAAAAAAAAAAAAAAAAAAAAACCTGATGTAAAAGTATTACTAATCAGCCTCGTCCAAAATCGTGAAATTAAAAAACAATAAAAAAAATCCTAATATAGCACAAATAAAATTATATATGGGGCATATTTTATGTCTAAAACGCATGTGATTTTTCTTTTTTCCAGATCAGTTAGACTTTACCTCAAATACTGAATAATTCTTTGGTTTCTGAGGTTTCAATAATAATAATAATAACTTTAATAATACGTTTTTTTGTCTCATTTTTTTTCCCAGAAAACCCTACATTTGCAACTTCATCGACTGCGACACTTCAACAGTACAATGGCCAACTGTTAATGTAAGTTTAAATATGAGTGCAATTGGAATAAAAAAAAAATATTGTTGGCTTCAGGGTGCAGTAAACGCAAAATATAACACTGTAACAGGTCACATGAACATGAATCAAAACTGACCAAAAATCATTCAGTTACTTTTTTAAAGGTATTTCTCATCATTTATAAAAATAGAAGCATCTCATTTTAACGGGCATTCATTTTCTTCTAAAATCTTTTATCTCAAAGGGAGAAATGATCTTTTCTTTACTTAATAATGAGGTTCTTTCCACAGGCCCCATACTGTAAACGTGCTTAAAATACCAAACCCTACCTATTCTTCAATCTTCTGGAACTGAACAAATAGCATTACACATATAGAAAGCCACCGAACCTCAAGGTTTACATTTTACATCAGACATTCGTCAAAGGGATTTTGTCATTCGAAGATTTAAATAAGTTACATCTCTCCTTCTGTCTTCCTCGCCCTATTTAAAAATAGAAACAGCTAGTAGGACGGTAGATTAATGGGTGGACCTCCTCCGCTTGCCACTGATGCTGCGGTAGTTGAAAGGTCTCATCTTCATCTCCACAAAAGGGATGGAAAACTCGTGGCCTTTCCAGTGATACCAGTTTATACCCTGCCGAAATCAAACACATAATGTCAATACAAAAAACTGTTATTTTTAGCATTCCTACATTAGTAGTTTATACATGAAGTGTGGTTCTAGCAAAAATACATCGTCATATGTGACCCTAGAGCACAAAACCATAAAGGTTGAATTAAAAATTAATAAGCTTTTCATTGAAGTACAACTAAATTGAAAATCTGAAAATATTGACAAAAATGCCTTTGCAATGGTCCAAATTAAGACCGCATATTACTAATCAAAAATTATATTTTAATATATTTACGGTAGAAAATTTACAAAATGTCTTCATGAAACATGATCTTTACTTAATATTCAAATATTTTGGGCAAAAAAGAAAAATCGATAATTTTGATAATTTGATAATTTTTGGTTTTGTGGTGCAGAATCACATATGTATAGATAGACCCTTTTACATTCATACAACTTAAATAGCACACAACCATTTAAGACACTGACAAATAGTTCTCAGCGTAGGCCCTGCCTACTGGCGTTCACTTGATTTCGCCAAATGCAAATGTGTCGTCGTGTCAAAAGCAAATTAAAATTACAAAAACTTTCTTGTCTACACTGGATAAAGTATACAGATTTGTGACATAGCCCACACACTTCTGTGGTTAATAGGACAAATGAAGTGAAAGAAGAAGTGGATAGTTTATTTTAAATGGTATATCATGTCAGAGAATTGACCAGAGTATTTTATTTTGTAAATGAGGCAAGTTCACAAAGATCATGTAGATTTTTTTTTTGAAAGATGAAAACGTACTAGATTTTACTGCAGCTGCATCACAAACCATAAGTAAATGATTATATAATCATTTACTTTATTTAGAAATAATGGAAATGTTGTCAAAATAATATTTTTCCTCATATTTGTTTATTTACTAATTGCATAAAATATTATAAGTAAACCTCAAGCTACATATTAAAATAATAAAACAATCCATGTCATGACCTGTTTTAATGTTTACAATTTGTAGATAAGCTATTGTAAAATATTTCTATGTCATTATGTTGACATCATATGTATATCATATGTGTAATATTAATGTACAAAATTGCTCAGCAATTCAATGTTATTACCATTGAAGCACCTCTCAAAATAATATTTTTCTTGTGAAAACTTTTATTAGTTTTCAGAGTGTTAACCTCTGCTTCTATGAAGAAATACCACTGATGCCAATGGGAAATATGACCTTATCGGTTATAATAAGGTACGCCTGTGAGAAAGCTAAAATGAAAGCTGACAGTGAGACAACAGGACATGACACAGTGCAACTGAGCAAGGACAGATCTAGAATATTACGTCTCATTGGCCTTGGACTCTCACATATTGAGCTTTATTTGCTTTCAGTTAACTTCAAAATGCTTCTGCATGTTTCCTGCCTTTTTAACACCTACCCCTGCAAACAAAACCACAAACAATGAGTCTCACTCGCCTGTCGGTGTTACATCAATTCACTGAAAACATATTGTAATCTGCATAGATTCTATGAGATTATGTGCAGATTTTGCCATCTTGTGAATCCATATATACTATGCATACAGGCTGTGGAAACAACCCTCACATTAAGTTGTTAAAGCCACATTA
Organism: Puntigrus tetrazona; assembly: GCF_018831695.1. Lineage (NCBI taxonomy): Eukaryota > Metazoa > Chordata > Actinopteri > Cypriniformes > Cyprinidae > Puntigrus > Puntigrus tetrazona. Next base: position 16,439,175 of record NC_056700.1, on the reverse strand, counting down.
GCAAAATTTCAAGGGGCAAAAAAGGTCAGTGTCATTAAGAGTCTAGTGCTCTTTCAACCACAGCTCACACAGAAGCCACTTTCAAACCAAGCAGCTTTGTGCTGTCAAACAATAGTAAATCTTGAACTTGTTGTTGGGAACTTTTTCCCTCGCTTGATATTCTCAATCTCTGAAATTCCTGTAGAAACAACTGAATTCCACTCACTACAATTTTCAGAACATTAATATATGTGATTGAACCAGACCTGTCAGTCCACTGTTTAAGACTACGTGGCTTACCTGACTATGTCTGGATTCTCCGTATTTGCCGTTGAGGTTGGCTCGATGACAGTTTTTGTACCACCAGGCTCCTTTGTAGGACAGTGCACAGTTGGTGACTGCAATATCATTGTCCTTATCCTTGGTAGAGAAAGGTCTGCTCTGGTGGTAGCTTAGAGAGTCACCTGAAGCAAAAAGAGAACATAATTACAATTAATAGACATAAATATCCAAAGCCACTTTGAGGAGGTCATGTCTGTGATGTTTTAAATGATTGAATGAATCAAAAGCAAGTTATTTCCTTTCAGTGTATGTAAAATCAATTCCCAAATGTCCTCCAGCCGCACCTGCAGTGCCGTTATACTCTCCTATCCGCAGTTTGTAGAGGCTCTTGGAATCTCCAATGGAAAACCTGTCATAGTTGGCATATACAGACTCCTGGCCATCTTTCATGTCAATGCGGAGCTCATAACGACCTTGAGCTGCAATCTTCTGAATGTTGTCCAAGCCTGCATGGAAAAATAAAAAAAATAAAAACATGTTCCATACCATCTCATCCTTGTGTTCCAGTCCTTTACCATGTGAAAATGCTGCCTTCAAATACTGCATGGTTCTCCCTGATAAGAGCCAATAATTTAATATAAAAGCAGTGCTCCTGTTTGGTGGTCCATCTCACTTTCTCTGACTCTTATATGTTGTGAAGATAAGGCGCAAAAGACTGCAGATAAACAGTCTGTTTATTGAAGATAATCAAATTTTCTGACTGTGCAGTGGAGAAACATCCTGTCTGGCTAAAGACACAATCGCTTTTTGATAGCGTAGATGTCTCCTGATAATAGAACTCCATCTATTTTGTGAGTATCTACAAGGATGTGCCGTAACTCTGAACTGTAACTAAGCCCTTAAACTCACCTCAGGATTTAATGCCACAGAATGAACCTAGGAAGCAGAAAGGTGATGAACTGTAACAGTGAGGGGAAGAGATCTGAATTACCAGATGTGGCCAAGAGCATCTTTAAAGGCGGCCATTGTTGTAATGAGATTAGTTTAATAATAATAATAATAATAATAATAATGAAAATAGCAGCACACACACTATTTTTTCCTACTGACCCAATCAGTGAAATCTCAGCAAGAGACTGTGTTTTTCCTTGATTAAAACCAGCCAGGCATCACACTGCATGATATCTAAAATATTACATAATCATAACACTTTTTTTCACAATTTTGGCTAAGTACTATATTTTAACAGGACTGCATATTTGATTATCCCACTAGCATCGTTTTTAGCATTAACCTAACTTTTCTTTCTTTTTTTGTAGATTTGTGCTTAATAAACTATTCTACAAAGAAGTAGTAGTAGTAATATAATAATAATAATAATAATAATAAATAATTGAAATAAAAAAGGTCATGACATCTGGTATATAATTCAATCATTTAAAACATAAAAATACAACCGGTAACACTTCACAATAAAAGTTGATTAGTTCACATTAGGTAACATGAACTAATATTGAACAATACTTCTACAGCATTTAATAATCTTACTTTAATTAACGTTAATTTCAGCAATTACTAATGCATAATTTAAATCACAAGTTGTGCTTGTTAAAATTAGTTAATGCACTGTGAATTAACATTAACTAACAATGAATGACCGTATTTTTATTAACTAACATTAACAAAGATTAATAAAGAGTGCAACAGATGTGCTGATCATAGTTCATGTTAGTTAATACATTAACTAGTGTTAACAAATGACATCTTACTGAAAGGGTTACCATAAAACCAACCCAACAGACATATTTGTTCAAGATGTTATCAAGATATTCTTCCTTTCTTACACAATTTTGCCTCATGATATTTTTATTACTGTAAAACAAGATAACAAGTATGATTTTTTCAGTGCAATGGGGCATAAAATTAACCATTTTAAACTATTTTATCACACTGGTTAGAAAATAACAGGCTATATGATTTTTATAACAGCATAACATCTAAGCCGGAACTGAAAATATACATAAAATTAGTACTGTGTCATCTGAAGAAAAACACTCTAATTTTCAAATACACTGCAAAGAAAATACTATATTTTTTATCAGTCCAGGAAGGCTGCACTGAAATCTTCAGAAACCGAGTCTATTACTTTTCAGAATGACTTTGCGCCTTCTTCCATAACACCATATCTCTATAGTACTGTCCTATCTGCATGGTTGATCTTCAGCGCCATTACCAAAATATACCATTCACGAGTAACCCGAGTGTCATGACCAGGTGAGGAATTATATGAAAACCCAGGGACCATGCAGAAGTGAGAAGCACCATGGGAAAGCAGAAGAGTTCTCTACTTTGAATGCTTGAATAGAGCGGGGCAGCAAAGTTCATTTCTACTAGGTTGTGTGGTTGATGAACACACAGTGTTTTAGGTCAGTAAAAGTTTTGCAGATAAATTAGAAATGTGTATAGTACATGCTATTACTATATAAAAAAAGAATCTCAGTAATTCACACTACACTACCATTTAAAAGTGTGGGGTAAAAAAGGTTTTTTAATATTTTAGTTTCTTATCCTCATCAAGACTGAATTTGATCAGCATCTAGTATCTTACACGATCCTTCAGAAGTCATTCTAAAATCCTGATTGTTTGCTCAAAAAACAAATCTTATTATTGGCAATGTTGAAAATGGTTGTGCTGCAGAAAACAGAAAATGTCAAAGAAATTTAATAACACTTTACAATAAGGCGTCACTTGTTAAAATTAGATCATGTATTAACTAACATAAACAAACAATGAACAAAGCATTTGTTGCAGTATTTATTCATCTTTGTTAACATTAGTTAATAAAATTATTAGGCTAATGTTAACAAAAACACAACTTCTGATTTTAATAATGCATTAATAAATACAGAAAATAATCTTAACTAAGATTAATAAATGCTGTAGAAATTCTTAGATCATGTTAGCTAATGTTGTTAACTAATGTTAATTAATATACCTAAAGAAATCTTTAAGTATAAATCTTCTGTATATAAAAGTCTTTACTGTTACTTTCAATAAATTAAATGAATCCCTGCTTAAAATATTAATTTCTTTTAAGTAAGCACAAAAAAATAAAATAGCCCCAAATTTGAAATAGCGGTGCACAGTATAATAAATATTTTTCAGACATTAATTTAAAACAACAAGAAGACTGGCCATTACTACAAAACAGCTTCACATTACTAAACAGATTGAAAAGCCAAAGACACAACAACATGTTGTGTTACCCATAAAGGCCACATCCACCAAACACAAGTGGAGCGTCACAATGTGGTAAAACTAGCTAAAAATATAACAAGTTCTCATCTGTGACACAGTCTATGCAGAACAGATTATTTTCAACTCTGGTTTTTTAAATCACACTGTGGTATTACAGAGACTGGCCACACGGCCCTTCTAATTGTTACTACGGTAAGAAAGCACACTAGTGGTTATTGTAAGTGCATTTACCACGACTTCTACTCCAACATAACAGCCCTGGAGTGCTTTCATTATTGTAGTTCTCAATGAGTGTAAAGTATGTGAACAGGATGCAGAACTTCCACAGACAGTATTTACGTTCTGCTCATGAGCTGAGATTTTTCAAATGAGCTCCTTCCACGCTAAATATAGTTATACTTATTATTCAGGCATAAATGTCTGCACAGGCATAATTTGTAGTGTTTACTTTTTATCTGTAATTGAGACAATGCTTTGAAATCCATTGCGAGCACAAATGCTATTTTTTTTCCTGATTTTTAATGAATATAATTATAGCTTTCTAATAAGATTTATGCATCAGGGATAAAAAGGAAAAGGGGCTCTATTGTTTTCTATCAAATTGGATTTTGATGAAAATAATTACCGGATCATTTAAATAGGATCTGAAAGCCTAGAGTCACCATAACAGACTGAGGGGTCCGGGAAGCATAGAGCCCATACAAACACAAGATACTGTATGCGGGAGGGGGCGCACTGAGAATTTCAAAGGGTGGTGATTTGATGCAGCCTCTCGCAGCGCTAGAAGACTTTGTTATTTTTATCTTTATTCAGAGCAGCACCGCGCTGTCACTTATTTGAAAGTGAAGATCCGTATAATGTGGTAAATAGGCGAGTTATACAGTGTCCCTGAAGCAAGTTAGGGGTTAAGTTCTCTGCTAGGCGGCTTCTCAAAATCTAATATTTAAATGAAAAAGCCGCCTCATTGCTAGTCAAGAGCACTCGTCACTGAGTTACATTTCTAGGACCGAAGCTTAAATAAAATCAGACGTTTGCAAGAAAGTGCTGACCAAATTTAGATCAGCCTAAAGAGATTAATGGGGCCTTAAATTACTATATTTTTAATGGGTCATCACGTAGCAGCTTTTTCCCCCAGACAGCTCTAACTGCTCTGTCTATAATTCAAGCGTATTTCACATCCTCTCACCGAGCCAGAATTCATCCTCCAGGTTGCCAAAACCGATCTTGTAGTCACTCCACTTCCTGGAGAAATCAGTCAAACCGTTCTGACGTCGCTGGAACACCTGAAACACAATCAGCAGAGGTACAGCTGCTGCACAAAACTCTATGCCAATTAAATATCATGCATTACGGGTAATATGGAGCACATGAATGACAAGTGATCCCAACAGTGCCATTTTACTTTGGAATGATGACATCTGCAATACAGGCAGCTGCGTAGATGGTCATGACCAGTAAAAAGCCTGTTAAAAGGACCAGAATGGACAATTGCTAGAATACTGTGTGCTTCAAATACTGGTCTCTGGTGCGGGATGCAGACAGGGTCCAAAATTTACACTTGTTTTGTGCCAAAAGCAGTTATAGCTTTTTGACAGTTTGCCGCTATTTTAAAGGAATATATATACGGTTTAATTTGAATAGTAAAATCTATGGTCTGATTTTGATGACGTAAGTAGCGTTATGTCTAGTCAGCAGTTTCTTTTCCAGACCTCCATGTGGGTTCAAAGAGTGGCAGAATAAAAAAATAAAAAATGTATAATTAAATAATTTAAACATTTTTATAATAAAAACGTTGTTTTCATGTATAAAAAAAGGCTTAATAACATTTACATAGCTATAATGATTTAATTTGTAATATAATTAATAACTGATTTTAATAATATCATTCATTTTGTTTTTTTTTATATATTTTAATACTACAGATTCTTTGTCCAGTGAGATGTTTTTATGGCTGGTAAATTTTCTCAGTTCGCAAAAAGGTGAATGTGGACAGATGTGGACAGAGTTCCTCAACTAGCTTAACCATTTAAGGGATAGTTCACTCAAAAATAAAAACTACAATATGATTCACTCACCCTGAAGCCATCATTGGTGTATATGACTTTCTTCTTTCAGACGAATACAATCAGAGTTATATTTATATGAATATCCTAGCTCCTCCAAGGTTTATAATGGCAGTGAATGGAGTTTAACATTTTAAAGCTTAAAAACGGCATCCTTTCATCATAAGAAGTACTCCACATGGCTCTGGGGTGTAATAAAGGTCTTCAGATGTTTTCAATGCAATTGTAAGAAAAATTATCCATATTTAAAACTTCATATCTTCCGCTAACTGTTGTACATGAGTTTATGGATGACATTAGGGTTTATAAAATTCTAAATATGGATATTTTTCTTATACAAATGCATCAGTTCCCTTCGGAAGAACTTTATCAATCCCTGGAGCTGTCTGGAGCACTTTTTATGATGTATAGAAACATTTTAAAATATTTTTTAAACCGCATTCACTGGCATAACAAGACTGTGAAGAGCCAAAACTTTTTTTTTTTTTTTTTTTTTAATACAATTACTTTGTATTCATCTGAAAGAAGAAAGGTAGGTATACAGCTAGGATGGCTTGAGGTTGAATAAATCATTTTCTTTTTTAGATGAATTATTATTATCTCTTTAAGCTATGTGCGGTTAACCTTAAATCACTAAAGAGAGCAGGTTTGCTTGTAAAAAGTATTGTTTCTGCCAGCACTGAAAATGAACAGCTTGTCTTTTTAACAGGGGTCAGTCCTTTCAATGTGGCATTGTGGGATTTTTTGTAAAACATTTATTGCGCCAGACATTTAATGCAATCCAGAAAGACTCAGATGTGACGGTCAGATCTCTCACTCACTATCCAGCCGCCTCCGTCTGTGGTCATGTCGCAGTAAACCTGCACACCTTGGCTGAGGTCTCTGTTGATGTAGATGGTGTAGATTCCACTCAGCGTCTCTCCGTTCAGGAGGTGCTGTGCACAGTTCTGTGGCGTGGGAAACAATCGGTTTCCTGAGGAGGAAAAGGGTTGAGAAACATCCAAAACAACGGAGCAAAAGAAAGCGAAGGGGTCACTGGGAGGTTAATGAGCGGTGATTTGCATCGCTGCCGTGACAATGGAGTGTGAATTTGTTGATGTTATGAAACACTATCCTTGGAAGCAGGGTCCTTGAAAAGCCACAGAAACACAAGGTATAGTAAACGAGGGATGCGCAGAGATGCCTTGAAGGTGTCGCTACTGATTTGTACTTGATGTTGCTGATGGGGCCGATAGTGTGAATTTGCACCTAATGAGGTGAGCGAACCCGAGAAAACACGAGATGTGGAAGACTTGCACCTGTTGTGAAAGACGTAGAAACGATGGCGCTGGTCTCTAATCCTCTGGCGGCTTGCAGTCTCACAGTATATTCGGTGGTCTCCGCCAGCCCCTCGAGACGGATCCATGTGTCTTCGGCATCTAAGATCAGCTCCTAAAACGCAATCAAACACAGTCTACTGATCCGCAGGCACGCAGAGGCATTAGTACATTACCTCTGTTCAAACACCGTAGACCAAAACTAAACAAAGAACCGCTCAGCGGCAGAGCGGGTTTGTGGAAAACATACCAAGAGATAGTACAAAGAACGGCAGCTCTTTGCATTGTGGAAAAGAAAGATATTCCTCAAAAACAAACAGAAAACAGATCACAATCGTTTTAGGAACTGTCTGACAAATTGTTGTGATCCCAAGCTGCTTACTGTTGGGTGCTTTCATACAATACTGCCTTTCCTCCCTGTGTTTTTCTACAATATGATTGGCAGCTCTAAAGCCCGGGATGGGGGAGGAAGAGTCTTATCAGGCCCTGGTGCTGCTGGGGAGAGACGGCATTTCTATTTTAGTCTTTCGCTCATGACAGTTCTTTTCCCTCTTTTGTTTTTTTTTATTTATTTTAAATCACCTTTATCAAACTAATCTGCCATATGCCTTTTCAGTCTTTTTGCTCCGAGGGTTCACCAGGGACCTCAACGGACTTTGGCACATGTGACCCAGCCTTGAGATATATAAAAAATGAAACATTTGATTCAATATTCATCCTGTTCCAGGAAAAATCGCACATTTTAAGTAATGTGTATGTGAATTATGCAGCACAGCAGTGTTTTAATGAAGTCGCATCAAGGTTGCTCAGTATGCAGAGGATATCGAACAAGTAATTGTTATAGGGAAGCCGGTGTCTGTAGCAGAGCCATTCTTATGTTCTTCTCTTGATTCTTTCACAATCCTGAATCTGAAGTAAGGGGTTGAGGCAACACATAGTGGATGCAGACACTGTTTTATTATTTTCAGCATTCTAAGTTTTCAAAAAATCCCAAATTGTCTGGCATTATCAAAACTCTCAGCATTAGATGCCAAACTGGCTCTAATGGAAAGAGAAAGCTTTTATGTCTAAGACGCACTAGCGCTGTTTATATCATCTGTGCACCACTGACACCCACTGGATGGATACAAACACTAACAGTGGGCTACTAGGTCAAAGCATTCTGTGCCGCATCGATTGTGCCTGTTTTTTATAGCAACATAAATCTAAAGAATACAATCCATAAACTTTTGTATTTGCGATTGCATTTTCCCATCAGGCAGGTCAAATAAAGATGTCCAAAACAGATTATAGGACAGTGAGCATGCATTACAAGTAATTCAATGATTTAAAACGGATACTGTATCTACTGTATCATTTCAGAGAAATTATTTCAGGGAAGTCTTTAATAGGCATATTGTGTCTGGAATGACTTTGTTAAATGATTTCATTCATATTAATGAGCAACATCAAAGAATGCAATTAAACTGAGCTATTCCGATCTAACAGCTTCCTTGGATGCTTGATCTCTGTGAGATGTAGAGACATCGTAAAGTTATTATAAGATCAGGCTGTACATCAAGTACAGTTTCATTCTGAAATGCAATTAGCATTAAAACGCGAACAGTCATTAAGTTTCAACCACCAAAAAAAAAATGTTTACACAACAGACATGGTTTTTTTTATTTATTGCTCAAGGTAAAATCCATATTATGCTTGCCTTTCGACTGCCGTCGGCTGCTTTGTAGGTCAGCATGTAGTTATCGATGTCTGCGATGGGCGGCTGCCAGGATATGAGGGCGCTTCGATGGTTAATCTCACTAGCTGTCAGGTTCTGGGGAGCATCCATGGCTGTTTAAACAGAGATTAAAGACACTAAAGCTCCATTACCAGGTTTTCAAGCAACATTACACTACATAAACTTTCAAATGACTGTAAATAAATTGGTTCATAAAGCCCTATAAATGTATGGTTTACACTAAATGTCAAAATTTGTTTTTTGGTAAGGTAATAATATTTACTTGTATACATTTGTGTATAAAGTGTATGTTTTTTGTTTTTAGTTGGGCTGACAATCTATGCAAAAAAATGAAATGTCAGTTTAGGACCTTAAATGTATGCTAAATTTATGTACAACGTTTAAGCTTACTTGCAAATGATTATGCCCGGATGTGTATATATTAAGCTCACCAAGAATGCATTTATTTGATCAAAACAGTAAAAGGAGTAATACTGTAAATATACATTTTTAAATAGCTTTTCTGTTTTAATATATTTAATAATGAGCTTTTTTTTTAGGGACCTTAGATGAATAGAGGTTCAAAAGAACAGCATTTATTTGAAATAGATCAAGTGCTTGATTTCTATTATGCTTTATTTGTTGGAATTATGGCGGAGGCTCAAAACAATCTGGCTTCAGCGATCATAAGCAAATGCCACTGAGATGAATGGGAACGCTAACGGGTTATAGCTATGTATAATCTCCAAGTATTTTAAACCGGCTTGGAGAAACTGCACTAATAGAGCATGTTTAAACTGACCATCCCCCACATGACATTCAGCTGTTTTTTTCTTATCAGATTGTTGTCTGTGTATGGTGTGTATGTTTGGAGCTGTGTCAGCACACCCGCTGAAGGCATGTTAACTGGTCGCTAGCCTGAGGACAAAATAAATCACATGGTTGCATGTAGTGTATGTTTCAGGCGCAGTGACAGATCCACTTCAGAGGGAAGACAATTAGTGTGTGTTCACCGGCGTCCTGTCTCTCAACGTGATCTCTTATCAGTCAACATGCCACTCTCCCTCCAGCAGAGCGTCAGCACACAACCTCAACACACACACTTTCCTTTCATATTACAAATGCTGATGTTTTTTTTTTTTCCATGTCTTCAAAAGCCATCATCCGCTGTCTGTGTGCAGAAAACTAGATGTATTATTGTTTTGTTTTTTTGGTTTTTTTCCTTCGGTGGGTTAAAAAACACAGCTCTTTTTTTCCCTAAGATCCTACCTCTCATTCTCTGGGACGGAAAGTATGAAATGTCTTAGATATGAAATGTTTTGTTGCACAGGCAGGCGAGACAACGTTTTAATAAGAAACATGCAAAACTCTCACAGAGTTATGGAGGTGTGGAAAGCCATATCAGAACAAATCTATCCATATGGAAAGTCATTCTGGTTTTGCACAGAAACATACATGTGCAGTCAAACCTAGTATTATGTATATGTATATAATACAATATGTCAAACATCAGGTGGGCTTTTCTTATTAATTTGAATTGTAGTAAATACATGTATAATGTAACAAAAATGCTACAAAAGATTTCTATTTCAAGTAAAAAATGTATTAAGCAGCACAACTGTTTCTAACGATGTTTCTTTTAACGAAATGTTTCCTAAACATTAAATCAACATATAAGAATGATATAAAAATAACACTTTTTCATTCTAAGAATATTTTACAATACTACCCTTTTACTGTTTTTTTTTTTTATCAAATAAATGCAGCCATGGCAAGCATAAGAGACTACTACTACTAAAAAAAAACAAAACAAAAAAAACATTAAAAACAAGTCTATTGAAGCCAAACTGTTAAATATATATTTATATATAAAATGTTCCAAACATTTGAACAGACTGGGCTAAACATTCTACCCTTGATTTCTCATTAGTTTAAACTGACTGAGCAGGCAAACTAACAAAGTGCACCTATCAAGAATGAAATCCAACCGTGGAGAAATGGAAAGAGATTCTCTTGTGCATATCTGAGGAACACATTCGTATTCCTGTCTTCACCTTAATCTCTTTAACGATGAAGTTAGAACTGTAATCTAAATCAAAGTGACAGACAGCACTAATCCTGAAATAGGCATGAAATTTGTTAGTTGTTGTCATCTTAATTATCCCCTTAAGCTTCCATAAGCCTCCTCATAAATGCCAAAATGATGCATCTATGACACTTCACCTCCCTCAGGGTGGGAGCTGGCAGATTCTTAAACACCGCAGGATGGTAATTTCAGGGAAGTTTTTCCAGGCATTGCAGGCAATGAAACATTTTTATCAGAGCATGGCAGGATCTAAATCCACTGTTATTAGAGCAGAACTGTTTCCGAATTAAATTGTCATTAAGTAGCTTGGAAAAAAAGAAGTTTGAAGGCAAATGAACACAACAAACCTCATCAAGCGATTATGTGTCAAGATTCTGCACGTCACTGAGCTGGCACTGAGGTTGCAAAGCCAATGGCCTGTGACACTTTTATGTGCAAATTAATTTCCTCTAAACAATCCAAACTAATGAAGTATTCTGTGAGGGCCGTTTGATTAAAGTTGAGGTCTAATGCATCTGAAAGCGGTCTGCCGCTCCACCTCCCCTTTAATAGATGAGCTGAAAGTTTCAATGCAGAATAAAGCAGCTTGAAATGAAACCGCTGCTTGTTCTAGTTCAGTCTTCTGTGTGGGAAAGACAGTTCGCCTTTCTGTGAGGAAAGATGGGTAGTGATGCTGATATCCTCTCTGTTCTCACATGGGAATCAGAGCTTTGCTGACTTCAGGATTTTGTTACACAAACTACAAAAATAAAGTCATGGCCTTGTTTCTGCTTCGCATGAATATCATCTCTGAACTAGAAGAGCAGGATGGTATAATCAGGGAAGTACTTAATCTTGCAGCTGTCTATTGGATGTTTAAGCATGAGTGCTGTTTTCCTCTCTTCACGGCTGCTGGTAATGTGTAACCATATAGGTTAAATATCAGCGCTCTTCGGAGGCTGATTGTCCAATCAAATTTAAATACTGAAACAGTGCATAACAAGTTGTAGATAGGCAACTTTAACTTCTGCTTAAACAGTGTTTCTCAATGCTGCTCATCAGCGCATTTTGGATGTCTGATTCAACTCATCATCTCATTAGCGCTCCATGACCTGAAGACATTGTGAGGGTGCATCAGGTTAGTGAAACACTTTAAATGTAGGCCATTAGCGTCAGCATTGAGAAACATGTCACTAAAGAGGAAAATGCTATGATTTGATGGTTATAAAAACTTGTCACTCCTTCCCAGTATTTAAAACACATATAAGCTTCTGGGTTCAATGACTGATGTACAGTAAATAAATATCCTACTATATTAGTCCTACAGTTAACTCTTTCCCCACCAGCATTATTTATGCTCTATTTATATATAGATCATGTACGCACAGTCACACACACATATATATATTCATATTGTCGTGTTATTGATCCAACCATGAAATATACAGAGATGTTTCTATGCCGGAAAAAGCATCTCCGTCACTATCTTACTTCGTCCCTATCAGATTAAAAACATATATTTTTTTTAATCTGAAAAAAAAAAAAAAATGCGAATTTGCTAGAAAATATGCCAAACTGCATCTAAGGCTGTAACTCTGCAAAGCTTTGACATATTTACCCCAAACTTTGCATATGCCATTGTCACCTCACACTGGCCACGCCACATTAATTTGGTAATAGCGCCACCTATTGGTCAAGAGTCATTAACCATTCATTAACCATTACTTATGAAATTTCACAACAAACACTGCACTCCAAACTATCTTGTCTTGACCTCTTGTATTACATTTAACCATGAAGTATCTTATGTGTCAGTTTGAATGTCTTAAGTCTGGTTTAGTCTCATAACTAATGCAGTGAACCTTGGATTCTTCTCAGCTTCTTTCACTGATTTCTACCTTTCTCAGCAACTGGGGTAAAGGCGATTAGTCGTGTTTTGAGATAACGGGGGGAGCATAACTGGAGCTAGGGGGTCTTGACCTCCTCAAGCCACCCTGTAAATAGAACACAGGGAACAGAGCACTTACGTGTGACAAAGTTGGCAATGACTGTTCCACTGGTGAGAGGACCTTTAGTGGCATAAAGAGCCACTGAGTAGGTAGTGCTGGGGATGAGCTGACTCAGCTGGTACTCCTGCTTGTTACCCTCCACTAAGAAGGTGTCTGCTGTAACTGGAAAGATAACATTCATTAGTGCAGAAGCAAGTAAAGAACTGGAATGTTTGCACATATTTTTGGAGAACTATTTATTTTAAATTAGCATTTCAATAATTAGGAAAAAATGCATTATATTTGAAATTCAAATACTATCTATGTTGAAATTTACATAATAACAAACATTACGCATAGGTTGCGACATAACAGGTTTATTGAACAAAAATATGTAAATGTCCTTACTGTGAACTGGATTGGATCACCAAAATAAAAACTGAAGCAGTGAAATTTTGGTTTCTAAAGGCCGGTTCAAACCAAATGTTACAAGTATAATGATAACCGAATTAGTAAGAATTATTCAAATTATATGAGATGAGGATTATAATATTTGTATATTCTTATATTATATATGCATATTTAATATATAAACACAACATCTTTTTTAAACATATACATGTATGTCTTTTTACTTAACTTAATAATGCACAGTAAACAAAAAAAAATTAACAGCGTGTACTTTTTGGATGTTTGCAGAAAAAAAATCACAAATGCATGTTTATCTTCAAAGTAGGTGAGACCATAAACAACTGTATTTTCATTTGTTTATTTATTTTTTCCCTTGCACAGATTTGCTAATGATATGTGAGGATGCCAAGAAACCGGTCCATGTTGGCATCTACCTAATCATCTACCAATTAAAAGATGAATTAACTGCAAATGTTTGATTGGATGTGCATCTTTTGATGTGAAAAAAACAGAAAAACTAAATTACAGGAGAAGCATTCTCTTTACCCCTTTTAAAAGTCGATAAGCCAATTCATTTTTCTATCCCAACTATGCATGATAATATGGTTAATTGCATTTTATTATTGCCATTTAGCGAGTCTCATTTACATATCTGCATTGCCTGCCGCACACGGACCTGAAATAGCAAAACAGCACATATCTTTGACTAGTGAGAAAATAAGTTAGATTTCGTTTTGCATTCATGGCTGTGGTTTTTGGGATGTGATTTAAAGTGATGCTGATAAATGGCGGACAGAGAAGTTGTTTCCACATACCTTGGTTCCGGGTGAGGGTTAGCACGTAGTTATCAACACTGGAAACAGGGGGGTTCCAACGCAGCAGAGCCCCCTGAGGTGTAACATTCAATGCAGTGAGCTCCATAGGCATGTCCATAGCTGTGTGGAACAGAGGATTACGTGCAGGTTACAGACAGAAAGTCGGAGATAAGCTCAGCCAAGGTAATTGGCAGCAGTCTCATCTTCACCTTTTTTTTTCCTATCCTGTGCAAACGATATTCACCGGCAATTTAAAAATAGAGTACCTCAGCAGCTTGGAACTAATTTGTTGTGATTATCTGGCTGGAGAAGATCACAATTTCCTTAATTAGCCGACATCGAGGGGGGAAATTAAACAGTCAAATGTGTGCAGAGCTCATTCTCAACAGCATTTCTATGCATGTGAGTAATGAGAAATGTTGTTTCTTGTAATCCTCTATCCATGCTGTGACTTTCACAGATGGCCTTTCTTTTTCCCAAACAGGAAAAATCTCCTTTTTGCACTATGGGGTATGTCCTCTTAGATGAGGTCAGTGGTCTGTAATCGCACATTACCATCTTCCAATCCTGTCCCACGCGCATTTTTGTTCTGCCAACCTCTCTGGCAATAGCCATATCACTTCTATAGCTGTAGAGAGCTGACCCTCCCATTAGGCACCATTGACTTCGTTCCAAGAAATTCTAGGCCTCTCACAACCTTCCAGAGAAGCTGATCTCCGCTGCCTGACAGCAGTTCACAGGCAAAATCCCCCAATTCCCCATCGCACCTTCCGCTCTCTGCTTTACCAAGTCTTGACAGACCGGGAGGAGAATATCAGTTTTCGCTTATGCAGTGAACATGAACTTGATGATCCTCAGCAGGTCATTAGGCAGAGCTGTGAACCAGAACATAGCTCTGAACCAGATCCATCATGTCTCATCAACTCCTCTTGTCACCCTTTACATAACAGCTGAAATAAGCCACAATGTTTTCTATATCCTATTAATACTAAGCTGTTTCCAAAGGATGCATTTTTAAAGGAGCCGCTTGTCACTTTGCATTGTTACAGCATTGGCGAGATTCCTGTCAACACGGGCAGCTTGAGATTGTTTGCCTGTCATATTTTTATTAGCTTTGAACAAAACTGTCAGGCTTTAAGCTGCGATGGGGAGTGTAGCTGTGTTCTGATGCAAAGGCAAACACTTCCTACCTAGTTATTAGGCAAGTCAGCAATGTTTAAGCAAAGGCCAGCATCTGTTTGTTCTATTGTACTGCATCAAATGATATGACTAATTAGTTAACTTCCTAGGCTTGAGACATAGTCTAATTAATTAATTTCAGGGATATAATGCAAAATTGGAACACAGACCGTGAGATGTGTCTATTGAGACACAAGTTAAATATCCCTATATTAAATCTAAAGCACTATTCTATTATGAAGACAAGCTTTAAACAATAAAGCAATACAATGAGAACAGGGTCAAGTGGCTTTAGTAATACTGGGTCTCATTTACTAATTGCATATGTGCTTGTTTGTGGATTTTTTTTTTTATATTAAATATTGCTGCTAAATTTATTTATTTGAATCATATTTATTGTATATATATATTGTATATTTTTTACTTTTTATGAAATTATTAAAAATAAATTATTATAACTTACAACTAATGAAAATCCCAAATTCATTATCTCAGAAAATTTGAATATTACTTAAGGCCAATACAAAGAAAGGATTTTTTGAAATCTTGGCCAACTGAAAAGTATGAACATGAAAAGTATGAGCATGTACAGCACTCAATACTTAGTTGGGGCTCCTTTTGCCTGAATTACTGCAGCAATGCAGCGTGCCATGAGTCGATCAGTCTGTGGCACTGCTCAGGTGTTATGAGCCCAGCTTGCTCTGATAGTGGCCTTTAGCTCTTCTGCATTGTTGGGTCTGGCATATCTCATCTGATCTCTCTTCACAATACCCCATAGATTTTCTGTTAAGCTAAGGCGAGATTGCTGGCCAATTAAAAACAGGGATACCATGGTCTTTAAACCAGTTACTGGTAGCTTTGGCGCTGTGTGCAGGTGCCAAGTCCTGTTGGAAAATGAAATCTGCATCTCCATAAAGTTAGCCAGCAGCAGGAAGCATGAAGTGCTCTACAACGTCCTGGTATATGGCTGCGTTGACCTTGATCAGTAAAAACAAAGTGGATCAACACCAGCAGATGACATGGCACTCTAAATCATAACTGACTGTGGAAACTTTACACTGGACCTCAAGCAACGTGGATTCTGTGTCTCTCCTCTCTTATAGACACATATATATATATATATAGATATTTTATTTTAATGATAATAAAAAACATTCTACATATCATTCACCAAAGAATACACTATAAAATGTAGCCTCATTTGCATAATAAACACCAAGGTAGAGAAACAGGGAAATTTCCTGTCAGTTCCTTGTCTGCGTATTTAAGCACACACACTTGTCCACAATTAGTGAATGAGACAACTCATAGCACTAGCTGCCTGTCACCGCCGTGCGGTGCTGTTCAAGTAAGATGGCAGGTGAGCATCTCTGCTGATCACTGATTCCATTAGTAAAATTTCATTTCACTTCTGCGAGATGGCTGGCAGCCTCCCAGAGGACGGGCGGAACGCACAGGGTGAGAGATGGTACTCATCACATGGTAAATGATGTGCATCATTCCTCAGACTGTCATCCATATTTCTATCAAATCAAAGTTCTGTGACGAACGAGGCTATATGAGAGCACATCCTTCACGAAATACCAAAAGACATTTCCTAGGGTAAATTAGAATACCAGTGTGCAGGATGCGCAGTAGTATATGATTAGAAACAGAAGGGAACAGAGATACCTGTAAAGACAGTAGTGGTGATGACCTTGCTCTCTTGGCTCCCTCTCACTGCGTTCAGTTTGATCTCGTACTCTGTTGCTGGATGGAGGTTGGTTAGGGTGTAGTTGGTGACATCATTGTCAATCACCACATTGTCCATCCTACCTGTGATGACAAATAATAATGCTGATTTACTTGTCTAATTTGCTCCAATACATGCTTTAAAAATAAGGCAAAGGAAGTACCTTTTGGTGATTGGGAGTACATTTTATAGTAATCAAAGGGTGCAAGTGGTTGAATCCATGATATGGTTACAGATTCCTCTGTGACGTACAATACACTCATATCTCTGGGAGGGTCCATTCCTGCATTATATAAAAAAAAAGTAACTCAGTTTCGACCAAATATTATGCAGCACAATTTGTTTCCTGGACAACAAATCAGTATATTACAATGAGTTATGAAGGCTCATGTGACACTGAAGATTGAAGAAATGACTGCTGAAAATTCAGCTTTTCCATCACAGGAATACATTTCATTTTATAATACATTAAATAGAAAACTGTAATAATAGTAATAAAACTTTCAAATTGTAATAATATTGCACAATATTACTGTATTTTTAATCAAATAAATGCAGTCTTGGTAAACCACAGAGACTGCTATTAAAACCTAAATAATCTTACCAACTTTTTAATAGTAGTATAAGCAAATCAATAATGCACTGATTGTACTGATTGAAGAATTGCATTATTTCCATTTAACTTCATTCTTGAAGTAAAACGTACAACTGACATAAAGAAGAGTAGTATTCTTTCGCCTAAATATATTGTATTATTGATTCAAATATTTGCCAACACTTTTTGGAGACTTTTGGAGAATTTGGAACCAATTCTCACTATTAACTAGTTGCTTATTAGCATAATTATTAACCTATATATATATATACAAAGGGGTTGGACAATGAAAGTGAAACGCTGGCCAATTTAGTGTTGGAAGTTCCATGGCTAAATTTGCACATTCCACCAGTAAGAGCAGAGTGTGAAGGTTTAATTAGCAGAGTAAAATCACAGTTTTGCTTAAAATATTGCAATGCACACAACATTAAAGGTGACATATCAGAGTTCAAAAGAGGACAAAGTGTTGGTGCACGTCTTGCTGGCACATCTGTGACCCAGACAGCAAGTGTTTGTGATGTATCAAGAGCCACGGTATCCAGGGTAATGTCAGCATACCACTAAAAAGTTCAAACCACATCCAACAGGAGTAACTGTGGATGCAAGAGGAAACTCTCTGAAAGGGATGTCCGGGGGCTAACCCGGAGTGTATCCAAAAACCCCCATAAAACCACAGCTTCCCAACTCACTGAATTAAATGTGCACCTTAACTCTCTTCTTTCCACCAAAACTGTCTGTTGGAACTTCACAGGGTCAATATATGGGCTGGTCACTTGTGCCAATGCCAAACATGGGTTTCTACGGTGCTAGCAGTGAAAATCTCGGGCTATGGACAATGCAAAACATGTATTGTTCTCTGATGAGTCACCTTCACTGTCTTTTCCACATCCAAGAGAGTTACGTTGTAGAGAAGCCCCAAAGAAGCATACCACCGAGACTGTTTCATGCCCAGAGTGAGGCATGGGGGTGAATCAGTGATGGTTTGGGCTGCAATATCACAACATTCCCTAGACCAATTACTTGTGCTAGATGTACCAAGGACTACTGAACCATTCTGGAGGACCATGTGCATGGTTCAAACATTGTATCAGGTGGTGCCGTGTATCAGGATGATAATGCACCAATACACACAGCCAGACTGTTGACAGAGTGGTTTGATGAACATGAAAGTGAAGCCGAACATCTCTAATGGTCTGCACAGTTCCCAGATCTAAATATTATTGAGCCACTTTAGGGTGTTTTGGAGGAGCAAGCCAGGAAAGTTTTCCTCCACCAGAATTACATAGTGACCTGGCCACTATTCTGGCTCTGGCTATTATGGCTCAAAATCCCTCTGGCCACTGTGCAGGACTTGTATCTGTCACTCCCAAGACAAACGAATGCTGTATTGGCCGCAAAAGGAGTTCCTACACCATACTAATGAATTATTGTGGTCTAAAACCAGGCATTTCTGTTTCATTGTTCAACGCCTGTATATATATATGTATGTATATATATGTATGTATATAGTATACGCACATTTTTTTTTACAATTTATATTAAGTATGTGGATGCTATTAATTGCAAAAATTAATTTGACAGGCCAAAATTATTAATACTGAGTCTCCATTGCATTGTTATTTATTTCAGTCGAGCAGTCATTGTCATTCTTTTCTGTTCTCATGTAATTTTTTTCTATTTCTGTTTGTCAACAGCCCCGGAGAGGAGGAGTATGAGTATGCTGGACACACGACACTCTTCACAAGGACATTTGCATTGTTATTGTCCGCTGCTGTCCAGCAGGGACTCTTTCATGATTTGTTTATCTGTCCCAATAGCACTTAGCATTGCTAAAGTAAAGGTTACACTGCCTCAGAAAACAGTTTAACAGACTAACAGTGGTTCTGGAGCATTCTGACAATGAAGAGAGAAATAAACTGATTTACTCTTGCCATTATTGAAGTGTCCAGTCCTTAAAGCGAGTGAAAAGCCATTCACACCTCCCATATTCATTAGACTAATGCATTCAATTCATAAACTACGGGTGGCAATTCATAAACAGGATGTCAACCTCATTTAAATGCTTTCAGGGTAAAATATTCTTCAGTAAATGTGTTGTGATTATTCATATATGCATATCTTAATTTATTTTGTACTCAGCAGAGCATTCAATAAATATATATCCAGACTTTGAATAAAGGGCACCAAGAACAACTTTTTTCAGCCCGTTCCATCTGCATTTATTTCGGATCTTATTGTCGAGCATTTTTTCCACTCATGTTAATGTAAAGGAGGGTTAATGTGTGAAAATATGGTTTCTAACTAAAGCGAGAACATGCTGAAAATGTACTGAACACATTTCTAAGCTTACAGGCTTTATAAAACACTAGACGGCAACAGGTGCGAGTGCTTAAATTGCTCATGTACAAATCACGTCATTACGATAATAATAATAAAATGAAGCAAAGTAAAAGTGAAAGTTTTTTATTTAACTAATCAAGCTGCTGTGCAGGTGGCCTGCTGCAGAGTTAATTTCTATGTTTAGAAATAGCTCCAAGACAATATCTCCTTTGGCAACTGCAAATATCAGTACACTGACAGAACAGCTGAATAATTCTTGACACCTCCACATTGAGAGAGAGGTAATTAGGGGAGGATTACACACTGTTGAATTAATTAAGACACAAAAGGGTGAAAAATCTGCTGTGCAGCTGTGTGTAGGAATCATAATGAGAAAATCCAGCAGGTATAGACGGGATCTTGTTCTGTGCACGCTCAAAAAATAACTGTTACATGATTAAAAGAAATGCAAAATCCTCAAAAATGACAATTCTGTGTTCATTTACTCAACCTCCACTTCTGTAAATGCCAGCTATAATGTTTGGTTACCAACATTTTTCAAAATATCTTTTGTGCTCAACAGAAAATAAATAAATAAATAAAACCGGTATGTAACAACTTGAAGGTGAGTGCATGTTAACTTGTGAAGTATATATATATATATATATATTGTATGCACGAGAGCATACAACGAGTATAAATGAAAACAAAAAGGCTTTAATCCACTCAGATTAAATAAACGATATTCAGGCAGGCAGATACAACAAAACCACACGAAAATAAAAACGAGATTGGACCAACTGAACTGACAACACAGGACTTAAGTACACAGGGTAAATTAACAAGACGCAGCTGAAGACAATGATATAATCAACACGGAGGGAAGGCAGGGCACAGGAGCACATGGCACGCGACAAAAACAATAACAAAGTCCGAGACGTGACATATATATATATATATATATATATATATATATATATATATATATATATATATATATATATATATATATATATATGTATATATGTATATATATATATATATATATATATATATATATATATATATATATATATATATATATATATATATATATATATATATATATATATATATATATATATATATATATGTATATATGTATATATATATATATATATATATATATATATATATATATATATATATATATATATATATATATATATATATATATATATATATATATATATATATATATATATATATATATATATATATATATATATATGTAAATATATAAGATTATTTTTTTCTCTTGAAATTTCTATACATCTGCATCTTCATTAAGCCTCTCATTTCTGTTAAGCCAGAGAATCTCATTCACATCAAAAGATGTTTTCTCAAGTGGTGGACTTTTAAGGTAAGAATAGTATGAATGCTGAATACATGGATGATACAATTGTACTTCAATATCTCTGCAGGTCTCTTTCATTGCTCTGAGAAAAGTTACGTTTTCATAAGGATACGGTTAAACCCTTTTCATATCTTCAACTCAACACATGGATTCAGAAATGGAGAATAAATAGGCTACCATCACAAAATAGGTTTTCACAGATGACTCTATATATATAAATAGTGTAGTCATGATAGTTGTGTGAACAATTTCATAAATTGCACTTCCTGCGCTGTGTGCATTACAAATCCAGCATTTATTAATTTGATGCTATTTGACAGCATGCCATTAATGTAACATTACTTTGGGTTTCTCCATGTTAACTGTTTTTGAAATGAAACTTAATTGGTTCATGATAATGATACACAATTTGCATGAGGTTTAGAAAAGTGTTAATTGTTTTGAGTGCACCGGTGTAAAAATCAGCCCTGTTTTTTTAAACAATAAATAAGAACATATAACAACCTCAGTAATAACATGATATTCTTGAACATCACATTCATTAGTATTAATACCTGTTGCGACTGAGCCTACAACTGGCTTTGAGGTCACGTTGCCGTGCATGGTAACCAGGGTAACAGTGTACCGCCTGGAGGGCAGGAGACCAGTGAGTGTGATTCTGGTTTTGGACCCGTCTAGAGCAATCTCAGAATCATCGCTAGAGTCCTGAGCACTGTAGTTCAAGATGAATGCGTCAGCAGGCGGAGCCGGTGCACTCCATGCCACAGTCAATGAATCAGAAGTGACATCGGAGAAGAAGAGCTGTGTAATAGGGCGGAACCCTGAAATTGAATGACAACAACTATATTATAAAAGGCTGGCTCCTCTGATCAAAGATGTTTTAGTTGATTGGCACATCCTCACAGGAATGAGGAAAGAAGAGTACAAGAATGAAGAACAATGAGATGATCAGATGAAGTTTGCAGAAAAGGTGCAGCCAGTTAGTAGATATCAAGCGACTGATGGAAACTGGATGAAGGAAAGTGGAAAATGGTGATGGGATATGATAAAATCTTGATGGTGTTGATGCGGGCGAGCAAAAACAAGTGTGTGATAACGACAAAGACGAAATGCATAAGGAAGATAGAGTCTGAAGAGTTAAATACAAAATGAAGTGAAGCAGAGTTTGAGGCATTCTCAAAACCCCGGGGGCTTGTAGCTGCAGGGCGTTCTAGAAAGTTTGTGAAAGAAATATTAAATTAAATTTGATAAAATTAGCACTGTTAACTTAATGTGTTAACGTAGTGCATTCATTAAAAATAATGGAATTAAAAACCAGAATTAATCATGCCATTATGTAAATCCCATAAAACGGGATTTCTTTTTTCCCCACTACTGGAACAATTCAAAGTGCCATTTTCATACCGAGAGCAGACAGCGCTACTCAAAAACAGCTGGACAGAGCGCAAAATGAATCCAGAAAGAGAATGAGATAGAAAACAGAGGTTGTACAACATGCTATCATAAAAATTTGGCATTCAAGTTATGATGCAACAGCCAAAGATTTTAATTTGCATGTAATTTTGCATACAAGAACAATTGCGTGCGTGTGTGTGTGTGTGTATTTTTTCTTTTCACTTTAAATGTACAGTAAAATGAATTTACTGTATTCATTTAAACAAAAATTATTGACTGAAGATTAATTTCGTACATTTTTATGGCTATAAATCAATTACACGATTTTACCACTAGTGGATAATGGTGATAATATATGATTAAATCTTGATGCTGATGTAAATGTGTTGATGTGCCATGAAAAAGCAACTGAGTGATGAAGACAAAATGTTGTAGAAATGCATAAAGAAGAAGAGCAAAACGATTGAATACATCTATTTCGCTGATATAGGGTTGGGAGTAAATGAAAGATGATTAGAAGCAACTTCAAATGAGCCTGCTTGAAAAAAGCTACAGGAGCCGCTGTATCCTCTTTGCACATGGTTAACAATGAATTAAAGGTCTTACATCCACCCCGTCCTGAATCCTCATGCAATTATCCAAGAGATTAGTGATATTTCTGGCCAAAACTGACATGACATGTCACGAGGCGGTGATGAGGCAATGCTTTAGCTGCTCAACAGTGATTCCAGTACTCCTTTTCCCAAAAGATCAAATTACCTGTGAAGGCATCAATAGTAGCTGCAGTGCTCTGCTGTCGGCCTCTCTGTGCTGCAACTGTAATGGTGTACTCTGTGCCCGGCTCTAGACTTGTCAGTGTGGTGGTGTTGACGTCCTTGGGCACCATCAGCTCAGTTGTAACGCCAGTTGAGGAAGTGTAGGTCACCCTATAGTGATCAATAGGCCCCTGCACTGTGCCCCACAACAGGGTGATGGTGTTGTCAGTGGAGGCTGTGACGGTCAAATCCAAGGGGACATCCAGACCTAACAATCAGAGTAATGGGAATATTAAGCTGTGTGGTTCAGTAAGCCTTATCACAAACAAACATTATATATCAGTTCTGCTAGCACAAACAGGTTTGCTCAGAGTCAGCAGCAGGAATACAAACTATAAATTTATTTCCCTGTGATCTGGCAACGGCAGGCCTATAATCTTATCCTTTACCCGTTCTGGCATTCATCGTTGCTGGGGTGCTTTGGTTGGCACCTAGAACTGCTGAAATTCCTATGCCATACTCTGTGCCAGGCAGTAAATCTAAAGAGGAGAGAAAGTGAAATAGCAAAAGATAGGCAGGGATTCAAATAAAAAGGGCAATACATTATGCACATAAGCAATATGTTTTGCTGTCGTTAAATACGTAGTTGTTTGTAAATATAGATTTGTGGGAGCTTACAATAAGTTCTCATTATGAACTGAGTGAAATATCTTTATGTGACTTGCACATAGAGGTGAGAAACCAAAAACAAATTCAATACTTATTATCACAAGTGTTGCTTACTTGCACAAAAGCTGTTCAAATTTGGAAGATAGATGTAGAAAGGGAACCTAGACTGAGGATTTAAGATCTTCAAGCTGGTCATAAAGTCAAAACTTTCTATGTTAAAATAAACTTATCAAAAAGATTACACATGCAAATCAAAAATACTGTACAAAATGTACAACAAAATGTACTTCACCTATATCTCAACTCAATGTAGTGACAAAGCTTTATACATACATTATATATTAATATATTTAAAATGTTAGGATTAATGTGACTGTTTAAAATAATATAATTGTAAAATATAATTGTTTTTATTTGTAAATTTGAAAAGGTTGGGTTTGAGTTTACCAGTGAGAGTCGTTTTGGTGGTGGCACCATCGTTGAGTGGGACGATGACTTTGTCATACTGATCTCCAGCCAGTGTGCTGTAAACCACTCTGTAGCCTTCCACATCTGCCTCGCTATTGTCCCATTCCAGCTCCAGGCTAGTGGAAGTTTTCGACAGCACTCTCAGGTTCTTTGGTGCATCAATTTCTAAAACACAATCAATATTGTACCGCTCATTTAGATGGATAACAGATTTTCTTAAATATTTCTGGAATCGAATATAAATGTTTACTTCTGTGAAGCAGGCTTATTGCATTTAAAGGTGTCAGTTTAGCTAAAATAAAGAATGTGAAAATCCAAAGTGAATGGTCAAAGATAATTCACACAGTCAGAACTGCTTTTCTTTACCTGTGGTAAACTCTGTGGAAATGGCTCCACTCTCAGTTCCATTCCAGACTCCACTGACTAATACTTCATACGTGGATCCAGGCCTCAGGACTTGGAGTGAGTACTGGCTCAGAGTAGGCTGGAGGCGAAAGGTGGTCTTTGGTCCGTCCACCCCTACCAGCCCATATCGTAATATAATCTGATCCACTTTAGCCTTGGGTGAGCTCCATTCCACAAAGGCAACCGTGTCTGAGATGTCTCGTACAATAAGCTGTGTTGGCCCATCGATCACTGATGGAAAAAAAACATAAGACAACATCACTGATATTACAACAGTTAGAGCTTCTCAATATGCTAGAATGGTTTGCAACCGGGGTGTCCATACAAACATAGAGAAGATATAGAAAACATACATTTCCTTTTAAATTCGGACTTTTTAAACAATTAAAAAACTAAGCATTGTATAATCGAAAAATATTAATGCAGCAACTAAAAATGATACTGAAAAAATGTAGAAGGTTCTTGGCTTTGTAAAGGTTTAATACCCTTAATATAGAAGTTATAAAAGTTTCTCTAACATGATAACATAGGAACTTTTTTTTTAGGTAATTTGCACCAAAGGGTGTTTATTTAATGAACTATTATTTGACAAAAAAAAAGATGACAGTCTGGATGAATAAATCCTGTGATTAATGATGGACATAAAAAGCATCCGTTTTTGTACCATTAACTACCAATAAAGTTAAAATACATATGAAAAAAATGTGAATTAGCTTGAAGCGTATTTTTCCACAGAAAAACATAGCCCTGAGCCATAGACCTAACAGGATTCAGAGTGAAAAATACCCACAAAAATATAACCAATTTTTCTATATTTTATCTATTATATCATTATAATTTCACAAAGGTAATGGTGCAGGGTCAAAAGTGAAGCTATATATATATATATATATATATATATATATATATATATATATATATATATATATATATATATATATATATATAAAGAAAGTGCAATGTTGTGGGAATGTGAAGAACCTGATAACGCTGAATTTGCAAGTTAAGCTTGAACTTTAAATATAGTGAACTGTGACTGTGTCTGATTGAAAAGGTGAGGTGTGTAATTTATGTGGCACAAAAAGTACCAGAGGAAATTGCAAAAATACCCCCACCCCAACCCCACCTCCAACCAGGAACGCATTGTAATGCCTGCCTCCATCTACTATAACAGCTGCTCAGTTCACCTTGGCTTGAACATTCACATATTAGAAGTGCATTGTTTCTTGGAAAAAATAACTACTTTGTCAGAAATTTTATAACATCAGAATACATATATTGGCTGTCAGTTCAGCATGATGTTTTTAAGGTATTGTTATAGCTCGTGCTAAGCAGCCAAACACTGAATCTTGGGACAAATGCCACTGGTTGAGCCAGAAGCTGAACAACTCAAACCAAACAATATTTTTAAACTTAGAGCCGCAGCATTTACCTCAAGTCTTATTATCTGCCAATATATAATACTACTGAAAAATTACATACTTCACCTTTAAGTTATCTCTGGTTTCAAGTACAGTACATGAGAAAGAAAGAAAGCATCAATAATATTCACCAGCAGGCAGTCCCGCTGCAAACCCCGCACTCAAGCGACTGAATCAAGAGGCCATGCTGAGTCTCCAACAGCTCTTTTAATAAGACACTAACTGACTGTGTGAATAATTAACCTGCTTCTTTATATAGGGCAACATGACCATCTGCCTCAGAAACAGGTATTGTGAAGGAAGATGAACATCTCTGGTACTTCTGACCTCAAGAGTTCAGCTCATCTCCGACCTCGACCTCATTCTGCTGTGATATGCAAAATGCTACTAATTGGACCAGGTGAGACTGCGCTGAATCCCACGTTTACCTTTCTAAAAAGTAGCCTACAACATATATTGCGCATAATGCCACTGTGACTCCCTAAAGAGCATTACAACTACATAATGCGACCCGTTAATCAAACACGAGGGTTTCGAAGGAACCCCAAGTAAATGAGGAAATTATGTCACCTAAGGTTTACGGGAATATTTACTTTAAGTTCTCCGCACAGCATATTTAATCCACAAGGGTGATTTCTTGGTTTTATTCAGGGCACACCAGCACAGACTCATTTTAAGTCCAGGCACACCAGAGACCAGTCAGTAGATTACTGTTTATTTTTCCCCGAAAATGTTGTATTTTAGCGCTTAAGCATAATTACTGTGAAGCAAACTCATGAGGCGCAGAGCGCACGCTTAGCGAAAGCTCGTCTTCCCGGGCTTTCTCCAGGGATAGATAAATCTTTGCACACATAAATAATTAAGTGACATCAAATTTGTCTTTCTTTATCCAATAAGGTATCCGCAGTGGACGCGTGAAATATTAATGTACTTGCATGCATAATTAATGCCTCTTTAATTATGCTCGACAGTGAGGCCCGTAGAAATTAATGGCGTTTTCACAGCAGACATGCAATTTCAATTGTCCAGGAAAAGTTCAATTGAATCTAATCCTCCTGTCTGTAAGTGACAGAAGAAGAATTCTTGGGTGAAGTTTACATTAAGTGCATAATTGCTGGCAGACTCAGCCATTCATCATAGTGACATTTTCCATTAGCTGAAGCAATGTGACACCTCCTTGCAGTTTATACCTTCCCTGCCCGGCTCGGCCCCTCTCACATGCCATTTGAAAGCTCTGTTTACATACGTGAGTGTACTATATCGCTTGCTGTATGCTTTTCTGCATGTCTTGTCAGACACATTTGCAATAGCGTTTCATTCTGACAACACACTGTCAGCAGACTAACAGTAAAATAACTGTATTCGTAGTATAGTTTGAAGGTGAGCCCTCTGTTCAGCCTCACTGCTGCACTACTGATTTCAGCACCAAGGACAGGGGAAAAACAACAGGACATGGCAGATGGGTGGAGGAAATCACTGCTCAAGCCACTTCCAACTTGTCAGCTCCATCTACAAAAGAGACACTAGTGACTCAGCTGGCTGAGTAACCTGAAGGGAAAAACACTTCATATTGTTCGCTCTTTCATCTTCTCAGCACACAGAAAGCAACGGTAAACTAGATCTCCCTGCACTGCGCAACCGCCCGAGGAGCATTTGTTTGCTTTGCAAACTTTTATGTCTCCATCAGTGATGAAACATTCTGTTCTGCCACTCCACACTAAGAGCATCTACACTGTCTATCACAAAACGTGCTTGCTTGGTGAGCATACATGATTCAGTCAGATAAGGATGGATGATATAAATAAGGCAATATAATATATTACAATATAATATACTACAAATGATTTAATGCTTTAACTTTAATGCTATCAAAAGATTAATTTTGATTAATCACATCCAGTCTAAAACTATATATTTTTTATATGTATACACGTATATGTGAATATACACAGCACACACATTTTAAGTTAACACTAACTTTTGGATGCAAATTATTTTGAGTAATAATTTAACAGTACTAAATAATATAACGTAACATAACAACACTGAGTGTTTTTTAGATATTGTTTCTGTTTGCAAAAGATTAATATAATATAATATAATATAATATAATGAATGGAAACATTTTCAAATAAGTAAAAAACATATTAAAGAGAACCTTTATCAGATTAAGAGGTTTCTAGTATTGCTTTTTTCACGTCATGTTGAAACACAGAGGTACATTTCATGACTGATGACAGACCTCATTCCTAGATAATTAATTACCATACGAATGTGTTAGATTTGTAACAGTAGAGCCATGCAAATTGTTCTTCTGAAACAAATTACTGAACAAAAGGCTTAAGTTGCACTATAGAATCTTACACAGAACTTATTGACTAAAGGTGCAATATACTGTAGGGGTAATGAGAAAATGCATGTATTGGGATGCACAAACCACTCTAGGTAGGTCATTAAAAATCAAAGACATATACAGCAAGTTCAAGAAAAACATGATTGAGTTATTGGAGAATGAAACAGCGAGGCGTGGGTGTTCATATAGATCGGCTGGTGCAGCATGGTGCTAACAATGCCAAGGTCATGAATTTGATTCCCAGGGAACACACATACACTAAGCGTAATACTTGAATGCACAGCAAAATGCTTGGAATAAAAGTCTGTCAAATGCATAAATGTAAATGATTAAGAGGCATACGTGTGACAACGGTTGCGGTGACAGGCTGACTCCTTCCCTGGTCCTTCAAGGCCACCAGGTTGACGGTGTATTCTTCCCCAGGTCGCAGCCCTGTTTGGTGGAATGACGTGATGGTACTGGGTAGTTGTGCTGTCATCCCTCCATCATTGTCCTTTGACATGCACAAGACACAAACACATACGAAAATATCACATTTCACAATTCTGGCATCAGAGTGCAGGCAGGCATGCAGGAACAAACAGTACACCGCTCGAATCAACAGAGATTGTTTTCAGGAGGCAGTCGGCTGTGTAAAAAAAAGAAGCTGCTGGTATTTCATCGTAGATGCATTTCGCCAGATGTTTGATGTATTGAATCAAGCCTTGTTTTTTTCCCAACTCGCTTAGCAGAGCACTTTGAGTTTGATGCATCGCACCCCACAAGACATCAACTAACCTCCCCTGGAATGCTTATGAAATCAAGCAATATCAAAGTGCGAGAGGGTTTCAGATGTGACTGTTCTGAAAAGCCTCTTTCCTTTTGTTCTTTGCCATTGACTCGGTGAACGCACACTTGTCCCTGCCTTCGCATCCATTACGATATTGTGGAAAATCAGTATGGCTCTTATGCTTTGTAGGATTAAATGCGCAGAGGATAGGACTTCCACTTCTAATATGATTTCCCCAGTGGCATACCAGAGTTGGCTCTCATGCTCAGTACTCTTAGCGGATCCTCTCACAGATGGAAGATTGAAGTACACCATGATCCCCCGCCCCTCGACTGTCAGCTTCTTTGTATTCACTTCCTATTCTCCCGAAAGAGGCTTTTGACTTTGTTTCCAAGGTATTTTCTTCGTTTAGTCCAAAAATGAAGGGTTTATGAAACTCACTTTGCCAGGACATAAGCTATGAATTTTGCTGAGAGCTAAAACAGTGGGATGAGACCCAGACTTTCCAGCACGGGACAGAAACTGAACTCTTCAAGGGGTCCTAAAATGTGTGGCTAAGCTCTCAGAACTGACTGCAAATAGATTTGCCAAATCATCTCCTGGCTGAAGGAAATCCTTTGTGTGAACCATTTAAGCAAACCATAATCCCCACTTTACCGGTTTCCATTACACACAAGCACACCTCTGATATTTCTTTTGTTGGAAGGGAAGAGTGTGTTTACAGATTCAGTGGCTCGGTCTTAATACTACCAAACGAAATAAACAAGGCCTCAGGGGCTCTGATGCGTATTTGTTATTATACATAGGGAGAGATGTTTCACCTCGATGTGAAATGACAGGTATGTTGCACAGGAGACATGCTGTTTTGCATACGGCGATGTCTCCCACAGCTATTTCATAATGAGGCGCCAAGCACAAGCTCCACATTTTGCTGGCATGCAGGACCTGGACGTTTTTCTTCTTCCTGTGCGGGTGCAGAATGCACATGCTGAAAATGTTTTGTCCTTTCTCCAGATGGAACATTTGAAAGGGGATTAGTGGGAACATCTCTGCCTGGATGTATTGTGCTTCTGCCATGATGCAGAATAATTCTCTTTCAAACAAGGACAGATTGACATTTATCATGCTGAGAGGCACCTGTCAGAAACCGAATCATCTTTGGCTTCAAAAACCATTCATTTATCAGCTGTGCACAGATGTCTGTCAAAGCCTTACATAGCAGTTTTCTTGTTTACTGTTGTGGAAATACAATGCGGTGGATGTTAAAGTCCACGAATGCTACCAGATTTTAGAACCTTAGTGTTGTTATGCCAGAAGCTACGGCAGGGGCAGAATCAAATGAAGTGTGACCTTCTAAGGAAACCTTACCTTGGGAATGAAGCTTATTTCCCAACCATCAAACAAGTAGTCTAAGGGTTGCCACTGAACCTCCACAGATGTCTCCATGATGGATTTGAAGAGTAAACCGTCTGGATTTGAGAGATCTAAAAGGTACAGATTGATGCATTATTGGCCTCCATCCTGTGTGTGTGTTCAATAAATCAACATTTTTCTCAGCCAAGGTGAATCTTTACTCTCTGCTTTTAGCTCTGTAAAAAGAGAGCAGTGGATGCAGAGAGGTTCACTTTGTGGACAAATTCAGGATTATTTTAGTTTTCCCAGATATTTTAAACATGCAATGTATCTTAAATCAGTTTACATTTATTGTATAAAGGATGTAGTCGGGAAACCTGAAGAATAGAAGTCAGGAAATAGCATTACAGTCATTTCACAGTGCACACAAGTGCACCTCCAACCTTTTCAGTGTCAACAATAGTAAGAGCCTTCAGAGAATTTGTAAATAATATCATGGAAATAGCAATAAAACGATGCTAGAAGTGTTGGATGTATATGACATAAAGGTTTGTAAGGAAGTGAAAATGTACAATAAATAGTACTAAATATACTTACACAGTAGTCTTTGCCGATCTTCTTATAACTAACCTAACTAAACTACTTTCAAGCTGTTAAAAGACATTAACGCTCTCATTTTAATTGATCAAAACATATATAATACTTTTTCCACAAAATATCAAGCAGCATAATCTTTTTTCTAACATCTATAGGAATAAGCAGCATTTTAGAGTAAAAACAGTTTACAAAGAATTTACGAAGAATCATGACACTTAAGACCAGAGTACTGCCATCACAGAAATAATTACATTACATAATATAGAAAAATAAAAAAAAAGAGTTATTGTAAATTGTTATAGAATTTCACAGTATCTGTCTCTTTTCTCTTTATTTTCTTTGCTTTCTCTCTCTATTCATTCCCTCCTTGCAATGTGTTTTCCTGTTGATAACTGCACAGGATTTTGGCTATTGCAAACATATCCTTCAATTGCAGAAAATGGACAATAATGTTCAGCATTAGTCTCTCGTCTTTGTTACATTACAGAAATTATGGCTCCACTAGTTGAATATCTCAGAAGTCTAAGCAAATCCTCGATGTCTGCCAGATGCCATATGCAAATAGCAATTTCTTTCAAATTCATTAAGTTCCAATTATCTTCGTTATTATCTCTGAATTACCTGCAAAAATGTAAGAGACAGCAGGCCAGTCAGTGGTGCTTTATGATTGTCTATAGAATGCCCAACTGGCTTTTCTCAAATAATGGAATGTTTGTTATGATGTGTTCTATTCTAGGCTGAGGCATTTTGCTCAAGGCTGACAGGCAGTGACTGCATACGAAAGGCCCTCTAGCATTTTGCCAATCTGGCACTGTTACTCACCAGGTGGTGGGTGTCTAATCATATCCTGTTGGCAAAGACAGCCAGTTGTTCCTCTGAAGAACTAACATGAGGTATGTGTGTGAGTGTGTGTGTGTAAATGGGACTGTGAAGGAGCGTGTAATCTCTCATCCAGGTCTATTAAACCCGGGTCATGCTTGGGTAACAATGATGCACTTACAATGAAAATGTCACATTCAAGATCTATGCAAAACAACTCAGACATTTCAATAGAAAGAAATAGCCTTATCTGACCAAACCACCAATGCTATTTGAATAAAAGAGCTCTCAAGAGAGAAATGCACTCACAGGTGGAGACTAAGGTGTTCATTGGGGCACTTATGATGTTGTCGATCACCGCATACACATTGATGTTGTACTCCAGACCCGGCTCCAACCCTTTGATGGTGGTGTTGGTAACATTTCCTGGGACTCTGATCTCCAGTTGGACTCCTCCAGGGGTTGTGGGGGCGAAAGTGATGAGATAGTCTGTCAGGATTACAGGTCCCTCCCATTCCAGATCAATGGTGTTCTCTGACACCCCCCGAACTCGCAGATTCATAGGAGGTGACACTGCGTGTAAAAAGGCAGACAATATCACATGAATATGAATTATTCTAATCAAAAAGCAATCATTCTGAGGAGACAGGCATGAAAAATTCTCTGATGTGATCTAAAGCAAATCACACTGCAAGCATTTTACAATGTTTGTTCATAGATAACTTTTTAATAGAGATGATTAGATAGATAGATAGATAGATAGATAGATAGATAGATAGATAGATAGATAGATAGATAGATAGATAGCCACATCTAGCATTGTCTGACACTGGGGTTCTGCTATGTAGTGAACTTAAAAAGTTAGAAAATGTAGCTACTTATAAAATGAGCTTGGAGAATCCCATTTGGACTACCCAAGAGAGTAAGAAACAACCCGGGTCTCCGGAACACATGAGACTTCTTCCTGATACTGGGCTCATAGGAGTAGCCATAAGTGGCCCCCAGGGAATTACTAAGGACTTGAGAAAGCAATTCAGCTTCTTCCACACGAACAGGACAGACTGGCGTTCCTTCTGGTCTCCCTCTACAACAGACCCCTCAAAAAAGAGAAAAAACGTCCCAGGGTGCATACTTAGCAAAATTTATCACTCTAGCATCTGTGCTTTTCACCCATATCTAGCTGCCAAGTTCAGTATTTTCAAGGAGGAACAAGAATCCAGGAAGCGGAGCAGATATAGTCTTAGACAAAAAGGGAGCAATGGCCTTTCCAACTGGATGCTTCTCAGTTTCCACGTCTCACAAGAAAGTCTTATCACTTACAAACTTACAAACTTGGATATGTGTGTGTGTGTGTGCTGTGAATTGACTATTTTTTAAATTTCATTCGGCACAGTATCATGAATTCTAACAGCAATTCCTCAATCCATTCAAACTAGATTCATTCTCAGTTTTGTATGTGCATTAGTATTGGCAGCCCTGCTTGTCTAGATTATCGATTGCCATGTACTGAGCAACAATATGTCAACTAACAGTCTTTTAGAATAACTTAAAGACTATGTTTTGGCGAAGTGTGTGGAGTATAATTTGCTATTTCTTATTTCATGATTACTTTTGTAGTAGAAAGACTTGTTAAAAGCAGGTGTAGTTGTATGTTTTGAGGCAGAGCAATTTAATTCCTTGATGAAAAGAAAATATCCGCTGATTAGAAAAATCGTCATTGTCAAAGGAAGACATTTCACATATCATTTCATTTTAAGCTATTTGAAGATTTCAGAAAGGAACTTCTCATCACATCTTATTTTCCTTCATTACTTCCCCCCATTGCTACCTGTTTGCAAAGTACTTTTTGCTTACGTTTTCATCGGCCTAATGAAACGAGAAAATTGGATAGAGTAACTGAAAGAAAAGCCATATCCTAATTCATTCCCTTGATAATATGAAGACCTAAGAGAGCAGAGAATCTTCAGAAGCTGTGTAGAGAGTAATAATTGAGCAGCCACTCGCTGTATTCCACCACCTCTCGCACACAACACCCAACTATTTTCTCCTAATTGCAATGAAATAAGCAATTTTGCCTCCACTCAGTCTTGCAGAAAATGAGAGGGAGAGAACTGGGCTGGTAATATGATTTGCCCTTCCCTCTCCCACTCGTGAGATGACAGCTGTCTTCAGAGATGTGGGGTTTCGCCAGCCTTTTCCACGAACTAGCTGTGAACCTGGGTAAGTGTGAGGGAGAAATTGCTTCGGCCTGGTTAATATGACACATCTTCCCCAGTGAATGTGACTTTTGACAAATGAATGGTGTTACGCTGTGAGTTGTCACCAATTTTACAGCCATGACTGCAGGAGCGGGGGGCCTACCATGGGGTTTAGCATCTGTCGTGTGTGCCGGTAACTGGGGATTCGGTTACTGCTCTTCCCAGAGAGGATTTATATTGGAAAGAAAATATAACGGTTGCACCTCACTTAATAAAGTGGCTTGTTTATCTGCAATTGCCTTAAACACTTTGAGCTATGAAAATGATGTTTGTATTTTCTCAAACGAGCTGTTTTTATAGCTTAATTTCTTCTTTGATGGATTTTAAATGCTTAAAGAACACCAAGCAAGTCAGACATTAAATATTCGCTTGGAATGTATAAAACAAAATATGGGAATTATCCAGCACAAACTCATTTTCTTGAGCAATGGTTAAGTGCGTTTAATATGCCAATATAGCAAGCTGCAACAATGTTAAAACAATGAAAAAAAATACTGTGTATATATGGGTATATATATATATATATATATATATATATATATATATATATATATATATATATATATATATATATATATATATATATATATATATATATATTGAGATTTCATAATTTAGCTACAAATTGTAATAGTTATTATTATCATTATCATGTAAATTACAAATCTAATTGCAAATTCTAAGAAAATAGATGTACTGTTTTCTTACAGGACAAAATATAGTTCAATTTATGGATAATAGAAAAACAGTGGCCTTAAGCAGACTTTAAGTATACTAAAAGTACAATTGCAGGGTATTTAATTACTAAGTTCATAAATATATAAGTGTATTTGTATCACACTTAGCAGGAAAGTTTTATTTATATACATTTTAAATCATGTTTTGACTTTTTTATGTTAGTATATGCATTTTAAGTAGAATTAAATACTGAAAAATAAAAGAATTATTTTTTTGTATATAATAATAAAACCACCAGTAGGCAACAACATTCATTCATTAATTCATTCAACTGATTTGTTCAAAGTGCTGCAACGTAAAGCCGATTAAGGTACTTAACTGTTATGAAAAGAAACAATTAATATATGAAATATAATCGAATGTGATGTCATACATCATGTGTGTGACATTTCTGGGTAATTTCTGGCATTATTGGAACAACTTATTTTGTGCACTTCATTTGTACTTAAGTAGTGCTGAAGACCATCTAAAGACATACTGAAATATATTTGATTGTGCTAATGTGGAACTATTGCAAGTATATCTCAAGTATCACTATCTTGCATTCAAAATCATCGATTATGACAATAAAACAAATTTTAGGCTTAATATTAAGAAATATGCATTGTGCACAAATAGCCATTTATGAGTAAATATGTAATAGATTTGAACTTTACTTAATATGAACTAGTATAATAGTTAACTAGTATATTCAATGCATTTCTCATTTAACGTAATAATGACTTTAACGTTTGGGGGGAATTTTCTCAGCCAAAACTGATGTGCAATTAATTTGCCATTACTTAGACTGCTTCATTTGCACATCATGTAATTAATTACATTAAAAAAAAAATAACTTGACAGCCCTAGCAATAACTCTAAAATATACAAGGAATAAATGTCTGAAACCATGTCTAAACCAAGTCATGTCTACAAATTTTCTGGCAACAAGAACTACAAGGGTGTTTTTACACATTGAACACTGACCTGAAGCGCAGTCGTCTCCTGTATATCCCTCTTGACAGGCACAGAAACCATCCTTACACACCCCTTTCTGGCTGCAGTTATTAGCACAGAAGATGAGAGAGCAGTCTTCCCCCAGGAAGCCGGGTCGGCACTGGCAGGTTCCGTTCACGCAGGTTCCTTGATCTGAGCAGTCGTTCAGACATCTTCCCAGCGAGCAGTCCTCTCCAGCAAAGGCTTCCTCACAAACACACTCGCCATCAATGCACAACCCCCTGTCAGAGCAATCACCTGGACATCGAGGCTCTGAGCAGTTCTCACCGCCAAAGTTACGGTCGCATACACACTCGCCTTCGATGCAAATGCCCTGGCCGGAGCAGTCATCTGGGCAGCGGGGTTCAGAGCAGTTCTTGCCAATCCATCCTTCTTCGCAAACACACCCGCAAACCTCCATACTGAAAGTACCATGGCCACACTGAGGGACGAAGTCCAAGCGACCTAAGATTGAACAAATATGTCGAAGTTAATTAAGAAAATTAACATTTGTGTCATCAATTACTCACCCTAACATCATGGAGAAATTGGCAACTGTTAACAGTGTGGCTGAATAAGTCATTCAGAAAGGCTTTTTGACCTAAGTCAACTAACAATCAGACTCTAAAATTTAAATGGACAGTTCACTCTATAAAATCTGTCATTTACTTATTACTCACCCTGATGTTTTTCCCCTTTTCTGCTAAACACGTATTTCGATAGCTAAGTGTAACATAACCAGACCTCCAGGTTTATGTCTGAAGGTGTCATTTTAGCGTTCATTGTCCATGGCTAAATCATACCCAAACAACCAATTATACCCCTTCTCTAAATGTGCATACTATTCACCCTATCTGTAAATTATAAGTAAATAAGTAAATATAATTATAAGTAAATTACTAATATCACATATATTAGCATGCACATTGAGATGCAGGGATAGTTTGTTTCGTTCAGCATCACATTTGGGTCAAAATGTCACGACAATAACAGAGCAGATGTATTTTAAAGATTCTGCGCCACAAACTTTAAATATTTCACATACTTTTGAAAATCCAGTGTTTAGTTGATCCTGATAAGCACAGATGTAAACACAACGGCTTTCTTCTTTCGCGAGGGAGTCTGAGGTCACAGCATCTTTGTTTCCAGGCAAAATGTTAAAGAACATGACACATTCGTCTGCCGGATATCCTGCAGCCTATAATTTAACGAATCATTTGAAGACTCTGAAACTACTGTTTTTTTTCTCAGATAAGTGTACCATATGCATCAGACGTTTAGCCAACGGTCTGTTTGAATTACATATGAGGCTTGAGACGTTCATTCTATTAAGCACACGTACGCATATTCGAGAAACATTTAAGATGGTTTCTCAGCAGCATTTTATAAATGAGGCCTCAGGTGTAAATAAACTAAATGCTTTCGAGACATTTAAAACTGATCGCTCAAACCACTTCACGAGGTGGTCAGGTCCTCATTCCAAACAAAATTACACTTTTGTTGTTGGATTGATTGTTGAAACCAAATTTTACTCCTTCAAAAATATTAAAGCAATCAATGCGTAACAGCTTGTTGTGGGTTATATGATATGTTCATCGCTTATGCATCGCCACAGATGACTACCACAGTATCTCTTCAGCAACATGACACAAATGTAACTAAAGATGCACACAAGTGCTGATGCTACAATCTCTCCTGTTGCGATCTTTGTTCTTGAAATTAGCTGATAATGAATAAAATAGCATGAAATACAGCACATATCTGTTTTTGATATATAGAATTGCATATAGAATGGGAATTGAATACTGGATTTATAATTTGAAAATCTACATTCTTCAAAATATCTTCTTTGGTTTTCAGCAAATAATAAAAAAAAATCCAACATGTTTGGAGCAACTTGAGGGTGAGTAAATGACATCATTTTGGGTGAACTATCCCTTTAAGTAGCTTTATAAAACTTAAATTGCAGACTGTTTCTCACACAAAGCTATCATTATGCGTTCTGACCACTTTTATTGTAATTCGTTTTATTAGTGTTGTTTTCTGTCATTTTGGAATTCATTTTCAGTATCCTGGACACTCTGTAAAACATATCCCTAAAAAATGACTGCATTTTCTTAACAGGAAACCAAGTGGAATAGATTTGGAACAAAATGTTGGTGAGAAAATAATGACAAAATTCACACTGGGTGAGCTATTCCTTTAATTTCCATCAGGTTTTACTAAAATTAACCTTCCATAAAAAATAAATAAATATATATAAAAAAATAATAATTCTGAGGCAATATCTTGCAATCGCATTAGCTCCAGCACATGTAGCCTGGTTTGATTCAGCAAACAGAGGACTTATCAAAGGCTTGAGGGGAAGACCTCTCCAGCAGCAGTGCTGTAATTAATCTAGTTCACAATCTAACCTCATTTGTATAGCTTAATATGACTTTCCCTTTACTACTGCAGTGTTTCAGCTGTTTTTAGCTGCCCTGGAGGGGCTCCACAGCCAAGGTTTGCAGGTGTGAATCCACTCGAGGGCCCCTTTGAGACGTTAAACAAGCACAACAGTACCACCGTCCACAGTTTTGTTGTCCCTATGGGTCAATGCACAATATAGCTTCTACTTCACTTAGCACCGCAGTCACATCATAACCGACAGAAGGACCAGGATGCACTTTTGTTTCATCCAGCGGGTACAACAAAGCAAAAGCCACTTGAAATGGATTCAAGATTAAAGAAGATGAGTTTGATTAATCCATTATAAAACATCAAGGGGAGGTAGATACACAGTCTGCATGTAATACATCCATGCTATTCGATTATGAATATTTATCTACAGCAGAACATATTAACTCTTTCATACGAGATGAAAAAGGATCTATGGGTGAGACAACTATTGGAAGATAATCCAGTTCAGTTGCCTTTTTAATGTTAACATCTACAAGAAAAGAACAAGAAAAAATATTAGGGGTAGAAACTGAAAAAAAAATTTTTTTTTACCACTTCCAGTGAATGATTCTTAGATGATATTTCACCAATTTAGCGCTATTTCAATATAACTGAGAAGCAAGTTTTTAATTCAAATTAGTCAGCTGAAATTTTTAAGATTAACTTAGATCAAAGAGAAAAGTGAGAGAAAGATTGAAAAGTGATTTTCTTTTTTTTATTGTCAATATAGCTGATTAATACCCTCTGTTTACCTATTTTGCACATATATGTAATCCAAAAGCCTATGATAAAATAATTTCACAACTTTTCATAGATTTGGGCTTGGGAAGTGTTTATCAAGGCTGCATTTATTCAATCAAAAATACAGAAAAAATAAATGTTTTCTTATTTTCACATATTATATGTCATTTATTAAGTATAGTTAAAAGTATAGTAGTATAGCAGTAGTAAGTATAGTTTCTGTATACTGACATATCGCTCAAAACTTGCTGCATAAAACTTATAATAAAACCTTTTTGCTACTTGTGCACAATTTCTTATTATAATAAGCCTAAAATGGTTTTAATGTTACTATTCATGAGGATATTATTATCTTTGAATAACATCGGTATTTGAATGCAAGATTTAAAGCGTACTTAAAGTATGCTTGTATTAGTTCCGCCATAGCACAATCAGAAATACTTCAGTATCTTTTTAGACTTTTTTATTTTACTAAACGTACAATTGCAGGTTGTTTTTAGTAAGTGCATAAATATGCAAATGTATTTGTATAAATATTACGTTTAAATATATTTCCAAAATTCAGTCACTTTTCAGAAAGATAACTATTTAAAAAATATATATAATACTGCTAGATTCGCAAGCAATGCGTATCCACCCCAGTATCTAAAACTTACCCATAACAGAGCTCTCTCCGCAGCAGCTGGAGCTGCACTGCGCTCGAAGCAAGGACACCTCCCTCTCCAGCATCTCAACACGGTTAGCCAGCTGTTCCATAGCAGCAGCCGCGGGACAGGCACAGGCCTGCTTTGGGATATTGATGCGATGGGTGAAGGTCACCTGACTGTCCGAGTCCACTGTCTCTTCTGTGTACTCTGTCGGCATCTTGTCACTCGCAGCTGTAATTTTGTTTGTCCCTGGCCCTGGTACCGTGTCTAGGTCCACTGAACAGAGTGACTCTAGAGGTACATTGATGTTATATACATGATTGAAAATCATGGCCTGGGTCTGGTTGCTAGATGGACCCCCGCCTTCGGGAACCTGTCGCCTCACTCTTGTGGTCTTCACTAGTTTGCTGGTGGGGTTAGGAACAGCTTGAATCCCAAAGAACAGTAAGAGCCAGGCTCACTATTGAGCCTTGTATTGCCATTGTGCACCCCCACATCACAACTCAGGCACTAGAGCGAGATCATCAATTCCACAAATAGACCTCTGATTGGCACTGTGAACAAAAAGAGACCGTTTTAGCACTAGAGAACAGGAAAGAAAATAGCAGATCTTAACAATAGCAATATTTTTACTGGCCTCGACATAAATATATATGGTGGCGTCAATTGCACTGATAGGTTAATCAGCCAATCTCAGAAATGAAGAGAACATGATAGACTGGCAGTCATAAGATTGACAGGTCATTGAGCCAATCGTGACACTGCCTTCTCTCATGTGACTTTTCACCTGAATTTTGTTAAAGTAAAGCGAGACCAAAATAAGTGCTGTCAAACTCTGGTATTGTTGTAAGACAGTAAAAGTTTTCCAATCCTTAAATTATAAAAATAGCTTCTGTTAACTGAAATCAAGCCCAAAACACAATATAACAATTAAACCCTAACTTTCCTTGCCAACTAACTAAACTAACTACAGAAAAAAAGATGTTTAGTTTTAAAGGGTTACTTCACCCAAAATGAAAATTAGCCTGCTTTTCACTCACATCCTAGGTGTATGTGACTTTCTTTTTTCAGACAAATCTAATCAGAGTTATATTAAAAATGGCCTTTTAGATGTAAAATAAAATGTGCATATTCATAATTATGAATAAAGGCCTCTTATAATGAATACATGTGTTTTTTAAGATAAATATCTCACATTGATCCCCACTTTAAGACTTTTAATATAATTCCAGTTTGTCTAGATTCACCTGAAAGAAGAAAGTCACATACTCCAAGGATGCTTCAAGGGTGAGTAAAACACAGGCTAACTAACCCGTAACAATGAAATATATAAAAGCTAATAAATATAATAAATATAACAATAGTATATAAGCAATTATAAAACTGTTAGACAGAGTTTCATACAGTTTTGCCTGTCCGATTTATCCCTCAGAGACAACAGTCTGCTATAAAATATTATAATTTGTAGTTAATGCTTTCAGTACTATGAAGTAATTCTTGCAATTTCATCAAATTTTGACAATGTTTGTTTGGTGACATAAAGCAGCATAATCAGTCTTGAATAATCCAATTGTTTCTGTGAAGTGCAGCACTTATCAGCTCATCCGAAGTGTCTCACACCAGCCTCATTTCATCAGACCCTTTTTACCGTTGAGCCCTGAATAAGCAGAGCTGCTGTTAATTTCATATTTTGCGCTGAAATTACTTACTAAAAATCGCAGACATTATATCGATAAGCTTCCCCTACAGCACGAGAGACATTTGAGCAGTTCGACTGGGAATTTTGTTGATACGATTCAGTTCAGTGAATCAGTAGAGACCTATGTATGGAATTTTCTTTAAATCTTCCTTAATCCCTTATCAGCAACAGAACTCAGGACAAGAGCAAACTGTAAAATGAATCACTGAGTCAGACTGACACCTGGGCTTTTGGGCTATGGTCAGAGTGATAATCTCCTCTGACATTTTCTATTTTTAATGGACTGGCAGACATAGTCTTCCCTACTGAAGAAACTCTTTTTGTTGCTGCTCAATCAGCTGGATAAAAGTAGGAGACTTTAAAGTGAATGTATAGGGCTCTGTAATTATATCTATAATATGTAGAGAACAAATCATGCATCCATCCAAATCACTTCAATCCTAATCACTTCACTTTAAACTAGAAATCTAAATGGACTTTCATATTAATTACTAAAATCTACTGAATATATGCAACAAAAGAATGAATAGTTAACTATAGGCTTGTGCAGTCATATATTCCTGTCACACTGTGACATCTTATTTCTATCTGTCGGAGCCTGGGGGTGTGTCTAAGCAGGGTGCTCTCATTTTATTTGTTGCACTGGACCCTGGAGCAGGTGGCTTGTTAATTCCGCCTCCATCCTGCCTCTTGTATTATGCGTGGCAAACTTTGCACAGAAGTGGTCTGACATTGCACAACTATTTTCACCCTCATACCTTCTATAGGAATGTATTCTGATGAAAAAAAAAAAAAAAAAATATCTGCTCAGCAACAGAGTCCTCATCACAAATATTAGACAAAAAATCCCAGCTGTGAAATCACAAAGCTTTTGAAGGAGCATTTCACACAAAACGCAGATCCCCCCCTATTCTTAGGCTATCCAAGATGAAGATGAATTTTTCCTTTGCAATAGATTGCTCTCTCAAGAATGTATTCTCTGCAGTGAATGGGTGCCTTCAGAAGGAGAGTCCAAACTGCTGATAAAAGCATTGCAATCCACAGTCGCAGACAAACTCCGATCAATCAGGTAATGTCTTATGAAGCACAAAGTTTTATAGTAAGAAATAAATTCATGATTAAGACAGTAGATGTGTAGATAACTGCTTTTAGCAGCCCATTCTAACGGCACCCATTCTTGCAGAGGATCCTTTGGTTAGCAACAAGTCATGTAATGCTAAATAATGTTTTTTTTTTTTTTTTTCATTTAGACGCCAAAAATGTTTCTCCCTGAAGTGTCGAGCTTTAAAAAAATGTCTTTCCTATGGTCTAGTGTTCTCTCTAATGGACAAGATTAAAGAGACTTCAGAACTACAGTGAGACTACAGACCACTAAAGAGACTGTCACTCTCTCTCTCTCTGTCTCTCTTTCTCTCATAAAGTATTGTTACTTTTTTCGACATGCCGCCTTCAAAGGAGAAGTCAGACCAGGTCATGCAGACAGCTCTGCGTTTCTCCTGTTATAATGGGCGGATGGGAAACTTTTCTTTGACTGGAGATCTTGGCAATGCGAAGCAGCCCATAGCCTTTGAAGAGAATGAGTGCCATCACGCTGAATGACGAAGAGACTCAATTAGGAGAGCTCTCAATTAAATACGACAGGGAAGACCACGGGGCCCTTTTGACTGTGCACTTTCCCCAATTTCCTAATTTACTTTTGAACAGCACATGTATCTTGCTGGGATTTTTCTTTCAGTCACTTAATGGTTGTCCACATGGTAGAACCGCAATCAGAACTGACAGTGCAGTGAATGAAAGGAGTGAAAGGAACGTAACTATAAATTCTGCTTCACAGAATTCTGCTGCACAGCAATAAATCATATTTTAAAATATATGAAAATAGAAAACAATTATTTTGAATGTAGAAATGGGGAGCATAAGACGTATCTTTTAAAAACATTAAAAAAAAAATCCTACCAACCGAGTCA
Organism: Puntigrus tetrazona; assembly: GCF_018831695.1. Taxonomy (NCBI): domain Eukaryota; kingdom Metazoa; phylum Chordata; class Actinopteri; order Cypriniformes; family Cyprinidae; genus Puntigrus; species Puntigrus tetrazona. The sequence goes on along the minus strand of NC_056700.1, from coordinate 16,395,591 downwards.
TTGGTAAAGAAAAAAAAAAAAAAAAAAAAAGTATATATTCGTTTTTTAAAATAGCACTATCAAATGATTAGGTATACACATGCATACAGCATATATTTTGAAAATAATTACATATATTTACATGCATATATTTATAGAATTTATACCATATATAAATGTATTTTTAAACATATTTTTAAATATAAAAAAATTATGAAAAACAAATGTAAAGAAAATGATGCAAAGTATAAACAAATATTACAATAGTATATAAATAATTGTAAAATAACACTTAAATTGATTGACATGTGTATACATTCGTTAAAATGTATACATTCTCCCTGAAAACTAGTAAAAAAAAATATTACAGAGCAAAGCAAATAAACTAAAAAAAAATTATTTTCAAAAACTAATGTTCTGCAAATGTTCTTTTTCTATTGAATGTAGCTGATGCTCTAATTATGTAAAAAATACATGGAGAAAAGAGATGTTATGACTAAGAAAATAACAATTGCGTCATTATTGCCTGAAGTTCACATTAGAAGAGCTGATGTAACCTGTGTTGTATGATCCCTGTTCCTTGGTATTTAAACAACATTATCTGCTTTGTTGTGAAGGCTCTGAAGCTGTTGATTATTAGCACTGACCTCCTTTACAACTAAGATACAGAGAGCTGTGGCTGCCAAACATAATGGAATTATTATAATTTTTGAAGAGACATAAAACTAACAAAGTTAAGAAAAGAATTAGATATTAAGAAAAGATATTAAGAATGCAAAACAATTGTCATTGCAGAAAAGAGGTTCATTTTCTTTCAGTAAAATGGCTTGTTCTTGTTTTTTTTTTTTAACCACCTATACCATCATTGAGATGATGACAAAATAATTTTAGTATTTCAAATCTCTTTCTTCCATTTGGCACATAAAACCATAGAAATATAAATAAACAAATTTTAGATTTTCTTTTTAGTGCACTCGAAAACAAAACTAAATAGCAAGATGAAATGATTTTATTGAGAAGATTGTTTATCAGCTAATGACAAAGGAGCAAAGTAACTACCAGCTGCTCTAACCTGCAGGTGATTAGATCAGTTTAAGCAGTTATTTTCCAGCAGCAACCTTGTGCTGAGATCTTGATGAGCTGCAAGACACATCATCCATTCATCATGCATCCTTCAGAGAACAAAAACACACCACTGATTGAAATGTCAAGGCTGAAATGCATAAATGTATTACATGATATCAGATAATTATGTCTCTTCCAGATGTTCTGGTGATATGACTCCAGCAATGCTATGTAATTTTCAAACAGTAACCTGATGCATGCCCACATGTCTTCAAGGAGTTCTAGTAATTCTCCTGTGTCCTGCAGGACAATTCTCCTATGGTTCAGTAAATGCTTGTTGTGTTCTTAAGCCATGATTTGTTTAGAGAGTAAGCAGGGGACTTTAAAAAACAGAGCGTGCACAGCAGAGTTGTGATAAAGACATGTAGCCCACATGATGTTAGGGCATCAGGAGGTCAACACAAGCATTAACCTCTCCCCAAGATAACAGATGGGAATGTTTGTTGGCTTCGCATTGCATTTGGAAAAAACTTGTTGATAATGGAAAGATAGCAAAGAGCATTACTGCGCACCGTCACTTTAAGAGCTACAGTAAAAGCCTCTAACTGGCCTTAAAGAGTGAAAAAGCCATAATTGATGAAACCGGATAAGATAACTTTGAAACAGCGACAGTTTCTGCTTGACACAGTTTTTGTCGGGAGTGAACACTGCTCATTTTCTGAGCAAAATAAGAGACGCAAGGCTTCAATGAAACCCCCTTTTTTCTCAGCTTTTCAAAATTCAAGAAGTCTGTTTTCTAGTTCACATTAAAATGAGAACAAGGTTTCATGATGTAAACACAAGCGTCTCTGCATCAAAGCAGAGTCAGTGTTTTATCATTCATTTTAAGTGTATTCAGTGGCAGATCCTAGCAGAAACAGTTTTCAGATCAACATTCACTTCTCTGTCACTTACCAAATTTCTCTCGGTTCTGCTTGCTGCTTAAATTAACTGTACAAGCGGGTAACTTTTTATCAGTTGCTGTCTGTTGGCACATACTTAAGTAGTCTGCACATTAAAAAAAAGTGTCTTTATTTGCTAAAAGTTAGTAAAGGTCAAGTTAATTAAATAAAAAGTGCCACTGATACATTTTTACGCAGCTGCAGTTACACTTATAAATAATAAAATAGTTTATTAAATTGTACCTGTTTAGACATTAATGGCTGTGTGTTGAGTTATTTTGAGGGGACAGCAACATTACATTGTTATACAAGCTATACACTCACTACTTCACATTATAGCAAAGTGTAATTTCTTCTGTGTTGTCACATGAAAAGATAAAATATTTACAAAAATGTAAGATGCTGTATATCTCTCTAAGATTTGAACCCAAGACATTTGTCACACATAGAAACTCTCACTATTGTACCAGTGAGCTTTGCAATGTCACCAAGATATAGATTAATTGGATTTTTTTAAAACCGTATATGCTTTATTTATTGGTATTGATGTTTCCATGAAGAATATTTAATATCTACAGAACGTTCCCATCCACGAAAGGTTCTTTAATGTTATATTTAGGTTATTAGAATGTTCTTTACATTAATAAAAGCAGATTTATTAATGGCTAAAAAAAGTTCTTTATGGAAGCTGAAATGGTTTCAGCTGCATGTAGCTGACATGTAGTTACTTTTAGTTAGTAAAATGTCTAAGGTGGACTATTAAAATAGTGTTATTACTGTTGAACTTCTTTTAATCAGACTAACTTTATTACAACATTACAAGTTACCATTTCAGTGCAGTTCCTGGTCTTAAGTCTACTTCTTCCCTCATTTGACAAGTTGTTTTCAGCTGGCCGAAGTGTATCTGGCAGCAGGTTAGTAGAGTCCTTCCTTTATTTCAAGTTCGTCTAATCTAGTATCGCTTTGTCACGTCTGAGAGAACATGAGGAGCAGTTCCCCTAAGAGACAGCTATGCCTCATCCATCTCTTTATCCCTCTCTAGAGAGACCTCTTTTTCTCCCTCTGTCTCTCTTACTTCGACATGTTTTTCTCATATTGCTTCCTGTGGTATCTTCTGCTTGCACTGGCTAGATTGACATGAAGAGATGTCTGTGTTGCCTGTACTAGGAGCAGTCCTATGACTTTGCAGGGTGAGTGTTAGCCTCGGTAAGACACACACACAGGCGGATGGGTGGGGGTTGTGTAACCCCTATTTATGCAGGTTAATGTGCAAACACCTCGACGTGGAGACCGCTGCGCACGCTGGCCTCTGCCTGGCTCACAAATGCCCCTGCAACAGAGCTCAGCCCCGCAACATTACCATTCTATTCTCATTATTCCGACGGTGCCTGCCAAATTGCCTTGTCTTTCAGGATCATTGGACACTGTTCATTTCCAGCACCTGCGACCCAGCGGGTTTTACTTCACAGCTTCCTTCTTGCTCGCACTCCCAGAGTTCCCAAGGCAACGTGGATTTAAGCATGTTGGGACACAAGAAATCGTGTTTAAAGAAAGTATAATGTGAAGGCCACACTCCTTTTCACCAAAAGAGCTGTCAGACGTCTACTTTTTTTTTTTTACTCTGAATTAAGCCTTTGTTATTCCATTATTAAAATAAATAAGCATTATTATTGTATTATCAGTAATAAGCAAGTGTTTTTATTTTTATTTTTTTTCTATCCATTTATTGCCATAAATAAATTAGTTTTAGATAAGTTATTAACTAGATAAGGGTCAAAGGTCAAACATGTGATGTTTGCATCCTTTTAAAGGTCAGTCCATCTTAATTAAAACACATAATTCAATATGTAAACTGACTTATATAAACTGATATATTAATATTCTCAAATATGTGAATTTTTTTTACAAATTACTTGCATCATATATCATATCATATCATATCATATCATATCATATCATATCATATCATATCATATCATCATGTCATGTCATGTCATGTCCATATTGTTCTAAAGCAGGAACAATATGTGGACTTTGAAGAAACAGCTGTGCTTTTGTTTATGGAAGAAGTGTTTCTGTTTATTTTTTTTCAGCTGTCCATTTGTCCTTGCTCTGTTTGCGCCTGCCAATTTCTTGCTTGAGTGAATTGTGAATAGAGAAATGTGTTTGACTTAATTTTATGCTTGAGTTTTCATTTTCATTTCAGAACAAAGTGGGAAACTGTTGAGTTTAGACCTGGCTTGGGTTTAGAGTGATTCATAATAGAAAAAAAAAATATTCAAAAGGTGTGTACTGTCATGCTGGTACAATTCTGAATGTAAAAGGGAAGACTAAAGGTTTTTTCAGCCACTCTTATGAGAATCGGGAGGTAAAAATGCATGTCATCAGACCAAATCCTTCAAGTAAAGGGAGAGAGATGTTCAAAGACTTCATTTACATTCTAGAAGCTCCCTGTGCACAAAAATGTCAATCCAGTCCCTCAATCCACTCAGGCCTCAGAATAATTGCTCATAAAGTGCTCCACTATTCTCAGCATGCAGCGCTGCTAGTTCAAGAAAACCACCATTCAGAGTCAGGCAAAATTCCAAATGGAAGAACTAGCCTGCTTTTCAATTCATGACTTGAAACTGGAATGGAATTGACCACTTCTCACATAATTATGATATGTTATTTTTTCTCAGCTAATTAAATAAAACAGACACTTTGTTATGCTTTTCTGAATCCATGTGTTAGTTCGGGTACATTTTATAGGAAAGTGTTGTTCTAACTGAGTCTACTAAATGACAGGTTAATATAATAGAATACTTAAAATCATATTTTGTAACATATTTAAGTCATACTGAAAAGTTACTAATATGCATACAAAAAATAAATTACGCTTACAACAGACCTTACATTCAAACTTGCATGACACTTTTTAAATCACCACATTTGCTTCCTCATTTCATATTCAAGAACTGGGTTGGAACATTTAAGACATTCTCAGTTGTTCATTCAGTCATTCTCCATTCTGGATAGCACTCAACCCTGCTGTTGCCATTTCAGGCTGCTTTTTCCTCTTGGTTATCTTGAAAATGATGCACAGGTGTTTTTATTTCACTTTTATGCCAAAGGCTGGGTTAGAGTCAAACTCATCATTATGATTTTTGGCAGTCCTGGCACAATTGCACAACCCATTATAACCACAAAATGATAGCTATTCACGAATACAAAGTAAAATTACATTTCTTTGCAGGAGTTTTATGCTTTTTCTGAGTTACATCTTGAATTATTGCATCACGGAGTACAATGAAATTCTTGCTATGTATGTAGCAATCGTGCAGAGCGAGTTTGGCAAGATACGAATTAATAAATCTTTCACAACTTTTCTGATACATCCGAAGCTTCTACCACCTCTCAGGCAGAGTGTTTATGGTACTATCACTCCCTTCGTTCTCCCTATAATGTTTCTCGCTCCTATATATCAATAAATCAAATAATTTATCAGCGGCTAAGTTTGACAGGAAGCATAATACCCTCTTCCCTTTAAGTGCAACCCCTCTGAAAGAGCTATTCTCTGCCATCCCTCTAAAGAATATTTACCTTTCATCTTTTTCTCTCACAACCCGCTATTTATTTTACTCCCCAAACCGACAGTTATTGTTGGGCTTTCATAAAAGACAGAAATATCTCTGTTCTAAGATGGACAACAAAACACAAGATAATTTCAGGGAGTATCAGAAAGAGAATGAATTACCTAGAGGTCAAAGAAAACTTGAGTATCTTGATTTTTTTGTATTATCAGTACATTCAGTCACATCTAATGTAGTAGCACTGCTTTGCCACGTTTACATGATTTGAAATGTGGTTTTATTGTGTGTCCTTGTTCAGGGGTGATTTTTCCCTCTTTTATGCTGCATATATCAGATTTCAACCAAAATGGCATATTTACAGCCCTGCTACATAAGATCTGATAGGAAAAACTTTATATAATTTCACTGGAGAAACCATATCTGGCAGAACTGATCTGATTTCCGATATACTGTATATTATACAGTTGAGGTTTTTAAGTAAACATATTGTTGTGGATTTAGATTTAAAAGAAACTCATGAAATTCATAAAATGACTTCTTAAGATATGATATCTCTCAGAGATATGGTTTCTCCAGTGAAATTATATATTTTTTTTAGTATATTCTATTATTATATGTATGGTATGTTAGACAAATAAATGCATATTACTGTAACTGCATCATCTATAACATTTAGTTATATAAAATCCTTTTTTATATATTTATTTCAGTGATATTTCACAATATTTCAGTTTTTATTACATTTTTAAACAAATAAACATAACCTTGGTGAGCATATGAGATATAGATATGACGTTGGTGAGGGTAGATAGATCCTTGATAAAGATTGTGGATGCCAGAGAAGCACATTTGGGACATAAACATTCTTTTAGAAATGTAATGGCTCAGCGAAGGTCCAAATATTCACAAACCTTTTGTTCTCAACACCAAACAAACTTAAGTCTTTGATCTCTCTAACACATAAACAGTCTTTGTATAGCTGTGGTTGTGTAAGCTGTCAGAAGAGATAAGGTTGTAACATAAAGCATAAGGAAAAAGACAGGACTGTCCCGGATGGTGTACCTGATCCTGACAGATATTGAGACGCTGATGGATTAGAAGGTAAAATCGGACATGCATTTCAGATTATATGACTCCCACACATTCATTATTGAGTAGCTTGGGTTCAGATTGATCAGGGATCTCGCTGCTGTCTTTCTCAGGTCACTGGATTTCGATCTTCCCCTGAACTCGAAACATGCCTTTCTGAATAACATTACGAAGCCACAGTGTCTCCACTGTCAGTTCTTACGTTTTAAGATATATAGGTATGAAAATGATTAGATTATATCACATTTGTATTATCAGAGACATGGTAAAAACTTGAAAATATCTTCTCAAGCACCAGATTAATAACATAAAAGTATAAAAGCCGGTGGTGAGATACTGTGTTGCAAGTGGCACACTTGATGTGGATGGCGTTGGTCTTGCTAGATTCTATTTAGGGGGCTATAGCTTTCATGTGAGCTTCTATAAAAGTTCTAGAAAAAACTTTTAAAAGCAGGAAACAGGAAAAAAGTTCTGCTTTTCGATCTCTCTTCATGTTTGCCAAAAGGAAAAAAAAAACTTTTTATGTCACAAAATAATGTACGGGAAAAGTAGTGTATCCTTTAGAATTCAGCGTGACACTTATTTTATTGTGGAATAAATCAGTATTTTTGATCAAATTGAAAAGATTCAAAACATCTTATGCAAGATCTCTTACATAAGAAATATAGCATAATCAAGCCTGAAATTTTTTGTATTGTATCATGAGTAACACAGCTAACAAAAATATGTTCTAATGTTCCTATTACGTTATAAACATTCAAAACGTCCAGTTTATTTTTAAACTTTCTTCCCAAAGATTATGCCAATGTTACTTTTGACTGAACATTCTATAACAAGTAGAGCATTAAAAACATTTCAAAGGGCTGAGGGCATCATCTGAAAGGTGCGATGGAAGTTGATTATATATCTCTGTGTTCCGATCGGTGTAATTAAATCACCATGCGCCTGCCATCCTTCATTTCGTTCTTGTTATAGATTAAAGAAGCCATTCTTAGACGACTCGAACTGACTAACTGATCGACAACCATAGGCAGCATGAGCGAGTTATCAGTGTCACCCTAAAATGCGCTCTTATCCACAGAGATCTGTGAACCGGTATCTCTCTTAATTCAAGCCATGCTAATGGCTCATTAATATGAGAGTCATGGGGCTGTCAAAGACATGGCGCAGCACAGAGCTAAAGGACACTAATCCCCATTGATTAGAGCTCTCAGATCAAAGGCTTCCAGCGCTGTCACTTCACCTCTATTCTCCCCTACCCACTCGCGCCGCAATTAGGAGCACTCTCAGCGTTTCATTAAGATGTTAAAAATACCAAGTCGCCTCCCCCTCAAGGGACCTAGTCACTGAGACACATACCGAAATCCTCATTTACCATTGTGAGAAACAAACCGTGGCATCTCCCTGAACATTTCAATCAGGTGGTAAGCCCCACTCACGCCTGCAGTACACAAAAGCAAATGCTGAGTCCTCAGTAACCCTGGACTCTACCACGCTTGCAATGTGTGATAATGAGCTCATCGTCCACCAAGGATGAAAAAAAGTACATTTAATTAGCAAGAGAATGTTTTTTTTTTCTTGAGACAACACACAGTCCAGTCCAAAAAAAAAAAAAAAAAAAAAGAACTTAAGTGAGCTTTAACACCAATAATTACAGGCTTTAAGTAAGGAGTGCACATTTACAGGGCATCCCTTGATGTGTAAGTGAAAACTGCCAAAGGACATTTTCAAAAATAAACCTTTGACACAGATAAGAAGAAAGAAGACAGCAAATATAGGTAATTATGTTTTAATTAGCATGTTATAAAACACTGCCTTTTTTACTTTCTGTCAATTTTTATAAATATGACTTAAAAAATAGGCTATTATCATATGTGTGTGTGAGTGTGTGTGTGTGTATGTGTGTTCCCTAGGATATGGGAAAAGCTGGATAGATTACTTAGGAATTGTAATCTGTAAAAATCGAAGTTAGTAATTAAATCCTTTGCATTACACATTTTAGGTAATGTAAATTAGACTACTTTTAGATTACCTCATACCTAAATTGTTTATCACATTGATTTAATCTGGTAACACTATTTTAGGCTCTCTTAGTCTAGTTGCTTAGTACCTTACTATTAATAAGCAACAAAGTAGGAAATTATTGAGGGATATGTCATAGTTAATGTTAACTAGTTAATATACTTAATATTAACTATTATAATGTGTACCATATTGATTCAAAAATACAAAGAAAAAGAAAAATGTATTACATTCGTTGTAATTAATAATAAGAAGTGCGTTAAACAGTATGTTGTGCCAAGGTTTACCATACTAGGGTTCGTAAAATAAATCACAGGGACTTCATGAGTTTAATGGGAAAACTGATAGTTAAATTATAAAACTGTAAAATAAAATAAGAAATTTTACAATAAAATCAATGACCAACAGAGAACTTTGAACATGCAAATATGATACTTAGTTATTAAATTATTTTATTTCAAATCTCTTTTAAGTAAATATAGGTAAAAGATGTTCATACGACAAAAACGTTTGGGTTTGCCTGTATGACATGTAAATAAGAAATAATGTGAAGTTTATACAGTATAAAAATCATAATGTTTATGAAATGTCTTCATAAAATACGAGAACCCAACCTGTGTGTGTGTGTGTGTATGTATTTACATTTACATTTACATTTAGTCATTTTGCAGACGCTTTTATCCAAAGCGACTTACAATTGAGAGTACAACAGCGATTCATTTTTTTAGAGAGACAAACAGACAGTGTAAGTGCTTATAACACCCAGTCACAGGGAGTGTTCAAATTAGTACATGCCAGAAGGGAAGTACATGCCAGAAGGGAGAATGTATGTGTGAATAGAAGAAATGCAGCTGTAAGAGATATATTAGAACTGCTCCCACATACTGAGTCTTATCTTACCTTAAGTGCCAGTGCTGATGCTCTTCCTGTCTCACCACACAGAAGGATAATCTGCGCCTGGAAGAAAGAAGAAACACATCACTGAATTGAACCATACATAAGCATTCATGCACACTCCCAGCAGGCATCCGTGAATTTACTTCTGCACAAAATACATTCACGAAACAATCATGTACTAAGGCAACCTTTTTTTTTTCTGCAGCCACAGAAACTCCTAATCTTAAAAACCATGACATGTAAACATATCTCTCAATAAACTATAATTATTACATAATATTCTGAAAAATTGTTTAAAATTATGAAACAGATTTGTCCAAATACACTGATTCTTTTGAAACAAGCAGCTGTATTTTTGAGTGAGTCGTTGAATGATTCATTTAACACTACTTAATTCAGGAACCAAACACCACAAGTGTACAGGGCCTAACTGCCTAAAAACACTGATATCTCTTTCTCTCAGATTTTTTTTCCTCTCCAAAAAAACAAGGATGATCTGCCAATGTCTAAATGACGGAGCTGGCCAGTCAAATTACAGAAGCCGGACATGAAAGTCAAATTTGACAACTGTGTTGTGATAGAAATGACCGACAGTAATATTTGAACTGAAAATATCCTTCATCGTTAACTTTTAAGTGATATGTGCAAATTGCAATTTGACTAAACGCGGAACATTAACAGAGCCATTTAAGTGAATTTTATTTTGTAGAGAGTTAAAATTGATCGTTTTTATTCTTTTTCTTACAAACGATATTCCTTAATCTACACAAAGTAACTGTTAATATTATGTCTAAAATATAAATTGCTCAGTACTAAACTCTGGGTTTTGAACTGTTCTGTAGGCTATGAGCATTTCTGTTTTGTTCAGAAGCTATTTTCTCATCAGTGTGGCCATAATCTTTGTATTTCTTCCTAAGGGAGAGATGTTGTTCACCAAAATAAAGCCAATTTATTTCTGGCTTCGCTTGTCAGCAGTGAGGTTGAACAAATGTGAAAGATTATGGTATTTAATTTTCTTTCTGACCGTGGCACGATGTCATTACAGGGATGGCTTTAGGGTAGACTGGAGCTTAATGCTGTTCTGGAGAGATGTAAATTAAGTGCATACTTCCTATGACAAAATTCTACCAATATGCATATGGATATTGATTGAGACTTCTGAATCAGTAGTCTCCCATAAGGACGCACGCCATGTCTGAAATTGATTTGAATATTTTGTCCTCCATGCAAACAATTCAGAATTTGTGTAGGCTAATGTAAATAAAGTAAATAATGAAATAAATAAATATGCTGTGTCTCTTTCCTCAGAGGCAAAACCGCTGAGGCATTTGGGAAGAGCAAGCAGGCAAACTTTATAAATGTAAATAATTTCCCAGAGAGCAGAAGATGCAAGAGGCAGGCCGAACAAAAATAGTGCTGCGTAGGCACAAAAAATGGATCCACAAAACGAATACATGAATAAAATCGAGCATGCACAAAACAAAATGTGCTATCCATTCAACTGGATGCCAAAAAATCTATGTGAACCAACAGCGTTCCAGCTCCAACAGATGTCAGTGCTCATTTTATGGCTCACCTTCCATCACTACTCACAACCTGTGAAGTGCTACAATCAACAGCGTGGCCAGTTCGCTTGCAGTAGCTTTTCAATTCTTGTTCTCCCAAAAAGAAATGTAAAAAATTCATGAAAGACCAATACAAAACTTCTAAAGCTTCGGTTTTCCCCACCCACGCGTTTCCTTTACTGTTTGAACAGAACAAATATTGTAAAACTTTGTGCAGTTTTCCCATATGATTCATGGGCATCACTGTTTGCTGCAGCCTAAACATGACAGAAGTCCAGTGCCTCGCATCCAGTCTCGGTGCTGGAAGTTATGTCAGTGAACCATCAGAGAGAAGGATCACCATGGCACCGGTTCTCCGTGAATCACAGCAGACTCGCTGTAATTTGTTATCTTTCGGAGATCCCATTTCCGATGTGTTGATGCAGTAGATAGATTCCCATACCGTAACCATTTATCACCTGTCACTGGAAACTGTTGTCACACTTTTTTTTAGCTTTCTGCCGGAAAGTCAGCTTTGAGAAATGCTCTTTGCAGAAGCCAAGAGTCATAAACAGCATAGAAAAAAAATACGAACAATATACAAAATACACGGTTTACATGCATCGATGTCAAAATAAATTTAAAGGCTGTATATTTTGTTTGCAACAGTGCCTGTGTTGGTTTGAGCTCAGCTAGTCATGCTCAATGAACACAGATAATTAGTCATCCTAAAAGAGTAATACTCTTCCTGCTAACTGTTTGGCAGATTATAAAATAAGAAATCCTACGAGTGTGAGAGTATTTCAAGAAATTATCTTCATTTTAATCATTCTGCACCATTTATAATGTTCTTTGTAACAAGAATTAGCAAATGGTTTTGTAATGTTCTCATTTTATTGTACACGTCTTCACAAGGTCAGTAACAAGACAATGTCACAATTTTAAGGGAACGCAAGAATACTTTATTCAAATTACGTTTTTTACAAACTGGTGCACATTAAATTAAGTCAGTTAATTAAGATATTTGTTAGGTTTTATAGTGATTAATTTAGCAACGTCTCTTGCTTAAGTGTCATTGCTTAAATATTGCACGGCAAAAATATGATAATGAAAATGGCACATGTTCATATAGCTGTAATTGCGTTTTCATAAGTGAAATATTATTCGCATATGGAATGGTGATGTTCAATTAAATCTGATTAAGATTAATCGCTTGTCTTGGAATTAAAAGTGAAAAAGCTGTTTTGCTCAGTATGTTTATGAAAAGGGTGAAGTCTCAGTGCCCCACTGCTCAATTATTTATGAATCCTTTTGTATTTAAATGTTAGATTAGAATGTTAGAAGTCATCTTTGAGTAAAGGTGCGTCATTGGTTCTTTACTATTTGTAAATGACATGTCATTTAATTGTGCCCTTAGCCTTATTCTGTTTGGACAGCAAACTTACTTTACTTTGGTCAGTACATCTAATGGTTAGAAATGATTAATGGAGGTGTCCTTTGTGCCTTCATATAAATGATTAAACAATAATGAAGTTATGAGAATGAAACTGAATTATCAGAGCAGCAAACTCAACAGGTTTAACAATGTCTTTTGTTGCATTTGAGTTTCTGATTAATCTATCACCACACCCTCCCATTTAGAAAGGTCTACTGCAAAAATGCCCGAATCAGCATTCTGCCTGCAACCAATGCCACACCTCACAGCTTTGATATAAAACCTGTCAAATTTTAATTAATATTAGTTTCATGGCTTGGGTTTTTATGATCGACACTTCTGATAATGAATTTCATTCACCAGTTACAGCCTGTGAATAAGGAATATGTTTCCTGTGCAAGACAGTCGGTAATATTCATCTTCCTCACTCTCTTCAGTCCAACACGACGAATCATAGGATTTTCATTTCTCATGAATTGGCCATTTCTTGTTAAAATGGTGATGCGTATTGAATGAGAAAGAACTGGCTTCCCCAAATCCAAAAACAATGCAATGCAATAAAATAACACAAAACTATTTTTCATTAAAAATATACATGCATACACATTTAATTCTGTTTCTGTCAAAGACTTTTCATGTGGTGAGTAAATGTGCACATAGTAAATATACATTGGAATTGAAATTTCACTTGCTATCTTTAGCCTGGAAGAAAAGTAGACAATGTTGAAAAGAGCTTTCATCCTAGGAAGCTGGATTACTTTTTTCCCTTTTGCTGAGGCCTCGGGATCTTCTCGGAGTGCTTTTATCTTTAACGTTTTTCTGAATTGTGAGACTGGGTTGAAGTAGCGCCCTTCACTAGGCAAAGTGTCAGCCTTCACCTGGTAAAGCTATGACATCAAAGAAAGCCAAAATGGTTTTAAACTTAAAACCTGAAAAGTAGAAAGCAAAAGTTTTGACCTGCTCTTTGCATTCTGATGAGAGTGCACTATTCAGTGTAATGCATAAGAACAGAGTAAGCCTCGTGAGTACACAGACTTATTCTGTTCTTCTGTTGCATTCATCGGAAAGACTTCCATCAAAAGGGGATAAAATGGCCTGGGAGTCTGAAAATAATGTGCAGGGGGTTTGCAGTATCTTATTAAAAGCGCTTTTATGCTTCGCGGCTTAACCAACATCGGCTTTATTGTCTAAGGAGGTCAGAAACCCTCTTCCATCACGCATCACAGAATCTGAATATAGAAAAGCAGGAGAGCGGTTTTATCTCTCAGAACTTAGCAGACACCAAATCTGATACTCATTCCTTTATGCTAATGAAGATAATAATATAATAGTGTAAATCCACAGAGTCTATCAGGCACAGGATTTGTTATCATGCAGGTAATTTATAATAAATAAAGTGCTAAATAAAATGGTACAAATATACAGTATATAAATATACTATATAATATGTATCCATCTTGTGTCTTTAGCAATCATAGTGAAAACTTTCACCTGGAAAGACTTACATTTTTGGTATATGGATTTTTTAAGATACCATAAGATAACATACAGGTAAAAATATTAAAAAACTTGATTTCAAATCAATAGTTTATATCGGCACAATTCTTTTCTAAGTTATGAACTAAAGTTTTTCCTTTTGCATTAATAGAATCAACATTATTGTTTATTACATATATTATTTAGTTCATTCAACTTAATTGTGGATTGTAGAAACAACTTTAGATAGTAAAGCCTACAATTTATTAGATCCAGTCACATAGCTAGGCTGTTATCAGTCTATTTTAAATGGTTATAAAAGAACTTAAAAAAGGACAGTTTAGACTTTCTAGAGTAAACATCTAAAATCTTCAAAGAGTGGCTTTCTTTTGACATAGGTGATAGTTAAATTCCAAAACATAAATATGCTTGAATCGTACTGCATGAATTTTTATAGGATCATTTTGCAGATCGATGGCTTTGCAGCTAAATAATTTATTTACAGAAAAATTGATATTAATAAAAACATGACATTATGTCACTCACACTGAGTTTCTTTTTAAAGAGATTTTAGCTTGACCTGAAATGTTTGACCAACACAATATGCAAGGAGAGCAGCTCAAAATCCCCACAGAAATTTGTGAGCAAAAAACAAACAGATTTACATCAGATCTGCTGAAAGCAAGAGAAACCGTGAGAAAACCGACACCTATAATCTTCAGTCAATCTCTATTGAGCTGTTATTGCATTTGGGGCAGTCTTTAGAGAGGTGAACTATAACTTCAGTTTAACATTCTGCGATTAAAAAAATCAAGTTTAAACAGGACAGGTTTTATTTTGGTCGCTGTAATGTGAGATGATTTATTTTATGCTAAAAAAGAGCTGGGAATCAGGTACATATTTGAGAGTTTCTACTGCATATATTCTGCTCATTAATATAGACAGGCTGTTAAACAAAAAACAGAGCAACATTTGCTGTAAACATGGCCTGAGGAAACCATCGATGCACACAGATACTATCAATGTGGGCAGCAAAGAGGAAAAGCTAGCACAAATAATCTTGTTTACCATGATAGTTGCGTAAATCCCACGTCCTGCCCTGACTCAGAACATTGGATGTACATGGCCTCAGGACCACCAGGCACTTTGGTGAATGCTAATTAAAAACTATGAAACGATCAATTGAACTGCTCTGTGCTCTTGTAAAGTGCATAGAGAAGCAATGGGATGCCAGATTTGTACTGACACAGCAACCTCTCCCTCTCTGTCTTTCTGCCCTCCTCGCACTCTTCTCTTCTCTTGCTCACTTCTCCACAACCTCTGCCTTTCACTGCTCTCCTTTCTGTCTTCATGTCTTTCAGTATTCTTTGACTTTGGTTTCTGGTAGTGCAAAGCATTTTTATAGCGTTTTGCGATGGAGCTTTTTGGAAAGCAACTCCCCAGAGCTCTCTGGGGTCTGACTGCATGACAACAGATTTTAGAGTTGGTCTTTATAACAGCCCGGAAAATGAGGGATAGCAACCCAGTGTTCTTTGGTTGGACTGTAAGGTTCTGGCATTAGGTCTGTAGGTCCCCTGTGGCTCCACTTCAAAGACTCATACATGAGGAGAAGAGTGTATAACTTCTCTTCTAAAAGTGAGGACAAGCTCTACAGTTACACGCTGTGCTCTAAACAGTCCTGAGCATTTATTTACCGAAGGTAGTGACACTTTACATTTTTCGGTACTGTCAAAGTAGTTTACAAAATAGCGTTGACCTACTGTGGTGACAAGCCACTTTTTCCAGCTGTACAGTAAAGTATTCAGATGAATTGTATTGCATTTGCTGCTTCACAGTACAGAAAGCTCAGGAATCTTCTAAAACAATCCTTTGATTGATTGAGCGAATGAATGAATAGAGCGAATGAAAGAATAGACCTGGTTTTATGCCATAAATGTATCTTGGTGCGCTTTTTAGTGAGACATGAAATACATATCAACAAGCATATATCACTGCAGTTTCCAAATAAATAAATAAACACTAGAGGCAGTAAAATTCCTTTTCACACAAATTTACATAGTTTCAATTAATAAAGTGTAATTCTAAAACAATTACTTGAAGAATATTATGTTATGGCTTTAAAACAATATTAATATGCTGGGATATCTGAAAACTGATGCTTTTGAATGTTAGCATCAAACATATCCAGCCTTTCAGTGACAAGGAGCACCGGTTCATCCCATGTAACTATGGTTCAACAAAACAGTTCAAATCTGTTAAAAGAAAATTTAAATGGCACAGCTGCATCAACAAATGCCTTTTCATATCAATTTTGCATGTGTTAACACTATTGTGATTTTTACAAAAGAAAATATTGTTATGAAACATTGATAGTTGATGTATTTTTACTGTACATTTCACTGTTGAGTTTACAGGTCTTCTATATATGTTAGCCTAAATGATAGCACATTTTTGAATGTGAGATCTGTGTTAATTCATACTTTCTCATCATATAGCTGAAGTGTCTGTCTATCACCTCTGAGAAACCTAATAAGAATTCTGTTTTCTGACAGCAGTCATCACTTTCATGAGCATGCACACACACACGCACACACACACACACACACACACCACACATCTAGTTACTCAATGAGCTTGAAAAACTGTCACAACTGTCACAAGCTGTCTTCGGACTTAGTACTTATACAAGGTTGTCTCCTTGGAGAAAGACAGAGAGATAGGCATAGCAATTGATTTTTACACACAGACTCAAAGTCAAAGTGACAGACAAAATCTACCCCCCAAAAAACAACCCTGGATCATGGTCATGGTCAGCACACACCTTTCTGTTCTTCTTGCAGTGTGAATGCATTAAATGATGCCTTTGCCAAATACATCACGCAAGATTGATTAGTTGATTAATAAGGTTATCAGCTCTTCCATTTTCTGTTGTCCTCTTTGATAAATTATAGATATTGCCATATGCTGGATGAACAAATATAGCTCAAGCAAGGCTGAGCCAATCACACCAATTACCATCTCATCCTAGATGAGAAAATCATCAAAAGTGTGGCATCCTGGTTTGAAGTGTCCATCATGAATGAGCGTATATAGCCAGTTCTCAATTTTTCACTTGACTTTAGTTGGTCAGCAGGGAGTTGGGCTGGTTTGAGAAAATCAGACAGGCAGAGTCTCTGCTGGCCTCAGGACTTTCACACTCTGCTCTGTGAAGGGGGATCTATTGGCCCACTTTTGTGTTTGAAAGTGGATCATAAGAGGTTGTTCATAAAGGGAAGCTTCCCAGTTCAACTGGACAGAGACCAATCTGTTTCTGCTCACCACATGGACTTCCTCTCAACTTAACAGTACAAAAAGTTGCATTAATAGGCCTAGTGGAGATTTTTTCAGTGTCACAAGTTACACAGTTAAGCCAGCAGGAGGCAACATGTTTTTTAATAAATAAAACACTGAATCATTCATTCAATCGATTCGTTCAAACAGACTGATTTATTCAGGAATTAAACAAGTAGCCAATGAAACAAGTAGAGTGAGTTTATTCAACCGATTAGCTCAAAAACACTCGTTTGAGGCTGTTATGAGTCAGAATCATTCACTCTAGTGATTTGATGAAAACACAGTCTCATGCTACAACAAAACATTAATACTGTGTGTTGCTCAAATCAAGTCGCTATCATCAACAACATGACGGAACAATTATGTGCACCAAAACACTACAATTGGTGGTGCATGGATTTTGATTTAAACAAAAGATAAGGAAAGCATTTGCAATTCCCATCGATTAAACATTTATTAAATAGTTATGTCTTTGTTGCATTTTATTATTTGCATCCAGTGATGCTAATATCTTGCTATGCTAATATGCTGTTTGCATATCAGAACCAAGCTAGCTCTTTTGTGGCAACCCACCAGCAAGACTATCGATCATACGGTCCCTAAACATAGATCACAAGCTCAACAAATCTGATTCTTCTTTTTTTTATTCTTCCTCTTTTTTGTTCTCCATGTACATTATCTTTCAGAAAGCATCAGAAAATGTGCAAGGTCACCTATCTCTGGTTGCTATAATTTCTTTGGGGCGTTTTTAATTGCCAGACCACCATCTGATACTGAAACACTGGAGAGTAGCTCAGTGAGATAACACTGTCTGTCTTCCAACAGGGGTGGGTCACATAAATATGCTCTCCTCTCCCATCAGCTCTTCATTAAAGACTGAATAATGTCGAACTGCTGATGAGAGTTTATTTGCATCTCCACATTAATTCTAGTCAGCTCCTTTGTTCCTGCCAGAACAAGAGGGTGCAACAGCTTAGTAGCAGTAACAAAGGCAGACCCTAAAAAAAAATTACAAGACCCCTGCGCTTGTGTGTGCATTGCACACAGTGATTGCTGGTATCACGGCTTGCTACTTTGGTATATCATCCATCATGCTTGGTTTGGCGTGAAAGTATGAGGAGCACATTAATCTATTTTTAGAAATTTAAATGAGGAGGATACTTTGTCATGCCCAACTAAATCCGTGGGCACAGTTGATGTTTAAAGCAATGGATTACTCCAGCTGGAAGTCATTTGCAGCTAAGGTCAAAAGTAATCGAAAGTCATTTTTACTGGGGGCTGTTTTCCATGTGTGAAATACTGCATTCTCAACTCGGGATGAGGGTTGGCCACTCACCCAAATCCCCATGAAAACGCCACCCACCAAAATATAGGACTATCACGGCAATAAAAAATGCAAATAAAGATCACCCAGCAACTGATCTTAAAGCACATTTTAGGAATATTATTGCCTGCCATAAATACACACATAAAGAGGTTGAGATTTGCAGTAGGAGTCTAAATTATAAGAGAAAGCCTTTAACAATGGTTGTCTGCTATAATAATGTCATCGAAAATCCCTTATTAGTCACAGAAACACTTTTCATTATTCAGAATTTTTAAGCGGAAGTGCCTGGCAGAGAAAGAAAACTTTCCTCAGTTCTCCTGCAGTGAATTTCGATCATTTTACAAGGACATTTTGAGTTTGTTCTGCTCCTTTTCTGCAGGTTTGTTGCTGGAACTTAATGGCGAACATTTTAGCCCGATGCCTGAGTGATTGAATCCTTTCCAATGTAATTGGACCATAATGGCTTGGTCATTGGCCTTCTCAGCAACAGCGATTTTAAAGCATCCAAACAGGAAATTCACACTGGACAAAGGAAAAGCAAATAAGCAGAAATTCTGACTCTGTTTACCTCCTGTGGTGTATGCGTTTTAATATGTGTTCTTTAGAGACCAGGCCTGAATGATTTTCAAGCTACTATTAAAACATATATTGCTGAAATAATAGAGGAAAACAAACAAATACAGTGGGGGCTTGTACAGATCTTGGCCTCTAAATATTCAAGGACATTTACTCCCCAATTTAAGCACATTCTCACTTTCATCCTCTTGAATGCTTAAATGTAGTGCCAACAACTTCCGAATGTTTCATTTTCTTCTAGCTGATTAATAGGGTAGTTAAGGTAATGGAAACAAGACTGTTTAGAACATTTCCTAGCACTCAGTTATTTCTTGGCAAGAGTAGCAGTTCAAATATTACAAAATTCGTCAGTGCCACCATGGTAATGGCAAGTTTTGCAACGCGAGATCCTAAATCTACCGTAGAAAATAGATCTTCTGAGTTCTTGCAGATACCTGTGCATTTCTGAAATTTGCAGAGCACAATGTATTTGGAAATTGTCACCCTTTCTCCTCACTTGAGCTCACGTGTTAAACCAAAGAAAATGACTCAAGAGAAATACAAATTGTCAATTTTTACAGTAACCGAACGACCAGAGGTAGAGATGATGCATATCGCCGCTTACCGCTGATGCTTTCTAAACATCCTCACAAAATGCCATTGCATAAAAGCTCTCAAGGATAAGCCCTTTTCCCATCTACACTAACGGCGTTAGCTCAACCCGATTTAAAGTGAACCCAAGTCAGATTTTCCACCCCGGCCTATGCATCATGCTCACTGAGGGTTGAAAACATAATGGCCATTTAGTTGACAGATCTCAATGAGATTATGAGGAAAAAGTGGAGGAAGTGTGAGCAGACTCAAGGCTTTTCCCGAACAGGCACATACCAGCTTAGGCTCTGTAATAAGATCTGAAAGCGCTGATGCACATTAAATGCTCAACATCAGTCACAGGTAGGCAGGGCAGCACTGGGTTTACACTCACCTGTCAATGCCTATCAAGCTCTATCAAGGACATGGATATAAGTCAGTGCCTCAAGCCACAAAATGCGCCACCGAACGCTAAAAGCAGGTACCTGTTCAATCTGTTATCGTAAGGCTACTTGGCAGACCTGAGACAAATATGTAAGCATGCTCAGCTGTAAAGGTCCATTACTTGTGACATTGGGAAGCCATTCGTAAGATTGAACTGCCGAAAAGTTGCACTCTCTCAATGCATAGTAACAAGCCAACTGAGACTGATAGTGTATTACCGTGAAGCTTTTGACAGGTTTGATACTTTTACTGTAAAGCCCTTATTTAATTTATGATTACTGAGCCAGCTTTAAAGTTATTGTCCCATTTGCTATATTAAAAGCTGATATGTAGAAAGACAAGTGTATGTTGTTGGGCCAACACAATTAGTCATATTTATTTAGGCAGCGCCTATTTTCTCTAAAAGAGGGCAGACGCTTTTTGCACTAAGCGTTATAGAAGTAATGTACCAGAGAAAGGGAGAAAATAGCTTTGCCATCAAAATTGGCTATTTGCATTAGTAAACAGACAGTAGCTGTTCAGTGTCGAAGATGGGTAGAATTTATTTTGGTATGTAGCTTGTTTTTATATTAGCTTATTAAAAGGCAACTAAGTGGCATCATTTAGCTGGGCTTTTTCAAGCACAAAAAACACTGGGATCGATGATTTTCTATTTTAACAAGTATGTTATTACCTCTAAGATTCCTTAGGTAAAAATTTTGTCCAAAACATCAGAAAATGATGGCTGAACAACTGCAGTATTTTATTTATTTATTTTTATGTGTTCATTATTAATGAAGCCAGCGATGAAAGACCGGCTTGGTTTTTTTTTTTTTTTTTTTTTTTTTTTTTTTAAGGAAGTGCACCAGAAGGACAGTGATAAGAGTTAATTAGCATTGTTTTTTTTATGTCTTTTGTGAGTTTTAATGACTTTGCTAATAAGGAGCAGCAAATGCCCCAGTGGCTGGTCAGAGAGTTTTGTCATGAAATATTCATATTCACCTAATGCTATTCCAACACTTTGGCCCGCTTTCTAGAATACACTTAAAAAATAAAAATAAAATAAATAAATAGCAAAATATCATATTCAGTGTAAATAATCCAGCATAAATATCTAAAATAATATAGCAAATTCACAGCATACAGCATAAATTTTAATTAAAATATAAATAGAACTAATCCACTGATTGTTTCCGACTTTCCTCAAAGAGTTCATAGAATCTAATGCAAAACTTAATGCATCAACAAAAGAAGGGGAAGGAACAAAGAAAATGTGTTGTCCGCCTCAAAATACAGTGTTGATTTGGCCCATGCGGGAATGCTGTGACTCCCTCTGCTGTGTCAGTGAGATTGAGTTCTTTTTGAACTGATAGCACTTTTCTAGTATACATCAGTATCAGCAGTTCTCTGTGGCTGGCAAACACTGCAATGACAATAATAGATACCTTGTGTTTGCTGTTGTGCTTTGGCACTCAGGTCAAGAGTAGAGGAGATGGTTTATTCAGACAGCTCGTGCCCCTCCCACCTCCTTTTGAATGATGCTTTTCAACTCTCTCGCAAGATATATGCATGCAGTCATTTTTCATTACGGATATTTGTGTGCTATCTGACGGAAAGTCGATCAATTCAATCCCATTTGAAATTTGTCTATAATGCAAAAAAGTGCTTTGTGCGTGTGTTTGCAGCCCAATTTAGAGAATTAAAGGGATAGTTCACCCAGTAATAAAAGTTGTGTCATCATTTATTCAACCTCATGTCACGCTCATGAAAAGATATATCAGACAGAAGCTTCATACGCTCTGAGAAATAAAGGTGGTACCTTTACAAAATAAAAGTATGTACCTAAAGGGTCAATTTTGGTAACTTAATGGTACATATTAGTACCTAAGCTCTCATTAACAGGTACAGAAGTGTAGATTTTGAAAAGGTACCACCCCTGTGACAGCTTCTGTTGCAACACACTGCTTTGGGGTCAGTAAGATTTTTTAAAAAATTAATGCTTTTATTCAGAAAATAGGTAATAAATGTATCAAAAGTGAAGACATTTATGATAATAATTCTATTTCAAATAAATGTTGTTTTCTTAATATTTTTAATTATGTAATAATTTTTATTTTAATGTTTAATTTATGCTGTTAAGAAATGTTGCATGTGCACCATATTTGGATGATTTCTAAAGGATCATGTGGCACTAAGGACTTAAGTAATAGCTGCTGGAAATTCTGGAAAAAAAGCAAAAAACATTAAAATGTAATAATATGTATATGAAGAGTTTATTTGCTAAAACTGATTTTTTTCTTTTTGTGTTAGTTAACCCTTTTTTAGTAAGCTAATCAAAATGACCCAATTGCTGTTTAATTGACATTGAGATTAATTGTAATGCACAATGAAAAAAAACACTGTATTTTAGAATCGTTAAAAACTGATACAAATACACATTTCACAATATTTTGCTATGTATAATAAAATATAATACAATAATATGTTTTTACTGTATTATTGATCAGATGCGGCCTTGATGAACATAAGAGAAATTGAGCATTAACGACCCAAACTTTTGAAGGGTAGTAACTTTTAAAGCAAATGAATGATGAAAAGCAACGGAAAAGTGTTCACAATTTTTCTTTTATCCCACCCCAGCAGGCCTGCATCACCCTGCTACACCCATAATATCACAGTTAGTTATTATCAGTTATGTGAGCTTGAGTAAGAGACTGAATAAAGAGCATGTGGATTGATGGCAAGTCTAGCCTGTCTATTGGCCTCACCTGCTCTTCTTTAGGCCAGCCTCAACGCCTCCTCACACTGCTGTAGAGC
The DNA here is from genome assembly GCF_018831695.1 of Puntigrus tetrazona. Taxonomy (NCBI): domain Eukaryota; kingdom Metazoa; phylum Chordata; class Actinopteri; order Cypriniformes; family Cyprinidae; genus Puntigrus; species Puntigrus tetrazona. The sequence continues at coordinate 16,372,525 of NC_056700.1, read as the reverse complement.
CCCCGGCCATCAGCAGAATCTATCATGTGGACAGAATTGCTGACTAGCTATTACTTCTCTGCAGTTGCCATAAAACCAGGCAATTAAATGCTATTGGCCTATTCTGTTCTGTTTTAAACCAGTGAGTTCTGGTTGGAGGCGGCCAGCAGAAATGGGAAATTAAATACTGTGACAGTTACTGTGAAATTGCACCTGATGAGGTGGGCTTGGAAAAGAACTATGGAATTACTTTGTCGTCTTCATGGAAATTCAGCAGTCTAGACGGATTACATTTTTGATAATCACAGACTGAAGAGTGCTAGTGTTTATAAAGTTGGTCTCTAACGTGTTATAAGATAAACGTATTAAACAATCGTAAAACTCCTATGTGACACATTTTCAGAGTTTACCTTCGGAATAGTTGTGGAGTACATGTTAAAAAGCAATGCTGGTGACTAGTAATTGAAAAGTTTGTACTCTGCAAAAGTTTTATGCAGTTTTATTATTGTAATATTTAATAACATACAAACGTGGTCAGAATTGTTGGCACCCTTGATAAATATGATCAAAGAAGGCTGTGAAGACAAACCTGCAATATTAATCCTTTTGATCCTTTTTTTAAAAATAGAATCACAAAAATCTAACAGTTCATTGAAGCAAAACAACTGAAAATGGGCAAAATCATTATGAAATAAATGTTTTTCTCAAATACATGTTGGACACAATTATGGGTACACCTAGAATATTTTATGAACATCTCTTAAGTATTTTCATATTTATATTTACAATTTTGAGTACACCAGGGTGATTTGGAATGTAACAATTATTCATCAGTGTTTTTCTGATGGAGGTCCTGGACATCCTGTTTAGGTACATGGCATCTTTGATTCTATCAAATTCCAACAGAAAAAAAACAACTGAAAGAAATCTGGGCAAAATCTCATTATGAAATAAATGAGCACAAAACAAAGATGGCCATTCCAGTTTTCTGACTTAAACCCTGCAGAAAAAGAGTTGGGAGAAACTGAGGAGGAGAAGCTGGGAATCATGAAAGAATGGTCTCTGAACTCTTGTCAGGTGTTTTCTAACCTCCTCAGGCATTATTGGAGAAAACTCAGAGCTGTTATTTTGGCAAATAGAGGTTTCAAAAAGTATTGAATAAAAGGGTATTTTCAACTGTTTGTTATAAATTGTTATAAAAACATTTATTCAACAATGATACCCCCACACGTTTTGTGATACCCCGTCCATTTTTGCGAAGGTTTTTAAAAAAAAGTTTTAAAAAATTTACAATGGACATTTATTTTTACACGCTTGGGTACCAACAATTCTGACCAAATGTGTAAATATAGAGTTTTACAGTCTGGCCCAGAATCTGAAAAATATTTTCATGCTATTTGTAATAAATGGGCATTATTTTTTTTTGTCTAATGTCTTAGTAAATAAACAAACATCAGCATGTTAGAATCATTTCAATGGCTGTTGAAAATTCAGCTTTACCATTACAGATGTTTACATTTAAAATATGTTAAAATCCAAAACTGATATTTTTAAATTGTAATAATATTTAGAATTATGACTGGTTTGTGCTGTCTTTTCAGCCTTGGTGAGCACAAGAGAGTCTTCTGTCTTACAGGCTCAACAGTCTGTACGGTAGTGTAATCTGAGAGTATAAACACAATAAACAACAATGCACAATTAAATATTTAATATGGTATAATGATTCAGAATTTAAAAAATAAATAAATAAATGAAAAATAAAATGATCTGGATTCCTACTCTGATAAGTCTGAATTCTCAGTTCTAGCTAAAACCTTTGGAGAGTATGTATAATGTTAGTCCTCATTTTATATGCCGAGGGTACCTTAAGGGTCCTAGTGGTCGGCACACACTGTATTAACCATATTAGGGTTGTGAGTTTGTACTTTGTGCGTTCAGGGTCCTCGTTTTTCAGTTTTGGCAATCTCAGACCACATGGCCTCGGGCTTTGGAGGCCCGTGGCAGTCTATAATTTGGACTGCACACGCTGTACTGTAATTCACTTAATAATTTCTCAATTCAAGATGGTGCGGTTAAGAGCATATGCCAAAAAAAATAGAATGCCAAAATCATTTTGTCAAACACCTGTTGAGTACAAATGAACTTGAAACTCTGCGCTAAGGCCAAAATGTTCAATTAGTGCACTTGACTTAATTTGAGAGATGTCATAACAAGAGATGTCATCCTCCATCCGAGCAATCTAGGGTTTAACTGGTATAGGAGGGGGCATATAACTGTCAGTCCGTTCATGGTTATTTATATCACCAACCATGAACCATATTTCTATTTTATCCATCACTGAATTTTATGATCTTTTTATGATCATTACACCAGCACAGGCTCCAAGACCTTTCTGTGACGTCTAATTTATTGCATGGGTCAACATTTTTGTCTGATTTTTTTACTGAATAGTGTGACTGGTCCACTCAGAATGCTGTTTGGGAACCTGTCACAGGATGAATAAAGACACAGACTTTCATTTTCAGATCATCTTTTCACTATATATATATATATATATATATATATATATATATATATATATATATATATATATATATATATATATATATATGAAAAGATGATCTAAGAATGAAAATCTATTCAGAGAGTGTCCAAACTTTTGTTCTGTACTGTATATATTATACAACTATTGGGTTGATTCCAGTTTATTATTTGGATGCTGGACAGTACTGATGTCCCCAAGGACAAAATAATGTCTACAAAAGTTTGCTGCCAACTCTGCAGCTGTTTTCTACTCTGTCACATAAGAAAAAGGTTCGTTCATTCTGCCCCCACAGTCTCCGTATCCTAAAAATAAATTGCAATCAAGCGGGATGCAGGTACGCAATGCACCAAAGCATTACATGCACCCGACTCTAGTGAAAGGATCCAAATAGCTTCATGTCTCATTAGTGGAGCGAATGATTTAACTTTCATTTAAATCCTGATTCCACCCACTTATCTATCTTGTGTCTAATGCTTGTCAGTGCCTGAAATTGGATGGATTGGAATGTAAAGCAGCCATTTGACATTTTAAGCACACCAAAGTAAGATATTGTGTCAGTTTACTGCCATGATAATAATTGTGGTAGTGTTTTGGCCATTAAAAAAGAAATGAGTCCATAATAATAGTGCTTATTGTTATTATTTGGTCATAATGCATTTTCTTCCAGTTATTATCTGTTTAAACCAGTTGATATGAAAATAGCCTAAGTAGTGTCGCAGCTGAATACTGAGCTGAGGAAATATTAAAAGAATTTAATATTGCATTTGACATTTAAACAGAAAAGTTCATCCAAAAATGAAGTTACTTACCTTTCTTTCAGGGTTCAAAACTATATAGACATATTAAAACTAAAAGCAAACTAATAATAAATAAACAAAGAAAAATAATACTAATAGTAATAAAAATGACAAAAAAACAACATTAAATAAAATGGCATTTCAAAACGGAAAATATAAACTATAATAGTAACTCACTAAATAAAAATACAATAATACTACTGTCCTTTGAAACCTGAATAACTTTTTCTACCAATGAACACAAGTTTTTTTATATATAGCAGAATGTCCAAGTTGCTATTTTTCATATAATGAAAGGTAAAACGTAAGTGTTTTCAGCTGATATGTATAAATCATCTGAAAGATTAAAAAAAATAAGCTTTCCATTTTGCAGAGACACAACCATTCAAAAATCTGGAATCTGAGTATGCCAAAAAAAAATCCAAACACTGAGAAACTCAACTTTAAAGTTATCCAAATTAAGTTCTTAGCAATGCATATTATAGACCATATTCTTTCCTTAATGTCCTAATGTTTGTTGGCATAAAAAACTAAAATCTATCATTTGACCCATGCAATGTATTTTTGGCTATTGCTACAAATACTTAAGTGACTTAAGACTCAAGTGCTATAGGTTTCACATGCGGCTGCATATGCTTTGGAATACAGTGCATGAGTCATATGGACCACTGTGGTGCTTATATTCTCTGTGGTGCATATATTATTGTTGCTTGAAATCCACTGACCACCATTCACTTCGGATGCAGCAGCATGCTAATGGGTATTCTTCAAGACTGTTGTGTTCAACAAAAGAAAGGTAGTTGTACAGAAAACATAATAGCAAGTGATGACAAAAAATTTGGGTGAACCTGGCAACTAAGCTGTATAGGAAAATTATGAAAGACTAAATATCAGATTAATGAGTTTGCTTGTTAAATTTGTTGAACATGTCCAGGTATTCAGAACTGGTATATTGATTTCTCTTCTATCATTCCCCATGTCTATCTCTGCCTCATTTTGTTCTTGCAGTTCATTGATGTTTAGTAACTCTGAGTAGTGCCCCTCAGCCTTTCTGTTTGCCGTGGTTTAAATCCACTTCGATTGCAATGGGACTGATCCTGTATTACATCATGCCATCACCGCTTTGCACATCACCTTCTCCTCCCGAGGCAATAACAGCTAGAACTGACAGTGAATACTTATTGCATTGTTAGCAGTATATTGTGATTGTACTTGTTCTGTCTTGAGAGTCAGAGCTCAAAGTGGTAGTAAAGTTCAATCCAGGGAAAAAAACTGAGCTGTCATTTTGATATATTCATTTAATTCATTCAATTAACTGTAAAGAACATTTAAACAATACATATACCTAGAAATGAAAATTCTGTCATTATTTACTCCATTTTAAAGAATGTCGGTAACCAAACCAAATGTTCACATTGACTTCCATTCCAGTCGTAGGAAACCAAAACTCTTCAGTTATTCGACATATATTATTTTCTATTCCAAAGTAGGAGGTATGTCAAATAAGGTGAGTGAAAGATAACAAAATTTTCATTTTTGGGTGGACTATCCTTTTATGCAGATTTTATATTATGGGATTTTTACTTATCAACAGGTGCCCGGATGCCCGTTTCCCACAAATGTATGCTTTAGGGTATTAATGAAAAGTCTGAAAATACTTTGGTTAAATATTTCTAAATGTTAGAAACTCTTTTTCTCTGTCAAAATCAACTTTTCAGCACTCTCTTCCAGTCCATGTTGCTTTAATGCTAATGAGTTCTGCTGACCCCGCCCCTCCCTTTTGTAAAGTGACAAGCAGACTGAACTTCAGCTGTAAAACTGGCTAACTAGCATGTTATTAGAAAAGGCGTTAAGAATTTGCAAAGATTCATAAAAAACCCTTTTACCTGATCACAAATTATTCCTGGGAACATAAATGCATTTAGATTGGGGGTGCATTCCCTTCAAAAACTAAAGTCACAGTAATCCTCTGCTTCTTCAGTGGCTCAGATGTCGGGAATAAATGACTACTGCTATATTACATTCAACAACAAAATGCCTCAAATGCTTAAACAAAGACATATTGCCTTACCCTGCACCAGAGTCGATACAATGGCAGACTGTATTGATGGGTCATTCTTGAACAATTTGTTTATTTTGAATGAATCTTTAATGTGACTCCCGAAGAACGAGTCGTCTCTGGGTGTGATTTGTTCAGTCACGCATACACAACATCCAATAGGACCTGTTTCGAGTCTTCGGGTTTGAGTTGTTCGTTCATCATGTGATAGTCCCATAAGCTTTAACCAATGTAGTATGAGGTGGAAAGACACTTTAATAAAAATAATAATAATAATAATAACAACCAACTTATTTTTATCTTTGTTAGCACATTCAGTGTCAAAGGAAAAGAATCATCATGACAGAAATTCGAACATTTCTAAACTTCAAAATGAACTAATCAATTCTCTTTCCGGCTCGTAATGTATTAGTTAAAGCTTATGGGGCTGTCATGCAATGAACGAAAGACTCAAACCCTAAGACTTGTCAGATAAGAGGTGAGCTAATAAGCCAGGTAAACAATGAATTAATATCTCCTGTTTCTCATATCACTAGTCTTGCACTGTTTGTAGTGTGAACAACGTTTGTATAAGTAATAGATATGTTAGGCAAGTGACACATAACATTTTAATTATGTTTTGCTAAAATGAACGAAATGACTGATTGGCAATAGGCAGATTATTTTGCTTGTTTCAAGCAAAAAGCACTTCATTTTGATCTAGACAATCCTTCTTGATTGAAGTATTTTTAGATATTTTGGCTGAAAACAAGACAAAAAAATCTAAACTAAATTGTTTTTGCAGTGCGACAGGAAAAAAGAGGGATTTTAAAAAAAAAAAGAAAGAAATTGGGTGGATTTGTGTACACACACACACACTTCCAATACACATTTACGTTCAAACAACATGTAAGTGAATTTTGCATCCGATGACCCCTTTTAAACCAGTAGGCCAGTCAAACAACTCTATCTGCTGGTCTTTAGTCACCACGTTTTATAAGGTGGAAGTTCCTGTGATTGCACCAGATAAAAACAAACACTTAGCCAATATTGGCTGCCATCTAGATGTGCACGTACGCACATTGTTTTCCTGGCAATCGATGACTCCCTGTCTTTGCTTTAGAGGGTAAGAGTGCGCAGCAGGGGTTGTCCGCTTCAGCCTCTGAGGCATTCGGAGGGGGAGTCTAGACACATGCCTTTTTAAAATCCAACCAATCAATGCCCGCTCACAGAATCGATAGAGGCCTCCTATTAGGAGTAATTAGAAAGCCAAACTTAGTTCTGCCAAGCACATCTACCTATGGTCTGGTGCCTGGGCCATGTAATAATGTTCTAGGTGATTTAAAGGGGAATGCGTTAATACTAACGTTTCCTTAAGGGTTTCTTATTTTTCAACTTAGGTTAAGTCTCACTGAGGAATGATCCGGAAAATGTGTACTGACTGAATCTAATAAACTAGTGAAGGGAAATGCACTGCAATGCTGCACACATTTGAACATTTTGTTCTGTTTGCCGTTTTTTATTATCACTGTTTTGAGAACAACGTAGTAATAAAGAAACCTTGCCTTGGGATAATTTGTACTTATTGTGGTATTTCTCTTTTGTTTGGAACACACACAAGGTGGTTTCATTAATAGTTTGTGCTCCTGTGCTGTAGAGATTATGAAATCTATTTACGTAAGGACAGGTATAGCCAATGGCCCAGTTCTGAGAATAAATGAATTTTGATCATATTCTGCCAACAAAAATCACACCCTTTTAAAATCAGTATTCACCTCAGAACACTGAGAATTGTGCCACAACCTCTACGCAAACACCAGAGGAGTAGCCATCTGCGGTCGTTATTTACGGGCGGCGTTAACATCACAATTTTCATCACAGAAATGATATGGCGCACGGCTCATTCTCAGATCCCTTTTCACCCTTCCTGCACTTTTTATCAAATTACAGGCTTGTCTTCCAAAGAGCGATTCTAGAACTTCAACTGCTTCCCTCTGGCTTAGCTGGCTCTCTGATTCGGAACAGGAGGATTAGCATGATTGATGTAATGTACCCTGCACCCAAGCTCTGCTTCTTTTTCAGACACAACATGCAATGCTCGCCCAATATACTGTCTGTAAGGAACAGCCAATTCTTTTTTAAAGTCATCCCTCGGGTAATGTGGTATATAAATGCATAGTTATGTAATAAATGGAGGTTCTGTTAAACGTCTTGGATGCTTCCTCTCCATCTAGTGAGGTAGTGAATCTAAAATAAAAGGAATGTGCAATGAACTCAGTGCTGGATAGGTGAAACTTCATCTTCTCGTGGGTAGAAATGGGATTTCCGCATCAATGCAATAGTGCTGCATGAATTTATATATTTTAGTATTGTTCACAAGGAAAATGATCATTAGTGGATTTCTATGCACTGACTGGCACTTTCTTATCAAAAACATGGGTTGGCTTTGATATGCTATCTACCCAGGGTATGAAATATGAAATATTAATTAGGTAACTAAACATTCGCCCAGTAGACATAAATGACTTGCTGCAGGCGAGAAAGTATGCTAGTCATATTAGGGTTACCAGCTGGCAAAGGCTGTTGCAAAAGTCCTTGTTTTACATGGTCGTCTGCTTTTTTTCGTTCTTTTTCCTTTTTTTTATGTGAGAGAGGTAACTTTTGTAAATTGTTATCTAGCCAGAATTAATGCTCCTTTTTTGGATTATTCTTAATGAGTCAAGTATTTCCATTGAGGCATCATAAGTTGACGTACAGTAAGCGAAGTCTAACAATTAACTTCAGCAAAAAATGGTAACACATTCAATTAGGTCTTATACAGTTTTTTGTGTTCGAAAAAAATATAAAACAAAAATAAAAGCAGATTTTAATTGGACAAATGATTGAAAAAATCAGACTACACTGATGGTGCTGCATGTTTTTGATTCACTAAAAAGAACCATTTCAAAACAATCAGTTATTCAGCAATCACCGTTTAGATGGTATGTTTATTCGGCAAATGATTCAATAAATCAGACTACATGAGTCATTCATTGAAAAATTGAGTGTCTGTATATATTCAGTGAAACTACTGAATAAGTAAAAGTAGAATATTTATTTAAAAATTCTTCCACTTCTAATAAAGGACGCATGTGCTAGAACAGTTAGTGAAAATGAACATTTGGTTTTGATATTTAGACAAATAAGTATTGTCAGTTTCCAACCTTTATAAGAGTGTGGTTTATATCTGAAGCAAATATAATTTTGAAGCTCCTTTTCTTTTGTGCTCATTTTTAAATGAATCGGGATATTATTTTAGCTCAGCAAGAGATGTGTAGAATTAATGTGTGGCATGTATGGCAGCAGGAACAAGCAGATGGAGCTTGAATTTCACTCTCTTTCCATCTCAGAGACTACCAATTAATTTCCAGGTGGGTGGGAATATAATGTGGAGGATGTGAGGGTTCTTTGCCGAAGAGGAATGTGTTAAAAATTTCTTCTTCGTTTATCTTCAAAGGGGCTAAAGCAAGCTGGAATGATAGATGCTTTTTGTACTGTAATGAAGACAGAAAGCAGAACTACAGTGTATTAGCATTACATTTTACGTTACATGTAATACTGTACATGCAATTAAACAAAAACACATCGGCTTATAATCTAAAATATTATAATAAGAAATGTGACCTACTTATTCCTGCAGAACTGCAATTTTGATTTCCTAAAATAAAATGTTTTATTGGTGCACATTAGAGACCAGAACCCTGTGTACTGGAATCAAAAATGCTACTTAACATTCAGACTGATCCATTTATCCACTGAGCTACGAAATCCTGGGACCAACAGTGGCAGACGAATGAAGATTTGAGCATTTGATTTGATCAGCAAAGAAAAATGACTCCCTCAAATTCCTGAGAAATGAAAACTTTGTGGTACGTTGAAAAATAGCAACTCAATTTTCTATTGATTTGGACATTTTCTGACTTGGAAATGAGCAAATACTGCGCTGCGGGCTTTGATTAATACATCATATATTCATCAAAATGTTTACAATTTTTAGAGCCTTAACCTAATTAATATTCAAAAGCTAAGACTTTTCCACTGTGATGACGCATCCAACACATCTGTGCATCCACTCAGTCTGCATCGCATTTTTTTTAAACAAGCTGATGCTTTCACTGTATCCTTTGACCTCCTTTGTTTAAATATTTAGGTCTCCTTTTTCCTCTTAATGTCTGTTTCCCGGTGAGCATGACAGCGTGTTGAACAGAATGCATTACATTCAACCAGGTCGCATTCAGTGTTCGGTAAGTGTGATGATGTATATCTGTGTCGGCTCTTTTACAAGGTCACTCCTCTGCTTGAATAAAAAATTTATTTATCCGTAAATGAGGCCAACAAAGCCTCAATATGCTGTATTCATTCCTTTGGAGAATGTGCCACAAGGAAAAGTGAAGTGAACGTGTTTAAGCCTCACAAACAAGGTGACTCAGCATATCAGAGTCCAGCTCTATAGGAAAGAATGTACTTTATTATATTCATTAAAAGATCCCAGGAAGAGCAACCTGCTATGTCTTGCTGTATACTTGGCGGAGCTCAATACGTCGTGAAGGCAGTGTTTGTGCGGAGGCACTAATAAGAAATCATTGAGACTCACCTCATTTAAAATGCATGAGGCAATGGATCTCAGATCTAATCCTGGCAATTAGTAATTAACAAAAGAGACTCACAAGCATGCTTGAATCGGAGAGTTGTTTAGATAACGCTTTGCTAGACCTATTTGTCGTTAATATCCATGCACTTCCGTGACAGGTTGAAAAATAAGCAATAGCGATTTAGCCGGACAAACTTTCGGCAGTATTTTGTGTGGACCTGTCTGTGCCGCTGCCCTGTGGTTGTTCGCGGGGGGAAAGGCTTTCATTATTGCTTGACCCATTCGCAATTAAACTGACCCCAGCTGTCCATGCTGCGCGGAGTGGCGGAAGCTCCCATCACTCTCGGGGTGAATAACTTCAACATTCACTGTTGTGCATGCCTGAGCACTAATAAACATGCAGGGTGGAGTGTTTTAACTATGGCTGTAAAGATGTATGCTGCATGAGTACATCACACCAGCCACAGTCTCCAGGGCTTTTTTTGCTTTGACTTTTTCTAGTGTTGCTCTGTATTGCTTTGTGTTTCGTAAAATTTTCATTTACTAAATTTTACTATATACATTTTGGGATTGGCTAAATGTTTTTTAAAGCAGGCTTCTTACAGAATCAGCATTTATTTAATAGTAATTAAAAAAAAACTAAATATTGCAATTGCAAAATATACATATATATTGTATATACATTGTGAGTTTTTCTCAGACTGCCCTCAGCTATTCTGCTTGACTGGTGTTCATTTTAAGCATTTGTCGACTAATCGCACATTTATTAATAAACCATTTAAATCATTATAATGAGTGAATATATTTAATTGCCTATAGCCTAATAAGCTCTCAAGCACATGCATGAAGCCTGCCATGGCACGCTGGCAAAAGCAATGATTACGAATGTGCCAGGGAAAAAGGTAAAAAGGTTGGATTCACATTTTAAAAATGTGTTGATAAACTTCTTTTTGGTTTAATTTAGTGGAGATGAATTCGGTGGTACTTACTTCCATTCTCTGCAGTAGTGGACACACCTGTATGCATGTTATATACATAATCAGAAAATATGTTCTGTTTAATTGAATTGGATTAGGGTTGAATTTGGTGTAGGGCATATTTCCAACATGACAGAGCCTTAAATTTTGCGAAAATCCATGGATATTTAAATTCTGAACCGCCACAATGCATACCTATAACAGCATAATAAAAACGTTCCGGAGTTCACATATTGAGCAGCCATGTAAAGTTGATTTAAGATCATATTAAAGTCATATTTGAGGTGGATGACTGATGGGCGGGCGTTTGGATGTCCCGTCTAATGTACTTTCTAACCACAAAGACCAGCCACTAACAATCTGTCCATCACAGACTGCGTGACTTTGCCTGTTATTTAATTTTTTTCTGCGATTAAATTAATAATACATTTTTAGACAACAAACCTCTTCTGGCCGACTAACGGTTAGGAAGCAACCCTATTTTTTCCCCCACCAGTTGAGAACCACTGCTGTTTTTTACCTATAAAATACTATTTAGAAAACATCCTCCAGAAAATCCTTTAAAAAATACATGATTCATAATATAATGCTGAGGCTGAATATGTAAATGTGAAGTGCTTACCTTAGTTAACCTAGTAACCCACTGCCCACCTCTATTCACAAATACAGCAATGTTTTTCCATCTCTCCCTTTGCATCCTCCCAACACTCGCTTGTGTCGAGACAGTATTGATGCTCCAAATGGTTACATGAACAGTTTTTGAATGGCCTCCTCTCAAATGTGCCATGGGGAGGCATAAAATATAAGCTTCCAGGTGCTAATTAAAAATTCCAATGCTGACAGACAACACCATGCCAGAGATGCAATCGTCTTGTCTCTCCATAGGGGAGAGAAATAATATGATTATCTTTTCACAGAATCAATTCAGCTTCGTTTCATGAGAAAGAGGTACTCTCACCAGAATGAGCTGTTTGAGGCGGGGAAACAAAGGGAGTGTAACGTTTTTGAAGGTCCCGCTTTCATGTCTCCAGCATCTGGTGCCTGGAGTCTTTGCAGACCCTTTGCACACATAAATGCTTCAAACATTTGCCTTTCTTTCTCAAAACTGGCTGTCTAAGTATAGAAACGAAGCTTTTGAGACCATTACAAACAGCTGAGTGCTATGAGAGCTAGTCTTTGACACTTAACTGTACTGAGGTCAAAGTGGTTATATCAACAAAGCAAACTCTCATTTTTTTTGGTACTCTTTCTCTGTAAACATGCAAAGATGTGAGCTTAAGGGAACCAGTCCAAGTGTTTTGGATTCTTTGTGCACAGAATTTTTCTTGGCTGAAAGCATACTAACTAAGGATGTGCGATTGGAAGATCAGGATTATAATTAAGGGATTTAGGCTGTCTCTCTATTATAACAGAGAGCTGCAGATCCTACAGCCACAAAAGTAATGATCTGTACTAGATGAAGACTTATAAATGTTTTATTGAATTTTAAACAGTATATCTTGGAAATGGAATTATAATTTTATTGAGCACTGGTACTGTGTACCGGGGAACGGATCATTGACTTGCCATTCCTATAGTATCTACAGTATATTAGGGCTGTCAGTGTAATGTGTTAATTTTTTTTAACAATGTCAGTTTCTATAACAGAATCAAACAAAAAGCTTTTTAGTAGGGCATTTGCAAGAGACTCTTATTTCTGCAGGTTACATTGTTACACCGAGTGACTCTTTATTTGAATTAGTTATTCAACCAATTAATTAAAAAATGTGTATTCCTTCAAAAAACAGTCATTGAATCACTCATTCAACTCAGAGGCTTGCTACTCTCTGCCAAGTAAATAACACAGTTAAGTATTGAAGACATTGTCAAAAAACTCAATTTCTATTAGCTATAGTAGATAGAAAATGCAGTTTTCATTCAAATTAAAGCGTAAATAAACATAGAAAACATATCGGTTGAGGCTGACACAGAAAAGTGGACGCAGTTTAGAGAGTGGATACTATCTAAAATGGTGCTACGGTGATGTGGAGGAGACACATAGGAGGCAAATTGTTGAATAAAGTCATTATTTTTATTTTCTTAGCGTACAAAAAGTATTCTCATCGCTTTATAAAATTTTGATTGAACTATTGACGGCAAATGAACTATTATGTATTACATACTATTCTGGACCTGCAATTACTGAAAAAGATTTCAATTACTGCATTTAAAAAAAAATGTTTTAGTTAACAGTATAAGCAGATATACACAATTAATTTGATTCTTTAATCAGCATGAGTCTTGTAGTTTAATTAATTTTCTCATTGATTGTCACTCATAGTCTTTAAAGATAACTGGTTTAAACTAGTGAGAAACTAATTAAGCAGCCTAATGAAAATCTGGGATCTTACATTTTCCTTTCCAGATCTACTATCATTTGTCTTTTAATCCCAGGATGAAAATAAGTCTCAAGGTAAGAGTTGGGCCTGTGTAGAGGCAGAGTAACTGATTGTTTGGCCCAACTGCACCATTCGTTTTTTAAGGGTATGAATCTAATGTCATTCCTCCTCATTACAGTACAGCCTTCCAATGCCTGTGCTAATTCCTCCACCAATTCCTTAGAGAAATCTCTCCGCTGGCCTGGCTAGCATAAATCATTTTTATCGCTGGTACTTCGGCCTCGATCTGCACAGACGGGCGATGTTTTAAACCCTATGTGGATGGTAAATCTGCCAACTTTAATTAAAATGGCATCTTTCCCCTTTTGTCCTGGTGACATAATGGCCTCCAAACTTCCTACAAAGGATCTCCGAGGATCTTGCCTCAAGAGAAAAAAATAAAATAAATAAATATATATACAGTATACGTATATATATATAACATAGTTTAAAAGTTTGAGGTAAAGTAAGTTTTAAAGATGGCAATTAAAAAATCTAACAATTTGAAACACATAATATCAGACAATAAAGTCGATCAATAAAGTCAGTCGAATTTCACATAAAAGAAAAGACCTGAAACCCAAGGTACTCCACAGCTGTCAAGTATAATAAAATGTTTCACTTTCATTTAATGTAGTCATTTATCACGTTTAAACTGCGAAAAAGAAAGGTTAAGTGAGATCCCGTGAGATATATGTTTTAACGTCAACGCTTTCCGCCACAAAGAGCCAAGTCATCCATGGCCTCTTGTCTGTCTTCATTGCTGTTAATAACAGTGTGAAACTCAATCAATGAAAGCAATTCATTTCATTTTGCATGCTAATCATTCAGCAATGCTAAACACATAAGCCCTTATTTGAAAAGAGCATGAATTGTGGCAACAGTTTCCAGCTCGCTCCAGCTGTAGTGCCGAAATGAAAAACTCATTGAGAAAAGTCAACACTGATTGCACTGTACTGCATTAAAACACAAATATTTATGCTGTGACATTTTCTACAATCAATAACTTAATCCACTTTCTGCCAAATGCTTTTGAAAAAGGCCATGCTGCACTATAATGGCCTGGCCTTTTAACTACAAAAGCCTTTCTGTGAATTGAACTCCGGACCTTGAATCCATCCATTCTCATCTTGGAGGGAGAAGGTCTAGCTGTGTGTGGCTATATTCACACCAAAGCAGAATACAGTGTCTGTGCTGAGTCACATCTCAATTGTTTTTAAGTGATTCCTATAGATTTAAATAGAAACATTATTAATTTAGTTTGAACACTAAGTTTTATTTTTTTTGCCAATAAGTAAGAAATTGAATAACTAAATAATACCTTTTCTCATAAACTACTGAGGTTAAATCTCGAAATTAAGATTGTTTCAGTTTGAATCTCACAGATTAGTTTTTTTTTGTTTGCTGAATAAAAATATATAAATAAATAAAATAAATAATAAAAAAAGAGAAATAAAGAAATTACTTTATCAATTTTATATATATATATATATATATATATATATATATATATATATATATATATATATATATATATATAACTCTGTGGCAGAAACAAGCTTTTATACATAAGAGTTTTCAAAAATCTTTTGACAGAAGATATACTCTGTGTGAACCTTGTCTATGTGAAATAACCAGCCTCTATAATTTGTCTTTGCGGACAGGCACTAATTTTCCATTTCATTTTTCACCTGGGCCCTGCTCTTTACCAGCAGAGATATAACAGTCATTGGTGTCCCCGAGACATTATCAAAACCTGACAAAGCACCCCAGTGTGGGCCTAATAAAGATCCTTTATGAGGCTGAGTGCATTAGCAGGACTTAGAAAAAGCATTGGACTCCATTGATTTCATGCACAGTGTGGTTTATTTACACTTCCTCTCTATCTGTTATCAGACACAGCCTGCTATTGTTTTCTCTAGCGTGGGCCACTGATGACGTTTATTTTGCAAGGGGTGTTACTTTAAGTGTGACTGGGATTAGGGGTGACCAGAATAAGGTGTATTTTTTTTTTTTACCTGAATTGTCTTTATGTACATCTTTCAAATACAGAGGTATTTTAAATATTTTTTTTAGGAAGGAGGAGAGAGTGAGCTTCGCAGTTGAGTGATGTCTTTGCATTGATTTAGCTCCTGGGTAGGTACTTAGAGACCACAATTTTCTCTGTGTGAAGCAAAATCAGCAATTAAATGGATTGAAATGCTATTTTGTTACACTTTATGCTGCCATTTGCATGCAACATTGTTTTTGTTTGAGGACTAAACAAAAACAGTACATTACAATGAAGGTTTGACAGTGATAAAGATTTTCCCTGCTCAACCTTTTAACACAAGGCGGTGTGTTGCTTTTGTTAGACTGAAAAGGAAGTGCTGCACACTGTGTTGAACATTCAAATTTTCCTTTTCCTCAACCATCAACTTGGATTATATGTTAATAAATACTTTATAAATGCAAAGTTAGGCAACTGTTTTTATTTTTGTTATTTGATATTTGTATAGGCAAACCATATTGGATTGGATGGATGAATTTAATTTTGCATTAAAACAACAACAAAAAGCAGAATTTGAAAACACTGAACATCTGTCTCTTACCTTTTGATGTTCTGTAAAGTTGCCAATAGTGTTCTGAAAAAAAAAGACAGAGAAAAGTAGCACATTTACTTTCACCAAGCAACTAACGTAATGATTTAATGAAAATCAGCATTTTAAAAGCAAGTTACATTACAATACAGTTTTTTTTCATAATTCATAGCATGCACAGCATGAACTGTACTGTAACCAATATCTAAACGGTGGAAGATAAATGTTAAGCTCTACCAGACGCCCCCAAACCACCATTTGATGCTCTGTGTCGTTTGCTTTAAAGAGGCCGGTCCTTTGGTTAAAAGGGTCATAAAAGCATAATAACACTTGCACGTTGGTTATATAAAATGTGGGCATGTTAAAAACAGAAATGAATAGAATAGAAAAGCATTACATCTAGTCGCAAATCCTCTTTGTGCTTGCAGTCTTAGGAAATGCTTTCATAGTTAGACAAAGTCTCTGTAGTTTGCTGAAGAACACATAATTAGGCACTATTTTTGTTCTGCTTATAAATGCTTCTTTTGAGAAAGAAATGACCAGAGGTTGTTCTGTACCTAATAGACAATGTCTTTCATTTCATAAGCAGAGTGCAAAACCATCCTTCATTCAACAGCTGAATATATTATTGGTAAACAACATGCATTTGTGCGAAAAGCACAGTATAGTTAAGTGAAGATTACAAAAGACATAGAACAACCATATGCAGGTTTACGTGGCTCCATCATTTTATACAGCCGAAAAAAACCTTGGCAACTGTCAAATGAATGTGCCGCTGATGATTTATTTGAAATGCTTATTCTACAATAAATCACTCTATGACCTGTGTAATCCGCTCATTAGCCAAAGATAATAATTGCTTATGTATTGATTAACCGACAGTATGAATAATTAATTTTTCATGCAGATAAAGATGTTATCATTTTTATTAATAATGCGCAATCCATTAGTGATGAGGATTTCAATTACTTGTTCTGTAGTCTACACGTCGCACCAGTAGGTGGCGACAAAATACCGTCTTTATCAGTGAATCACTGAGTCATTCATTCAGCCAATTCACTCAAACAAGTTGATTTATTCAGGAACTAAACAAATGTCTTTATGTGTGAGTCATTGAACCATTCATTTATCAAATTAATTCAAAACATCGCTACTCTACGTGGCTGTATGTTTTTAGAACTAGATTTGTTGTTGGACCAAAACTAAATATAAAAAATGCTAAATATAAGTGACTCGATATTAACGTGTTATTTACCATATCTCACCTACTGCTTGTTTTATGACTGAAGGCTCGTGATGTTGCTTATTTAATCATGAATCTTTTTATTACACTTAACTGTATTTGAATAATTTGACACCTTGAAAAAGAAAATGCAGACATTGGTGTGAAAGTAGAGAAATCAATGACACTTTTTAAGGTGAAGGGTGACCCTCAAGGCAGGACAGATCTATAGACAGCACATTAGCCCTCTGCGATGACAGATGTGAGGCTGAATGATTAATAGTGCATGTGCTTAAAATAAAGGCTTATTGATGTGACCTTTGAATGCAAGAATTTGGTGCAAATGAAACAACATAAATCCACAGGACCTATCCTTTCATGTATTTCCATACCATCATCATCCTTGCCAGGAGAACAGAGGAGGTTAGTGTAGAATTGCGGTACAGAACATATGCAAAAAAAATCTAGGGTGAATAAAATATGGCTTAATTTTCATTTTTGGGAGAACTATACCTTTAAGTTGTTTTTTCTCAATACAGAAAAATAATTGGCAAATAAATAATAAATAAATAATAGTTTTGACTCCCTCCAATTGCTAAAATACAGTCTTTGTGAATGTTATTCAGTTACAATGAGCTCCAATCTCCTTAAATACATCTCACATGAATGTCTTATTATAACACTGTGCACTCCAAGGAATTAATAATTTACTGCACACATAGACTCTTTAAACATTTCATTATATCTACACCTTTTAACTTCATTTCAAAGTCTCTCTTTATTTTCATATGTATAGGTTTCATCTATGTACTTAATCTAAGTGATGGATCTTAAAAAGACTGTTAATTAGTTTAGATAATGACTCCATATACCACACACTCTCAGCAAAGAGCAAACAGCTATACTAGGAAACTGAATACTGTTATTTTGGCTGATGAGATTTTAATGAGTAACAATATCTACTTTTTGCCTCGTAAGAGGAAATGCTCACTCTGACAGCAGACGTTGTCTCACTACAGATTTAATATGTCATTATGGCACAGGCTTATAGCATGTTGTAAGACTCTCAGGAGAAGCTCATTCAAACAAACACAGATGCTTCCATCTGTTAAGCTCATATTTACCACTCTGTCCCAGTTCTTCTCTCTCTCTTCAATGTGGGCAGTCCAGGTTCAGTATTGATCGGGGTGCTCCTACTCCATTCATCTAACTTTCTGCCTCTGTCCGCCCCACTACTGCTCAAGGACCTAAAGGGCCCCAAAGCATGGGGTCCTGGGATTTTGAATAGCTTTACATGGCCTTTCTTGGTGACATACTGATGATCCAGTTAAGTGATAATGTAAACAAAATATGCTCTTTGTCTCTCTCTCTCTCTCTCTCTCTCTCTCTCTCTGTTTTTCTATGCTGACTATTTAACTTAAATGGAAAGCAGGAAATGTCAGCTGTTTAAAGGTCATGTAAGCAGTGTCTGAAATGGCACTTATACTTCATTTAATCATTTATCTAGTGCCTTTGTCCTCTAGATGTCTTTCTGCCCATTGTGCTTGATGTATAATAAGCCAGGAAGGTTCAGAGAAACCCTTTATGAGAATCTAATGGGCCTTCACTGTTTCTCTCTAACGTCCATATGTATAATTGATGCCAAGCTCAACAGCCCTGCTGTATATGGAGATAGGATAAAGGACATTTTTCACAAAATAGTTAAATGAGCATTCAACCCAGCTAGAAATAAAGTATTTAGAAGTATTTCTCAACCTTTTGTCTTTTGTCTTCAGTAAAGCTCAAGTATGCCTTTATAGACAAAAAAAAGTGTTTTGTCATATTCATTTTGACCAGTGTAATAATATTACACAGTAATTGTCATATTATATTGTGAAATTATTATAACCATAAATATAATAACATTATTATAATAAACATTATCAAAGCACTGAACTGAAGCAGCTAAAACACATGGATAAAATTTTTATAACAATTTTTAATGTTTATTAAATAAGCACAGCCCTAATAAACATAACATTTCTTTCTTGAAAAATACACCTTACGCTTTAAAGTAGCATTAAAAACATTTTTTTACTTTTTTACAGTGTAACAGAAAGCATTATGCTGTCACATCAAGAACAACAATAATAATACTACTACTAATAATACGAAGACCAAGACTAAAATCCTTTGAATATCCCTCATGTTTTAATTAATAAGTCTTTTTAAAAGTTTAAGAAAGGAAAACAAAATCTTCCATCATCTTGCTACAGACACACCAGGACTGTCATGTCTGCCACAAAAAACAATGGTTCTTCAACAAAAGATGAACAAGAAGTTGGCAAACCATCTCTCTCAGCTATTACTTTCTGTTGTCTCCCTTGTGTTTTTGCTTATCTTTCTCTTTTGTTGGTTTCTTATCCTCTGCCATTCCAAACACACTTTCTGTACAGTTGCATCCGCCTCAGGAAGGTTTAGTTACATGCAGCTTCTGAACACAGTTACAGTCATATCAGTAATAGCGACATGGCTGAATTCCCAAACCGTAATTTGACAGTAACACATATTTAATAAGTAAAACCACTCTTCCGCAAATAATTAATGAGAAAATCCGCATCCTTCATTAATCTCAGTCAATTTGAAAAACAAAGCCTTGGTCTTTGATCCATATTAATGTTATGAGTTTTCTGCTGAACCAATCTTTAGAAATTAAATCCCCACTTCACCAA
The DNA here is from genome assembly GCF_018831695.1 of Puntigrus tetrazona. NCBI lineage: Eukaryota > Metazoa > Chordata > Actinopteri > Cypriniformes > Cyprinidae > Puntigrus > Puntigrus tetrazona. The sequence goes on along the minus strand of NC_056700.1, from coordinate 16,352,630 downwards.
AGTAAGCTTCGAAGTTTTATTTATTTATCATTTCTTTTGGAAGCAGAAGGATGTTGTTTTGTTTTGCTTCAGAAGAGCTGTGATTTATTGCAAAGCTGAGAACTGGGCTAGATAAGAAGAGGAGGGTTTTATACAAATGTGTTTGCGGACACATTGACCCACAGTCCCTCGAATCCCTATAGTGTGTGTTGCTGATTAGTGATGGCTGAGCAGTAGGAGTGTGCTTTCATACTTCCTGCCTCTCAGAAGACCAAACAGGGAATTTGTACACTGAGTTTTATTAAAAAACCTCTTCTGCTCAAAGAGGATATGGCAAAAACGACAAATTCATGTTTGATAGGATAATCCCAAGGTACCCCATCATGGGTGAGACATGCATCAGTTCTCCTTTGAAAGTCGGAGGCAAGGCGTCTGCTACACTCCTCAGACAGCGTGAATCCCATGAGTACCTCAAAAAGACCGTGTTACACTCTTTTTCAGATGAAAGCTTTTCGCTCAACAAAGTAAAATTCATCTTAAAACTTTTAAAAAGACTTTTTCATGGGAAAAAAAAAGAAAAAAAAACTGTTATAGTGTCAGCTGTTATCACAGTCTACAAATTGGTCAACAAAACTCATTCTGGTAGATCTACACTTTTACCCTATTAGGCAAGTTTACCGTTGACTGGATTTTTTTTTTTTTTCAGACTTTCTCTTTTTCTCTGGCAGGGTTTTGTGCAACAATTTGAACAGAATGCTTTAGCAAACATGATGCAGCTCAGAATTTGTATGTCAATAGAATTAAAGGGAATGCAAAATGTGTTTGGTAACACTTCCTATGAAGCCTGCATTTATAATACATTACAAGGGTATTCTTAATGCATTATAATAAGTGTATAATACATTATTAAAAAAAAATAAATTTTTGAGATTATAAGAGTGTGATTATTTATATTAAATGTACTTCATGTATAATGGACTACATGATATCTTGACATTTATTTATTTAAGATCTGGACAGTACCTCTGTACATCTTAACATCTTGTAGACAGGTGCTGAGTGTTATTTCAGTGTTTCCTTTGAGGCTAATATCAAGGCTAATGTGAGCTAGCTAATACTATCAACTGAAAAAAAAAATCATTATATAAATTATTAGTAGAATGTTCACATATACTGTACTTGCAGAGTATCCTATACTCAGTATGTCTGTTTAGGAACCATTAAAATAAAGTATGCAACATGCAGTTGCAGAATTACAATAACTGTCTAATGGGTACCAATCAAACTGATGTGATTAACAAAATGTTTAAACCAAATGTGTCATATTACAACTTTATCTGATCTGATATCTTATCTTATGGCTGTTTGAGAAAAAAAGTAAAGTAACATACATTAAAGATATAAGACTTTATGTGCATTATAACTATTAAAAATATAATCCATTGTAATATATGTGGACGAATCATACTGTTACCAGTGTGGGTAGTACAGGGACCAATACTCACTATTAACTAGTTGCCTATTGGCATGCCTATTATTACAATGTTTTTTTATTAGTACTGCATTATTAAGCACATATTGTTATAAAGCACATATTCTGAACAATCATATTCTATAGAAATAACACAAGCAAACTGGGAGTTTGTTGAGGGAAACTACTGCTTCTGTTTCTTTTTTTCTTGACAAAAACTGCATTTATTTAGAGACAGAATGTCTTTAGGACAAAACTAAGTGGGTGAAGTGCACTTCAACTTCACCTCAGTGTCAGGCGCTAGTCAAATGAACACGGAAAAGGTACAGGTGATGACAGAGCTTCTGCAGAAAAACAGTGAACTGCGGTCAGATGAGATGTCGTCAGGTCATATGTTAATAAAAACAAATCATCCTTTGCTGTGAGCCATTATACTGAGCTTGTAGCATGTGCTCTTCAATTGCAAGAAAGGTGGTGGCATGCTGTTGTCTATAACTATGAGCATGCAGTGTTGTTAATTCATCAGTTAAAGGCAATTAATCTGCCTTAAAACTGCACATGCAAGTATTTGTTATATATAAATTACATTTAAGAACATGTCTTTAAAATGCAGCAGCTTTCAAAACTGTTCTGGAGCAGCCCAGTACTGTCTCTCTCATCTAATACACCTGATTCAACTCGTCATCTCAGTAGTAGACTTTAAGACCCGAAGTAGGTCAGAAAAGGTAAAGGAGTTGTGAGAAAATACAATGTGTCAGATCTGTATCGCGTTCATCAGCGGCAGCTCTTAGAGCAGCCAAAATAACTTAATAACCTAGCTGCTGTGATGTCTATTAATCAAAAAACAAAGAAAAAAAAAAAAAAAAGAGGAAATCAATAACTTTTGTAGATTCAAGGATTCATTTATATTTAACTTAGAATTTAGCGTTTGATAACTTTATTCAGTTGCTGCTTATTTCCTACTTGCCGAAGGGCACTTGTAAATATGACATTTATGTGAAGAGCGTTTTAAGTTCAATTAAATCACCAAATTTATTTTTAAGTCTAATGAATATTAAAATTGATAACTCTCAGTAACGTAATGACTGTAATGTCAAAGGGCTATAGTTAATAGAAAAATATGAGAAAAATATTGGTATCAGGGATAGTCACCTTCAGTCATTAATCATTTAATTCATGCTAGGTTAATTTAAAGATTGACTGTGGAAATATTTTTATATAAAAGTATATTTAAACATTTTAATGTTAGGTGGAATCAATCTTGGCTACATAGTGGGGTGTAACCAATTCAGTTCACAGTCCAGCTACTGAACTGAAAGGAAGCCAGTTCTGCAGTTGTGAATTTTGCACAAGCCTCTTCCCTGATAAAGGATCGTACCAGTGAGAGCCTTGGTTTGAATTCAGATTTGGGCTAGGACATTCACTCAGGGAAGGAACAATGGGTCCTGCTACAATAATGCGATATAGTGATGGCTGGACTGTGTATATTTATTTTCCAGACCTCTTTGTCATCGCCAGATGCTTCTGACCTTGTGTACGAATCAGTATCAGTGAGCACAGTCTTTATTTCCAAGCTTGAGAGAAAAGTGTGCTCACCGGTCACCTTTGCGACCTTGCTCCAAATGAACATGTCCTTTTCTGGACACAGCTTCCATTGAACTCTTTCACACTTTAAAATGAGAGTATCTGGGTTACGCATACTGTAGTTAATAAAACACCGTGCAACAAGTAATATAGTGTTAGTGACACTATGTGAATAAGACAGATCTCACCAGACAGATCTATTGATGAACTGTGCAAGCTAGCTCAGCAAGGAATCTCGAGGTTATATTTGATGACCATCTCAGTTTTATAAAACACATCTCAGCAAACTATTGACAGGCCAGTAGCTGCAAACACAGAGAAAATCCAAGCCCACCTAGCAAGCGCTGACTGCCAGTAGATATGGCAGAGGCTAAAGCAGTGTTAGACCCTCCAGTAAAGCAGATTTTGGATGCTCTTATCTAACACACCAGCTTTTAACACATCAGCTCATTAGCAATGTGTTCCATGACCTGAATTGCGTGTGTCAGATTAGTGAGACATCTAAAATGTGGAAAAAAATGTTAGCCCATATAAAAGTGCTATAAAACTGAGCATGCGTCATCTGTCAGCTGAACGAATGTGCAGTCGGTATGTGATTATTTTAATATGGCTGTCACCCAATTACCTGCTATATCACCTAATTAATATTCATAAGTCAATGTTGACATGCTATCAAATATCTTCTACTTTTCAATCATTCCTATGATCTTTGACAGCTGTGAAACCTCCAGGGTTGCCCACCGTTTGGAATTTTCTACATTTTGAATGACGGGTGGATGGATGGAATGCATTGCCTGTTTTGCATTTATTTGAACTGTATTCAGTAAACTCGCCTTCCTGTCATTCCAATTCAGGTTCCTCTGGGGTTTGGCCATTTTAAATTCCAATTCGCAAACTTAAGGGGAGCCACATTTTCAATTCTGAATTTTGTACCTTCCTAACCTGATGTAAAGCCACTTCTCTGCCAACAATATTTCAGCCAAGAATACAACTTCTCCAAATGATGATCAGGTGCTGTCTGTGGCTGAGATAAGCAGACATTGCAAAAAGTCACCCTATGAAAATGTATTGGCCCAGATGGAATCCCTGGCAGGGTGCTGAGAGAATACCTTAGTAAGCTGTTTGATGTCCTCTCAGATATCTTCAACACCCCGTAAACATTGGCTGCTCTGCTTACATTTCAAAACCACAATCATCTTTCTGCCAGAGATGTCAATGTTAACGTCGCTTAATGACGACTGTTGCCTTGAACTCACACTCGTCATAATGAAGTGGTTTTAAACTACTGGTCCTGACACACATTAAGGCCTCCATCGCACCCACACTAGAATGCCTACAGTCAGAACCGTTCTGCTGTGCATACCACAACATCTGCCTCCCACTTTCCCAACTGCACAATAAAAACACTCATGTTAGAACGCTCATTGACATCAGTTCAATGTTCAGCACTTTCATACCACTGACACTAATTGGCAAACTCTCTGTAAGGTGAAAAAGCACCAACCATGAGAGTATACAGAGTGCCCGTGGATCACAGTGAAAAATAGACGAGTGAGATGAGCTTGAACTTGAGATGGAGATGAGAGGAATGAAATTATTGTTTTGATATTCATATATGTGCGTATATAAATGAAAAATTTCACATTCTAATATTCCACATTATGCACACAAAGTTCGCCCCCAAATTGGAATATATGAATGTAGGCATAATACGCACAAAATGTTTAAAATCTCTGTTTACCCTGAAAAACACACTCAAATATCAGTTTAATGAAATCATTTTGCTAGTGCTAGAGTTATATGCTTATGTGTGCTGCCACTGATACTGCAGATTTTGTTCCTATATACTACAGTGACAAACATTTAATGTGACAAATGGAGTTTATAGATGTAAAGTTTATTATTACCTATTAAAAGGGGTATTCAGATGGCTTACTACAGTGCTTTTCAGCAATGTGCAGAGATATCACATAATCATACATTTTTTAAGGGAGCTGACAGCTTAATAGCAGATTTTAGGACAGATGAGATTTCAGAAGCCTGTCTAAATAGGGTTTAGCAATTGCCTTATCCTTACAATGGCAAAGACACGGTCAGAATAATAGACATGAGAGCCCAGATGTATGGGTTTGTGGAAAAAGTCATCTTGACCGGCAGTATCATTGCTGTAAAGCACCTATATCAACTAAGAAGCTCTAGTTTCTATACACACACATACATATTTATCTCTCAGGGATTCTATTTCCAGAACCACCACCTAGGTTATCAGTCCTTCCATAAGATGATTGAACAATGCTGCCTTTTCTTAATTACATATATATTTGTGCACTAATTACTATGGCTGTCATTCAATTAAAATGTTAAACAGATTAAGCACAAATATGTCAATTAAAACATAAAATTAATCTCACACACACACACACACACATATACAGTATGTATGCATATCCAGTTCAAAGAAAAGAAACCTTTTATAAAGAAAATAAAAAAGTAATATATATAAGCATATGTTTTAATGTTCTGTGGCATTGCATTTTGCTTTAAGTTAAAGTATGATTAATTGTGCCCAGGTACATTTGACAGCTCTACTATTTATTTAATTGAAATTATGACATTCTACAAAGTATTATGTTCTCTTGAGACAATGTAGAACAGAAATCAACAAAACAACTTTGACTTTTTATATACACCAGCACTGAGCCTTTGAAGCAGAAGTAACACGACATGATCAGAATGTGACAGCAGATTACACTCTTGAATTACGAGAGCAGCTTTGAGAGATTTGGACTTGTTAAACCCCACTTTGCTCTTAAACTTGTGCATCTAAGTGTGAATTTCTATAGTTTAACCTCTATCAGATTGACATGATTATAGGCTCCGTTTAATAACAGCAGAAGTTTCTGTTCCATCTGTTTGATTTTGAACAAACTGACTGGCATTCGATACACTAAAAAAAGAAGCAGACTCTATCTCACTGTACAGACCCATGCAGTTAAATATGCATGGAAGAAAAGCCTCCAGAAAGATCAGGTGAAGTTACACAGAGAAAATATGAATGGAAAGGAATCTTTAACTGCTTTATAATAGAGTGGGCATTAAAGACTTGAGCGCATTACATTAATTGGGCAGTTCTCAGAGACCACAAACACAGACTGTGAAAAATGAAAAACTGAAGGAAAGCCAATAAAATAGCAAACACACCAGCAACTGTTGCCTTTTAGTTTATGGAGGCCTTGTAATTAATCAGTGTTCATGAGGGTGAGGATAATATTTATGCAGCCAAAATGTCACAGTTACTTTGAGGCACTGAATTTAATTCAGCTGAGATTCAGCCAGGGCGCTCACGCAGTATAAATACAAATCTAGCCCTGGGCGACTTCAAAATTATGTTAATAAAATGTGAAATATGGCTGTGATATTTCCTCCTGGTTTTGACAAGGAGGTATTTTTCTTTGGCAAAGATTGGCTTTATGGGGTTTATGGAGTGAATTCTAAAACTCCATCATAACTCAGTGCTCATTACTTCGCTAATGAACACAAGCTTTTTGAACTGTTGTATGTGTATAGGAGTGTAAGTGAAATGTCAGCATTTCTCAGGGCCCCAGACTAAAAAAAAATTATACGGAGCACGGAGCTATATGCCTCCTAACATGAAACATTTTTGAGCCAAAAGACTTTCTAAGTTGCTAAATCATGTAATCACTCAGTAAAGATCAGACTTAGTGCATAGTTTTTAATGAGGTGGCATTCAGTATAGGATGTGATATTTTAAGTATACACCAATATGCATCTTCATGAACAATTACTCTTACGAAACAAATGTGCACATTATGAAAATGGGAAAATTACTCAGTTATGAACTAAATCATTGCTCTGAATAATTCACTGATTGACTGAGTATAATTCCTGAGTATGACTGTTATCTCATAAATGACTTCAGTTGTGTTTTGCAAATCTTTTTGACTGACATATTATAAAGAACTGGTTCAGTGGTAGTCATTTTAAAATTGTCCTAACTGAAAAATTACTCCGGTTAACTGAGGGAGTCCGTTATGAACTCATTAACAGCTCTGAATGATTCGCTGCCTGAGTTGGTTATATTCAAACCAGTTTGTCATGAGCATCTTCAATGGTTTCTTTATAAAGAACTGGTTCATTAGAGTCATCAATTCGCCAGTTTGACAGCCCAGCTTTTACTGCGTTACGTGAACATTTTAAAACAGACCCAATTTAAAAGTAACTCAGGGTTCAGTAAGGGAGTCAATTGTGAACTTATTAACAGCTCTGAATGATTCACTGACTTTAGGAATATGATTCAAACCAATATCTTGTGATTTCAGTGGTGCTTCACAAATCTTTTTGAACCAAACTGTAGACTTATCCATTCACCAGTTTGACAACATGGCTCGTTGTGTGTATGGTGAACATTACGAGGGAGGGAGTCAATTAAGGACTTGTTTGCGGCTTCAAATGATTCACTGACTATATGACACTGATTCAAACCACTGTCTTTCCACAGTGATTTTAGTGGTGCATCATTTTGGCATTTTATAATTGCAAGAGTCATCTATTTTCCAATCGGACAGCACAGCTGGCAATGTATTTGGTGCTGCTTGCAGAAAACCCAAGCGTTCATTGTTGCAACCTATCTACAGTGGATCAAATACAAATCCTTACATAAATAGACTCAAGGTTTTCCTCGCCGTGTAGATTTTCAATTATTGTCACTAATGTTAAATTTTTAGGCCGTAGCACAGTTTTTTTCTCATTTTGCTGTATTGTCTGCTTTAAAGCTTGTATTCAAACACCTGTTTTAAATCTGTGCACAAAATGTGATATTCTAGCTGTACAGTCGGTAAGCAATTTCATTTATCGGACAGCACAGTAAATGAGCTTCCACCTCCATCCAAACTGCATTTACGCACAGATACAATGTTAACATTTTTTCCTGAGAAGCTATATTCAGGACAGGCTATAAATGGTTGTATAAGGACACCTATTTGTTTCATGTCAAAGACTGAAGTACTGTGAACTGAAGAGGTACACTTTTCCTAGGCATCTTTTTCTAGCCATAACTCTACCTCGAGAGAATTTCTATGCATACATAAGAGAGTGCAGGAATTTATGAGCATTGCTTTGCAACAATTGTCTTTGATGAATTGTGTGCCTATACAAATTGTTGGTGCTCTTCATATGCTCTCTGTCTTGATAAATATGTTTTATGATGCACATGTTCCGTTATTCTTTTTCCAGCAAACATGCTGAAATTACAAGTAGCTTATTCCTAATTGTTTTTCATGAGTACACTGAGTATGCTTTTAGAACGTGGATTTATATGGACAGCTGCAAAACTGTAAAGCAAAGCAGTCGGGTAGAAGCTGTTTTTGAAAGAGAAAATCTCTGTGCGCCATTCCTTCAGCCTCCCACACAATTAACAAAGTGATTTTCACAGCTCTCTATACAATTAATCATTCACCACAGTTCCTTGAACACAAACGCTCCACCAACCCCCACAGAGTCAAGCCGCAGAGGGTTGGATCCGAGGCCAGTTTGAGGCCTGTTTCATGCCGCGCATAGAAGCGGTGCGCAAGCCGTGCAACAGCATAAGGCTAATGTTGTGATTTAACACTGAGAGCATTTCTGATGTGTTATAGATCTAATAATTGATATATATTATAAAGTGGTTGTCAGAAGCAAGTGAAAACAAACCAGTTAATCTACACAAGATGGATGCCAAAAACTAAATGTTGCTACAAACTACACAAATTACTGCATATTTCTTTTAAGATAACTCTCTGAAGGTTTTACCATGGTAATGGATATGACCGTGGTAATGTATTTTGTCTTGGCAAAATAGATCTGTTATGCTGCTGCTGCTGTTGGATATTGTTTTTGTATTTGAATATCACTGATGCAAGTAAGGAACTGCCATATATCTATACAGGTGGAGCTGGGGAAGGTGAAGGGTTTCATAGGAACTCTGAAAAGCTCTAGTTAACTAGACATTTAAATGTAGCAAGTAAACTCATCAGCTGCATCAGTTTGCTGAGTTTGATGTGTTCCTGGGTCAACACATTTTCTTGAGTCTCGTTCTTGACCATATCTCTACACCGAAACCTAACCTTACCCATGAGTAATGCATAAAATCTAATTTAATATTTTAGATGAGTGATACTAATGTACAAGCACTAAACACTGATTGTAAGCTCACAACTTTACAAAAACTATAAATGGTTTCTTTTAAATCTGATTGGTTAGTCACAATGTTGTTCCAGGGTCAACAAAGATGTCGAAAATCAGGTTCTGCATGTATGCAATGTGAACCAATCATTCTGTGCCAAGCAGTGAATATTATCAGTTTGTGCCATATAGTTAAAAAAACATGATTATGATTATTACTATTATAATTTATTGTAAAAATGTTTATCTTAAATCCCTTGAATAAATAACATGCATTTAAACAGGGCAATTTCACACAGGACATGGAATGTTCTGCTCTCTGAAACCCATTCATTCCAATGGCTTGTGTCACATTAGCACAAAACTCACATTTGAACAGTCAATAGCAAATACTTAACAACACATAGCTACTTGAAGTCGCTGATTCAGAAGTACCATATTGTCAGAGCAAAAACAGAATTGACCCATTTTTTAGAAATAGTCTTTGCACATCCCTTTGTATTCTTCTAGGTTAACAAAACTGTCATCCATAAAGTGCATTGCACAAATTCAAATATCTGGGTTGTGCTGTTCTGTTGTAAGAAATCTTAGTGATTTCTATAACAGCATCTACTTGAAGGTCAAATAAAGCACTTTTGCTTTGACACAGAAACACACAGCGTCTCCTCATATGGCTGCATTAACACTCCCGCAGTTACTGAAACCACACCTTCTTTTTTTGCGTGACCATTTGAGCTGCATTATGAAAATAATCCTGATGTAGATGTGGGGGCGTGCTTAAATGGGCCATTTTAGGGTTGTGGATGAGTCTTACCTCAAAGAATACACTTTAGTCTTTGCGACTTTTACTGATCTCATCTATGCACTAACATCTTGTAACACCCCAAAGTGAAAGGAAAACTTGAAATCGCATCAGATGACCCCTTTAAATGATTCAGCTTGAGTCAGATTCACTGAATATAAATTATTTGTGTGAATGTCACAGTATATGGTGTTTTTCTTGTTCTTGTTCAGTAGAGTATGCTGCTCACAACGCCAAGTTGTGATTTTGGTTTGATTCCCAGAAAACACAGGCTTTGGATAAAAGTTTCTACCAAAAATGTAAAACATAATTTGTAGCCCAATCCACTGTTTTATTTTGCTTCCCGAATGCCTACATTGCAAATATATATTCTGAAATAGGTTCATACTGCATTTTTACTACAGTTTCCAAGCTTCATTTAACAAAAATAGGCTTGGTGCCAACAATACTCACACCTACGCTTATGCCATGCTCCTAGTATGCAGCACTTTGTTGGATAGGTGAACAGCCAAAACTATACTGTACCATGTTACATTTTTTTTTTCAACTGTTTACACACAAAATCTTTACTTTTCACACAATTTCTGAAACCTGAAACTCAAAACATCATAACTGTACATCAAATCTGCTAAACCATACCATAATTCTCGCCCATCATTCTCAGTTTTCAATTTCATAAAACACAACACATGAAATTATGGCAAAGGTGTTTGCAAGTATTTGCTTTTGAAATGTGTTTGTGATATTTTTAATGCAGCGTTTCATTTTGCAAGAGATTTTGCGTTTGCATTTTTGGTGGAGGCAAAGTTTTGAAAATGTGTGTAAGCAGCTGGAAAAAAACCCTCCTGTAATATCAGCTCTGGAATAAGCTTGATGGCACGTTATTTTTTGTGCAACCGTCACAATGCATCTTCGCTTCAACTTCACAGAGGGAAAATCTGTGACAAGAGGTCAGCGTGATGTCACAGCATATATGGTATTTTATCAGTGTGTATGAACAGCAGTGAGGCACACAGCAACCCAGTTATGAGTTAATAAAAGGTAGGAAGCTGAGATGAAAGTGACACCCAGCACCTTTGAGTCAGAAGAGCAGAATCGAGACAGACAGTAAAGCCAGACAAAATGGGCAACAGTCTCTAAGAGACTTTTGCATCCCAGCAGGACGGCAGGTTCAGTCGCAGGTAAAGAAGCAGGCTGCTGGCCCTAACGTGCCCTTCAGAGCTTTCCAAGCTTACAGAGATGAGAGGAGAACTCTCTGGCCAAGACCCACATCCCAAGCTGACTATCTACCGGCCATGTGGGGGAGCTTAGGAAGATAGATGGATTTGGATGGAGTTCAGAGGGATTTGATGGTTGTCGCTGAGGTGGCTGTGCCGCTTGGCCTGTAACACTGTTGACATCTCCATGACGGTGCAAAAGTTTCAGCTGCTTGGCAGTTGCAGGACACCAGCGAGAAAGGGGATGCGGTGGAGAGAGAGAGGTATTGAGATTCGGCTTCCTCTGCCAATAGCGCCGAGCACTTTTCCTCTGGGATCTAGTGTTTTATTACCCCTTAAATGGCTACTGACTGCTCTCTATTTGAAGCGTGACAAGAGTGTTTGCTTAAAACGTGTGACTGGAGAAGCAATTGTCCTATGCCTGTCGATACCAAAAAGAGTTTTGAATAATTAGTAACGCTGAGATCCAGAGAAATAAAAGGATGATTAGAGGAGCCAGCATGAAAAGCGGAGCATAAACAATGTTGCCTGTTGTTCTGCTGGTACAGTCCTGTTGGTACAGAATTACTGCAACCCTGTGATCATCGTGAAAGGAATAGAAAGGAAAAAAGAGGAGAGAAGAGAATGAGAGAACAGTGCAGTATAGAAAAGAAAGGAATGAGAAAAAGGAAAGGAAAAGCCCAGCTGAAAAAAAAGACCCTGTTTAAATGATTTCTGAAAGGAAAGGAAAGGAAAGGAAAGGAAAGGAAAGGAAAGGAAAGGAAAGGAAAGGAAAGGATGAATAAAGTGAGAAAAATTGAAGAGATAAAAGAAATATGAGAAATTGAGAGAATGAAAAAAATAGAATAGAGGAAAGGAAATGAAATGAAAGAAAACAAAAGTCAAATACAGAGGAAAGTGAAATGGTAAGATAAAAGAAAGCAAAAGTAACTAGATGTATCGTTTAATTACACCAAATGACGGAGCTGAAAGTATGCAGTAAACAAATGTTTAGGGCTAAAGAATGAGTCAAGCAGACAGACTGACTCATATAATTTACAATTAAATTAAACCATAAATTGTTATCATAGAAATAAACTATGTACAGAGACATTAAAGGAAGAAGATGGCAGAGCATCACAACATGGCGGTCCCATGCTAATGTATTGATGGCCTCTATCACTCTCAGTGTCAAGCCAAATAGTCAATGAGCAGGACTGGACGCACAGTTCCTTCTCCGCATACATGTTGGATAAAACCCACAGCTGAAGCCATTTAATTGAAAGCGGGGGACCTTTTGTCGCCCTGTCGAAGCAACATTTGCCCCGTTCCTACCGTCAGCTTTGAAGAAATGCCACAGACCTGGGCTCATGTGCGCAGGTGGGCTGCTTTTGCCAGTGGGTACAGAGTCTAAACACTGTTCCTCAGTCAGCGGGGAGTGGGATTGGGCACTAATTTACGGCAGTTGCCCGGGAGCCCTGGGATATCGCCAGCTGGACTTTTGGCAGTTTATTGAGTGGTTACATGATCTGGCGACTCAGTGGACTGATTCACAGTCCGCTTCTGTCAGCTATGAATTCATAAAACGGCTCCTTGGGGGCAAAGAAGACCCTGTTTTTTGTGCAAAACAGCACACAAACTCATAATGCATGTCCTTATCTTTAGCGCAATGCCGAAGCGGACCACTCCTAAAGGGAAACACAGAACGGAGGGTGCAACAGACCTGAGAGCCCCTGTCTATTTCCAACACCCTTCATCTAAGCCTGACACCCGTTTCCTTGGCAACCGCATCGACGGTACAGGGGCTGTGGGGGTCGTGAAGTTCTGAGACATCTGAGACAGAAGAAATGGGAACTACTTATGCAGGTCCTGACACTACTGGCTGGCTTTGTCTAAAAATACTGCTCCTCACCTCACCCCAATATTCTCCCTCACTTCCCTGCCTAATTGAAATCGAAATTTATGCAAACCAGTTTTATTTCATTTTAATGCCTAGTACCATTCTCTTGTTACTTTTTATATGAGTTCAAAGAAGCTATATAAAGAAATTACATTTTCATATTAAAGCTTACATTTAAAACCACTCACATAGAATATAACAACTTTGCAAATACAATGAGGCAAGGGCAGCTTTTCTACAGCTTCACACAAAGTCACAGCTTTCAACTTTTCCTTTTTCATTTTGTTATATGAAGGTCACCTTTTATTTTTAGTTCTCTTTGGATTTGTATGGTTTTATTAGTTTACCCTTGTTCCAGACCCAGTCTTTGTGATCGTAAAGTATGAAAACCTGAATTTATATGTTTAAATATTTATTGTATGCAAATAATTTCTATATTTTTTTATTACAATGGAAATGTATTTTAATTTAAGACGCAAATAGACTGTCTGTCATTTTCTGTCTGTATGCTGTCTCTCTGTCACTCTGCATTTTTTTATATATATATATATATATACATATACATATACATATATATATATATATACACCAAGACTGTATATATACATATACATATACATATATATATATACATATACATATATATATACATATATATACATATATATATATATATATATATATATATATATATATATATATATATATATATATATATATATATATATATATATATATATATATATATATATATATATATATATATATATATATATATACATATATATACATATATATATATATATATATATATATATATATATATATATATATATATATATATAGTATATATTTAGAAAACATTTGCATGTATTTACATCCACGTATTTCTATTCATATAATTTATATTATATAGAAATTAATGTCATATATAAATAAAATATTTAATTAAGATACATGTGTGTAGTATTTATATATACATAATGAGTACACACACATATTATACAGACAAAAACTTTTACTGTACACAAAACTATTTATTATTGCTCATCAGTATTATTATTATTATTATCACTGCTTAATTTTTGTTTGGAAATTGTTGGAATACATTCTTTGGATAGAAAGCTAATTACACGTATTATTCATTACATTTCCTGACCAAAAGTGTTAACAGAATTTTCACAGATTTCACATGCATTATTGTCATGTTATGTAGTTTAAAACGGTTAAAATCTTTGCATCTGTGAAAATAAATGTGCCACTTCCTGAATATTACGTGAGCAGCAATGAGTAGCAAACTGCTATTAAATATTGCTTGTCAAGATGAATAACACAGCGGCAGAAGAGATACAGTCTAGAGAGAATGCCCTTCATTTCATTCTTTGAAGAATAATGTATGATGTTGTTTTCATGTGTAGTTCTCTGTGTCCCACAAACCCTGTCCTGGGATTATAATGAACATACACTATCCTGCACAACACTGAATGAATGATATATGCATTTTTTTGAATTGATATATTAGTATCTAAATCCACGGATAGTCCTTTTTTGAAAAGTGCAATCCACTGGTGGACCAAACCGTCTAACGTGATTAAAAGAGCAACAATTCTGACCTTGCAATTGATAACAGTCATGCTTGTTCAGAACAGAACTGTTGAAAAGCCTAAGGTGTTTATTGATTCTTTCTGTATTACACTATATATTGAGTTCTGTCTCTGTAGAACATAAGTATGAGGGTATTGCTGGATAATTTGGGCTCACCAATTTGTCTCTTGGCACCCACAGTGCACTGCAACTGACAGATATGGCACAATGAACAAGGACCTGCTGTTATTATTGTTGTTTAATAGCATGGTAAACTTAGATTATTTTGAAGCAGTGTTCCGAAAAGAAAATTAAGTAAATGGAAGCTGGAGAACTGTAGCTGCTCAGGCTCGTTTAAACTGGATCACGACGCACAAAAAGGCCACTTTAGAAAAATGACAAAACCTCGTCCATAAGGAATGTCTATAATGAAGTCTCTGCAAATAAGGCTGCAGCTTCTTCACGGAGCATTATCATTCTTTGTTTGAGCAGTCTGGATATGTTGAATAGTGTCTAAAGGGATAGTTAACTTTGAAACTACAATTTGAAGTTTATCAGCTTATCTAAGGTGTAGTTGTCTTTTTTTCTTCATTACATCCAATTTTGAGATTTTTAAGTCAAACCGTTGTAGTCTGTCAGTCAGTCATATAATGGTCGGTATAGGGAATGTTCTCTATGATAGAAAATAAAAACATGCACAGAGAAATCTTTGGATTTCTTTCAAAATACTATTTTTATCTTTAACTTTATAGCTGAAGTGGATCTAACTAACTAAATAAATTAATATTCTTCTTATTATTTAATAAATATTTTGTGGAATTATTATTATTATTACTTTTATTATTATTAAATAAATATTTTGTCAAATCAATATTATCGTTATTATTACACTACTACTACTACTACTACTACTATTAATCCTAGTAGGACAAATTGATTAAATTATATATTTTTTCTTTGATAATAATTATATTATTATTATTATTATTATTAGTAGTAGTAGTAGTAGTAGTAGTAGTAGTAGTAGTAGTAGTAGTAGTAGTAGTAGTAGCAAAACAAATACTTTGAAATATATTTAATTTACTGGAATAGTGTGCGTATAGATAAAAAAATGTTTGTTGTGGTTAATGATACTTGATGCAAACTGAACCTTTCTGTAATGTGGTACCACAAATAGATTGTCTGATAAGAATTTGATATGACGCATGCAATGCAAATCTTATTGAAAATTGAGTTTTTTGGAGGTTTGGCTCTAGCACTGCAACGACGTTAGCCAGGATGAAATTTTCATTGTCTTTCTAGAACATCACCCCACAGGAAGTCCAATGAGATTTCATTCTTTCTCTTCAAAAGGATTTTAATGATATAAATGTGACCTCTTTTTTATCCTCCACTTCACCGTTTCTTTTGCAACATAATTGATTCTTCAGTCCGAAGGTCTCTCTACCATAAAGGTGCGCGCTGAAAATTATGGTCAAATTTGAAAAGCAGTGACCTTTGAAGTGCTTCGCGATAGTCGGCTCTTCACGATTCCAGCCCATAAGTTGCCCCTTCATTCTGGTTTTATAAGAATGGCTAGAGGACATAGGAGGGAGGGCGATCACTAGAGGCTGACAATAAGTGTGTATGTGATCCAACATGTCTGCCTGAATATGTGATTTCACTCAATTTCAAGCATGACTGCCCCTGCACGACTCACGCGTTTCCTTAAAATATTCCCAGAAAACATTTATCTAATCCCTTTCAGGGCTTCTTGGCTCTGTAGGCTGGATAGCGCGCAACTGGGAAAAGAAAAGTGTCAACTTTGCACATGCAAGCGTTGTATTTGTACTGCTAATGCTGTCAGTTAAATAAAAAAATACCTAATTAAAATAAAAGCCTTTTTTGGAGAGGATTGGGCTTTCCTTCCCTTCAATAGTTTTTTTTTTTGTTTTTTTGAGTTTCCAGTTCACTTTTCTCACATTTAACACTGCCAGCTTTAATTTGAATAATCAAACTTCAAAGGCTCCTTGCTTTTTAAACCACCGTGTGCCTGTGCACTGAACGCCTGCCATTCTGCTCTGAAATGCCTTATCTCAATAGACAGATGTCTTCTCATCTTCAGTATGATGATTTCAACATCTTGTGGGTCTAACAATTTGACTGACTCAGTGACCAGCAACAAGCTTGATGTTGTAAAGTTTGGGGTAAAATGCATTTCAAAACTGGTTTAACTTGCAAAAATAGAGCTACTACAAAAACAATCTGTCCCGTTAAAGGTAATTAACAATAATAATAATACGAGTGGTATTCGGGCATGTGTCTAGAAGGGGGTAGCACCACACCCGGGGGGGGGGCATCGTGTGAAATAGCAAGAAAAGCAGCTCAATGGAAATAGTACACTAATTATATTCATGAGAATGCTAAAAATGATGGGAGAAAAACACTAGGCGACGAGCCTAGATGTTTTTCTAAAAGCAAAACAACTTATTTTTCTTTTGACACACTTAAAATGTCAGGAAAATATCAGCAATCTCAACAGTAAAATGGAGAGAGAAAGAGGCGACACTTAACAAAAAACTATTTTTGGTGGGTTCAAACATCTACTGTGTGACACATTTAAATGTTTTAAATACCCGCAATCTTGCCAGCAAAATGGAGAGATAAAGAGACAACATTTGAGGCATTTAAACATTTACTGTGTCACTTAAATGCATTATATACCATCTATGGTAAAATGGTGAGAAAAAGAGGCGAAACTTTTAAACGGTAAAACAATTTGGGCGTACTTCAAGATCCAATAATAACATGCTTGAATTCATTTGAATCTAAAAATAATAACATTATTCTGTTATTCCCCAAGCCTGCTGATGAATAACACAAAGTATGTTAAAACTGGATTTGTTGCAGCAAAAAAAAGAAGGATGTGTTGATAATGAATAGATGAATAAACAAATAGAACACATGAATGACTTCTTATTTCAACTCGGAGGCAAAGCTGAATGTTCACAGAATATAAAAAAGTTGTGCCTTTGCTGTTAGCTCTGAGGATTTGTCTGTGAGCACAATAAAGACAATTTGTTGTTGTTTATTTTAAAAACTGTGTTTATACAATATGTGCTTTATTAAAATACACCATGCAGTCTTTTATGCTCTTAGATAAAGAGTTTAATTGTTTTGTCCCAGATATGGACATGGACAGTGAAAGGTCAAAACATTTTTTGTGCATTTTGTTTGGTCAGTTCTATCTCGCCCCAGTGCACAAAGTCAATACACATCGAGGTCAAGTGAATATCGAGCGTAACGCATGGAAATGTCATTTTGTTTCTGTCCTTCGGATTTCAGCATATAAATCATTTGCGTGAAACAGTTATGCCACCAGAGCAAACCGATGTCCTATGGAGAGAACGTCACCTCACAACAAGATATGTCGGAGAGTTAGATTTAAATTTTGTGAAGAAAATTGTGATGCCTCTCACAAAATGGCTTTGATATTGCACCTGTACTGAGTGAAGCTTCATAGGAGCATCTGGTATACTGATTTACCTGCAAGTCATTCTTTTGAAACCAGATAAGTATAGACTGGATTAAAAACACTTGATGCAAGCCTTTAAAGATAAACCAGCCCATTTTCAATGCATTGTTGAAATATGACAATGTAGGAACATACATTTGTTTGCTAAATTCAGATTTGCTCGGTGAAGAAAAGAAAAGAAAAGAAAAGAAAAAAGTTTTCATGAATATTCTTTAAAAATCGCATTTTAAGCCTTTTACATTTTTGAAAAATGTAAGGGTGAATAATTTATTTTAGGTGATATCAGATGCAGATTTTTTTGAAGAGTTCTCAAAGTAATACTGCAGAACTGAATCACATAATAAGTCCAGTTTCCCAGAGAGTTTATAAAAAAAGAAGAAAAAAAAACATTCTGCTATCAGTTACTCATCTTCAATCATTATTAGCAAGTTTCTTCTTAACGCAATAAAGAGAATTATTATTATTAATATATTTATTTGCTTTTTCATTAATGCAGTCATAATCAATGGGGGCCTCCAAGGTTAAAAATAAACCGTCAAAGTGTGGTCAAAGAATTGACTGTGATTTATCACATCCAATATAAAAGATTTTATTTACATAATATGAGTGTGCACTGTATATTATTATGTATGTTCATTATGTGTGTGTGTGTGTATATATATATATATATATATATATATATATATATATATATATATATATATATATATATATATATATATATATATATATAGAGAGAGAGAGAGAGAGAGAGAGAGAGTAAAAAATAACATAAAATATAATATTAATATATTAATGTAAATACATGTAAATATATTCAAAATATATACTGAATGTGTGTATTTCTATATGCATAATAAATAAACACAATACACATAGATATATTATGTAAACAAAACCCTTGTTTTGGACATGATTAATCATTTGACAGCACTAAAATACATGAATTCATTAAGTGATAAAAATAGCATAAAAGCAGTCCATACTTTATAAAGCATTACATTCATGTTTCAGCTTTATGTGATGAAAACAGATAACATATGTATTTTATCTTTATTAACTGAGCTAGTAACCAAATCGTTTGTGTTAATGACTACATTCATTCATGAAGAAATCATACGGATCAGCTTTGCAAACCAGATTTAACTTTTTAACTGATTCATTCAAATGATCCGACTTAAAAGATCGATTGATTCATGATTCCCAAGAACTATCAAAAAAAAGGTCAAGGTTAGCAATAAGGCACATAAAAAAGAGGATATGCACAAATTCACCATGCATGTTCCATGGTAATATGGTTTTGGTTTTCAAGTAAATACTGACAAAATTGTTTGTTTTGGGGCAAACTCTCCGTTGAAATGAAAACGAAAGAGCCTATTCAAGACAGCGTGATTAGAACAAAAACCTGTTGCCAATTCTAGTGTCCTTTTCCTCATAACAGCTCTTCCACTGTACCACACACACACATATACACACGCTGCCAGCCCAGAAAAGCCTCATTGTACTCTCTTGCTGGGCTGGTGGGTTAATGTAATGTGAAATATGAAGTCAGACTGCGCAGACCGTGGCTAGATTTTATAAACACTAATCAGTCTGGAGATGTTTTCTCCAAGGATGTGTGTTCCATAGGCCAGCACACATTAACACCGCTTAAAAACATGCACAACCCATTTCGCCTTCATGGCAGTTGGGAAAAGGAGACGTGTCTTGCTTGTTTATGAGATAAAAACCTGACTGAAAAAACTGAATGGTAGGATGACACTTGTGATGTGCAAAGGGGAAATCACATTATACTTTTAGATATTGGAAGTACTGGGCTGAATTAATAACCCACTGTGTGTTGGTTGAATTCTTGAGCCATTTTACTTGACACTGCATAGTACAATTTTCTTTTTTTGAGAGAGAGAGAGAGAGAATTTTCATTTTCACCACCAAAAAAAAAAAAAAAAGATGTTTTTCTTTCATCTGAGGATGAAAGAATGTTGTACATAGCTGTTTTTCATAGAATGGAAGTGAATTGTGACCAATTACAAAAATGTACATAAATAAATGTGGTTGTTTTGCGAGCCTTTGCGTGTTAAAATATTACAAGATTTGTTACAAGATTGATGTGAATGCTGCCAAATATAGTTGGTTCTTCTAACCAATCACAACGAGCTAAAAATCATGTTCAAATTGCAGTCTTTTTCATTTTTTATTTTTTCAAATTTACTATTCACTTTCATTGTATGGAAAAAACGGTAGAATAAATACCCAACTCTTTTTTTTTCATAATGTCGAAAGAAAGCAAGTCATCATGAGAGTGAGTAAATGATGACAGAATATTCATATTTGACTGAAATACCCCTTTAATCATTTTAAAGACTGTCCTAAAAGTCTCTTTGAAATGCCTAGAGGCATCTCCAAACAGCTCTTTCTATGCCGAACACAATGTTGACCGAAAGAATTTACATCAAATGACAACATAGCCCTGCTGTGGAGTATTTGAATGTAAATCTCTGAGTCTGCTCGCAATTCTTCCCCGACTCTGCAGGCAGAATCTATTTAAATATAACACTCGTCAGCAATTGTGTGGGCTTTTGTTTAAAGATCAAGTCTCCCAGACGATCACTTGAATGCACTTGTCCATTCAAATAAGTCACAGGCTGATATCATTCCGCGTGCATTCAGCTGACAAATCAAGACTTTATTAGTTAGCCTAAAATGTCCGTGAAAGAGGCAATGAAATGATGGAACGTTTAGAGAAGATACAAAGGATCCAAAAATGCTTCAATTTTCTCTTTTAACTACAAAGCAGGAAGGATGGCAATTGGCAAAGAAAACTTTATGTGGGAGTGTTCATCCATCTGCCCGCACAGATGGGGAGAACTCGCGAGTGAAAGACCAACATGAGCCAGCCACACAACTACAAACAGTAGGTCAGAGCAAATATCCACAGAACAGATCTGCTGATTCCGGCTACAACAGAAGGGCTGTATGCGATACATATCAATTTTTCAACAAACCACCTCCTTTCAATCTTTATCTATTGACAAAGGGACAGGAAAGGCCGTTGCGCGGAATATCAATGCGTCTGACTTTTATTGCACTTCTCAAATCGCAGTCATTTGATTGGCCTATTGCTTCGGGGAGAACAGGAAGCTGGAGCGGATGGCTGATGATGGGTGTTTGGGAGCTGGGCTGTCTCTCTGTGGGAAATCAATGATATTTGTTTAATTATTGGATGAACTTAATCAGTTCCACTGCTGTAATTACCAGCACTGCTTAGAAGTCATTATAAAATCATTTGTTTTATGCCATCTCAGGCTGAAATAATGAATACAAGCAATTTTGCCGAAGAATGTTTCTGAATAAAAGAAGATAAATATTAAAGTTTTTTTTCATGGCTAGTTTTAGTTTGCGTGGCTGCCGTTCGCTGTGTCCTTTAGCAACATAGATTTGACATGTTGTCAATGATTTCTTTTGACAGCAGTCATTGACCGTGTCGCTTCCACAATCCAGCTGAAGCGTCGGGATACTAGGAATAATTGAGAATGACATTGTATCAGAAGGATTAATATCACATGTAGGTTTGCATCTGTATCGCTGAGGGTGTGCGTTTAGAGTGCATTTTCATTCCTAACATTTAGCAGAGGAAATTTGCGAGCAGATAACATATTAAGTTAATGATACAATTCTAACTAATTGAAGACAGATGGAATCTTCACTGAAGCAAATAATTGTTTTACTCCTTAATCACATGTCAATTAACAAGCGCAAGACCCACAGCAAACCTGATTGGCTGAAATAAATGTGACCTCACCCACATCAAAAATTGTTCTGACTAAAGAGGTAAAGGTAAAAAAAAAAAGGTGTGAACTGGGTGCTAAAGAAAAAGACATATATTCATACTTATGCTAGCTTTGGCACATGACAGTTTGCGCAAGACGTTCTATCATTCTGTTTATCAGTAACTTTAGGGTGAGATAAACAAACAGGCAATTTAAAAACGGGAAAACATGATTTTTTTTTCTTGAACTCGTGTGTCTGCCACAGATCAGATCAAAGTGTGAACTTTTAATCACAGTTTCAGTGCAGAAACCACATGGACAGTGATTTTAAACAAGCATGTTTTAGCTGTTTATGAGTCCAACGTTTGGACATAATGTTTTAAAATAAAATCTACCTATTTTGGCTATCAAAACTAATGTAAGAGATTTTTAATCAATCTAACTGCATGACATTCAAATGTTTAATGGCAAAAAAAAAAAAAATCACATAAACAGGGAATGCAAGGTACTGTGTGCGATAAAGATGCAGTTGGGAGTTTGATTGATAGGACATCTGACCCATCATAACAATAGATCTGTCATTTTGTCCAACAAACAAACCAGATAGGACAGTAGATTAAAATCGGTGGTCTTGAACTTATAAAATGGTGTGTGTTGACATCTTTCCATGGTTGAAACAATGTACTATGATATTCGTTCATGCTTATTTACACGACACAAAACAATTAAATTTCTTAAAGCAAAGACAAAATATTATGTAAACTAACAATAATTAATTCCAGTTCAGCTTTATCAGAAAAACACGATAAATTGAACATGTCTTTGTCACTTAGTATTGATGAACACAACGGGCTGTTGACTACCCGCTGTCTTCTCACTTCCTGTCCTCTTTTAGATGCTTCTCCTTTAAGAGTACATACACCCAGTAGATCACCACACTTGACCGCTTCTGATAGGACCTAAGAAATACCTGGCTCTTATCTGTGTGTTTGTAAATCACTCCTGATTTATTCATTTCTTCCATTTCCTCCAGAGCTTTGCAGAGCAATCAATCGCCCTGTTAGCTGGCCCTGATCGAAACCAAGCTGATAAGTCAAATGTTCTTTGTCACTGAGCACTATATAACAGTGTTTTTTAGCCTTATATCGATTGCTGATTTTCTTTGGCTCAGCAAAGCCTTTCAATATGCCACCAGTTTATCTAAAATTGTCAGGTTACGTATCAGGTATATCTGAAATAAGGCCAATAAGAACACACAATACCTGAAGTGCTGACTTGTTGCATTTTCACTATTAAATGTGCTGCAAGCAATTTTCTTTTTTTTTTTCTTGAATACCAAGTATTAAATATTCCAACTATGCGCATGACCGAGATCACTAAAATAGATGTCTTGAGAAATCCCGCACTGTTTTAGCCAATCAGAAATGCTCTTTGCAAGTAAATCATTTGGAGCTGGCTTGCTAACGTGTCGGTAGTTGACTGGGATTTTTATGCTGTGTAATTCATTAGCTAAGATAGCACATTCTTTTACAGCGCATTTAAAATTCAAATGCAATTACACAGCACTAAACAGAAGTGCAATATGTTGATTCGAGCACCCAGACTAAGACAGGCATGCCATTTTCTTATTCAAAAACGTAAATATAGGCTGGGCAGACAAAGTGAGCACTTAAAACATATTTGAATGCATTCATAAGTTTGAAATCCTGTTTGGTGTCTCTAGTGGTGTGGAAACGGCACGCTGCGCCTTTAAATCACGTTGATGAATCAGTTTTTACTCACAGGATTTCTTTCACACTCTGAAGCAGTTCAATCCGATTAACTCGCTAATCAGATTAGCCAAATAAACATTAATCCCATTAATTTAGAGCATCACACTGCAGTTCAGTCATTGTCTGATGTGCTGAAACGATCATCAAGCCATGAGCTCATATTTAAAATCAAAGCAAGAGCTCACCGTCTCCCCCTACTGACTGCATGGAAGCCTGGAAGGATTAGGACACGTTTGTAGGCAGAAAAAGGTGGCAGGAGAGGTAAAAACCAGGTGCCCGAGCAGCAGGCAGGGGTTCAAGTAATTTTCTTTCTCCATCACTTGCTCTCCTCGTACCCTGGTATTATTTAAACCTAGCATAGCTTTCAGAAGGTGAACACAAAAACAGCTCAGTGCCGGCGAAGCATTTATCAAATAGATTGAACCCGTGACAGAACGGACCACGGCTTCATGTTTGAGGGGGTGAACGAGAAATGCCTTCTTTGTATGGTATAATTTTCTTCAGCAATAACAGTTTTTGTCGACTTACGCGTCCTTGGCTTATGCTGAACATTGAGGGTTTGTAATTAAATTGAGAACAATAGCGCTCAAAAGGGTCATTTCAACAGCAGGAGCGCATTAAAAACGCGCACAAACTGCAATAACATAGCGTTATGGTAAGCGGATCCATCAGCTAAGCTGTGTTTAAGTCGATGGCAAAAAAGAATAGTCACTTGAAAGCCATTTATGGGCAGTTGAACGGGGAGTGCAAAGAGAGCAGCCACCTCAAATGCATTCATTTTGGACAATGATCCTCCGGTGGTCCAATATATGCAGTCCGATTCCTTTTTAAACGCTCATGTTCTTCCACAGAGTGCATGCAAATGGGGTCCTGGCTTAATTACCATTTAGCAGTCTAATAGCAAGAGTGGAGGAAACTTCTGCAACACAGTCACTGCTGGGCATTGTGCAGAGGCAAAGCCCGTGGACTGAAATATTATGTAAATTATTAATTTCCTCATAGACTAACACAGTTGTGCTATTTGGTTACCCACAGGCGTGCCGCTACATGTTAATTAATCTCATTGAGAGGGGAAAGTATCAGAAAAATCTCATTTTATCATGCAATTATGATCAACACAAGACATTGCTGCTCAAGTGTGTTTATACTATATTGCATTAAGAGGTGACAATTTATTTATTTTTTGTTACAAAAACATAATTTTAAAGTAAAAGAACACAGTAAATAAAAAAAAATAAAACACACAAGATTATTTAGATATATATATATATATATATATATATATATATATATATATATATATATATATATATATATATATATATATATATATATATATTATTATAATAATAAAATCTCCAGCATGTTACTTAGGTTTAACATATAGAAACACTAATTCAGATTTGTAATTTTTTGCTTTGTTCTGAAATGTACACCAGTGGGATATTTTCTGCTTCATTAATTTTCCTTTTACACGCCAGCATTTCAAAATGAACCAAAATGTGTTAATAAAAGTCACGTCAAGCAAATTGTCAAATGTCCAACGCATGGCAATATTTCCACCGTTACATTGTCGTTACCTAATCTTAAAAGTTAAAACATTTTAAGGAGTGTTTCAATTGATTTTGCACATATAATAAAAAATTTGGGGTCACACTGAAAAAAAGACATTATTTTCTTATTTTCTTGTGTGGAAGCATCTTTTGAATACTCATGCCATTCCCAGCACCTCTGTCCTGGCAGTGTGTGTGCCGTATGCCATTTTAGCCAAAGCAAACATTATGAAGTCGAATGTTTGTTTATCCACATTATTGATTTACATTTCCATAAATTTGGTTGAGAGAGCTTTCTGATGGCTGCATGTTTAATAGATAGGCCTGCGTGCTAGTGGGAGCAGAGCGTTATCTGAACTCTCAGACTCAGGGAAAGCTTTGAAATCATGCCTAAGACTAATGAAAGAGGAGCAGGAGGAAGGAAGGAATGAGCCACGGAGAGGTGTGATCTACCTACGGAGAGATTACCATGTACCCCTGGGCTCTCATCTTACACTGTGTGGGGAGGCGTGTGGTATCGTTCGTTCACATGGCAGCGCGGTGAAGAAAAGGTCTCGTAGCCGAGGTGTTAAGATTTATACTCCAGCTATAAATCTGCAGGAAGGATCCCCCACACCAGATTTTTAATATCATGCCGATACCACACTCTCTGCCCATGGACAATATGTTCAACTGACTTTGACAAATCAAACACTTAAGAAATACGACAATATCCCTCACAGTGCAGCTCTGCGGGGAGGAGGAATGGATGCACAACAGCGAGTGCGAGAATATTTCTCCGAAAAAGGTAGCACAGGATGTAAGGGAAGAAATAAACAGCCAGTTTATCCACAGGATGGATGGTGACATCATTATCTGCCCATAACAGCATCCCCAACTATTTGGATGGAAACTTTGCCCACTGCACAGAATAATTGCTCACTCTGGGGTACAATGAGGCTGCATGGCTTTCAGAAAACATTGGTAAAAAAAAACAAAAAAACAACACCAATTATATCATTCTTGATCGAACGTTAAAACAAACTGCACCAGGATTTGAAAGAAATTGCTGACGTAAGTTTGAAATAATAGAGTTGCCCCAAAATCTAGAATTCTAATATATTATATTTTGAGTTATATTTCTAAACAGCACAGAAGTATGTACTGTGTACTTTTTAAAATATTATTTACATTTAGTTTATATAACAGTATACACTTATGTGTGTGTTCAGATTTCAGAGACATATTATTCTATAAAAAAGTAATAAATATTTTACATAATGTATTTACAGTAATAATAATAATCATGAAATCAAAATAAAAAAATCAACAATGTAACATAAGATATATAAATTATAATATTATAATAATATAAAAATTACAAATTGTGTAGTGAATTTAATTCCATATAAATTCCTAAAGCATCATGTAGAACATTGTTATATATATATATATATATATATATATATATATATATATATATATATATATATATATATATATATATATATATATTCAGGTATCAAAATGGCAAATATTACTGAAAGTAAAGTTTAATCATAACATAGCATCAAAAGAGCATATAAAACCAACTTCTTTAAAACCATCCATGCAATGCTTTTACTCACTGTTCTTGCACTTGTGAATCATTCAAAACAACATCAGTGCATAAAACTGATCATAATCCTGGGGTCATGTTTAAATAAAATCAACTCAATGCATATTCAAATGATGTAATCGAAGAAGAATACAGCTTTGGTCACACCAGACCCGTTCTGCTCCCTGATGTGACTTCAGTAACCTGACATTCGATCTGAAGCTCAAAATGATAATGTTTTGATTGATGCACATCCCACAAACCAATTCATTACCTGAGCCCCCTCCCATTCCCCAGTCAGACCCCTCAAGTACAGCACAGCCGCTACTTATTAAACACCAGACGCTCAACTTACCTAGTTTTGGAAGCCGGTGCTGTAATTGCCTTTGGTTCTTCACCTTAGCTGCTCCTCCCTGGTCCTTGAGGAGCTTTCTCCCTCTCACAATGTTTCTGGCAAAGGTCTATTGATTGGTCAAGCTGTGTTTTCAGTAGTCTATTGTTGCCACCGGTTAGATTGGAGCTCCTCTCTGGCTGCCTGTCGCGGCTGCAATGAGGAGGCTGAGCAACGTGTGCACCTTGCTCTCGCTCTAACTCGGTCTCTCTCTGTCTATCCGTCTCTCGCACCCTCCTCCTCTCTCTCTCTCTCTCTCTCTCTCTCTCTCTCTCTCTCACACACACACACACACACAAGCACATGCACGCTATCTGTGTGTCTCCCTCCCTCACCCAGCGACACCCCCCGTTCTCGTTCTCTTTCCTTCTCCTACCCTGCCTATGCCTCTCTACCCCCTGTCTTGTTCTCTCTCTCTCTCTTTGTATTGATCTGCCAGCGCTGGCGTTCTCCTCCTGCTGCCTCTAGAGGGTGTTCCAATAGCCGACAGTAGCCGGTCCAGAACTAATCCCACTAGCTTCAGTTCGGCTTCGCTCTGAAAGAGAAAGCTGGAGAGAAAGGGGAATGGAGAGAGAGACAAAAGGATGAGATGTGGATTCTCTCTCACACTAAAAAGCCTGTTAAATTTACAGTAAAAGGTGGCAGCTTTTGTTGGAACAAGTTCACTGTGAAAATACAGTGACAACATTTTAGGCATTGCAGAAAGCACTTTGGTGCATACTTCCATTCATGATATACATATATATTTGTATTTATTTATTTATCCTTAACTGATGGGATTATAATATACCAGCATGTTTATGCTAATATAATAAACTCAGTATATATATATATATATATATATATATATATATATATATATATATATATATATATATATATATATATATATATATATATAATATAATGGAGTATAACAACAGCTTTGCATTTACTTAAACACTGTAAAAAAAAAAAATAACCATAAAAATTAACCATAAAATACAGTGCAGTGAAGTGCAAAAACATTTATTTATTTTATATTGTGAACCAGATTCAGATTTTATAATAGATAATAGATTTAAAATGATAAAACATTTTGTTGAGACTGAAAACATGTAAAAGGTCATATGCTCATTATTTGTCTGTTTTTGTATAAAAATACAATTAATGTCATTTTAATCTGTTATTTATTTGGGTTGTCATAAATGTAATTAAACGTGTAATTTTCTTGTGATAGAAAAACAAATTTAAAAGGTCATCTGCTCTTATCAATCTATTTTCCCCCTGAACATACAAAAATAAATCTTATGTCATCTGTATCACGTTTTTAAAATTTACAGTCGACTAGATATTAGAGTATATATATATATATATATATATATATATATATATATATATATATATATATATATATATATATATATAGAGAGAGAGAGAGAGAGAGAGAGAGAGAGAGAGAGAGAGAGAGAGAGAGAGAATATATATCTAGTTGACTAGAATACAGATCCTTTCAACCATCCTTTTTGTTGTTTTTGTTGTTGAAAAAACTGATTTTGCGTGAACCTTTACAGTTAATTTGCATATAATGTCTCATTAAAGGCTTTTTTTTTAACTATAGCTTTTCCATTATTTCTGTATCATTTTAAAATTACAACTATTTTTCACTCTTTCACTCTCACTGTCTCTCTTCTCTCAGGCAAAGTGCAATCTGGGCTGTCAGCTGGGCAGCAGGACCCCTGCCTCAGTGAGAAACAGTGAAACTGAGACAGGCATTAATGTTTCAGCAGGCAGTCTGAAGCAAATGAATACAAACAGAGAAGGTGAAGTCATATCCCTGCTGCGCTCGTCTTTACAAATCAAAATTGGAAAAGAACCTTTATAGCACCACCCAGGAGGATGTCAGAACTATTATTAGTTTATACGTTTAGTCATATTGTCATAGTGACAGTGTTCAACTTGCCATTCAGGAATTTTTTTTTTTGCACAATCAGCATTAGTGCTCTCAGCTGAGAGGCTGTGATGTAACAATCTGTCAATAAATCAGCACGCCTTTGGCGTGACACACAAGGTAAATATAGAGATTAAACGCTGCAGTTTTCACGTGAGCCGCGGTTTTCCCACAACACAGAAAAAGAAACCTCATGCTGATATTGTCAGGAAATTTCCTTAATTCATGTGCAGGTCAACTGCTATCAGTTACACTGAAAAAAAGGTATAGAATGTAAAACAGTTCTGACTCAATCACAAATAATTACAAATTAATGGCAATTAACACATTATATTAAACATGAAATTCTGAAAGACTGAAATAGTATTTTTTTGTAAAAACAACAACAAAAAAATCAAAGCGTAGCTTATTTGTTGTATTGTGCACTACATAAAAGTTCTTTCATCATTCACTTACCCTCGTTTTGTTTCAAACTGTTTCATCTGTGAAACACAAAAGACGATATGTTTTTTTTTTTTTTTTTTTTTTTTTTTTTTGTCCATAAAAAATATTTTTCTGTAAGGACTTTGATTTTATAAACAATGAAATACCACAGAAAAAAGAAACCCATACAGACTTGGAACAATGAGTAAATGATCAGAGTTTTCATTTTAGTGTGAACTATCACTTTAAGCTGTGAGAAAGCCTTCGCTGTGCTAAAGAGTGGGTTGTTTCTAACAATAACAGGCGTCTGGAAAAACCTGCACTACCATGATGAATAATTGAGAGCGCTCATAGTTTTTTCGGAATTCCCAGAGCCTGCGGTTCCTGTACAGTAGACCACCAGCTACATTAAGAGTGTTAAATGGGCTGTCAGCACAAATAGAGGGCAAAGCTTAAAGACGGCAATGGAATAGTGATTGTGCTTTATGTATTGGTTGTTCCTCTGCTCGAGTCAGAGGTTAGGAGAGTCGACAGCTTTCACAGCACCGACTCGGAGCTCCTTAAAACAACTTGAAGAGTTTGGTGAAACTGAGTGTTGTACTTCAGAGGCATTGTAAGTCTTACGCATTACAATCAAAACGAAACAAAACTGAGCAGTTCCTTTTGATAGTTCCCCCATAAATCATAATTAACTGACTCTCATGTCGGTCGAAATCAGTTTGACTTTCTTCTAGGGAACACAAAATATGAATGTCAATACAGTAAAAAGTCAGTTTTGTTTTGGACCCCATTGAGAACCAATTTATGGTCAAAGCAGTTCTTCATAATATCTGCTATGTTCCAAAAAGGCGGTTAGCGCTACTTAGTCAATGATTGTGGATTATTTTCACAGAAATAATAATTATGCACTTGTATTGTTTCTTATTGCGGAGGGTATCAATCAGAAATCACGACATAGTCTTGATTATTGTAATTAAGCATGAATGAATCATTATTCAATGAATCACGCGTTAAATAATGATTATTCAGCCCTGAACGTGAAGTACTGTTCAAGATGAGGATGTGTTGAGTTTGATCTGGAAAAACAAGCACTGAATGTAATATTTTTTATATACACCTCTCTATACACTTTCATATAAAGCTAAATCATCAAGCCTTCTTCAGTTCATCCATCACGCTTCTGTTGTGGCTGATCTCGAATGCGTTCCGTTTTCCGTCTATTCATTCACACAGTCACGAAAAGAGCAGTACATTATATGTTTTCAAAATCATCTTTTGATGTATATGTAGTTTCCTGATTACCTGGCATTGTTCGTGCCTGCTTTATATAAAGATGTGATTAGCTGGTTTTGTTATATACGTCATTCGTACTCTTCATGTTATGAATGGGCAGGGTCTTCAACTATCCGGCTGAATACCCAAGTCAGGAAATTGCGGTGATTACAAAAATAAAACCTGTAATTTCAGGCACCTAAACACTGAAATTCATGAGGGAAATCAGCACCCTAATCAGCACCCTTCTGTGGGTCAGCTCCAACTCATTTGCAGTTACAAGTGCAAGTGTGTACAAGTCGGCAATCAAAGTATAACTTTATACTTGAAAACTTGGTTAATAAAACTGAACTGATTTATTGCTAGCTACAGTGTTCACCATCATGTGGAATAAATTATCCGGTCTGAGCATTTCCTTATATCGATGCGGTTAGTTTAAAACTAAATTTGCAATGTGTTATTTCAGAATACTTACATTTCTGTTTATCAAAAAAAGTCTGAAAAGTATCATTATTGAGTAGCCAAGTGTTTTGAACATTAATAGTGACGATAAAACCAAATCAGCATATTACAATGGTATTTGAAGAATTATGTGATACAAAAACAAAGTGAAGCCCATTCTGTAAAACAAGTCCAACCTTGGTGCGCATAGGTCTTTCAGAAAAATTTGTACCAATTAATGTATAATAAAATATAGCATAGTTATTGTCATATAGTATAGTATAAATCTAACATATATAGTGTACAGAGATAAAAAAGATGAGTTTAGAATAATCACAAGGCAATTCAGAAGTTTTTAAGCGCATGTCAAACATGATATTTTGCAAATCCAGACCTGCTAAAATAAATAAATACATTTTATTTCAGTCAGTCAAAGAGATGCAAGGTGACTAATGTGCATGTTTGTTTAGAATTATATTAATTCACGATTTAAAATGATACACAGTAAGAATGCGGGTCTGATTCATAGCTCCAAAAAAATAAATAAAATAAAAAGGCAAAATACTACATAGAGTTTATTTGGGAACCGAGTGATCAGAACACACCTGTTACATGTTTTGAATGGTACCCCAACAATTTAGTGCCACTACAGCAAGCGGCTCTTGTCAGTGAGGCTATTTTGCTTTCCAATACATCAGGAAACAAGACAAGATCATTATTTATTCATTCAGTCTCACTGATTTTAGCTGAAAGCAGTGTTTCCCTCAAAGCTTAGTCTGTTTACCATTTGTACGATTTACAGTGGCACAGTAGGCACTTGCATAGTCACCATAGAGATATATCTGGTATCATAACAATTCTGTAGCAGCCATCTTTGATCTACCACTCCAAATTGCCATGGTACAGTGGCCTGATCTTCTCATTCTAATTCTATGCACTTCTCATTGAAACCGCAGTGTTTAGTCAAGCACTTACTGAATATATTGCGAACCATATGAAGTGAAACGAAAACATTTTAGGTAAAGCATCACTTGCATTCCTGAGAACTTTCTTTTAATCTAATCATAATTAGCATTTTTTTATTGACAGATTATTAATACCCTGAGAGAACAGCAGATGTTCAAATGCTACATATAAACAGCCTCCATCTGCAGTGCTGCTAAAATAAATGTAAGTGCTAGGATAGGATAAAGATCCCTTGGGCTGTTCTAAGCATGTCAAGGGTTAGCAAGAGTACTGTGTAAATGCAATTAATCATGCATAAGCGTTAAGGACACAATCACTCCCACTCGCGTAACATGTAGCTAAGCTCTTCAAACTGCAAAGATGCTTGAAAAACTGTTGGCTGGATGTTTGAAACAGCCATTGTGTGATTTAATATTAATGAGTTTAAGTCAAAAGACATATATGGCTACAATGCTACAAGAGAAAAACTGTTATCTCAAAAGTTGTCGTTTTTTTTTTGATAAAGTAACTAGTGATCTTAATGGTTTTCATAAACAAGTGCTCATAAAAACTGTCCTCAGGAGAGTCTTTTGTTTTGTAAGCTGTGCATTGGCTACTGGTCATATGCACAGGGCAAAACAACAAAGCTTTCTATATTCCCACATGGTGAATGGATTTAACGTCCCAAATGTTCATGCATTTTAATGGCATGAAATGACATTTCTGAACATTTTGGAAGCTCTCTCCACTTTTCACAGCCCATACTACAGAAGTAACTGTCCATTCTAACAGGATAAAGCCAAGTTCTGTATAGTCTTTCATGTAACTGCCGAACCCAGGCTCTCTGGAAAACATACTGCTGCATTTTTACAAAACAATTGCAGTTTCGAACTGAAATTAAAACTAGTCCCAATAAAACTGCAATGAAGTTTATTGCTTTTTGAGCAAATTATGACTACAGGGCAGTTCAGATTATTTGTTAATAGAAAATATAGACCCATAATTGAGCGTTTAATCCTGTTGTTATACATTACTGACACTCTATTCTTCGATTTGATACTGTTAAGTGCTTTGACACAATCTGTATTGTTAAAAGCACTATATTATAAAAGCACAAAGGGGACATGACTTGACTTGACATATTTCCATGCACTTCCTTGTACAGTGATCACAAGATTTCTGGTGTAGTAAAATTGCTCGGTAGCAATTCTGTAATACACGATTTACGAAGCTAAACTGGTTTTATTTCACACTTGCTTTAGTTAGTTTATCGGTTAGTGTAAGGTTTAGTGCAATATTTACAAATGCAATAAAGCATTACTCCTTTAGCTGCACTTAACAGATATACGTTTTCTGAACTTTAGCGATATGCACAACAACAAACATTATAAAGTGCACAAAAAATGTTTAGGCCCACACACTGGATATGTTACTTTGAAAGTGCAAAACATGCAAAAAGCAATGCAATTTGATGTTGCTGTAATGTCACCACAGGTACGTTTTTCCGGTGAGCCTGCATTGCAATTGTCAGGGATTCATATAAAAGTAGTGCTTTACTATAAATTGTTCACATCACAGGCAAGAGAATTTAAGTGAATACTGTTTAATAAAATTGCTTCGACTAATAACACCAATTTTCTATTGGCCTGAGAGGACACTAAGTAGTAGCATGTGTTAAAATACACTGAAGGTATGAGGAAGCCGTCGCACATTTACACAAAAAAATATTTTGCATAGGTGAAATATCAACATAAAAAGTGAAATGTTAAAAAAAAAAGAAAACCTTCCTCTAACTATACAAGCTGTTGGCAAAAAGCCTTTGTAATCTCTCCTTTCTTTCCACAGTGTTCCTTTTTATTGTTGACACTCATTTCCAAGCAACCCACAGTCACTGAGAGCATCGCATTCATTGGCAGCAGGTGGGGAAGGGTGGTTGTCCTTGCTCAAGTCCTTGTGTGGCCTTGCTTAGAGACAGTAGACTCTGAGTAAGCACCGTTCATAAGCGAGTCTCCTGTCCTCCACGTAACCTAAATCACCTTGGACAATAAGAATGAGTGCCATTAATATGAAGTATTTTGCTGTTGTTGTACCAACTCAGCATGGATGAAATTATTTGTTACTATCCTGCCAGTAGGCTATCCAATTTGTCAAGCAGTACCACTCATGCACACAAAAGTGATGTATTTCTGGTTAGCATTTTGTTGCTTTTTGCTGCCTTTAATGATTAACAAGAAAAACAGCACTCAAAAACAGCACACAAAAAAAGAGTGCTGAACTACACCTAAATAGTAGCATTAGGTCAAGCGAAGATTGTTGACACTGCTTTGAAAAACGTGTTTGTCTTTTTTATGTAGCTACTTCTCCAGCAGAATATGTACTGTGCTTGGTCAAATGGTAATTATTTTATAATAACGCAATTTTTTATGGAAATGCCAGGCACAGCCTACACTGAACGACATCACTTCCAATGCTTGTTGGCGATTCTTATTTAAATTCCATCTTAAAATGGCCACCAAATGGAAATTGCAAAAATCAGGCTTGCTGAAGCTTCCCCCGTCTGCCAATGATTAGACAAATAGCTAGACCCGCCCCCTAACTCATATCATTGGTTGAGCCAGTGTTAAAACTGCATGACTTAAAATCTGAATGCATAAAGAGTGACAAGGATTTCACAGGAACTTAGAATAAAGAATTAAATCATAGTCTGAAGCTATGTGAATTTTCTACTAAACCCTGACTGCTCAAAGCTTACAGAACGTCTTCGTCTTTTGACAGCTAGCACCATCGACTCATCCAGCCTGCAAACAGGGACAAAAATCTGGGTACTTTGTGAGTAGTTAATTTCAGTCTTTATTCAAACAAACCAATCCACAGAAAGCCACAGTGCTTAAAATTTTTGTGGAAATCAGCCTGTGAATGGCCTGCTTGTACAGTAGCTGTCTCTGCAATTGTTACATTCGTTAAATATTTTTAGATGAAAAAAATACCTTTTAAAATCATGCAGATATTCAGATCACAAACTGAGCTTTAAAAACAAATCCAGTGAGTTTTAACATCCTGAAGGCTCACACAGCAGTACAAAATAAAATCAAACACATCAAGATGTGTTTAAATAAAACACATTTTAACCTTTAAGCTTGCCGCCAAACTAGATACTGAATCTAATCTGTGAATCCTGCGGCAATTCTTGGGAAAGTGCATGATCTCCACAAGCCCCATTTCAGAGAAGAGTTTTAAATTAGCCAATGTCATGCTGACTGAAGGTACAGGCAGACCATGATCAATACACTTTTCTCATTGTTTCACATGCGGTTCTGCCAATGCCAATAATCCAATTACAGGCTGCAGTCACAGATACACTTTGACAAAGGAAAATAGCCAGAGAGAAACTGAGTGGGAGAGAGTGTCACACTAACTTAACTCCCATATGGACTTTGACAGAGTCCGATTAATTAACACCTCGGTTTCATCATAGGTCTGGTAATGTAGAATCGATGCGTTCTTCCGAACTTAAACCCAAAATGTCTTTAAAGATTTAACAATGGCTGAATGACCGTTTCTTTACAGAAAACATGCAAAATGCCTATGCAGCATCTTTAAAGTCCCAGGGAAATCCATTTCTCGACAGAGCAGGAATTTTAATCCTTTGTAAGTCAACAGAGTTGATAAAAATCTGTAATTCAGTGTTTTGTGAGAGAGTGCTGAATAGAGGCCCACCACCAATCATCTACTCCGATGTGAAAGCAGCATTACGTTCAAAAGAGACAAAGGAGGATAAGGTAAGAAAAAAAAAAACACATTAATAAAAGGTCAATTACTCACTGGTTGGGTCTGACCTCACTCAAGGAGTTCTGAAGGCTGAAACCAAATGCTGTACCATGATTTTTTCCCCAGACAAGAAGTCTAAATGCCCTGGATATCAAGGGAAATCCGCGATAAGAAACTCTTCCAGAGGCTGCGGCGTAATAATAAGTGTGGTTATGTTTATATCCTAACGGCGTGGCATAGCATTTCTTGTCTAAGCTCTTTCGGTAGCTGTGGTCTACTAAAAGAATCAAAGGCATTAGAGCTAAAGTGGAGAGGACAAAGAAACGGGTCTTTAGGAAGTTTTATTTGCCTACAGGCATCTTCCCATTATTCTGTCCTACTCCTATCACTAGGAAAATGGCTAAGAAAGACATACAAATTATAAACAAACATAATATAGACATAATATAGTATCTTATCAGAAATGTATTTTCTGAATTGTTTATTTTGAGTTGCGTTGCAGTAGAAAGCCCCAGAAACTCCGTGAGTTCAACCACTTGGCATTATCGACGCGGAACGTAACGTGCACAAAATAATGGCGCCCCCCATAGTCCAGAGACGACTGTCAATTTTTTAAACAACACACACCTTTCATTGGCTTTATATTCATTTTAAATATTTCAGTAATGTAAAGACATAATTTAAATGATATTAAACTATAAATGTATAATGTAAAGCTTAATGTATATTAAGCTATAAACACAGAGGGATACCTTTAAATGTCAAAAACATACAATGTTTTGTTGACCTTACTAAGAAATGTTCATTTTAAACAAGCTCACGATTCATGTTAACACGTGTGCAGTTTGAACCCTAACTTTGAGACTTCCACCGCGAGTTTCAAAAAGTTGAAACCAATGACAGTGTCCTGCCTAACCAATCCAGTATGTACTAAACATTTTTATAATCGACTGTATGTTATTTGTCAACTGATCACGTCATCTAATTTTTAGCAGGGTGTTGCTCTCAATGCTAATGTGAAAGAGGAGTGTCGTATCTGATCAACCCAGCTTTTCTACAGAATCACTTGTAGGTATTGCTAATTTTTAAAATCGACTATGTTTTTTTTCATATAAAAATTAATATTGTGCTTTTATTTTCGCAACGTTTTTCTGATTTATTACTTTGGGCTTCTTTCCTATGCTAAAGTGAAGGAACAGTGTCAGTGTCTTTTCATTAAAATCACTGGTATGTAATCTAATCTAATTTAGCAGTGTTTTACTCATGAAGTGAATTCATGAATTCTTCAGGAGAAATCGCGAAAATAATGTTAAGTAAAATGAGACACTACAGACAAAATAGAGTTTTGAACATGTAGAGAGTAAAAAAAAATGAGATTCAGCCACTAACATTAACTTCAGTTAAGGGTTGTAAGGACGAGGTAAACCATTTAATATCAGTTGTTACCTGTGTTTTGGTTTCTTGTTTTATAATCAGTATTAATTACTATTATTAAATTAATTATTATTACTCTTAGAAATGTAGAACATTTAAGTTAGTAGCAAACTTTCTGGTCATTCATATCATTATTATTGTTTTTATTATTTATACTTTTTATTTCTAGAATCAGTTGTATATTTCAGTTCAGCATGTTCCTTGAGACATTTTGGAAGTGTACATACACAAAAAACATTTTTCATTCATGCATCCAAGATACTGGATCTATCATACCTGCAACCCTATGTAGGATAAACTATCATACTTCTGTAATCAGTGATTAATGACTATTGCAATGTTTTATGAAAATAAATGATTCATATACCTAAAACAACTGTCTTCCTACTTAATTCCTGATCATGATAAATTCATTGTAACACAACGTAACGTATCTGATTTATACTAGCAAACAACTGCCAGGAACAGCTCCTTTAGTAAATTAACTCTAAATAAATGCCAGAGGTTCAGCTCCTTTTTACAGACCATATTTTAACCACATTTTATGCTGTGCAATGACTGGTCGTGTATTGCATGTAAAATTTAAGCAGTGCAATGAATTAGAGCATGGCAGAATGCATATATTTTAATGTGGTATTTTGATGGACACGTTTCCTATGCTACTTGCAGTACCATTCAGACTTATCATACAGTCTGTGAAGTCCACATTGTAGGGCACCATCAGACAGCTGGAACACATACACATAGGATATGTCATAAAGTACAGGTGTGCGGTCTCACTTTTTCACCTGTATATTCTAGTATCAACCTTGCGCTACACACCTGCCTACAATTTTCATGTGAACCCACAGGCTTTGATTAGCAGCTTCAGGTGTGTTTGATTAGAGCTGGAATTAAACTCTGCAGGACGGTCGAGCTCCAGCAGCAGGATTTTGGCATGTCTAGTATAGTTGGATGCTCATTAAAGCATTACCTTTAACACAATGTTCTTCAAAGAACATGCAAAGAGATTCTTTACCAATTAATATAAAGGTGATTGTAATCCAGCTCGGATGCTTTTCTCACAGTCTCTCGGTTAAATCATGGCATCAAATAGGTGGTAATTTCTTTAAGGTCGATAGAGGACCCAGCGCTAGATGCTGAGGGAGTATAAATTTGCTATCCAGACCTTTGGCCTTTTTTCTGCCCTGGATGTCACTAGTAAAACCTTTTTTTAATTAGTTCTGTCAATCAGTTGACTTTCATTCTAAGTATTTCATATAAATAAGAAAATACCCAAATTAAGGCAGCTACACGTTAATTGTATTTAGATAATATATACTGTTCAAAAGTTTGGGTTCAATAATTTTACAAATATAAACATCAATAATAATATGTTTCTTGAGCACAAATTCTGCATGTTAGAATGAAGGACCATGTGACTCTAAAGAATGAAATAAAGGCTGCTTAATTGCAAATTAACTGTAAAAATGTTTCACAGTATTACCGTCTTCATAATTCAACTGTATATTTCCAATAAATGTATAATTTGTTTA
This sequence comes from Puntigrus tetrazona, assembly GCF_018831695.1. Taxonomy (NCBI): domain Eukaryota; kingdom Metazoa; phylum Chordata; class Actinopteri; order Cypriniformes; family Cyprinidae; genus Puntigrus; species Puntigrus tetrazona. Next base: position 16,313,610 of record NC_056700.1, on the reverse strand, counting down.
ATCAATGAAAAAATGGGTGCATGACATATGCTTACTCAAATCTTATTTGTGTATATTGCATGAATATCATTCAAGTCCCCAGGTCTTATTATGGCAACAGAAGTACAATACAGTACAATATTTATTAATAAAGCACATTTAAAAATAAATAAGAAATAAGATGAATAAATCAAGGCCATCAAAGTTAAAACACAACAATAACAAAACAATTGAACCAATGGATCAAGGGGTATTGAAAGTTACAGACTTTAAGCAGAAATAGAGTGGGCTAGTGTAGAGGTGGACTGTTCAAGAGTTTTGTACTTTACACAAAACCTTGTATATCTTAGATCTAAGTCTAGATCAAGGTACAATGATTAGAAAGAGATCACTAGATCTCAGTGTTCTAGAAGTGGTGTACAGACTAAGCAGGTCTGTCAAGTATGGTAGGGGTCAAATTATTGTATTCATACACAGTTATAGGAATTAAAAATTATATATTTGATGGGTAACCAATGCAGTGCTGATAAAATAGAAGTTACTGGTTCATAATTGCAGGCAACACAAAGTTGTCTAGCAGCTGCATTTTATACTAGCTGTAGATGGGAGAAGAAAACTGAGAATTACAATAATATAAATAAGTTGTTACAAAAGCATTGATAACAGTTTTGAATTTACTCTGATAATAATGGTTTTACTTTAGAATATTGACCGAGATGAAAAAAGCATACTTTTACAACAGAACTGATCTATTTGTCAAATTTTAAGTTACGAAGAAGGTTTCTAGTGCCAGATCGCAACAGTTAATATATAACACAAAATTTAACCAAACTGAATTATTTTGGTTTTATTTTCATTTAAATTTACAAAATTACTTAAAAGCCAAAGCTTAAAATCTTCTTAACAGGTCAACAGTGATTATAAGCCATTTTTATCATAGTGCTTTAAAGGAAAATAGTTTTAAGTATCGTCAGCATACAGATAAAAGAACAATTTATATTTGTTAAAAATGGAAGTCAGAGGTAGCATATCCAGGGTGAACAATACTGGCCCGAGGATTGATCCCTGTTGAACCCCACAATTAAAAACTATACGAACACTAACACATCTGTTGGTCAGATAGAAACAAAACCGCTGTAAAACTGTGCCACGCAGGCCCAAAGATGTCTCCAAATGTGTCAACAGGACCTCACGGCCAACCATTTCAAAGCAGCACTCAGATCTAACAAAACTAAAGCCACAGAATTACCAGAATCTGAAATTCCCAGAAGTAACTAAACTTCACACTGCCTGCCAATCAAATACTTTGTAGGTATGAGCAGTTTTTTTAAACATATTTTGAAACGGTATAATTAGAGAACTATTTCTTCAGGTTTGCCTTGCTCTTACACTGTGGCCAACAGCATTCCTCGAAAAAAATTTGCTGACTAGGAGAGTTTTGCACAAAGAGGCGATCAGGTAAATGAGCTACAGGCTGGCAGTGTGGGTGTTGCTACTCAACAGACGGAACGTTTGATTGAGAGGCTGCAATTATTCAAAGAGAAAGGCAATGTGCACAGCCCAGGTAATATTATGAGCCGTTCCATAAAACCACCCATACCGCTGTACGAAAGTGTCCTCAAGCTGATGAAATCACACTGTTGTTGTTATACATTTTGCTATCTGTTGTCTTCCAGAGGCCATTTGTGAATGATGCATGGGCCTTACGTCACCTAGTGCCATTCAGACTTCAAGGCTCTTCTGTTCTGCACCAAATTACTGTCAACACTGCACTTCTTTCCAGGAACACTCGCTTGAAGCAAATTAAAATGAAAAAGGGGAGGTATTTTGGTCAAAGCGCATGCTTCGTGCAGAGTCTACATGTAAAGAACGTATAGATTGCAGCTGGCCCATTGTCCTTTATACTAGATATTTCACAAGAATCTTATAATCACATAAATATTACACAACATAAAGTGTACAATTAACCTAAGACGCCCATATTCAGGAACCTGCTGTATTGTTCTTGTTGCAGTCAATCTCTCTGACCCACAACTCAAAATTACTACTCACTGCCCGCTAATTACCGACATGTGGATATGCAAATGCATCTCCCACAGTGTGCAAGTGGACTGTAAATGTAGCAAAATACCATTCCCGATTCACTTGCTTTTGTATAGTACAATACTCTCTTGAATTCTAAAATGTATTCAGGTATATATTTATGGAAAGTTACGCTTTGATTGTTCAGCCTAAATTTCAATGGAAACATCCAGAGGTTTTGATGTACAGGCTTTATTCAGGCTACGGTTACATAAAGCAACTTAGACAAGCTGATAATACACATATTTTAATCATTTTGAAACCCCATAGAGACACCTTTTCAAAGTGAAATGCATGAGTAATTTAAAATCATTGCCATCTTAGCAAAAACAGAGAAAGACTTAGATTAGAGAGACCTAGACATAGCAGTTATTCATAAAGACAAAGTCTTTATTGATCCTAAATCAAGCCAAAAAGAAAAAAAAAAAAAAAAAGCACTCATTTGTTACTTAATTTTATTCTAAACCAAAATTAATTATGTAAACATACACAAGGAAGTAATACACATTAACTGTAGCTTCACATACATGATATGACTATAGTGGGTGCATCATGCATTAAGTTATTACCATGCATTACAATTATCCCTGCACTCAACTATTCTGAGGACAACCATTGTTCACTGATCCCAGTTAATTTATTTGAGTGTTACCTCAATGCAATCTACTAAAAGCATTTTTTCTTATTAAGTCACTGTATAAACTATGCCTCAACAATACAACTCTGTTTGCTGAACGCAGAAATAATAGACATAATAACAGAATGCACTTTTCACCTGAATTATGAACAAATACTCTTTTTGTATCTCCACTGTTGCAATTTACAGAAAAAACAAAACCTTTGCCTGATGTAACATCTTCCCTAAGGCTGCCCAGCTGCCAAGCATTTCTCTGCAGTGAATATTCATCACTCTTTTTGACGATCACCGGTAGATGTTTTCTTATGGTTTAAACATGAAACATAAATGAGTTCAATTCAATGGAGAATACGATCTGTATTAGTAGCTTAGTCTCTTTTTAATAGTTGAAAATTATATGTAACCCTAAAGGATGAGGTTAATTATTAATTGAACTGAGTGATTAAAATCACAAAATGGATATTTTAAGATCTTTAATGGCTGTTGGAAAAAGTAGAGTACTTTGCTTTCTGTATGTCACTGTTCAAATTTTTTTTATTATTATTTATTTATTTTTAAATAGCCAATTCATGACACAAATGACTCTTAAGAGATGTAGTTGGTTTGGGTTACTATGGAAGCCAGTTTTTGCTACAGAATAAAGCCCTCATGATTCTTTTTCTCATAATTCTCAGAATTTTGACTTTTGCATTTCTTCAGATTGATAAATTCTGAGAAAAACAAGATTTTTTGAGACATTTTAAAGGGATTTTTTACCAAAAAATGAAAATTCTGTCATTTAATTACTTCATGTCTTTCCAGACACATAATTATTCGCAAAATATTCATTTATCTTCGAAACACAAATGAAACAAATTATACCCTCCCGTAGACAGCAAGGATCCTCCTCACACAACCGAGGTCCAGAAACGTAGTAAATACATTGTTAAAACAATCCATATGACATCAGTGGTTCAACCATAATTAATTATATTCAACAATTTGTCTTCTTCTTGTCACCCTGGTGCCAGTTTGCAGAGCATTACATACGTAAACAATGTATGCTGTATGATGTTTGTCAGCAGCACTGGATACGTTGTTTACATTTTTTCTCACGTCGATCTGAAGGTAAACAACAAATCCACGAACATGTTGCATACAAATGTGTCAAGATGACATGAAGGAGAAGTCATACAAAAAAAACCACTCATGTCACTATTTTTAATTATTATTTTAATGATGTCCTTACTATGATTCTTGACCTTGATCATTTCAGGATCCTTGTTGTCTATGGGAGGGTCAAAGAGCTCTCAGATTCCAACAAAAATATCTTAATTTGTGCTCTGGAGATGAACGAATGTTTAACATGTTTGGAACGTGGGTGAACTATCACTTTAATTTTAACTTGTAAGATCTGTGAGATCTTAATTTGCAAGAAAAGTTCAAATAGCGAGTTTAAATCTCAAATATGTATGTTGTTCTGCCTGTACACTAATACAGAGACAATTTTATTGCTATTGAAATACAAATTTAATTAGAGTCAAATTGGGAAATCTATATTGATATCTAGCCATATTTACAAATAGCCTAAATTAACAGTGGATGGGTTAAATCCTAAGTGCTAGTTATTGATTTTATTTTCACTGGTCATTCAGTAACAGCAAATATACTGTAGGCACTTTATGGTCATTTCAAAATGGTTGGTGGTTAAATAAACATTATTGCAACTTGATGTCTGGTAATTGTATTCAATTACATTAGGAGAATGTGATCCTTTGTGATGCAGCATAAGCACACAAATCGCTGAACAGCTTTAGGCCATCAGGACCACTAATATTAAAGATTGGGTTGTCAGAAGACCTTTGAAGTCAGTTTGTTCTAGCTAACATGTCCAAGGGCTTACTTGAACATTCTTCAAACATTCCCCAGTGTCAGTACAAAAACCTGACAGCAACTTTCTGTTGGCCTCTGGGTTATATGGGAAAAAGAGCTGTTCTTTATTTTGATTAAGACTTTCATAAGAGTATTCCCTATAGAAAGGAGTTTGTTTTGCCATTCTGTTCTTGTGTGCGCCTCTTTGTAGATGGTATGTTTTGAAGTCATGCCATTTTAACAACTGTTGTGCCAAAAGAAAAAAAAAAAAAAAAAAAAAAGACACTTATAGAGCCATAACCTAGGAGCTCAATGTGGACAAAGACTGTGGACTTTTAATAATGATAATTACCAGCTCATCTCATGGACTTCCAGCTTACCAAAATCATTATTTGCATACTATATCAAAGGTTTAAATGCGAATTTGTGGCACCAGCAACCAAAGAATAGTTCTAAAAAATAGGTTTTGACAGTCAGCTTAAAAATCTAAAGTGCATAAAGCATGCTTTTATGGGGAATTGTAGGATTCAGTTTACTGGCCCTAGGGAGCAAAACATTGCGCATGCAAGCAAAATGCCAAAAAGTTCAATATCAACAGCATGAATAATCATGAAATGACACATTTCTTGAAGAAACAATCAAACACTTATCACACCTCACCACATTATATGACAGCAAAACACTGCATTTAAAGTCGCTAACAACAAAAGTGCTCTGGACTGCTGGGAGTTGAATGTGAGAAACGATTTATGCTTTTGCTGTGTTAATGTTTTGTTTGCTTTGCTTATGCCATTGCATCAAGGTTAAAGACATTACTCCGAATACAGTGAAAATAATAACACATGCTCTCCGCCTTGATGTAAATTGCTTAAGCTTTCATATAGCTAGCAACACTGCAAGCTATTAATTCAAAATTGCTAACTGCATTGAAGATCCTTGAAGAGCAAGGTTTTTATTGTCATCATGTTGCAAATGCTGTCATTCATCTATAGCTAATGCTTTCAAAAACACAATGAAGGGTAGTGCATCAGACATGTGAACAAGCGTCACTGCTTGTAGAGGGTATTTACCAAAATTATCCGTGTTCGAAAGACCAACATAGATTCTGTTTTGAATGAGTCAAAGGATGGCGGTGTGACTCTCAGACATGGTCTACCAGATAAAATCTGAACTAGTTAGAACAAGCCTAAAAAGCCTGCATTGAAATTCATTATGTTCTAAGATGGGTTTTTTTTTTTTTTTTTCAGACATGCCAATGGGTAGAAATTACCACCTGCTGTTAAAATACCAGCCGTTTCTTACCAGGTTGCTGGCTGAACTAATTAAACTGTCACAAATTTCACCTTTCCCAAAATCATTTTATACTCTTTTTATTATAATCCCACCAGAAACCAGGACACAACTGAACCCTTTTGAGTTGAATGGCACCACTGATTAATGTTCCATGCCACAGTCACCATAGTCCAGCTGGCTCTGCTGTAGAAAACCTCACTTAAACTCCCCATGATGCCCAGCAGCATTAAGTTCATTATCTCTTCAGCCCTCTATAACTGGCACTGTCCCAGCAGACATCTGAGAAGCTTCCTCCTGCCTCTCTGCATGCTCACTAAATAGCCAGCCATGTTATAGTCACGTTGACTGGATGCCCCAAAAGAGGTAGATCGATACTACGCACCTTTGTCCCACTAAATGTCCTTCGATCAATACAAACCATTTCATTACAAATGTTTCTGGGCTTGAAGAGATCCGCGGCTCAGGGGAAGTGGTTACGGCGTAATGTGTTGCGGCTCTATTGGATTAATCTCAATGTCACTCAGCATCATTCTACCGTGCTATAGAAATTTATTTCTCGTATAATTGAGTCCTTCAGGCATTTGTGCCGACTTAAAAGACACGGATAAACACGCCGAAGGAGTTTTATTTAAAAAATGCGTTTCATATTGTTACAATTTGAAGTTGAATGCAAATTTTTTTAAATAAAAGGCTACATGTTGGAATCCCTGTGTCAATACAGTGCTGTGAAAAAGTAAGTACACCCTATGCATGCAGTCTAAAAACAATAGTTTGATGTTTGAGTGAAAATGTCACATTCTTTGATGATTAGGTCAAACAATATTTATTTGAAATATTTTGTATTTATATATTACACAAATGTTTGTAGTGTATCCTATACTGTACATTTAAGGCTGCGAAAAGCTTTCTTGTATGATTTCTCCTGTACAAACAAAAGGAAATATTAACACAGAGCTGCTTTTTTAATTATTCACTAAAATGTACCTTTTGCATAGGGATTAATAATAATAATAAAAAATCTTAGATCTTAATCAAGATCTCAAAAGGAGAAAAAAAAATCTAGGTAAACACATCTTATACATGCAGTATACGAAGAACCACAAAACTAACAAAGGCCTTTCTTCCCCCTATGGTCATGTCTTATCTCAACTTAATCAGCAAGTGAGCCATGAACATCACTTGCTGGTTCACAGGTTCATGACTCTCCTCTCTATAACCTTGTACTTCTCTACCCATGAGGAAAAAAGCAATATAATTTCAGAGCGGTAGGAGCTCATTGGCCTAAAAGGAGAAAGGGTAAACTAATTGGAAATTGTTTTGGAATAAGAATAAGGGATGCAAAATCTCAGCGTGGCTGCAGTGGTGCTCTCAGTCTCCTGTGGAGAATTCTACTGAAGCTATACATATAAACAGTCTAAAGGATGGAGCGGTTCAGGCTCTCAGATAGTTCTTCATGGTTGCCAGAGAGAATCACATGCCACATAACCACACACACACAGAGATGAAAGCAGTCGAAAGATGTCATGAAAATATAATGTTTTTTTTGTGGTTCACTTAACCATGTAGGCCTACCTCAGGCAGCATTGTCAGCATGTATATAATGCTGAGGTTTGTATGGGGTCTATGGGTATATGCTGTGCGAAATCAAGATGATCAAAAGGTCAAGCTGAAATCCCAGTGTTTCAAAGCTCCTTTCAACCCACTCAAGCTACCAGACTTCTCATTGTCAGCTCTGTGGAGATATATATTTACATTTCTAAATGCAATCTTTTAGCCCTTGAATAATAAATGGTTTAAAATATTCCCCCTAGATCTAAACAGCACAGTATTGCTCCTCCACTCTAATGGTTTGTAAGAGGGTGCAACAGTTGCTTGGGGAAATGTTAAACTCAGCAATGTCCTGATATTGTCGGTTTAATCTGATGTATTTAGATCATTTGCATATAGATCATATTCCTTTTATTTGTGTTTTGACTACTTTATACAGAGTTGTCGCTTCTTCTTATTTGCTCGCATTTTCTCTTCAGCTGTTCCTTTTGTTTTACACATCTTTTGTGTAATCACGTCCCCTGTCAGGGAATTTCAATGCTTCAGATGATTGTGTAAATTATTAAGATGTCAAAAGGCAGTTTTTTTCTTTACTTGTCAAATGTGCTGGAATACAGCAGTACTTGTTGACAGAGTTGTCGTTGACAATGAATTTTAACAAGATTACCCTTTATTTAAAGAAATGTAATGAAATTATATTATTCAATTATTTGTACAAATGTATGTTATCCAAATTTAGAAGCTACAGCAGAAGATGCGTAAATTTACACTGATCTTCACATTTTCCTCTAAAAGTTTAGGAACACCCCTGGCAAAGTGGTTTTGGATGATATCAGCATAAATCCTTATAATTTCTGTGGCATTAAAAGTAGCTTGACATGAGCCTTGAATACCAGCAATAATAATTTTCATTTTGATTAAATAATATCAATATATACATCAAAGCTGAGCCACTATGGGAGGAACTGGATTGTGATGTCCGGTAGAAGTGGCCAACCAATGTGAATCATCATTGGACAATCTTTCAGGAGGCTTGGAGTAATACATCAAGTCAATGTTTAAATAAATTAACAGCTTGGATTCACAGATTACGCAGAGCTGTAATAGCTGCTAATGGTGGATATTTTGACGAATTAAACATTTTTACCAGACTGTATAAACCGTTTGTTATAAAATATGTTTTTGTAATTTGTGTTGTCTCTTGTCAGTGCAAAATTATCACAAATTTAAAAGGATGGATGGAAATATTGTCCAAATACATACACGCATACATACACATACACTGCCCTCAAAGTTCGAAAACGCCCTAGAACACACATACACACTCAAAGCGGAATATCATTCCTGAAGTGTACTGCATTTGAATGACTATATGAAAAGTTTTTTTGATCTGATGTGCATCAGGAGCAATAAAAGCTGAACAGATCTAGTCTCAGATGTGGTTATTATTGATGTCTGCGGCAGAGATGTCTGGTTAATAGAGCTTAAGTAGAATTAGCTGTCTGCCTGTGGTGAGAAAACATCATCCTCACCCAGACAGAGAACGCATTAGTATATGAGTTTCTTAGGTTAGTCTTATGACATCCAAAACCTGCCTCTAAGGTCTGTTTAAAAGTCAGATTTCATTTTTATTTGGAATCTGAAATGATTCTGCATAAATGTCTGAAACAGAAGAGTGGTGCACATTACCACAGCTATAGACGGCTGTGTTCAGACCTAATTTTGAATTCTTAGCCATTCTCCTCACATCAAGGTTCAAGACAGGCATAGTACACTGACAATGATTTGTTCATTATCCCAACTGTTATGTGAAATTGTTTCTGCTCCGATAAAATGTAAATTGTCTTTAACTAAGCTTAAATGACAGTGAGAGACCAATAAGGGATGAGAATTTTTTTTTTTTCAGTGAGATAGCTTTACCATTTCCCTCGTTGCCTGTTCCTGAAAAGCGTAGATGCTGAATCTGGACACTTATGCAGTCTAGCTGAGTGACTTTTTTTTAACTTAAGACAACACAAAAGTTACTCAGTTATTAATGTATATTCGAAGTGAAATGGCTAATGATGTCATTTTGAACAGCCGGCTCATCCAAATCAGATTCACAAGGTCGAGATTTTGAAAATGTTTAAAGAATGAAGCTTGCATAAATTATATGTATAACACGTTTAAGTGTAATTGTCATTTAATTTGTAATGCCACATCAGCTGCGAATGCGTAATTATTCAGAGCCCGTTTCAGGGACAGATTAAACCCATTCTTCACTAAATTGCAGCAGTAAGTCTCCATTGAAAATCCTTTTTAGAAGGACTAAATTTGAACTTGTATACCCACACACACATATACAAAAGCACATTGGGATCTCACCATGCCTACTTGTGAAAGTATGAAAAATTAACAAATAATTAGACTGCAAAATGTTCGTTTTCACAAAAGTTTCATTTTAATTGCACCCTTGAAAATAGCAGCAGTCTAACAGAAAAAGAGCTGAAAGTTGGTGTTCTGAGACTATGACAGCATTAATCACAGTCTATAATAGATAAAGGCTCAAAGTGAGAGATGGTGAGGTGGGTTGTGTAAGGGCAGAGTAAGAGAGGCCACATGGTCGCTCATCTCATTTGAATCACATGGATGGTAATTAATGTGGCCACCGGGCCGTTGTGATGGTGTCAGTGTGCTGTTCTGGGTTTTTGCCCTTGAGGAACATTGCCACATGACACAACCTGCTGGGAGAAAGCAGCGGCCATGATTGCGGTGATCCTTAAGTAAGGTCATCATTCATTTCTCTATAGGCTGGGTGACAAGTGCAGGCTATCCTAACCTCTTTGTTTTTGAAGGTAAAATAAGAAAAACATGTGTCAAGCAAGCTACACAATTAAATAACGTTAAAAAACAAACAACACAAAGAAAGTGAACGGTTTAGCTAAGAGCGGTGATGCATTTTTCGCTGAAATGTCCAGTGTTCAGTAGAACTTGTGTCTCCAGTGTTGAGTGGAATGAGGCTTGAGGCTTTTTTCCCTCCATTATATTACTTTGGTCTTACCACTCTCACAGTCATCTATCATCTGGCCCCCAGTGATCAAAGTGGATGAGACAGTGTTTTTTTTTTCTGCTGGTTTGATGGATCTAGTGCCACTAGGTTCATCAGCAAATGAAAGGCTTACCGATTCCCAACACACCTGGCCAGCAAGCATGCAGGCCCGTGACTTTGATTTGTGCCGAAGACTTTTATTCCCCCCCCCCTTTTTTATCCACTTAGGAATCTTAGGATGTTCTTAATGGCACCAAAAACAAAGGCTGTATGACTTGATGGAAAATTATTGAGCCTTTCAAAGCAAAATCCTTCCATCTATGAAAACATTAATAAAACTGTATGAAGTACATTACAGATATATACATTCATTACTGACTTCATTAAATGCATTAAATGAATGCAGTTGTAACAGGGCTGACGAGGGGTGAGACGTGCAGATCAACGTGCAAGCTTTTTTGATAGTCGAAAAGAACAAACAGATATGGCACAGACAAAACACAAGAATAATCCAGGGAACAAGCGAGGGTCAGACGGCGGCAAACATAATCCAATAGGGTAAATCCAGAGAGAGATAAAAAACGAGAGGCAAAAATGAGAAAGATATCCAGAAATACACAGGCAAAGAACAAAACACGGGAAGGGCAGACAAGGCAAGTCTAGTGTCACGTTTGAAGGGTCTGAAGCGTGCGGATCCATGTGCAGGCTTTTATTAAAGGAAGGCATGGTCAAAACAGGCAGGCGTCAAACAGGGCAAACAGGAATATCAGAGGTAAGGCAATAGCAAAATCCAGAGACAGGCGGTGGTCAAGTCAGGCAGCAAACAATCACAGAATCAGAAGACAGGCAGGGTCAAAACCAGATAAACAAGAACTTGGAAAACACTCGGATACTAGAGAACAACAAACGAAACAGGCGAACAATGCAACCTGCAGTTGAGTGGCTTGCTGCAGTATTTATAGTCCTCTGACAGGAAGTAGCAGCAGAGGGAGTGATCGCAGATCACCCAGAGGTAAGAGCTCCCTCTGCTGGCTTGGTGACATAGCCCCCCTCCTAGGAGCGACTCCTGGCGCTCCACAAAACAAACAAAACAAAACATAACTGGGAGCTTGGGAGGGGGTTCCGGGAGGGAGTCAGCAAGCTGAGACCAGGGAGGAAGAGACGGTGGGAGGAGCCAGGGAGAAGACGGGAGGAGTAAGGAGTGGGAGGCGATACCGAGCCCAGCCATGATGGTCAGTGGTGGAGCCGACGGAGGGAGGAGCCATAGAGAGGGAACGGTCATCAACCCCATGGAGCCGACCGACGGCGGTGGAGCAGGTGGTCGAGGAGACTGAGGCGAAGGCGGAGAGCAGAAGAGCCAGGGTGATGCAGAGGCGCTGGAGGTCCCAGGCGACACCGCAGGCTTTGGCGACTGATGCGGAGAGATTGAAGGACGCGGCGGAGCCAGAGCGACAGAGGACTGAGGTAGAGCCGGGGAAGGGAGGAGCCTGACAGAGCCGGAGGGACGGAGGGACGAGGCGGCTGGAGGAGAGGAATCCTGAGGCGACGGATGGTCGACGACCGACCAGGGCGTAGCCGGAGAGACGATGGAGCCTGGTGAAGCTGGTGGATTGACGGAGCACGGTGGAGAGGAGGGAGCTAGGAGCCTAAGGGAACCCGACGGGTCTACAAGCTGAGCTGGAGTCCGGGGCTCGGAGGCGGGACGATGAAGCGAGGATCCTTCACCCACGGCGCGCAATGGAGACTGGCAGACCCGTGGCGAGCTCCAGGTGGAGGGCAGAGGATGAGTGCAGGGGCTGCTGGGATCCATCGTCGGCGTGTGGTAAGGGTGGAGGGTGGGTTAACTTGAGGAGGCGCACGCAGGCGCGGGCACTGGACGGCGCCGCAGCGCGGGCACTGGGCGGGCGCCGCAGGCGCGGGCACTGGGCGGGCGCACGAGGCGCGGGCACTGGGCGGGCGCCGCGGCGCGCGGGCACTGGGCGGCGCCTGGCGCGGGCACTGGAGGCTTGGCACGCAGGCACGGGCACTGGAGGCTTGGCACGAGACGCTGGCACTGGAGGCTTGGCACGCGGGCGCGGGCACTGGAGGCTTGGCACGCGGGCACTGGCGCTTGGCACTGGAGGCTGGAGGCACGCAGCGCGGGCACTGGAGGCTTGGCACGAGGCGCGGCACTGGAGGAGGCAGCATGGAGGCTTAGGCACGCAGGCGCGGGCACTGGAGGCTTGGCACGCAGGCGCGGGCACTGGAGGCTTGGCACGAGCGCGGGCACTGCGGGCACTGGAGGCTTGAAAAGCACGGCAGGCGGCCATGTTGGAAAGCGTGCGGCGCAGGGCAGGCGGCCATGTTGGAAAGCGGCTCTGGGCAGGCGGCCATGTTGGAAAGCGGCTCTGGGCAGGCGACCATCTTGGGAAGCGGCTCTGGGCAGGCGGCGACCATCTTGGGAAGCGGCTCTGGGCAGGCGGCGACCATCTTGGGAAGCGGCTCTGGGCAGGCGGCGACCATCTTGGGAAGCGGCTCTGGGCAGGCGGCGACCATCTTGGGAAGCGGCTCTGGGCAGGCGGCGACCATCTTGGGAAGCGGCTCTGGGCAGGCGGCGACCATCTTGGGAAGCGGCTCTGGGCAGGCGGCGACCATCTTGGGAAGCGGCTCTGGGCAGGCGGCGACCATCTTGGGAAGCGGCTCTGGGCAGGCGGCGACCATCTTGGGAAGCGGCTCTGGGCAGGCGGCGACCATCTTGGGAAGCGGCTCTGGGCAGGCGGCGACCATCTTGGGAAGCAGGCTCTGGGCAGGCGGCGACCATCTTGGGAAGCGGCTCTGGGCAGGCGGCGACCATCTTGGGAAGCGGCTCTGGGCAGGCGGCGACCATCTTGGGAAGCGGCTCTGGGCAGGCGGCGACCATCTTGGGAAGCGGCTCTGGGCAGGCGGCACCATCTTGGGAAGCGGCTCTGGGCAGGCGGCGACCATCTTGGGAAGCGGCTCTGGGCAGGCGGCGACCATCTTGGGAAGCGGCTCTGGGCAGGCGGCCATCTTGGGAAACGGCTCTGGGCAGGCGGCCATCTTGGGAAAGCAAAGGCGGCATCCATCTTGGGAAGCGGCTCTGGGCAGGCGGCCATCTTGGGAAGCGGCTCTGGGCAGGCGGCCATCTTGGGAAGCGGCTCTGGGCAGGCGGCCATCTTGGAAGCGGCTCTGGGCAGGCGGCCATCTTGGGAAGCGGCTCTGGGCAGGCGGCCATCTTGGGAAGCGTGCTCTGGGCAGGCGGCCATCTTGGGAAGCGGCTCTGGGCAGGCGGCCTCCATCTTGGGAAGCGGCTCTGGGCAGGCGGCGTCCATCTTGGGAAGCGGCTCTGGGCAGGCGGCGTCCATCTTGAGAAGCGGCTCTGGGCAGGCGGCGTCCATCTTGAGAAGCGGCTCTGGGCAGGCGGCGGCCATCTTGGGCAGCGGCTCTGGGAAGAAGGCGGCCATCTTGGGCAGCGGCTCTGGGAAGAAGGCGGCCATCTTGGGCAGCGGCTCTGGGAAGAAGGCGGCCATCTTGGGCAGCGGCTCTGGGAAGAAGGCGGCCATCTTGGGCGGCGGCTCGGGGAAGGCGGCCATCTTGGGCAGCGGCTCTGGGAAGAAGGCGGCCATCTTGGGCGGCGGCTCGGGGAAGGCGGCCATCTTGGGCAGCGGCTCGGGGAAGGCAGCCATTACTGGATTTGATGCTGTATCCTTTTCCTCCTCAACACCCAACGTGAAAGCTGACCCCACAGTCACTAAACCAAACTCAATAAACTGAGCAAGCGACTCACGTGGACCCTCGCGAACAAGTTTAGATTTGAGCGGCTGATGTACTCCCTCATGATACAACTCAATCAATAAACAGTCCGGTATGTCAGAGAGGTAAGCCATGTCCAAAAACTCTTGAGTATAATCCTCAATCGATCGGGTACCTTGCTTGAGGGCCAATAAACGTCTAGCGAGGGTCCTACCTGGCCATGGATCAGGTGAAAAGCCGCTGGATCCTGGTGCGAGGTTGCATTCTGTCACGTTTGAAGGGTCTGAAGCGTGCGGATCCATGTGCAGGCTTTTATTAAAGGAAGGCATGGTCAAAACAGGCAGGCGTCAAACAGGGCAAACAGGAATATCAGAGGTAAGGCAATAGCAAAATCCAGAGACAGGCGGTGGTCAAGTCAGGCAGCAAACAATCACAGAATCAGAAGACAGGCAGGGTCAAAACCAGATAAACAAGAACTTGGAAAACACTCGGATACTAGAGAACAACAAACGAAACAGGCGAACAATGCAACCTGCAGTTGAGTGGCTTGCTGCAGTATTTATAGTCCTCTGACAGGAAGTAGCAGCAGAGGGAGTGATCGCAGATCACCCAGAGGTAAGAGCTCCCTCTGCTGGCTTGGTGACATCTAGACACTGAACTAACCAAAAAACAGAATGGCTCGGTAATAAGGAAAGTGTTACATGCAGATAAATACTGGAGACTAAACAGAAAATAAACACGGAATTGCTTTGTAGAGTCGCTAACGCTAAGAGAGTCATATGTCGTACAAATTAGCAACTTCGTAAAAAATGTATAAATTGGTTTTGTAGCATTGAAATATTTGTGAAGAATATATTTTTAATATTCCAAAGCACTTTCATTAACACTTTACATAAAGCCTTTAAGTACAATGCATTGCAAAAGTAGTTTTAATGCATTACTTATGCCTTGTATTTGTAATGTACCGTATAATGCATTGCATGTATAATTGTAGCCACAAAATTTGGTTATAATTATTTACAAGAATATATAAATGTATGACAACACACATTATGAATAATTACACTGCATTATACCCCTTGATAACCCTTTATGATGCATTATACATAAATTGTTTCTGTTATGTCATGTTTCATGCTGACAGTATGATTAAATGTACAGTGCATCCAAAAGTACAAAAATGTGTTTGTGAACATTATGTGAGATACATATCGTTTTATAAACTGGCTCAATAAATCATTTCCATTGAAGAATTAAATGAGAAAGCCACTGTAGTGTACCTTTGACATTATTTGTACACTGCATCATTAAGTCTACATCACATTTAATACAATTCAGCAGTTCTGGAGCTAATGGTCTTTGAAAACAACTTGACCTATGTCTAGACAAAGTGGACGGGGCAGCTTAAGTTTTCAGTTTCTGGTATTCATACACATTTCTAAGGTCATTCCACTAGTCTGAGCTACCCCAGTGACCAACAATAAGGGACGAGCATGTCTGTACCAGCCTTTCCCCTTATCTAACTCTTTAAAATGAAAGGCCAGACACTCGCAAGGCCAGTGGTTGTTCTACTTAAATGGGGGCAGAGGGTTAGGGTGTGCTTTCGTGATATGTGCTTTGACAACTGAAAATCTAATTACGCGTGTATACAGCAGAATAGCAAAAGTAGGCCTGCCTGTAGGCATGGCTGAGTACTTGTCAATGTGCTGCCCTTGACTGGGGCCCTCAAGGTCAGGCAATAATGGCTTCATTACTCTGTGAGGCAGAGAGCTCATGAAAAATGAGTCTAATCATCCTAAAACAATGATCTTCTCTTAAAAGTGTAATTTCCTCTGTAGATTCTTATTTTTAATACTTTCGTCGGATTTCAAGCAGGCACTTGAAATTTTTTGGCTGAACTCTGAGACGCGACACAAATGGAGACCATAAGTGATCTGATAATGGAGCTTTGTGAAAGGAATCCCAAAAATGTACTATAAAAATACATTTCTTTACTAGAACTCAATTCCTATTTGAAAGCAATATGATAAAATGTAGCAGCTACAAGAGATTCTATATACCTTCAAACATATATCTGTCATGGTTATTATTGTTAAATCATTAATTTAAAAGAAAATTAATATTTGAGCTAGTTGTATATTTTCCTGTAGCCTACTTCAAATTGAAGTACTCAAGTAACTATATAAAATGAACTAGAACTAAAAACTAAAACCTAACAACAACTATTTAAAAAAGGGGGGGTCCCACTTTATATTGTGTCTCTAATACATGTGTACTTACATAGTAATTACATGTGTACTTAGTAAGTACACAGTATTTACAGCTGTAATATATCTGTAACTACACACGTAACAACCTTCAGAATTGTATGTGCAAGTACAAACGGAACAACACTTTTTTCACTTCAATAAGTATTTGTGTAATAGGAATTATATCACTATGTTTTGTAACAATAATATAAGAGTAATTGGGGTGGTTTTAGGGTGGAAATCTAGGTGGTGTAAACAGGTAGGTTTAGGGATATGTAAAGTGGGAGGAGTTGGATCTGTAGTTGGTGCACCACTTTAATACCAGTGTACTTACATGGTAACTTATGTGTAACATACTGGAAACCAAACACAGTTTATCTGTAAAATTTACTGGCCTTTGCTGTATAACAGCAGAACAATTACATGGTAAATCCATAGGAATCGTCTACTTAAAATAAAGTGTGAAGCGTTCTATACCAAAAAAAAAAAAAAAAAAAAAAAAAAAAAAAAAAGGTCACACATTTTACCAAAAAGTGTTGTTGCCAATGTCCTGTTACACATTTGTACATAGCATTGCACATTACACATCTCAAATGTACATGTGTGTAGTTACACAGATATTAGAGATGTTGATATTATGTACCAATGTGTAGATACATTGTGATTGCATAAGCACACTGATATTAGGAACACAAAATATAAATTAGGACCAATAATAATAATAAAACAACTAAATTACTTTAAATGACAAAAACACAATAATTATTTACTTTGAAATTAAAACAGAAAATAAAATAAGATAAAATTTTCTATAAGCAAAAACCATAAAAGTATAGAAATGATGCTAAAATAATACTGATATCAGTGTGTTCCTAGAGCAAATAATGTCTTAGTATTGCCTCCCCAAATAACACACATAAGTGGTGAAAGTCATCTCAGATATTCAGGACTCAAAACACAATGATAATTATGCCTCTGCTTGGGAGCTCACCAATGAGCTCACAATTTATTTTTCTTATACTTAAACTGACCTTTTCTAAGCTTTTCAGATGAAAGTGAAGAGCAGGAGCAGAATGTGTTGCAAAATTGATAAGCCAACCAGTGAGTTACCACAGAGTGTTAATTAATGGTAAAAAAAAAAAAAAAAAAACCAAATGAGATCACTGATTAATTCCTTAATGAATTCAGCAATTGTGTGTCATACATAAATACATATACACACACACACACACACACACACACACACACACACAAACCCTGGTATCTGAAGAGGCAATCGGCTTTTGCTTTGTTGTGACCAACATTTCATTCAGTTACCTGTTTTTATCTTTTTGTACAATTTGTTGAGGGCTTTCTGTGCACTCTGGCATTACACTGAGCCTCACACAGATGAAAGCCTGTAACCCCTTGTTCGTAACAGATTTACTCGTTCTTCTTGCTGCCTATCATTTTGATAGACGGAGTGAGTGCAACTGACAGCTTGTTTCAAGGGATTTCTTTTTGGACTGAAGTAATAAATGCCACAAGCCCATCGTAGGGCAGGTAACCAGAGAGGAAGCGGTACAATGCAAGCCGACTGTTAAGGAGATCTTGTAAGGAAAGTCTTTGACTCTCCTTGAAGCTGCTTTATTGAACCCCTTGAGAGGAAAGGTCCTGGTACCTTCCTACAGCACTGCTCACCTGTGACCCTGAGAATACGTCACAGCTAGTGTGCTATAGATAGAGATGACTTCACTTGCCTTCCAGCTGGTATTAAGCAACCATGATATTTTTCCTTTTGTAAAAGAATAGAAAAAGTACTTCAAATTATTGTGCAAGAATTCGCTCAAAACTATGTTGGAAATAAACCTGACGTATTGTGAAAAGCAAACGAACAAGGATAAAAATATAGCTAGTAATATATTTTATTTGTGTTTAAATGGGGATTAGGAAAAAAATAAAATAAAAAGGGGGATTGTAACAGTTTTACATTTATTCCTTCTTAACGTACAAACTACACTATGAATCAACATGATATCAACATAATATCTTTTTATGTGCCAAAAAAAAAAAAAAAAAAAAAAAAAAAAAAAAAAGCACCATTTTTAGTGCCAATAGCCTTGTGGGTAGTGCAATAGATCGAATCCAGATCCTAGTGGCTATCCAGACTCATTGGAAATGCATGCCTCTAAATACATTTTGGCAAAAAAAAACAAATACTTATGTACATAACACTGCAGTTTCCAATTGAAACAATTGAACTCAAACAACTTTTATTTCTTGTCCTTTTATTCCTTTATTCAATTAACAAAGCCAAATTTACTCAAAATTATGTTTGTTATCTTCACATATCTAGCCTCATATCTATGGGTTTTCATATTCAGTAGGTTTATTCGCTAGCTCATGCGGTATGGAGTTGCACTTGAGAGTCGAAGAGCTCTGGCATGAATTCCTTGAAACTACGACCACTCACTGGCATTTCACTTTGAAACGTGCAGTAAGGTACAGAAAAACAGTGTTGCAGAAATGTATCTAGAGGCATGTATTTCCATGAGCCTGGGTTGACTCGAAGACCTTTCCTGATCCCACCGCCTTATCTCTCTCCCACTTTGCTTCCTGTCATTTCTCATTTATCATAATAAAGGCGAAATGGCAAAAATAAATCTTACAAAAAAGAAAATGCACCGTTAATACGCTTATGATGAGAAAAAGATCATATGAAATACAGTCAGTTAAGCACAATCGTAATGCGTGAAAAATAGACCAAATGCATCTTAAAAACATGGTTCAAAGCAACCATACCACCGCATTGATGCTAATTACTGAAAAGTTTCAATCTTTATTTGAAATGAATTCTTTTAGCTGCCAGGAATAATGTGATCGAAACAAAAGCTTACATTACACTGCTATGGTCTGATGATCATTATAAATGATATAAAATAAGTTAAGTCCATCTTGTACTAGATATAAATGCCAATTACACATTTTAATCAGCCAGTGTTACAACTGCCAGTGACCCCACAGTCAAAATCAGTATTTCACATTCATTCATTCATTCATTCATTCCATGTTAGTTTAATTCAAAATACAGAAATGATCGCAGTACGTTCCCTCGAGCAGAGAATGTGCGTGTGCTGAGAAAGCGTTATCATTTACTGATCATTTTGAAGAAATCTAAAATGTGACATCTGCCCCTGCTTTAAAAGCTGCCAGAAATTTTCATGCATTTCAAGCAGCTGTTTTAACAGGAACCGGATCCCTAGGAAAGGCGCATTCATTTTGAGGAGCCGATTGACTGTAATCAGTGTTTATTGTTACAATGATAAACAGTCATTTATCAATTTACCCTGAACATTTACTGCATAGAATAATAATATTTCTAATTCCTTTAATCCTTCTTGGCAGTTTCAAATTGTCAGTCCGATAAAGCCAGCCCTTGTGAACTTACTGGCAGTGTGTGGTATGACTAAGAGAATCTAAGCGTGCACATATAGGCGCTCTTTTCTCTCCTCCCTCTCATCAAATCCAATTACTCTTTCTACCCAGCGGGCTCAGGGACAGCAGTCTGAGAGACAGGGCAGCTCCTGCTGATGTGTGCGCTCAGGAGCATGTGGTTGGAGCTTCGCTGTTTGCCACATGTTGTCAGCGAACCTCCGTTTCCTAGCTCTTCGCTATAGCTGCATAACAACATTCAGGAGCAAGCGTCTAAATGCCATGTATCCTGGTACCAACCCTCTCATTAAAGCCTGTGATAGAAGCACCGTCTTGGAATATCAGGGAGTTGTTTCAAAGCAAAGCTGAAATTGTAATGCGCACCGATGTATTGGGTTAGAGGTCATCTAGCTCGTGAAGCAGGTGCTAGGAATTGGACAGCATAAGAATGCATGCAATCCTTCTGCAATACTTAACCGTCTTTTCTGAAACACGGGTCCTTTGGTCTTTATGATACCGGCAAGTCAAATTATAATGGTCTGAAAATCCTGTTATTGCAGCTGGGAATATTTTTACTCAGCGATTCAACTGAAGACAAAGATTTCTGAATGTCTGAACGTTCTTCTCTTAAACATTCTTTTCACAGAAAATTGACCGAAGACTAAGAAATCCAGTATGTATAAGATGATGATGTATAATCCAAGATGTATTATATACCAAAGAACGGAGGGCAGAGAGACTGCGGGAGAGGGGAAAGTGAGGTCTTCATGACAGCCTGTGGCGAAAGAAAGAGAGACAGGGGGAAAAAGAAAAGTTCTGAATGAGCATGACTGAAAAGAAGTAGAATGTCAACACCTAGATCTGTAGATTTTGAAATGTAAAGACTCATCTGGTCTTGTGGCATAAATGTACCTTGGTGCACTTTTTAGCGAGACACAAAATACATACCAATAAGTACATATCACTACACTTTCTAAAAGAAATTAACACTTCAGATCTGTGTAAAAGGAAGTTAAAATGGCACGGTTGCATCAACAAATGAGTTTCTTTTTCTCGGTTTTGCATTTGTTAACACTATTGGGTGTAGGTTTAGGTTTGGATTTGGTGTAGGGCATGTTTCCAACATGATAGAACATTAAAATTTAACAACAGTTCACAGATATTTAAATTCTGAACCGCCGCAGTACATACCTGTGTTAAAGTAATAAAAAAAATGTGCCAGGGTTTAAAACCATGTAATGTGGAGTAAGGCATGTAAAACTGGTATTGACACACATCCAGACATAGCAACTTTCTCCATAAATAAAAAAAATGATTGTTTAGAATGTCTTTTTGAAATTATGAGAACTGTGGGTACCAAATGACTTTTTTGGATTGTACTGTACTCACTAAATAAATATAAATAAAATATTCATCCAAGTTCTAATCATTTTATACTTCCATTTATATATTTAATATGTATAAGAATAACAGTAAGCCTCTACAAACTGCTAAACTAACAAAATTCATAAACACTGCAGTAAGACTAGGAATATTAACAACGAAGGTAATTTTCACAAAAGAATGGGTAACTGAGTCACAAGATGCCGCTAGTACAAAATGAAAGAGTGAGATGAGAGACATTAAAGAATAATGATTATTTTAAGAAATGTCTGACTGCTAAATGCTTTGATTGCTAAAAAGAATTAAAATTTCTGATGAACAGTATTAAAAACCATAATTAATTGGTCAAATTATAGTGTTTAAATATGAAAAGGGTCAAGGAACTGTCTATTAAAATGTGACTTGTCAAATTTGTTTTGAATACAAGAACAAGACATTTTTTTTTATGCCATGAAAACTAAGTAAAAGACAGGTGATAGATGAAACCACAAGAAAACAGAATAAATGAAGAAAAACCTGTCTGTGATACAGGCTGACAGTGTAGGATGTTATATTTTGGATTACTCTAATAGTTTTAGCATTACTCAGCTTCTCTTATCACTGCCAACATGGCAGACCAAATGATGCCAAGCAGTCAGAGCCAGGAAAGAATGGGCAGTGTATGATTTCAGTCAGCTAAATTTCTTTTTATTAATATTATGAGATTTAAATACAAAATATACACTAGATTAATGTATAAAATCTGTATTTGCATCTAAACTAATTTTTTTTTGCATGCACGTGTTACGATTTCTTTGGGAAGTCAGCAAATATTTTGTCAGCGTTGCAAAATCTGTGTACATTAATCCATTATATCACAAACTCTAGAATGCATAAAGCTGTGAGGGGAGGATGTGACTTTTTTTTTTTTTTTTTTTGTAGATTTAGTATTTGGAGGACCAAAATAAAAAGTAGATTTTCTGTTGACCCAATTCAGACAAGATGGCTGGAGGAATAAGTTGGACCAATTTTTGCATCATTTAACCAGGCAAAAGTGTTTAAAGATGGCAATGACAGCTTCCTGCCCCTCTCGATTTTTTTTAGGGCTCTGAGTAAGAACTCAGTCACACCGGAGAGAATTAAAGTGCAAGCTGTTGCCTGAGAGAAATCGGGAATGCTGCCCAAATTGCAAAGTAAAAGCCATCGGGTAGACCATTTGCAAAATATGGTGAAAATTTGACTTACAAAATGGGTTGTTTTTTTCCCCAGTTTGTTATGCATTTTGACATGAAATAAAAGCTGAAAAAACTTTACATGTATAATTTCAGAAACGTATTTAACAATTTCATATAAATATCACATGTAAACTAACAGAGTGTAGAAAAAAGTACTTTGAAAGGTATGGTTAAAAAAATAAAATAATAAAAAAATTGAACAAAAAAAAAAATCATGGAAGAGCTGATAGTCAACTAAAAAATATTTTAACTGTGATACAAAATAAAGGTTTAATCTTTTCAAAAACCAGCAGTTCATTCCATCTGCATTTGTAAAACATGGTATTCCTTCATTTGTATGGTTTGCACATGTTAAACAAGCCGAGCAAAAAAAACTATTTAATGCTCTTTATATGGGGTTCTTTAAGCATTTAAATTGTCTCATGAATAAAAATTCAAGGACACTTTTACCATATTTTGAGAATATTCCCAATATGAAATTCTAAGCAAAGACTTTAAAAACAGGAAAGACCAATCCTAATGCAACTGCATACAGTGACATCCTAGTGCTTCCAACTTTGTTGCAACAATTTAGGGAGGGCCTTTTTCTGTTACAGTATGACAATACCCCTGTGCACCAAGTGCCATAACGAAATGATTTACCGAGTCTGGTGTGGAAGAGCTCGAGTCACACAAAGCCCAGACCTGAACTCCATTGAACACCTTCGGGATGAATTTGAACGCCGACTGCGAGCCAGACCCAATTGCTTGTGTCTGAATGGGAGTAAATCCCTGCAGCCATGTTCCAATACAGTCTAAATCCATCCAAGAAGAGTGTGTGCTGTTATATCAGCAAAAAGACAAACTCCCTGTTTTTGCCAACGGTTTTGAAACTAAGTGAACAAATATAGCTGTGATGTTTTCACAGATTGTTGTCCATAGAGCTTATGCAAATGTATACATGCTGTATATGAATATGCAAATGATATGTAAATTTGAACATACGCATACATTTCATGTTTGCATATTTCAATGTAAATATGATGTTAGATGCAAATTGGATCACAAACCCTAGAGCATATAGGAAAGTTATTGAGCTACAGTACTGCACAGCCAAGCAATAATGTTGCTGTGGAAAAATCACAGCTCGTGCACAGAGGGGTTAATTGAGCTCGCTTTTAGAACAGAGGATTTTCTCTGGATAACTTTCATCTGCAAGATACGTTTTTATACATTTCTTCTTTTTTTTTACATGCACTACCATTCAAAAATTTAGGGGCAGTGATATTTTTGAAAGAAGTCTATTATGCTCACCAAGGTTGAGTTTATTTGATAAAGTTACATTGAAAAACTGCGACGTGAAATATTTCCGTCACATGATCCATTGTAAATCATTATGATATGCTGATTCAGTGTTTGAGTATCATACATTATTATAAATGTTGAAAACAGCTGTGTTGCTGCTTAATATTTTTTTGGCGAAAAGTGTAACTGTTGTCAGGGATCATGAATTAAATTCTAAACATGTACTTAAATCTTTTAAATATTTACTGAAATACAATTATTTATACGAAAGTATGTTCTAAGAAAAAGTTAATAACTAAAGTCAAAACATTACTACATTATTTCTGAAAGCTTTTTAAACATTAATTTTTTTTTCCTTGGGCCCTGCATTTTCATTTGCGTAACAATTCTTGTTTACACCGGCATTTCAGTTCAAATGACAGTACACAACCTAAAACACATCACGTGACCGTGCACATACAACCATAGATATGTATAGGTAAAAACACAACCACACATATAAGTAGATGCCTCATTAGCCATTTGCCATATTTTCTTGACCTGACGTCATTTACCATAGTAATCACTGAATATTCGAAAAATGCCGCAGTCCTGCAGAGAACGACTAAACAGCTAAATAAAAAATAAATAAATTTTTACAGCAGAGGAAGGTTCACTACTTTTCAGCGATTAAAAAAAAAACACAAAAAACAAAGAAGCACAATGTTTGCACAATAATTGTTAGTTTATCTAAAACTAATTTTTGCTTAGTATGGTTAAACTGGATCAAAGGTCAGCAGCAAATACGCTGGTAAATAAAATGGCATTAGATAGGTGTTAGATTAGATTAGGTAGGTGCGTTAACATTTAATTATTGCAGGCTTGCATAATTTTTTTTTTTTTGTTTTGCATTTTACTGTTTTAATTCATTACAAATGAGTGCTGACTTTTTTTGCGAGTGAGATGAATCAACGCATATTCACATTTAATTTAGAACTACACTACTAGCACAGTGCCAGGAAACTTGTCAGACAATAAATGATAAAAAACAACAGATATTTTTTTGTAAATTAAAAAGTAATGCGTTACTTTACTAGTTACATGAAAAGAGTAATCTGATATAACTCGCATTACTTGTATATACGTGGATGCCTCATTAGTGACTGTCTCAAAGAGCCGCAATATGCAAGTCGTCGGCCATATTGTAGAGGTCAAGTTGACGTCATTCACAAGAGTCATCGCTGAATATTCTAAAAATGCCACAACCCTGCACAAAATGGCTCAATGGCTTTGTTCGGACCTACAGTATGGTGAATGACGTCAAATACACAGTTTCAAGATGGCGGCTAACTTTGCCAAAATGTTAGCCAAGGTTCTGAAAATTTTCCTTGTTAGCTGGGTTACTGTTACTTGTGTGTGTGTGTGTGTGTGTGTGTGTGTGTGTGTGTGTGTGTGTGTGTGTGTGTGTGTGTATATAAACAAAAACAACCTACCAACTCCAAACTTTTGAATGGTAGTGAAAATCAGCAACTACATTTGCCCATACATCATTTCAAACAACTGCGACTAACCACCTTAAAACAATAGAGGACTTTAACTAGTTTGATAACACCTTATATTGTTTCGTCTACGTTCTGCTTGTCAGAGATAAAGGAAGGAGGTATTTTATTGTTGTCCGGATTCTTTATATTCTTATTGCAATGCTCTCAGGCAGAATGTGGTATCATGGTAATGGAATGAGATTCAATCTTCCCTCCATTCAGACTGACGGGCATTTTTATGTTTGTAATTTATGAACTGTTGTACAGAGCTTCATGGAACACCGCTCCTAAATTAGACCATTGTTTAGCATTCATGACTACGGCTAGCATGAACATTTAATGGCTTTAGTCTTGAGAGAGGAAGAAAGCTTCCTGGAGCTATGCTTTAGACCAGCAAGGTTGAATTCCTGATTTGATGGACCTGTATGATACATCATTAAAAGTTTCTCTACATCAGTTGTATAAAACAAGGATTAACATTTGCCATCTCTTAATATACCGACTGGCATTGCATAGGGAAAGTTTGAAACAGACAGAACTTTTCCTTCATTAATAATCTATATCTTGGAAAGGAACAAGCCAGAGAGGAGCATTCACGGTCCATATTGATCACCTGATAGAAATGCTGAGAACAGAACTTCTATACATCCTTAGTGGGCTAGTTAGTTCAATGTTATCCAATAATGAGCTTCCCTGTGCTGTGCACTTCTCGTGAAATAAAAATGGAACTAACTAGGACATCACAGAAATCTAGACGTTCTGTTGTTGCTAAATAACATGAAAGTGCTTCTTAATGAACAAACAGACTTCAAATCTACAAAGAATTCTCCATGTTTCAGGAAGCTTCCTGTTCCTCGTTCTTTGGCTTCCTCTGAGCTGTGCACTAATGATGTGGTCTAACTGCGAGAGTACTGGAGACTTCCTCACTAAACCTCCACATCAAAGCAACCTTAAGAGAGCCCTAAGACCTCGGGTCCTCACGGGGAGACTGCACACAAAAGAAGCCGTTAACTTACAAAAGAACAACACGAGAGTTGAAGTTAAGAAGGAGGGTTTATAAGAAGCACCTATGTACGCTGTTATGACCGAATGCAAGTTATATAACATGCACTTTGCACTACGTTTAAGGTACTGGTCTGCTAGCTGAGGTATAGGCAATGAACACCACAACATGTAAAACATGTGCATACACTAATCTGATCAATATCTTATTAAACCCGACCTTTTACATTCAGTACCCTTTCAAAGTATTTACCACACTTGTTGTGTTTTGTTCCTGGTAAACCACCTATGAAGACTTAGGCCTGAGACTGAATGCAAAGCAACAACTTGAATTCTCAGACTGCATTAACATGCCACTGTGACTTTATATGTTAAAAATATGATTTACTGTCAACGTGTCCTAGTATCACTGAATTTATATCTTAAAATTAAAGTATGATGCAACTTCAGATCTAAAAATGTGACTTTGTATCAAAACATTTGATTTTACTCACTAAAAAAATACTTAATGTGACTTTATATAATCTCACAATTTGAGTCCGGGCTCAAATAGTTAGTCCACTCCAAAATGAAAATGTTATCAACTACTCACCCTCATGACGCTCCAAACCCGCAAGACCTTCGTTCATCTTCGGAAAACAAATTATGATATTCTTGATGAAATCGGAGAGCCAACTGACATCAATATAGCAAACCAACTGAAACGTTCCCAGCTCCAGAAACATAGTAAATACATCTTTAAAACCACGTGATATCAGTGGCTCAATTTCAGTGTTGCGACGCCACGAGAAAACTTTTTTTGTGCAAAGAAAACAAAAATAACATGACTTTTATTTTTCCTTGAGTTATTTTGGAGAGTATCACAATGCAATGTATATTCACTCACGTATTTGACATAATCAGCTTTGTTTTCAATCAGGTGGGAAAGCAGGAGCATGAACGTAATCTGTGGTTGTTTATGAGGAAAACGTGCTTATGTGTTGTGATACTGTCTAAATCAGAAGTGCCCAATCCTGCTCCTGACAATCAACTATCCTGCAAAGTTTAGCTCCAGCTCTAATCAAACACACCTAAAGCAACTAATTGAGGTCTTCAGGATTGCTTGAAAATTAAAAGCAGGTGTATTTGATTAGAGTTGGAACTAAACTTTTCAGAAAAGTTGATGGACCGGAAGCACGGTTGAGTAAATGCTCTAAATGCAGGAAAGGTCATTTTGAAAAATCTATACTAGGGGTCCTTTAAAGTTCTCTCAGATTGTCTTTTTTTTTTTTTTTGCTTCCTGAGATTTAAATGCAATTACTTAATTTATCCCTTGAACTTCTAAGACATCTATGAATGAAAAAGGCACACATTTTCCAAGAATTAATTGTATATACTCAATTAGAAACCGTTAAAGACAGAGTCTACTATGCTTTGAGAGTTTACTTACATTTAATTGTCACCTTTTCCCTATTTAGACATTATTGTGCTGATTTCTCTCAAATTATTATCAGAAAGACCTTTCGGCACCTTTCTTGGAGAAAGAAAAGTAAACCCTGGAATATTTATTATAAATTAGATTAGATTAGATGTCACTTATAAAATTATATATAGTCAGGAGACGATCATAAAACATGAGAGAGCTACCCAGTAAAATCTGAAAATCTGTGTAATAGAAATAAGAACCTCCTTGTATTCTCTAATATTACACTCTGAAGCAGAATGTAGAATGATGAAATTTGAATGACACAAAATATCAATTTACTCAACACACTAAGAAAGAGAAACCCGTTTTTAAAAACCCATTTCGGTCAGAAAGAAAAACACAGGATATAACCAAAGGAAAAAAAAAATCATTTATTTATTCAAATTAATGTGTTAAAATGAGTAAATAAACAGAATTACCAGGATGCATCAGAGGACTTACAAATAAAGCTTGAAACCTAAATTCTATTATGGGTTCAATGTTCACACAATTTCTATAAATTATTAAAATAAATAACACTTGTACAAGAACTCAAAGATGAAAGAGCAGCAATGTTACGGGTGATGTTAAATAATCCCAGTGAATCATACATAGTGTCATTAAACCTTTGATGAGTTCTAATTTACTCTTTCAATGTAATTTTTGACCATGTAAAAGAACACGGGGCAACTGTCAATGCCTGCAATCTCAATTTAAAAGCACTTTTGTCAGGAACCGCTGACCAAAGGGCAAAATATTAGATCTTGAAAACATGGAGAAACTGAAAAGAATCTCATGCAAAGGTTGTCTGATGAGTATAGGACTTCCTGGGATTTACAAGAATGAAATAATTTCAAATTGCAGTAAATACCAAATTAAGAGAACATCTTGTATACTTAAAAATACCCTTGATATGATAAGCATGTCCACTTAACCAACATAAAAGCTAAAAAAAAAAGGGGGAAAAACAAAACAAAAAAAAAGGTCCTGTAATTTAATTCGGGGAGACCACCGGAATACGCCAAAGCTTACACACATCTTATGAATAAACAGACAGTGTATCAAAAAACAAAACCCAACAAGCAAATAGATACAACAGGCTCGAGGAATCAAAGACAGCTAATTTATAGAACTAAAAGTATTTCATTGTGTTATGGTCTTGTGCTTTGGCCTTAAATGTCTCGTAGCTCTTGTTCTGGCTAGAATTACATCTAGTAAAGGTTTGAGAATGTGTCTTCCCCTCTATGTTTAAAGATGTTCAGTTATTCTCCAGTAACTTCCTAATACCTTTATTCAAAAAGAGAGGCATTCTCGCCCAATCTCCCTGTCAGCACAAACAGATCTTCATCTCAACATTTCACATACAGCGATAGCAAGACGACGCAAAATGATTGAGTCTTTTACAAATATAATGCTGATAAAAACCAGTTCTGCTGGTTGTTTCCTTGGAAATATTTGCTTCAGTTCCACTCAGCTACAGAGCCCTTGCATCGACCAACCAGTGAAGCAACAGGTCTTTAGTAGGTTCTGACGACAGATCGGAGTGGACCTTCAGACCAGCTCAAGAACCTTTAGAAACAAGAAAAACATTTGCAGTGCGATTCAATTAAGAGTTTTGAGAAATGAAGCATTCAACAACTGAGCAAATGCGACAGATTGCTCCTGCTTTAAGTAATAAAAAACAACTCTCTGCAATAAATATTGACATTTTGTGTAGCTATGTATTGTTTTCCAGTACAACTCACCTTGATTGTTCCTTGACTGTTGGCTGCAATCAACACATTTGACTCCTGAGAATCAAAACAGAGATATGACAACATTTCAGAACATTGATAGAATGTCCTAAACAAAATAAAAAAAAAGCCTGACAGCTTATTTGCTTGTCTGGGGTGTTTGGCTTAAACCTCTCAGGTCATTCCAGGCTCAAACTCTGTTTGTGTTTCATTATTGTTATACGTTCACAAAAAGGCCATGACATTTTATTTCTGCGTAATTTATGTAAGGATGAGAAAGGCAATTAATTAAGACCAAGACACTAAGCAGAAATTCAGCCTGGTCAGCACATTGGTTTTGCACACAATTATGGTCGATTTTTTTTTTTTCCTTGGAAAATGTCAAGTATAAAAGGTATGTAATACGCAAGGGATCTGGAAGAAGAGGTAATGTTTATATTGCGGTTTTAACTGATAAAGCAGTCAAAACATGATTCCACACGTTTCATTTTCTAACATCTCTGAGCTGATTAGGCTTGATCACGATTACTCTGGGGAAACATGATTTTTGTGCATTTTCAATGCTAATAGCATACTACTCCTTTTAATAATTAAAATGAGAAATCTGTAGTGAAAACAACCTTGTGTGCGTGTGCGTGTGTATATATATATATATATATATATATATATATATATATATATATATAAAAATAATAATTCATGACTTTGTTCCAGCAATAAACTTAAAAGGACCTCCCCGAAAACTAAAGCAGCCTAAAGAGAAATATTTCAAACATTAGTAAATATTTTAAATTACATTATTTAAATTTGGCTCCAGTTAAAATTTTATGAACCCCATAAAAACACTGTATTTTATGAAAATTTTGTCAATAATGAACATGAACAAAAAGACAAGATCGCAACAGCCCTATTTGGATGCTCCATCTGAAGAGCATGCTAAATTAGCATCATGCTGAAAGATGAATTTATAGCAATGCCTTTTGCCTCCTGCAAATCACACTATTTTAGACAGTGAAGCAGAGGACTGTGGGTTTAATAAGCATGGATTTCTGAAAGCGAATGCACACCAACCTTCTCAACCCACTGTCCTTTGCTACCCTGCCATTACTTGTCCTTAGGAGTTCAGTTTGACTGTCCTCGTGTGCCCCCGTGGCAGTTCTTGATCTACTGCTGGTTTTAGTGGAGTGATTTGTCATGTCAAATGTGAGTGAGATAAGAATCATACCCCATCAGGTAGAGCTCGCCAGCACACCGCACTGACAAACTCATTGGTGTCATCCTCTTTCTTGTCCTTGTCCAGGACGCTCTTCACAGTGTCAAACTTGAAAGTCAGCAGTGTCTTGGAGAGCCCCTTGTAGTACAAGTACAGCGAGTTGTTTTCACTTCCTGTGGGGTATACGACGTGAGAGCGTTATTGAGGAGTTTCAGTATTTTCTTAACCTGATAAACATTCTTAAATCAAGCAGCATTATCACAATTCTATGGAATCCTGTTTCGCCACTGAATTAAAATGTATTGCAACTTTTTATAACTTGCAATTTGGAGTTTATATCTCATAATTCTGAGGAAAAAAAGAATAGTTAGAAACTTGCTTATAAAGGACAATTTTGAGTGGAAAAATGACTGATACATTCTCAGAATAGCGACTTAATATCTCACAGTTCTGACTTTATGACTCACAACTGTAGTACAAGAAATTGGGACTACAGTCGAAAAGAAAAAAGAAATCAGAATTAGAAGATAAAAAGTCACAATATCCTTTTTTTATTTAGTGGCGAAAACATACAATTCTGAATGTAACTGGCATAAAATCCTTATTGTGCCAAAAAAGTCCTTCTAACCAATTTTGCGTTGTGCCACTCACCACATGCTACATAGTCTCCATTAGATGCCAGACCCACAAAGTTCTTCTCATTTATGTGGCCTTTAAATGAGCGCAAACAATGTGGCTTGTTCACGTTCCAGAGTTTCAGCTGGCTGTCCGTTGATCTGTGGGGATGTTACAACTCAACTCAGATGTTTGGTTTTCGTATTTCTAATGGAGCGGTTTGGATCATGGCTGAAGTTTTGTTTAGGCCAAGTGATACAGCAATACACCATTAATTATGGTACAATAGGATCTTTTCCTAAAAACTTTATTACTTCTGGTATTACACAAGAACTTTTCCACTGACTCTTGCACTCAAGTTATTTTCCAATGATAATAAATAAAATGTGTATACATACGCTGACACAATCTCTTCTCCGTTTACAAATTTGGCATAGGACACTGCTTTCCTGTGGCCTTTGAAAACCATGATGGGCTGCTTAGTGTTTCTCAGGTCGTAGTAGTGCACACAGTGGTCTGGAAAAGATTTAAAGTGAATTTAAAGGTTTTACACCTTTAACAGGAAGTAAAACTTTTAATAGATTAATTCTAATAAATAATGCACCTGCACATCCGAAGGCCAGGTGATATCTTGAGGATGGACTGAACTTTACACAGCATACATTGGCCTTCGCTTCAATGCTGGCTACAGAATTGTCCAGGTTGGTGGACCACAATTTGACTGGAGAAAAAGTGAATTTGTTCTTAAGTATTTATAGAAGAATATCTCTGTATGAATCCCAAATCAAAAAACTTCATTGGAACGGTTTAGTTGCAGGAATACCTTTCGCGTCATCCGACCCTGATGCTAAGAGCTTGGGATCCATGAGGTTGAAATCGACACTCCAGCACCGCTTTTCATGTTCCTGTGGAAATGAAACTTGAAGGTCAGAATACAACTTACACAAAAGATTATGCCTGAATTTTCCAAAGTCTAAGTGTAAATGTATCTGGGCTGCAACCAGTTATCCAGTTAATAAAGAAGATCGGTCAATAAAAAAGCATTCGATTGATTAAAAGTGACATCTAGTAGGGATCTAGTGGTCCGAGTTAAGAAAGAAATTAAAAATTGGTAAGAGAGTAGTGAATGTCATCTGGTGCCGCCTGACACATAAGGGTACCTGGTAGACCTTTGACCTCTGTCCCGTGAACCCATCCCAAAGAATGACAGTGCCCTCATAGTCGCTGCTGGCTAACAGATTTTTGTGGTAGCTACTCCAGCTGATACAGCTGGAAAGAGACAAGACAGAAGAAAATGTGACATTCTGTTGTGCTACTACATAATCCACCAAGAACATTGAGGCCAACCCCTGATTTCAGACACTCTTTATACCTAATTTTAGAGTTACATGTCATCTCATTGACAGGATAATGAATGTCCACAGCATCCTGGATCACAGTGCCGTACTCAAACACTTTAATTTTCTTAGTGACACCGGCAATGGCAAAGTAATCACAGTCGCGGTCAAACTCAATGCTGCAAAAGAGGGAAAAAAAAGAGGAGACAGAACAAGTGTTAGCACAGCGAGTTCTCCTGACTGTGCATGCTCATTATCTGCTCTACTTCCACTCAAACACGAACACTGAAAGAGACAAGAGCTGTAATGCATCCAAACAGCCTCTCAGACGCTTAGGTGATCAGATATAAGTATGTCTGAAAAATGTTGGTGTGATGAAATAAGCACTTTTTATACTAGCTGAGCAAGCTGAGGATTGGTGCATATCTGAACATTACCTAAAACTATTTAAATAATGGTTGAATTGAGCCAATGATTTTATTTGTGAACCCAATATTAGGCTTGGGAATTGAGAACCGAACCAAATGATTTTCATGACACTTAGATCAGTTAATAGTTTCAAACTGTGCCATCTTTCAGTAATGGTGAAGAAACGTTTCCAGCAGATCATGTTTCCCGCACCATTGAATCTATAGAAGAAAATAGTTCTTAGCTGACAAGAGTACAGTGTGAATATAAAGGGAAAAAAAGAACTGGTATGTTGTTTAATATAAACTACGGTTCAGAATTTTGAGTTGTTTTTGAATTTTTTTTTAATTGATGTGAAATTGTAAAATTGTGTGCAGTCAATCGATTAATAGCATCCCAAATAAAACTGTATACTGAGTATTTATGTATGTGTGTGTGTGTGTGTGTGTGTGTGTATATATATATATATATATATATATATATATATATATATATATATATATATATATATATATATATATATATATATATATATATATATATACAAACATATAAATGTATATATTTAAGAAAAATATGTTATGATTATATTACATATATTTATATATATTGTAAAACATAAGAATATAAATATATAAATGCATACACATGAAAATATTTTTAAAACATTCAGCATGTGTGTTTATAGATACACATAATAAATATATGCAGGACACTTATTTAGATGCAATTAATTTGGATTGATTGGTTGACAGCACTATAAAAAATGCATTAAAAAATTCTTGTCATCAATGTTGATATAAAGACTGCTTAAAGAAAGAAAAAAGTTTGCAATATAAGTCTTTAATAAAACTCTACAAATGTCTTAACTGTCATTTCTGAGAGCCGTCAAGTATTAATCTAATGCAGCCTTGCTATATAAATTATTCATTTCTTCAATCAATCAATAAATATCTTACAGTCCCCAAACTTCTGAACACTAGTGTAATGAAAAAAAGTCTAAAAAGTTAGAGAATCTCGTCCTCAAACCTGGCAAAAAGCATTTAGCAAAACGTGCAATTCAATTTTATAAAATATTACTTTGTTTACGGCTGTCTTAATGAATTGGGGAAAGCGATTTACAAGAAAGCTTGAACAAATCCGTAAACTGGCTCACTCCCTCCAAGTAGTTTAATTAACATCTGCTTTACCATTAAATCACAAGCCATTACTTTAAACTCTAAATAAACAAAGAACGTTAATATGTTATGCTTTACTCAAGTTCTATCAGAATGAAATCCGTGTAATTGCTAACTTATTAACAAGAATGCACAGTCAGAGATACACATTTGGGGATTTTGTCGTAGCTGATGATAATTTATGGAACAGAGACGAGAATCATGAGCAATTATATGTTTTATCAATACGCCAGCAACAATTTCAGGTTTTTTTTAAATAAATGGTAGCCAAAATTCGCAATCAGTATGTGGGATGCTATTCGGTGATACGATACTACCCTCTGATGGTTACTTCAAGAATGACACTTCAATTAGGATTTTTGCGACCTTACCTGGACACAATACTGGAGCCATTATAGAGGTCACTAGCGTAAGATAGGGTGGCCAGAGGCCTCACAGAGTTGTAACGGGTAAATTTTGATAGACACTCCATGAAATCATCCAGTTGGTTAACAGTCCTGCTGTCATCTATTAACGAGAAAAGCGACTGCGTTGAAGTTTGCATTAACAAATATACTAAACTTTTTATGAACAGATACGCAGTATGTACTCCTCTGAATCCACCGACCTGTTATTCGAGACATCCTATTGGAGAAATAGCATTGCTCTAGATCTTCAAAGTGTGCCGTTAGTCTCTTACGCCGTGAAGCAAGAGTGCTATTGTACCAAGTTTGTCTTTTACCCTGAAATTAAAAAAATAAAATAAATAGTACAAATCTGCATTACTCAAAGTGATATACACCAACCATGAGACCAATT
Source organism: Puntigrus tetrazona (assembly GCF_018831695.1). Taxonomy (NCBI): domain Eukaryota; kingdom Metazoa; phylum Chordata; class Actinopteri; order Cypriniformes; family Cyprinidae; genus Puntigrus; species Puntigrus tetrazona. The sequence goes on along the minus strand of NC_056700.1, from coordinate 16,278,653 downwards.
TACGAATGAATGAATACATTACCTGGGAGCTTCCGCCAAAAGGGTGCTGCATGTATTCTGTGGGGTCTATTATGCTACTGCTGGAAACACAAACAAGATATTATTTATTAAATGGTTGAACGCTGCATAGTTGTTAATAATTAGCCTGTCATCTTAAGTACATGATTTTAGACTTGTTTTTATTTTGAAATGCTATTAATGCATTTAATGCGAAATACTGCATACATCTGCATAGTTGGTCTTACCTGGGTGCAGGAGAGGGGCTTCAAACTGAGGTACAGTACTGTCTAAATTGGGGTCCATTTCACTGACTGTGTACATACCACTCATTTCCTAAAAGAAAATAACGCCCGTCAGATGTACACAAAAGTTTAGGGTCAACAACACTTCTATTTAGCAGGCATTAAATTGATTAAAGTGACAGTATAGACATTTACAATGCTAGAAATGTTTTTACGTTATAAAACACTGTTCTTTTGAACTTTCTATTCATTATAAAAATATATAGAATATGACGCAACACCACAACTACTCATATAACACTGAGAATAATTGTTTCGGGCACAAAATCAGCATATCGAAATGATTTATGAAGGATCGTGTGACACTGAAGACCGGCTTGAGGATGCTGAAGTGAGCATGAGACAGCTTTCAACAGCATTTTAAAAATCTTTCTGGCTTCAAATTTTTGAATGGTGGTATAAAACACATATACATATACATATATATACATATACATACATATATACATACATATATATATACATACATATGTAAACACTTTACAAGGGCATATTAAACTGACCTCAACTCGTTTGATATCCTCCTCCAAAAAGTTCAGTTCTTTTTGTAACTGCTCCAGTTGCTGTTGAAGTACAGACAGGGAAACTTTGAGTTAAAGGCCTCATTGCTGTCAACGGTGCATTACTCAAGATTTTAAAAATAGATGTGAAGGCTCAACCTCTCTTTTATTTCTTCTGGCTTCTTTCAGGAACTCCATTAAGATCTGGCGCTGAGCAGCTTGTGATTCCTAGAAGGAGAGATCATGGATGGATCAGCAAAAAGAGAAGCAACTGGCCTTTATGAGTCACAGCAAGGGTTTTGTACACCCTCATAAGAAAAAATAAAAACGATTGTGACATCGACAATCAACCACGCTTCCAGGCTTCTCAGCAAAGCTTTGCAACTAGTGATCATTACGCAATTTTGTAAGCTTGTTAATGTAACTGAAATTTTATATTCAGTATAAAGTTGTTGGTTTTTTTCCAGACAAAAACTGTTCATTTCAATCTAATGGTCACGTATAATTAAAACGTATAATCAAGTCAGAACATTTTGTCACTTAAAAAGGCACATTCTATCAGAATTAGCTGCAAGCTTTTTACTTATATTCTCTCAAAAACACGTGCCATGCAAATGTGGTAAAACAAAAAAGCTGGTTATGGTTTATTTGGAATTATTTTTGATGAGATTAAATTATTAGTCACGACTTCTGCTTCTGTGATCATATGCTGTCAAATCTGGTTTATTGTAATCAACAGAAAATAAAAGTTGCAATAGCCTAGGTGTCGCAATGAGAATGAAATGCAAATATAAAGCACCTCTCAGGGTGCCTGAACAGCTTACAAGTGATGCGATAGGCACCAGTAATGTTAAGTGAGAAAGACTACCAACCGCTTCCAGTTGTTTCTTTTTTTGCAACAGGTACTCTAATATGTAGTTGACATTGGCTAAGTCCATATTTTCTTGATCTGCACCAAGTACGTCTTGGAAAACCTGCCATTTGGTTCCATTCTATAAACAACATAAAAAAACATAAAACAATAAGACAACGTTTAATGTGGTTGTTTAAACGGTTACAACTCATTACACAAACGCAGAGATGGATGCACTTACAGGGTGATCCCGTTTCAGACGCTTCTCTTCAGATCTTTGTTTTTGTTTCAGGATCAGTTCATTCACTGCAAAATCAGTTCAACGTCAGCCAAGCAATCCATAAAAATAAAAATGTTGATGTTGTCAAATATGAAAAGTAATGAACACATTATTAGCATGCACATACCTAAGAAGTTGGGGTAGAGTTGATCCACATTATCAATGATATAATTACATTTTGGGCATCTGTTGCTGTCCTCCAAACTCTGCCGTATACATTTATAACTAGACAGAAATGATGACATGATTTTTAAAAGTTGCAAATGAGCTGGAAAACGCAACATGAAAAGGCAACAACAAACGTTCAGTTTAGAGAACAAGTGCTTCTCACCAGAAACTGTGGCCACACTTTGTCATGTGAGCTTCCTCTATCATCTCAAAACATATAGGACTGTTAAGAAAGTGGGGAAAAAAATTCAAAATAATGACACATACAAAGCTTGCTTCCTTTTTCCAATAAATCAACAAAGAGCCGAGACATGACTGTTGTTTTGAATTGGTAAACAGTGGGGTTTATAAGTTAAAAGCCCACCTCTAATTTTTTAATAATAAGAAGAAACTGAAAGCTGAGTGAAAACTGAAAACATTAAAAATGTAACTTTAGTGGCAGCATCACTCAAACAGAATTCACTTCACAAATTTGTCAGATATACAAGCGTCAAGTGTCAGATATTCAATTTCACCTTGTATTATTTTCTTACTTCCGTGGATAAAATGTCAGTCTATAACATTATGTCCAATATCTCCTTTCACGGTCCACAGGAAAAAAAAAAAAGTTGATATAAGTTTAAAATACACGAGTAAATGATGCCACCTCTTTCCTTTATGGGAGAACTACCCCTTTAACACATTGTTGACAATAATCAATTAGCTTTATCCTCGGAATTACAGGATTAAGTACGGAGAAAATCATAGGATTTATTGGATAAACCTGCAATTAAGCCCGCGTGTGGGAAATTATTCAAAACAAGCACACTCAAACTTCACTATCCAGTGGCTCTGTGTAGACTAGTGAGGGAAGGTGAACTACTTACCACACAAAATCATTGCTCTTGTCCTCATACGGATTTATAAGACCGTTGTACAAGGGTCTTTTCCTGGTCGACGAGCCCATTCGAGCGCTCTGTCCCTCGGCTACCGAGCCCAGAGTCCGCGAGGACACCCCGTTAGCCGAGCTGCTCCCGTTCTGAGCGCCGCCGCTCCCGCTGTTCGCTCCACCGGCGCCGCCGCCGCTACTGCTACTCATACTTCCAGAGCTCGTCCCGGGGACGGACCCCGCTGCACCGCCGGACTGCTGCTGCTGCTGCCGAGTGCTTGACATGATTGAAGCCGTTCGTGCACGTCGGAAGGCCAGAGCTGAAGGTAAATCTGCGGGGCTTCACCGCATCCGGGCGGCTGTGTGAGATACGCTAACTAGCTAAAGCGGCACCTATGAGAGAAAAGAGGCAGAAACTTCCAGCAAGCGCGCTGTTAGCAATGAAATGCGCTTTTTTGATCACAGCTGAAGTGGTTCTTCTCCGTGCAAGAACTTCACATCGGGTCTGCTCGATGCTAATGTGGATATGCAGCTCCGCAGAGATTTGTTGACAACTCTGAGAGCTTTAGAAATTTCAATCCACTGTCTGCAGGATGTTCACGCGAGAACTTCCCCAAATCAAACGTTCACGTGACTCTACAACGGCATCTATTGGTTTGGAGGAAAACTGCAGATGTCAGTCAAAACATATTTTTTTTTCCAAAGTGGATCTGAAATTCATTCTAACTAACCGTCGTAGGTATATTTTTAACCGTCGTATTTTTTTAGATGCCTTAACTTGAAATAAAACAACGTTATACATTTATATAAAATGGCAACATTTTATTTAAAAATTTCTTTAGAGACATCTATATTTTTCAGTTTCATTCATGGTGATAACATAAAAAAATGTGCTTTAGTTTAGTGTAAGCTTTCTACAGAAAATGACAAAACAAAACAAATAAATAAATAAATAAATAAATAAAATTTGACATTTCATCTGGCACCCAATGGCTCATTTGTTCTTTTCACTTGTATACACAAGTTCTTTTTTTAGATGCATGTGTAGACATTATAAATTCATTATTACAACAACAACAACAACAACAAAAAATCTCTTTGTCAAAGTTTGCCATTATCTACTGAAGCATCTTGTGGTGTGATGTGTGTGTGTGTGTGTGTGTGTGTTTGTGTGAGAGATAGCCTTTCACGTTCAGGATGTGTTACATCTCCAGAGAACTTTTTTGTTTTGTTTTTTTGTTTTTTTTTTTTTTTTTGTTTTGTTTTTGTTCGTCATGCATCAATAGTGCATGACGGTTAAAGTGAACAGAAACGAAACTAATTAAGCATGATCAATTATTTTGATCAATTATCATTAAAGCAAAGTTAAAATCTTACAAAAGACACACACTAAACAGTTGAAAAATATCTGCTTGTTGTCTGTGTCACAATTTTCTAAACATTTCTAAACATTTCTATGTGTGCAATATATACAATGTTGGGGTTGTTATATATGTATATTAAATGGATGCTAATAAAAAAAAAACATAAAAAATGTATTATTAAATTTATTTTTAGTGTATTAATTGCAAATGAAATCTCAAACCATATGACGCTGTATTATCATGTCTGACGCTATATTTAATCTGTCTATACTTTCATTGCACAATATATTGTCACATCGTTGCATTTTTGTACTGTGATGAACTGTGCCACAACACATTGCTACACCCCTAACAGGCAGATAAACCAACACGGTAAAGTTATGTTGGTCTGGGCTGTTCTGTTCAGTAGTCTGTCTTCATATCCATCCTGAGGAGTGTACTCAGGATGTTTCTCTGCCTTAAGCTGGGGCTTTAGAAAAATAGAAACAGAGCTCCCCAACCTGTCCCCCCTTCTCCATCTACTTCAAAAACAAAGTGGTCAACATCAGTAGCCCACAGTCCTGCACAACTCACTCTGATCCAGACTTTTTTTGAGGCCATGCCAGAGAAGCTGCTCCAGCTTTCTACCACCCACTGTGTGACCACCTGCCCTCACGATCCAAAATATCTTCTATGATCTTGCACCATACCTTCTCTCTGTCATCGTTACATCGTTACCAGATGATGTGTCCCGTCAGACTTCAGAAATTCCATTAAATAAAAAAAACACTTTTATAATTTACTCATGCTCGTGTTGTCTGATGCTTTCATCACTAAAAGTAACATGAATACAGCCCATATAAACTGTACATTATTTCTTCTAAAGGCATCTGAAGGCACAAAAAAATCTGCTCAGCTAATTACATTAGGAGACTATAGGAAGCTATGTTAAACGGCCATTCACTGAGGCCATTGGTGAGATTAACTAGTGTCAGCCTACATGTTCTGTATTTGTATACAGTTTGCATTAAGATTGCATAAGAATTGGATTGCAGTGTAAAGAGCTAGGATTAATCAGCTTTACTCGTCTGTAATAATTCCTATGGACACTCATGACTGAAGTTTCAAATTTACACAGCAGGGGGAGTGAGTACTGTATCTTTAGAAACATTACAGCCAGAGATTCAAATGAGGACACAGGGATCACTATACACTATTACACAGTCAAATAGGATTTTAAAATGCTTAATTGTGCAATAACTTTAAATCAATTAAAGAGACACATATCACATAACTGTACTGAAATATGAACTCTTTTAGAATTCTGGCTATGGGTGTATTCTAATTTAGGTACATTAATATATATATATATATATATATATATATATATATATATATATATATATATATATATATATATATATATATATATATATATATATATATTTTTTTTTTTTTTTTTTTTTTTTTTTTATATTATATTATAGTTTTATTTCCAGCAGTTGACTTTATTTATTTATTTTTATTTTATTTTTTTTGGATTTTCGCTGTCCGTAACTTTTGGAATCAAATGTCTTATTCAGCTTGCACAAGCTGTAAAAATTGTCATTTCTGGCTTGCACATTTACTGGATGGCTTGCAGAACACATTTATTTTGACTGATGGACATGTGTAGAAATCATCTTCATATATATACATATATTTTTATTTATTTATTTTTGACAGAGAACCAAATCAAGGATGAGAACTGCTTATACTGTTCTCATTGTACTCCACTATTATACGTTCTTTTGGCGGGAAAAATCCTTCTCATCACATGCAATAAGTGAATTACAGCACTGCTCTCCTTGCCTGACCTCCATAATGGACCACACTTCAAAGCCCTCCAAACCTTACTTTTGTTGATTCAGATGTTCTTTACTTGTATCTCGTTGGAAATTAAGCTCTAATCGCTGGCGTTGTTAATGCAGTTAACAAAAGCATTTAAAGCCAACTTAAATTCCAAACGAATAAGCCCTCATGGGAGGGAATCGGGCAAAATGTCTGGATGAGTTGTGTCTGCTCACATTGGCCAGCGCTGTGTCTCAATTACAAATGGGCTAACTGTGGTTGCCATTTTAAACATTTATATATCTCTAGTGCTTCTGTTATGGCCCTAAAGGGAGAAATAAACCCCTTTTAACTGATAATATACTTCAAATAAATTGAAGAGCCTTGACTGATTTGCCATTGTTGAGTACAGTGTGTCTTTTGGAAGAAAAGTGGTAAATTACACCACTCCAAAAAAAGAAGAAAAAAAAAACATCATTTTTTTACTATCATCATGCTGAATTCACGTCTCTGTTCTTATAAAGCAAAAGAATTATGAATATTCTGTTGTAAATCTCTGGCTAAAAGGATAGCCTTGATTCATTTTACGAGTTTGTTATGTGATTGTCTTACTTACTGTAGTTAAAAACGTATCATTTAATTGTTGAGACACACTTAGATTAGAGGATCCAACGGTCCAAAAACGATAACAAAATTAAATCTTTTAAAACATTAGGCACTTTAATTAAAATTAGATGCCTGTCTTTGATATTAATGGGCAGCGCAAAGGAAAATGAGTAACAAATCCCAGCTGTCCACCTCCTGCCCGCCAACACACACATATGCACACACACACACTGTCCTACGGATACAAGCACACAAAACCGATATATGATACACTTACGAATTTTTAGCCATAATAGTGTATTTTATGACTGAGACAGTACCAAAGGAGCTACTTTATTCGTTTACCACATTTCAAAATTCGAACGGTTTTGAAATATAAAGTGGTTATTTGATTCTTTCTATTTTCAGAGATTTATTTATTTCTTTATGTATCTATTTATTCAGATTATCAAGGAATGAAGTTAGAAGACCCCGTGGTCCTGGCTTGAGCTGTATCAATAAAATCCACTGAGATGTGTTTTTGAGGTATATCTAGAACATAAGGAGGGGAAATACAGAAAAAAAGAGAAAAAATGCCGTCAGATGCTCACTCCAAATAATCCAGTCTTAAAGCCAAGCCAGCCATGACTAACTAGGAAATGACGTTATAGTTCACACAGTGCACACCTGCTTCCCTCACTGTATCTTTTCAAATATCTATTCTGTGGAATTATTTGCTCCATCGTGGAAGTTAGTTGTGTCTCCCGAAGAAAGAATTGGTTTTGTCACTGGTTGAAAATGCGGTAAGTATCTGCAATGGATTTATAGTGTCTATTTTTGATTTTCTACCTCTGCCGAAGAGGCTTCTTGTTTTTTGTCCAGCACATCAGGTTGGATTTTCCCATTGCGTTTCTGGTCATTTAGAATTGGTTTGGGGTAGGGCAGCCTCAAATGAAGGATAATCTCTTAGAGGTCCTTTGCAGTGGGGGGTGAGGCCCGGGAGCGACCATTCACTTTTTTTTTTTTTTTTTTTTTTTTTACACAGTTGCAGCTGTATCTCAAAGCACTTTGATACAAAAAAGCTGAATGTTTTGCGGGGCAGATCCTTGGGCTGGTTTGCGGAATTCTTACCTCCCACTGTTAGGGCCCTTTTTACCCCTGAAGGGGCCCCTGCCATAACTGCCAGTTACCCCAAGTCGGGGCCGTTTGCAAATTGAGCTTGACAAAAACGATGAAGCGAAAACTAGTACGTTTAGGAAATTAAACAGCGGCATGTCTAACTTTTTGACCACTGCGGCGTGTGGTTGCTGAGTTGTTTTGTGGTCACAAATCTACTCATTTGCAAGTCACACCATTCCATATGCACCTGCAGCGAAGAAAGCCATTCAGGGCTATTATTCGCTCTACAAAACAGTAAAGATACTCTGACATATAAAAATGTGCCAGGCGAGCTCTGATGTGTTCTTCCTTGATTTGACTCTCAGCTGAAAGCAGGGTTCATGTATGTTTTCGGAAAGAAATATGGCACACTAGCATTAATGTGAGCGATATATAAAAGTGTGTGTCCAATGGCACTTAATGATTCTGAATAAAACAAAATGGATACATAAGTCGTTCTCTATCAGCTTAATTCATTTACAGGAGAACATAGGAGTGTTTAGAATATTGTCACATGGAAATGTAATATGTAGTTTATTCACAAACATAATCGGAAACATGACTAATTTTAATTCATTAGTCATGTCTCTGTCTTTTTAGATGAGATTTTTCAAGACTGGCAAAACAAAGACCTGAGGGGGAGAGAAATGGAAGTTTTTACTTAAATCTATCTTTGGTATTCATAATGACCACTATGCGTTTTCCTAACTGCATGTTTTCCTATGACTGGAGCATAGCCCAGTGACTAAAGTACAGTAACTACACAATTCATATCAAATAATAATCACATTAGTAGTTTAAGTTGACTTGCAATTTATGAATTCACTAAAACGACAAGAACAAATGACTGTTATTATTATATGAACATTCATAGAATGCACTGCACTGCACTTTACATTATAGATTAAGCAGTTACTTCCGTCCAAGCATTTCTCAACTAAACACCATTGTAAGGAAATCCTGTGCATTAGTTTCAGTGCTTGTTAGGAAAAGACTGCATGTTGAGGTATTTTTTTTTTTATAAACACAAATAAATTACAGATACCTGACTAGTTTACAGATACATTTTAATCATCTGAGCTAGAGGCTTAATTGTCTTCAGGGACCTTTCTTTAGAAAGGAAAAGGGGAAGAGGCAGACGTGAACCATACTCGCATTGATAAGTCCTTTCAAACGTTAATTTCTTATTATTAAATATTTACTAGCATAACTTGAAATGAGATTTTACTGCTGTTAATGCAATAGGTAAAAGCAGGTCCTTTTTATGTCAAACTAATTGCAATCCAATAGCTTTTTATTGTTATTTGACAAATTAAAAAAAAAGTTGACAGTGGTTGCAGTAGGTGAAATATTTAGAAATATTTATTTATTCATTTATGGTAGGCTATTTTAAAGCCATTGCACATGGATATTTATTAAATATATTTTAAAGGGTCACTGTGTACTTCAACGTTTCCAACATAAACAGGATCAGCGATAATATAAATTCATTTTAAAATAAAACGGTTTTACTTCAATAATTGTTCAATTTGGGAAAATCAGATCCACCTGACTATGCGCTTTTCTTTCGCTCAGCATCTTTTAGTCATTTCTGTTAAGTTCCCCTTAAGAGAGTGTTCTGGAATTGCTCATAGGTCCATCCATTTTTTTTTTCAGTGTTTACACATCTCTCACTTGTCTTTTCCTACATGTGCAGTGTTTCAGCCCTGCTTCACATGTCAGGCAGATGTGCTGTCTATTGCATTACAGTTCAGAAGTAGGTGTAGCAGCTAGATGTCAATGGCACTGGGGGAGAAAGCGAGAGTAGATGCATGCATGCAAGGGGCTGGGTTGGACCTGGGTGAAGTTTTCTTTCCTAATGATTGGGTAAGGGGCTGGGTTTGTGATGTCAGGCTGGAGGAAACAGATAAAACGTTTAGCGCGTTAGTTTGATCTGATGTGGAGATGTGGAGAGCGCGTGCAGCGGGACTGAGCCTGGGAATATAGACACACACGGAGCGCAAGAGGACTCCCCGCACCATCTCAAGGTGATCCAAAGAGCCGTTTTCACTTGGACCGGCATGCCAAAAAGACAAATCTCCTTTCAGTACCTCCACATTCTTGGATATTGATCCATATTTTGAGAAAATAAACTCTTTTAAGCGGACTTTCACTGCTCCCTGATATCTGAAACACTCCATTGTTAGAATAAATCTCGACAGACTTTTTATTTGACCTTTTTGGCGGTTGATTCGCAGAACGAAGCGTGACCGCGAGCATTTGGACGCGACCCATTGCGCGCCGGTGAAAGGTGGCAATCTCAAATAACCTTTATCCAGCGTTGCATCTCTCCAAACAACCTTACACTGTACAGACAGCAAGCTATGTAAGTCTGCAACCAAACGCGGTATTGTCGCTTTCATTCGAGCACAATGAGGATGCTTTATTGCGCGCGTAAATTAACTACAAGTGAATGACAATTAGACTTTTACGCAGTCATTGCGCGCTAAAGAGGCAGCTGTAAGGAGATCCCTGAGACGCGAGATGTTCTGTTTGAACCTAAACACTCAACAAGCAACGAAGAACGATTTAAAGTAGAAAGTTTGCTGTCATTCACTCATTAATTCCGACTTCCAGATAAATAAATGGTAAATTAAGTCAAAAACAGACTCTCCACCTTTAATGCACTGACAATTTCGACTTCCCTTGTCATTACAATTTCATTATTAAAGGACTATTAAGTAAAATAGAAGCTCATTGACACACCTACTGTAAATTAAACACAATTTATGCTATCTTTAACGAACATAATTTAAGCAAATAACTGTTAGCTCTCTTCCCAAGTGCAATTCAAAACAAAACAAACAGATGTACACGCGTTGAAAGCCACAGCTTCACCTCATTAAAATGATGTTTTTTAGACTACTGGCTATTATTCTTGCAGTATTTCACACGTGGCCGCTAAACAGGGCTCAGCCAGATCATATCCAGAAGTATAAGCGGACACTGGCACAGAGAGCGGACCGGGCGCTTGCTGGAGAACAGTGCGGCTCAATCAGCCGCAAGCGGCCGCCTCGCTCCGCGTCGCAGCAGTACCCTCTAGCGGGCGTCGCTGGACGGTACACTCGCTTGACAGACTTGCACTTAAGGAAAAGTAAAACGGTGAGGTCGTGTTCAGGTGAGTGCGTCTCTAACGGGATAGATGCGACTGAATTAACTAACTGGGACATTAATGGGAAGGAAACATTTGATGAAGCCCTAGAAGAAACAATCGTATGGAAGAAAGAAGGCAAACAGTTACAGGGGGGAATTGATTCTGGCCCTACAAAGTCCATATTAAAAGGACACTCTTTAAAAGGACACTCTTTACAGACAGAGAAGGGAGGTGAATTGACAAACAGCTTGTCCTCACTAAGAAGGGTTGCAAGGAGCCTTCCAGAGTTCAACAAAGAAGAAGAAGAAGCCTCAAAAGATACACAGCACACCGAAACCCACAACACGGACTTCTCTGCAGAAAACGAAGAGTATTCTGGGGAGCAAGAGGGGCTGCAGAGTGCCGCTGGGGAGCTGTGGAGGGCAGATGTACGCAATGTGCCCGCAGAGTGGATGAGAGCTGTTTATTTTGGCGGCCAGGCGGAGCAACTAAAGGTGAACCCTGCCTTTGGCATGGACCTGCCCCGCTCCAGGTTCACTTTAGAGCTGTGGGTCAAGCCGGAAGGTGGCCAGAATAATCCTGCCATCATTGCAGGTGGGTGACTGTGCATTCATACCTCTTTCTCATTGTCCAAAACTATGTTTTCCATGTTGGAAGCAGGGATGCAGCTTTTTCTTAGGCTCTTAAGGAATTGGAATTGTCATTGGCTATTACTTAAAGCAGCAGTTATAACTTGAAGGATACATAATTTACAATTAGCAACTGTCTAATCAGAATAAATAGTGCTGAAAGGCATACAGCCATACAGACCAAAATGATTATGGAAAGTCAGATTCATTCCTCGAACTAGCCTCAGTTCATCAAGTGCATCAAATAGTGTGCGGCGGACTCTGTGTTGTGTCATGGCTTTGACACGTTGTTGTTTCATTTAAGAGGCCTTTGTTTGAGGATATCAGCTGACAAGCAGATGAAAGGAGAAAGGGGAAATCAGCTGCTTACGAGGTGCAAACGATGAGTAGTGCTAAGGGAGGAGTGTTAAAGAAACAAGTGGCCACCACCTGCTCAATGTGTCCTGTCTGCCTTATTTAATCACTTGTTTAGTGCATATGGCACTTTGTGTTTCCAAGGTTTGATTCATAAGCTGCATGTTCTGGACAGCGTATTCACACTGACAGCTATCTGCCATCCAGCACAATTGTTTACTATATTTAAAATATATTTAGAGCAGAAACAAAGTGGTTTTTGACATGTAAAGCTGATGTGTGAAATGTCGTCTTTAACTGCTTTCCAACTGATGTTGTGTGTGTGTGTATATATATATATATATATATATATATGTGTGTGTGTGTGTGTGTGTGTGTGTGTGTAGGACCATATTTTCCTCCAGCATGTTAGTTAGAGTTATCTTGCTGTATGGTTTTGACAGGCGTCTTGACTTTTTTTGAAGCACACATTATGATTACAAAAACGAAAACAAATAAAATAAGCTGTGGAACATCACAGAAGGTGCCGGATCCCCCAAGGGAGCTTTCATAATCAGGTAAATGTGCATTTTTGTATGGCTGCTGAGGAGGGTCAATGTGGAAATGATTATATTTGGAAGTGCTTCTGAGACTAGTTCCCAGTAAGGAGAACAAAGCCCAGAGTTCTCTGGTTGTAACCTGCGCAAGGCTTTTCCTCTACCATGGATGCCAAAATACATGCTTTTAGGCGAAAGGGGGTGCAAATATTATTCATCTGTTTCTAACACTGATGAGTCATCTATCAGACCTCAAAGAGAGCATTAGATATTCCATTTTAAAATCATCCACCACTTGGAGAAAATCAGTATTCCCCAATGACGTCAAATCTCACAAACCTCTTAAATAAATGAGGGTTTCTACCATCTTGCTATTGTTAAGATTGTATTATTTCCCTTTGACATATTCGTCATCATCACTAAAATCATGTGAACGTTCACTCCAGCTCTTTCTGAGGTCAATGGATTTCTTTTAACAATCAATGGATGGATCTATTGTTATAAAGCCAGTTTTTAAAAAATCCCTCACGCTGCCAAATGAGCGTTCAAAGGCTTTACTGGAAGTGGTCTTTTCAGCACTAACTATTAAGTGATACTGTTTGAAAACATTCACTTTTTCTCTGTCTCTCATAAACACTTATCATATCGAAACCATCAGTTATACAAGGTTGCAAAGAAAGTATTTCTTCAGCACACTTTGTCTCCTGCCAAACTCAGCACTCCAGGCCAGTCTGAGGGACTACTATTATGAGTCTTTTATACAGTGGGAGACATACACTATAAGATAAGAACTCAGGCTTTAAAAATCTAGTAGCATCCAAGTGGATAGTACTCTGGAATGGTTTATCTTCAAACTCATGACTTCAGGGCTGACTTCAGAAATTAGCAGATGTTGTCACACACTGGAGCTCTGCACACACATCACAGGCTTTTCCAATGAATGAAATTTCAGTGTGGTCCACGTCCCTTAGGATATTTTGTTTAAAGCTGCCCATCTCTCGTTCTCCTGTTTGCAGGGAATAACGCACCCGAGTGTGTATGTGCCTGCATGTGCGTGTGTTGTTGGGAGGGTTGAAGGGGTTTCCTGACCTCTCTCTGTCCTTCGACGGTAACATCTGGCTGCCAGATGTGACTGCTCCTAAGAAAGGCGGCTGGGAATATCAGTAGATTTGTTGAATGGAAATGACTTAAACTCTTAAACTCTTCAGATAATTAAACACCAATTACTCTGTGCTTGATGAAGCTCACTGACTCCTTCGTTTGTGTTTTTTTTCTAGGCGTGTTTGACAACTGCTCGTATCCCTTGAGCGAAAAAGGTTGGTCTGTTGGGATTCGAGCAGCAGACCCTACAGGAAGAAAAGATGGACGGTTTTTCTTCTCCCTTCGCACGGATCGGGCGCTCAAATCCACCACTATCATGGCGCACCAGCGCTACCAGCCCAACAGCTGGACTCATGTGGTTGCCAGTTATGATGGCTACAAGATGGCGCTGTACATAGACAACTCTAAGGTTGGCGAGAGCAGAGAACAATCAGGTGACCTATACAGTCCCTATATCAAGGCCTGTCGCCTATTTCTGCTTGGCGGGGACCAGTCGGATTACGAACACAGTTTCCTCGGACATTTGGGAGGTGTCACACTTTGGGGTTATGCACGAACTCACGAAGAACTTCTTAAAGGTCACCAATCTCATGAGGAGAAACAAACTCCCATGCTGTCCCAGTGGGCAGATTTCTCAGAGGTTAAGAATCAGTGGGTGCCCTACAAAGATCGTCACAACCCAGTCATTGTGGCTCTTCCAACCCCCGAACGCCAACTTGTTTCTCCATTTCTTCCACCTCCATGTGGTGTCACTGTGTGTGACAATGCCGACTTCGCCCTCAGTTACAACCAGCACTGGCAACTGCGGGCTGAGAAACGCCTACGCTACCGTATTGTTAACATCTGTAAGGATGATGGCAGCGACCCTACGGTCTCTCTCCAGCAGATCCAGCTCCAACACCAGGCCTTGGAGGATGCCTTCCGTCCATACAACATCACCCTTGAGCTCAGCATTCACACCATCTACAACTCTTCTCTTCAACAGCGCTTCATCCTCAGCAACTGTCACATTGCTAAGGTGGGAAATCGCCACTGCGATCCTGAGTGTGACCATCGTCTTACGGGCTACGATGGTGGCGACTGCTTGCGCATGGGGCCCTGCTACAACTGGAAGCGGAGGGATGGAGTCTGCAACCCAGAGTGCAACAGCATTCACTATGATTATGATGATGGTGATTGCTGTGACCCCGAGGTCACAGATGTCGCAAAGACCTGCTTTGATCCTGAGTCTTCTCAGAGGTGAGCTTGTGCTTCAATATGGTTCCACTTTGGCAACTAACTGGAACCCAGGCATAATTTTAGCGGGATGTGCAAGAGGGTTCATGTTTTGGTCTTAATTCAAGAAATTGCGAAATCTTTCTAGCAAAAAACCCTCAGGATGTGATATCTGACCGCCTGCTTGCTTCTATAGAAATTGATGCAGGTACCATAGTCAGCTACCATATCATTACATCAACTATGTACATTTATGTCCGTGGCAGATACATTCCTACAAAAACTGCTTGCATTTAAGTGCTAGGCCAACAAAATGATCGAAAGCGTTCCCTATCCCTCGCTCAGGACCACTGTGAGCTGAGTTCAAGAAACAGAGTTCAAGAAATTGACAAAAGTTATGTGCTTGTTAAATGTTCTCACAGCAGCATCAGGAAAAAGGAAACCAAAGTGTCTTATTGTGAAATAGTGTTCACTTTTTTCATTTTTTATTTTCAAGATTGTCAGAGCATTCTGTATTACTCAACATGCAAAGCATACAAATCGGCCTTCTGGAATAACTTTAAAAAGCATGCAAAACTTGGATGCAGAACTGAGCCAAAGTATACACTTAATGTGGCTAAACAACAAAACCAGAGGTCTCGGCACTATTTATTGTGAAAGGCAGGACAGTTTTGCTCCCGTACAAATTGTTTGATGGCTTACCTCGGTGCCTTTTTTTTCCTGATGCTACGTGTGCTGAGCAAGTAGACGTTCACAAAAACGTAAAATCCTAAAAACGTGATGTACACCAAGTCTTTTTTATCAGCGGGTTTAATTTTCTGTATATAAAATTTCCAGATGCAGTCTAAGAAGTGTTGTTCCAGGCTCAGTGTGTAACGAGACCTTGTGTCTCAGCCACCAGCTGTTGACATTTTATGGTTGCTTGAAAACAAGATTTCTTCAAGAACCGCCTATCTGTTCCTGGAGGGCTCCTATAGAGATTAATAGGGCCCCAATGATACAATTGGATGGTGGTCTAAGAAACACACTCTAGGTTGTTTTGCACTGAGACCCTTTTAAAGAGGACAACAGCAAGTTCAAAGCCAAAATCCAAAGGCAGAACATTTCTTTCTGTCCATAGCTGATGGATGATAAATCAGTTCATCTCAATGCTGTTTGCACCAAGGGGTTAAGGTTTGAGTGATTAGCATAGCCCTATTGTCCCTGGTGGAAGATGACATAACTAAACACTCTGCAGATCATTTGCCTTCATTCACAATAAATTACATTTTAAAATTTATTAAAAAAGTTATTTAAAATTGTAATATTGATTCACAGTTTTACTGTATTGTACTATATAGTTGAACAGATAAACGCAGTCTTGGTTTTGTCTCAAAAGCATTAAAAACATACCAACATCAAATTTTTAAGCTGCAGTTTACATATTGTCAATATTTATTTGCGTGAAAGACCCTTATAAGTGTGAAATGGATAATTCTCCTTATTTCAAACAGTATTATTATAATGTAAGTTTCCTTCAAGTTCCTGTGCCAGCCGAGCAACTGCCATTGAGATGAATGGGAATACTAAAAGATATAGCCTTCTTCAGGGAATTTCAGACCTCCTTATTATACCACGGCCAACAGTTTGTAGTAGTGGTGACCTGGAGTAGCATACTGTCCTTGGCAAGCCATACTCAAAAAACAATCCAAAAGTACTGAATAACCCAAAGGTTCATTTACTGGACTTGTTTTCCTCTCAATACGATGTGTCAATAAGTATAAATGCTAATAGCCAACAGGACAGGATTAACCTTGGACTCATAGACTAAGCCCTTAGAGAGGTCTTTCCTTACCATGCTGGAAGAGTGTATCGCTAAGGCCGAGGTCCAGAGTTTGCAGAGAATTAATGCAGGGATGACATTTTGATGGCAATTGTATAGCGTGCTTTTTATGTGGAGGTCTGGGATTTTAATGTTTTGCTCTGTGAGTTATAGCCCAGGTATCTGCTGCTGGGCAGTGAAGCTCGAGTACTTGCCAATGGCTGTCACTACGCAAATTTGTTGTTGAAGCAGAGAGAAACAGCACAAGGGAACCACCAGGTGCTTTTTGGCAAGCTTCAGAAATGGAACAAGAAGAAAGCAAAGACATTTTAGTCCAGATATTTAAGCCAATAGAACTGAACTACCTGATAATTCTTCTCTTTAGTAATTAACTTTGATAGATGCTTAGCAATTTCACTGATTTATGATGTATTTATTTCTATATTCATTTTGCTGGGAGATAGTGGATTGGTGTATATATCTATCTATCTATCTATCTTATAAAATTTTGACAAAGTTTTGTCTGGATATCTGGAATCAATGAGCACAAGTCGAGAGGGCAAATATTCAGATGTTACGTTTTTGTGGCAGAACCCACTTCCATCTCAGGATTTTACCATGTGCCAGTCAATCCCTGGTGCCTACCAACCCGAGTTTCCCCGACATCCGTGATTGTTCTGATTAGAGGACTGTGCTGACAGTTAAACATTTTCATTTGCTGTTGTTTTGTCATGTTGTATTTGTTCCCTGAATAAGCATTTTTGTGGCATCATTTATGGTTGCATGGTTAGTATTCGATTTCCTTGATGGTAGCTTCGGAAACATGTAATTTTTATTTCTTGCTTATTTAGTAGCCTATTATTATTACTATTATGTTTTTTTCATAATTTATTTGATTCATCTGTACAGTAAGTATAAAAATATGTTCTTCCTCAAACATATTCATAGATTGGACCGGTAAATACTGTCAGCACTCTCTGTGTACAATTATTATAGCTGGCCTTGGAGAGAGTATTTATTTATGTGTTGAAGCCACTAGAAATGTTCTGGTCTCTTACTCTGTAAATTTGATTTGTTGTTTAAAAGTACAAAAGTTTGTAACCTAGTCACATCAACATTTTGGTAATGCTTAAACCAGTAAACAACTTAACCAAAAAGAAAATAATGACTTTAAGAAAAATCACTTAATTCTATCATTTACTCACCCTCAGGTTGTTCTAAACCTGTATGAATTTCTTCTGTGAGTCTAAGCAAATGAAGATGTAATGTTCATTTTGAGTAAACCATGCCTTTAACTTGACTTACTTAGTTAATCCAAAGCAACTTTGGATAACAACATTGCGTTCTAAGTGAATTTGGTTTCCTTTTTCTACACAGTTCACACTCACTTTCTGTATGGAATGCAATTGATTTGTATAACATTTTGTCAGCAGAAGTAGGCAGGATTGAATTGTGACACTCAAATATGTGTCCTTATGGGTTCACATCTTATATTTGTCATCCCCCCTAGAACCTTGCCTTGTCTTATACTTAGTCATATACTTCATGCAATAGCTCATGCCATATTTACTATGGATTTGTTTATTCAGCACGTTAATCCAATAAATTGTTCAAGGACTTACTGATTTTTAGGACTTACCAACCTTGTGGCCATATAGCGATTAGTAAAACTGGATCTGTTCAGGGTATCTACATCAGTTGGCATCGTGATAATTTAAGTGTCAGCAACGAGATGCCAAGAGACATAACAGAGTCATTTTGAGAAGAAAGGACAGAAATTTGGAAATGTTGCCTATGCACATGTTCATGGTGTTCAGTGTTTGTTCTAGCACTCTCACAGTATTCTGCATCTGATTGGCTTTAGTTAATTGACAAGAATTTACAGTGTAAAAAAAAGAAACAATCCATAATATATTTGCATTTTTCAGAACAGATCTGGAACAGCACATTGTTTTAGTCATTTGATCATAAATTGTAAAATCATTTGAATTCTATTGCCCAATTAGCCCTGTAGGAGAGATTTCGGCAACACTCAAGAAGCACTCAAGAAGATTGGCTCAGCCTTTGCTTGTTTAATAAAAAACGAAGTAAGAAGTATGATACTTGGTTTATTCTCACATGGAACGGGTCCAAGAAACAGTAGGTGGTTCAGCTAATAGGCTCGACCCTTCGGCACGATCCAAAGGGCATTAAGAACCGGACCTCATCAAACCAACAGCTCAATGATATGAGGTGCAAAGGCTTAAGCAGCTATGAAAGCAAAAGAGAAAAATGACATGTGACATATTCCAAAGCAAAAATAAGTTAACATCACACATCAAAGCGCCTCTATGGTGATTTATCACAGCTGGGAGTAGAATAAAAAAGCGGGTAGTCGTTTCATGCGCCATAAGCAGTTCAAACAATTATAATCCCTAATCATCATGACATAAAGTGATTTTTTTATGACTGTTGTTATTAAATCTTCTAATAAAAGTCAAAATGTAAATTTAAAAAATATGTATGACTTTGTAATGCAGTAATTTTTATGTTAGTTCTCTTACAAATTCCATTTGCTTACTTCTGTTGACGTGAACTAAACTGTAAATTTAAACCGTTGTTGTTTTAAACTTGTAATTCAGTCAAATTTAAAATTGTAATTCCCTTCTAAATCCGTCAATGAAAAATGTTATAACGTGCATGTTGTTCATTGATGTTTCCTTTAATAACAACTTGTTTTCCATGCAGTTTCTTGACTTTGTGTCAATATCTCTGATGCAGGGCTTATCTGAGCGTGAAGGAACTGAAGGAGCTGCTCCATCTGAGCAGTTCAGACACTCTCAACGTGTTCTTCGCTAATAATTCGGCACGCGAGGAGCTTGCTGGGGTTGCCACCTGGCCATGGGCAAAAGAAGCTCTTACACATCAAGGTAAGATGGATCACAAAAGCACATGAACATGATGAAGTAAACAACCCAAGTCCAGTTTTATTAGAAGTGAGGTTATGTGAAAGTGAAGGAAAAACCAAGCCAAACAATGATGTGAATTTGAAAATTAATGATGGCTTTTATGAAATGATTTGACTACATTAGATAAGACTTTGGTTTGGCTGGTTAGCATGGCTCAGTCAGCCCCTGTTGGTAGATGTTGTAACTACACATCTGGTTTTAACAAGCATCTTTTGTCCATCGATGGCCTTTCAAAAGACAGGAAAACTTTTTTTTTTAGGTAACATAAATCATCAGAAAAAAAAAATCATCAGATTAAAGCAGATGTTTTATTGCACTTTTTTAATATTTTTAAAAGCATGAAATAGATTTATGTTTCTACTACATTTGGCATCAAATTTCAGTATTGTCACTAGTGAAAGGATTGGGGCTGTGTTTATTTTTGGGAAGGGGTCAAAACAGGCAAGATAACATGAGGACAGAGCTTTAAACCAAAACACATTGCAATATTTCAAAATAAAAGACCAGGGACTACACAAAGACCGTTACGCTAGATCTGCCTCTTGGCCTCCGAACCCAACTGGGTTCATTCTACCATGGACAATGTCAAGTTAAGAACTCAGTTGTTTCCTGTCACTACATTTCCTATGGCACATGTGTTTTTCATACCTAATGCCATACATCTTATTGGTCATGACCGATCGCCTTAAATCTTTTCTTTAAGGAAACACATTCTTGTCTCTTCCTCCTTGTTGTGTGTATTTTGCCTTTACAAGATTAATGGGCCGTAATCTCAAGCATAAAAGAAAACACTTGCAGCACGCATAGATTTCCCTGTAGATTGCCCCTTAATCATTAGGGTCATCCACCAGGAGAGAAGAAAAGGAACTCGACAACAACCAAACAAAAACAAAAGAAGGGTATTACGCTGTTGCCATCTCTATCCAACTGCCAGCTGATTTTATAGTACTCGTCGTTGCTGTGTTTTAGAGCTCATTAAAGCAGTCTCAGTTAAGTCCAGCTCCTTTAAAAAGGAGATTTCTCTCAAGCAGGAAGGTTTCTTATGTAAGTTCACCTCCTATTGGTTCAGGATTCATGATCAGACATTGTGGTCTTGGCTTTTTGGGTTATAGCTTTTGTTAATGAGATCATTTTGGCCTGTGCATAGAATGTGAACTTTTAAACCAATATTAGCATGAGTAATTAGCGCCAACTTGTTTTTGTGAGCTTGAATTTGCTCATGAGTTTTCATTTATTAATCTAGAGTATTGCAATTTTTTTTATATGCAGTTGTTCATTTTTATTTATTTATTTCTTTTTTACATTTAGATTTTAATTCATACAACTGCTATTGCATTATGCATTAGCATGCATAAAAAGTAAAGGGTTACACTACTCCAAAATAAAAAAAAATTGGTCATTAATCACTTACCCCCATGTCTTTCCAAACCTGGAAAAGCGTCATTCATCTTGAGAACAGTTTGCGCCCAGTGCAATGGCACAACGGAGAGGCAGAGACACAGAGAAGAAGAAATATTGAAAAAAAGGTTATTTTTATTTTCTTTGCGTACAAAAAGTACAGATTGAACCACTGATGACGGATGGACTATTTTTACAATACATTTAGCCCTTGACAGTGCTCATTACATCAATGGGACAGTGAAAAGCCCCCCAGTTTTTATCCAAAATATCTTAAATTTTGCTCTGAAGACCAACAAAACAGGTTTTTATGGGTTTGGAACAACATGGGGTACGTAATTAATGACAAAATCTTCATTTTCATCTTAGGGTGAAGTAAACCTTTTAAATAAGCCTAAATAAGAGCTAAATGCTGTAAAAGTTTTTTTTTTTTTTACATCCACCTCTTTTCATGCACATTTTGGAATACTGCATAAATAATGGAAATGCCAAGAAGCACATTTACTGAATAAATTCCACCATGTGCATAAAAAAATCATGTTCTTTTGCATGATGGGACAGTATAACTTCACTAACCAGCAGACCGATCTCGTTGCACCGCATCTGAAATGTTTTGAAATCATATTTTAAAATAATTATACTAAGTGGCAGCTCCTACTTTTTTTGTGATATTTTGTGCTAGCTTATCAGGACATTTTGTTCTCTTTGACTCATTGTGCTTTATTCGCAAATGTTTTACGTCATATTCCAATTTTGCGCATAAGTTAAATTTGAATCTTTGGATGAAACATAGCAATTATCACACAATAACATCCTGAATTGTCCTGCAAATGATCTGACCGGAGAGGTGGCCTGAGACATAAAAGGTAACATGAAATTCATGAATGACTGGCCGTGCCGCTTTGAATCACAAGAGATATGGCCGCTTTCTTATTTTCACAGAGATATGGCTCCATTCTTATTATGCCCATAATCCACCTCTGCTTTTGATTTACCGTCATGTCATAACAGTCTTTGGTGCAAGACGATTTTTGTCCACAAATGTTTCGCTGGACCTGCATGGAGGTTAAAAAGCAAGATTAGTTTCTCATAAATTAGGAGACTCTGTATGGTTTATGGTTTAATTTCACATAAATCACGAGCTTATTTGCGAGAGTACCTTGATGTCTTATACTGAGGAACAAGGTCAAACTACTGCTCTGAATGCTTTAAGTGAAATCAGACCATGGCGTGGACTGCTGATCTTGTGGTGTAACTGTAAACGATCTGTGTCTGTCAGATGTGTCTAGCCAAGCTCTGTCCGTTTGGCTGAACTCCCATAAAACATGAATATTTCCTAAATAAAAAAGTTGTTTGCTTAAATCTTGTATATCCGCTGTAAATGGCCTGTCTGGGGTGGAGCACAAATCTCCAGAAGAGAACGATTTTCGCAGATGCCCACATAAACCGACTTCTGTTTTTAATTAGTAAACAAATTCCGTTTCTGCTTTAAAACCTGATAGCTTATATAAACTACAAGTTCAATGTAACCAGAATTATGCAAATTAGCCTCACAATGTCATTCCATATTTGTTCTTAAATAACATCTGCATGGATTTTAAACTGTTGTAAATGTCACATTGTTTTAAGTTTTTTATTACATTATTTGGATATAAAACCAGATGCCAATGTGTTACTTTTCAGCAGGTGTGGGATCTTAAATACATTTTAATGTTCTGAATGTGGTGGTAGAACATTAGACAACACTGATAACCAGATGTCTTGTTCTTTCTGGTAATCCTAGCTGCGGTGGTCCCATTTTTACAGGATAGTGCACACTGTTTTATGCAGCAATATTTCAGAATAAATCAGTTTCATATACTTACAGACTTCTGGCTTTGAGATTAAAGTTAACGCGAACATTTACACCTCAGTGTTCTGTCAGGTGAACGTTTGTATTGTTGCATCAACTGCAGAGATGTCGATTTGTGTTATTTTTCAGGCGGAATGATTCTTAACCCCGCCTACTTTGGCACCAAAGGACACAACAATACCATGATCCATGAGATGGGTCATATTTTGGGACTGTACCATGTGTTTAAGGGTGTGAGCGAACGCGAGTCATGTGATGACCCCTGTCAAGAGACCAGCGCATCAATGGAGACGGGAGATCTGTGTGCCGATACAGCACCAACACCAAAGTCTAAAGTTTGTCACGACCCTGATCCAATCAACGACACGTGTGGCCTTACCCAATACAAAAATACACCCTACAATAACTACATGAGTTACACAGGTAGTGACGATCAGTTTATGTCTTCGGTTTGCTCATCAAAGCTTTAAAAATGTTGATGTTATTGCCACTTAGTGGTACAGAATATACAGAATTGATGTAGTGGTACAGAATTTTTAATGCTTTTTTGTTCACCAAAGTTGCATTTTTTAAATAGAAAATAACAGTTTGACATAGTAAAAAAAGCATATAACGTATAAAAGTTATTAATGTTTATAAAGTAACTTATTCCTGTAATGAGAGAACATTTATTTCAAATATAAATATCTTTTCTTTTATTTACTGTCATTTAGCAATTTCTTTATTAGAAAAAAGTGAATAATATACATAATCACCTGTGATGCTAATTACAGAACATGCTTTAGTTGAACACATTAATTTAGCATGTCCCTATTTTTTTATCTTTTGTTTCTAAGGTTTCAATTTCATTAGTTAGTTTTTTTAATTCTTATGTTGAAATTCAAAAGCAGTATCTGATTTTCAGTCATTCATTTTCAGTCTTTTCTTTTATCATTTTGTCAGTTTTAAGTTATTTTAGTGACCATTATGGCTTTTATTTCTTTAATAGAAGGTTACCTTTTTTATTTCAGATGATGATTGTACAAACCATTTTACACCCAATCAAGTAGCTCGGATGCACTGCTATATTGATTTGGTCTACAAAACTTGGGTCCATGGCAAAAGGCCCACCCCTGTTCCTCTTGCACCGGTCCTGATTGGTCAAGATGCAGATTCCGTCACCATTCATTGGCTGAAGCCAGTCAGTGGGCCACTTGCCCACAGGTAAAGTAAAGAGCATACAAATAACAGGCAAAGAAGAAATACATCTTTCTCAATTCAAGTTTTTATGCATTCATATTACACTATTTCTTGTATTCATGTAATACGTCTATTGTTACTTTTTTCCCAAAATACATTTATACGTGGCCACACAAATTTATTGGTAACATTCTATGTTTCCATTGCTATCCAATCAAATAACGCACGCTCTGTAAAAACATAGGAAGTGACATATTTTGAGTCCCCCTACCTATGTGATATATAACTTTTTGCGCACTGTGTTTTTTTAGGGAAGGTGACATGAGCTGTCATCTCTGTGATGAGAACGGAGCGCTCCATCAGTACGCCCACGAGGCCACTTCTCCTCATGCCTGCGATTCCACCGGATACTGGACACCAGAGGAAGCAGTGGGTTAGTACTCAGTCATTCTTTATTA
This sequence comes from Puntigrus tetrazona, assembly GCF_018831695.1. Classification (NCBI taxonomy): domain Eukaryota; kingdom Metazoa; phylum Chordata; class Actinopteri; order Cypriniformes; family Cyprinidae; genus Puntigrus; species Puntigrus tetrazona. Next base: position 16,254,162 of record NC_056700.1, on the reverse strand, counting down.
TAACATTAGCCACACAACTTTACTTCATGCTTGTGCAGGTGGAATGACAAATCATAAAAAAATCAGCACTCTTGAAATCAAATTAAAGATTAACTGCTGTGTTATAGTTTTTGTATCACGATCTGACAAAGCTCTTCCACGCGCATATGTCACGAATTGTGAGATGCTGAGCGCACGATTGAAAGCCGTCTCTGACATAAATGTTGTTGGACGTGTGCTTGATCCTCAACACACCACTGAAAATGTCACGAATGATCGTCAATGTAAAAAACAATACCTGCTCTTTGATTAATGAGGATAGAGAGAATTTAGCCCTGGCTTCTTTCTCCGAACTTGTGCATTCACATTCAGGTGGATCGTTCAGTCTCATGCGGGCCAGGTGCGTGCAAGTCTGGAAAAATTTAGGGAATAAATCATTAAATCATAATTGCCTGGATAAAGAACACTCTTTTTGCCATCAATGAATAAAAAAGGCCCTTGGCACCGCTTCAAGTTTTGGCAATATTGGGTGGCGTCCAGGAGCGGTATCCAGTGCAGCTTTTCAACTTTCTACCTCATGTAACAGATGTTGCTGATTACTCTAATCAGAAATCTCTTAGCATCTGGTCTGCCCACTCACTGACGTGTCACGGATAAGACCGTGCTTTGAAAAGTCCACCCAAAATGTGGAAATCCTCCCCTAGTATTCGTCGTTTTCATAAAGCACCGTATCATGAGAGAGGTCAGACGTAAAATCATCCAGCTAGGTGGTAGTGGAGAGTGATTTTTGGCGCCGAGTCTTGTTTTGAGAAACAGATTGATGAGAAACGAAGTCTTAAATTTGAAAAAAATAATATATATATATCTCTAAGAAAACAATATCTTTGCGATATTAATGATGAATGAGATTTAATACCATCGGTTCAGATCTGTAATAAATTACGGTAACCTATTGTTTTTGGTTTATTTTTAAAAACATGATAAAGTGCATGATGACTACCTAATGTGAATTATTTTGTCGGTCAGTTAATCATGTCAGAACAACTTTAGGAGCAATATGACAACACTGTTTGTGCAGTATGAAATAATGCTCACAGTAATACCACTGTGAATCATTTGATAACTCTATTAGCGCAGGCCAATTCGATACCAACAAATCACACAGCACTTGGATCTCAGATCTCACATCTTGTAGCGCTCATCCCTGCTTACCTGTACCGTAGCCTCAGTATGTGCTATAGGACAGCGTTTTTGAGAACTACGACTCGAGCCAGGGAGAGCAGAGACCTGGTTAAGGTTGCTGAAAGAAGGAAGGATGACACGCTCACAGATCTTGCCGCATTGCTTCTCCCAGAGGGAGCATTACAGCACATCTGATACAGTCATTAATTCTACCCTGTGTGGAGGCCCTCTCTCTGTTTATCTGACCAATTGAGTTTTATGGTTTGCCTTGGCCTGCTGCTGTTTACCCTGTACACATCCACACATGTGAGGCCACGCTGGGTGCAAAGGAGCGCTCTGTGACTCAAGGCTGCTGTCTGTCTATCTGTCTCTTTCGACCTGGAGTACAGTTTAATCTATCATTGTAAAACCTTTCGGAGGCAAAGAGTTCACATGACCTGAGATTAAGACTCGCGCTCTTTATATTAATATGCAATAGGAGGGGTTTATCACTTAAACATGCATCATTTGGGCATAAAACTGTCTGACTTACAAATCAACCCCCTTCGGTTTAATTCAGCTGGTATTAATTCATCAGTATTCATTTCCTATGTGAATGATAATTATTATAGATAATTTACAATTACAGGTTTATTAAGGTTGAAACAGTACTTTTTCCCTCGAGTAATTAACAACACACTGTCTTTGGTTGCAGAAAAGCAGGCTGAAAGTACATACATCCAGTGTAAACAAGCAATTCAGTATAAATAAGGTTATATCCTGACAGGATTATATATTTTTATATCAAAATATTATATATACTGACCATTTTACTGCATTTTCCATTGTTCATAAAGTCTAACTTTTATTTGCCTTGATATATAAATGTGTTTATTTATAGAGAGCCATTTTACATCACTGGGATCAGATATTTTTTTTTCAAAGAAAAATAGTACTTTTATTCAGCAAGGGTGCATTTAATTGGTCAAAAGTGACAGTAAATACATCTTACATGGTACAAATGACTTCTATGTCAAATAAATTATGTTCCTTTGAACTTTCAGTTTCGGGAGTGCTGAGAAAAATAAAACATATTGCAGTTTTCACAAAAAAATATTAAACAGAACATCTATTTTCAACTTTGCCATTATAGGAATGTATTATTATGTATGCATTATTATTATTTTTTAATGTAATAAAGCTTAATTTAACTAAGCTATTTTAAAATGTAATGATATACCTTACCAATGTATAATTTCTTACATATCATTGATCAAATAAATGTAGATTTATTGACTCTCAAAATTTTTTGTGTTATATCAATATGTTGTTTTTAATGTATTATTGATCAGATAAATACAGCTGTTTTGAGCTGTAGGTGTCTGGATCGCAATGCAATGCAGAGCATTGCTGTACAGTCCTATTAAAGTGTAACAGATCGTAGTAGTCTGCTGTATCGTAACACTGAAATCTAAGCAACGCAGGCGCTGATCATGTGTGCAATTAAATGTTGCTATCAGTGGGCATCGTTGATTCTTAGTGAAGCCACCCCCCAGTGTGCCGGCCCAGAGCTCCCTAAGATTACCTTTCTCTGTCTCGCTCCTGTTCTTCAGGCCTCCACGGGCATTAACTCTTAGTTTAATAAATTATTTTGTGAGCCCTGTCTGTCCCAATTAAGGCGCCAATCTGTCTCCTTTGCCAAGTTGCACCTGGGTCTTATGGTCGATTGAGGTCTGGGGAAATGTGCTTCACATCCATTGCCAAGACATGTGGTTTTTCCCAGACACTCTCTCTTTCTGTTTTCTCTTTCACTGGGTTTCTCCCTCTTTGCCTCCCATCCTGTCTTTTTTCGAAAATTGTCATAACAAGATTGAAGATTCAAGAGATTAAATGGTTGTTCATAATAAACACACAGAATTGCTCAGTTCCAAAATCTAGTGAACTGATTTTAAAGTGCGATCCCAATGCCGTTATTTAAAAGCTTTGCAAATAATTTATGCTGCTTTTATTTTATTTCTAATGAAGCAGAATGGCACGCATCCTTCGCAAAGTAGTAAATCCTAGAATGCATTTAATGTATTTAGTTAATTTAATTAAATTTTTTTTTAAAATAACTGATATTTTGTGTATTCTGTCTTTGTTAATGCTTATTCGCATACGTTGTTGTTAACATCCATACAGATAGCATGCTGCCTGATAAGGCAGCTGACAGAGAGAGTGAGTGCACACTGTTTTGTGAAGTTTTTGAATGCATTGCTATGGAAATGCCCGTTTTAGGCAATTTTATTGCAATGAATTATCTCATCCTTCCAGGTGTATGTCCCATTTGCCAAAAAGATTCTTAGCTCTTGATGGCGAGTTACAGTATTTTCTTTTCGGCTTTGAATGAGGTTTACGTGTGTTTTGCAGGGGCCCCTGATGTGTACCAGCCGTGTGAGCCCAGCATGCAAGCCTGGAGTCCTGAAGTTAATCTGTACGAGCCCAACATGACTACCCCGTGCCCTCAGATCGAGGGCTGTGTGTTGGAATTACACTTCCTTCACCCAGTTGTCCCTGACAGTTTGACCGTATGGATCACTTACACCTCAGCCAGTGAGTACTGCCTAAATATATCGAACACCTGACGTTATGGGAATATACACTACCGTTCAAACGTGTGGGAGCAGTATGGTTTTTCTTTTTTTTTTTTTTTTTTTTAAGGAATGTAAGGAAATTCATTATTTTATTTGACAAGGGTCCGGTAAATTGATAGGAAGTGAGAAAGACTTCTACATTGTTATTTATGTTTCAGGTAAATGCTTTTCTTTCAGAATTTCTAATCACAGTATCTACAAAAATATCAAGCACCACAACTGTTTTTAACATTTAGTATCTTAATGAGTGTTTCTTGAGCATTTAAGCATGCAGTTTTACACAAAAGTTTGCATTAAATCACATAGTTTGCAAAAGTTGAACAAAATTAGAAAGATCATACAAAATGCATGTTTTTTATTTATTGTCCTATTGTGTAACAAATCTTACACAATGAAAAAAAATAGCTGGAATTATTCAAATAACCCCCTATAAAAGTTTGGGAAGCCTAGGTGCATGCATTTTGTATGATCTTATTTAGTTTAAACTATTCACATTTTTACAGATTCTGCAGGGGGTTCCCAGGCTTTTGCATAAAACTGTATTAAAATGATCTCTGAAGGATCACGTGGCACTGAAGACTGGAGTAATGGCCATGACAGGAATAAATTGGATTTTATATATCACATAATTTAACTGTAATAATATTTCACAACAGCACAATTGATTCTAATAAATATAGCCTTACTGAAATAAAAGACTTTAAACACAAAAAATAACCGTCCATACTTATGAACGATAGTATACAAATGTTTTACATAAACTAATTCAGTTTTTTTTTTTTTTTTTTTTTTTACAGATCAAAAGGCAATTGCTAATATTGTGCTCATAACAGAGAATGGCGAGATGCTTCATACAGGTCCTCAGCATGCTTTCTGTGACATTCCTTTGACCCTCCATTTACATACAAGCAAGAAGGTCAAGGCCATTAAAATCTCCACCTTTGATAAGAAGCTGGAGATCGATGCTGCTTTGCTGACCTCGCGGCCCCAAAATCCTCTCTGCTCCGGTTGCCACCCCCTCCTCTACAGAGTACTCAGAGAACCACCAATCAGAGAGGACCAGAGTCCCGTCATCGTCAAACAGCCCACATACACTGACAGGTAAGAATATGCGTCTTTGTATGATTAACAATACTACTTCGCTTTGTACGCAGATACTTTGAAAGACTATATTTTAAAATATTTATTTGAAATTGGCGAGTCGTTAGTAATACTGTCAAGCGTTTTCAAATAATAATGTCTCTGTCATGTTTTTATTGTGTTTCTAGTTGATTTACAGCATTTCTGGGAGTATTATTTTTATTTAAGTGTGGCTTAAGTATAAATTCTGAACATGTTGTGTTTCTAAAACTGTCATCGAATTGTATCTTCGGCATATCGCTGTTTGTGTATTGTGCAATAGCTTTCGCCTGAAAAAATCATTTCCACAGCCAACGCAATAAGAAGAATAACAATATCATGGATTTGACGTTGTCATTTCATTAGCCATTAATTTTACAAGTATCAAAGCTTAGCCAATTTCTGTTCGGTTCCTGTCACATTTTATTCTGCTCGTTCCAATACAAATTCATCAGCGGGCACTGGATTGTTGTTCAAGTACTTGCAATAGGTCAAAATGTCCAGAGATTAATAGTGTGGATCAGAGAATGTAACATATCCAGAAAAGTTCCTTCCACAAGTCCTGTAAGCTCAGAAAGATGGAAACTCTACTGGGAATTGAGCTATGTGGATAGGGAAAGGAAAGAAAGACAGATTGGATCTGTGAGAGAGGTAAAGAGAGAGAGAGAGAGAGAGAGAGAGAGAGAGAGAGAGAGAGAGTGGTACAATGAAACACTGGAATAGAAACCAAATGTGACCGCTTTACCCGTAGAAACAGTAAACACCCGTGGCTGTTTGTAGCTACTCTGAAATTGTTTCCAATCTCCCGCTGAAGGGAGTAGTGTGCTTGATGTAGTTAGTGTGCAGTAAGTGAGAGACCTGTCATTTGGCATGCAGGGAGACAAAAGAGTGACAACGAGTACAGGGGAAGCTCGGTTTTGTGGAAAATTACATGTAGGCTACAGTGCCACCGTGAGGTCTGCAGCAAAAACAAAGAACTTTCCATTAAAAGGGGTAATGTAGCAAACAGCCAGTAAAAGGAGGTGCTTAACCTTCATAAAACGTTGATCGTTAACCTTAGGAGGACCCATACTAAATATTATATGAGCTGTTTTATTTTCTATGCATTTTATATGAGGTTTGTGGATTTTTGATATCTTTAAGGGTTGCAGTAATAATCCCAATTTTGCATGATTTTTGTGTAATTTTGTGATATTATAAAACAAGCAAAAAATAATAACAGCAATATTGTTTTGAAAGTTTGTGGTCAGTTTTTAAAAAAGTATGTTATGTTCACTAAGACTGTATTTATTTGATCAAAATACAGTACTACAGTAACTACATACATAATACATTAATAAAAATATGTGTACACACGCACATTTGTTTCTGTGAATTGTGGGAACTTTCCATAGACTTCTATAGTTTTTATATTGACCAAACAATATTTTCTGTCCACTAACCCTAAACCTACCCCCGACAGTCTTTATGCATCCTTATTAATATTTTTAATAGTAAACAATATGTTTTTTTCCTGCACAATGTAAAAAAAATAGGTTTACTAAATGACTACACACAAATACACAAACACACTTAATTACTTAGGGCCTAAATATTGGTTTGCTGTAATTCATTACTATCAACATATTAAATTAAATTATTATTATGAATAAATAATATCTTTTTTATCATTATTTCTTATAACTTTTGTAAGAGAGCCGAAACATAGAAACAACACATTATTTTTACTTGTGTTGCTGAGCATTAGAACGGCTTATTAGATTCGATTATTTACTTGTTCTGCTGTAAAAATGGTCTAAATGTTACTTTTTGGATGATGTTTTTCATTGAATACTTTAAATAGCTGGATGCAGTCAAGAAGGTCAAAACCCAAATGTGTATAGACATTTATGCTCAAGTGTGTTACGCTCTCCTTAGTCACCTAGATGAAGGTTTCATGGGACTAATGGCTATTCTAGTGTAAAGCTGCCAAATAAAATAAGTTATACCTCATCAGACGAGGTCTTGTGCTGTAGGTCACTGCCTTTCTCTGTGCTACGGAGAAAGAAATATGACTTTATCTTATCACTTGCACAGAATCCTTTATTGGCTCTCCCTTTGCGACCTCAGAACAATAGCTTTAAGTAGTCTCTCTCCCCTTCCCTGTCCCTGGAAGTAATTCATAATTAATAAGGGCAATTTGTTGAGTAATAAGACCCGCTGGAGAAAGTAGATGATGCTCAGTAAGCTAGGCATCCTCTTACCCCAGCCGGAAAACGACTGAAATCAAACAAGCCTTGGCAATCATAGATAGACTCTTTTTATAGGGTCATTCAATCAGTTTAGATCGATACCCCTGAAGTACATCACAGCGCAACATGCAGTGATACCCTCAATATTAAAAGGTCATTTCCATTTTTAACAAGGTTAGATTTGAGATCACCCTGAGAATAGATATAGCTTAGATCAAGTATTTCTGCAGCATATTTCAGGTTCATATTGTGCATTTGAGCTGTTGTGCTGAATATCAGCACATCTGCGATTCTTCAGTACGGTTTAGGATTGCGTTAAATCGACTTGGAGAAAAGTTTTGATCCACTTTAAATGATGACTCGTGTACATTGACAGTCATAATTGGAAACATGTAACTTTATAGTACAATATAGTATCAATTTACCACACTTTTGTTTGTTCATTTATGTATTTCTTTATTTACATTGTATGCAATTGTTTTTCGAATTTCAATAGACATGAAGTTCATAGCCTATTGATTAACGTTAAATCTTCCAAATATTTTAAATGCAGTATTTCAAGTTTATCAAAATTAGTTTTAAAGTCACGAGAGAACCGTTGCAACGCCGAGTCCCCAGTGGTGTTTTGTTCTGAATGATTCAGCGTTTTTCAACAGTGTTTTAACAAATTGTTTAAAGGAATAATGCGGGAACTTGCTCATAAACACAGTCACATTTCACTCCTGGATGAATCATTGTTTTTGAACAAAAGGGTTGAATGAATGACTCGATTACCAACCTGCAGAAAGAGTAACCAAAAAATATCCAGCACTATTCGTTCGTTCATTCGTCCGCTCATTCTTTTGTACGTTCGTTCATTCATTTATTCATTCATTTAATGCTCTCACTGCTTGGTTAACTAAGTAGCTTTTGTCCTGAATGTGTTTGTGTGCTTAGTGATGTGCAGAGGGACGTTCAGTACCTGTACAGGATCCAGGTGGAATCGGACGGTTTGTTCAGTGAACTTTCCCCAGGCCTGGTTTACACTCATAGAGAACATTTCTGTGGTGATGGCACACTACAGGGGTCAGTATAAACTTATAGGGTGCATCAGAGGCTTTGCGTGTTATGTGCTTTAGTCATTTTTAAAGAATGTTTCATATTTTTGAGTATTTGTTTGAGTCTTTTGTGTTTTGAAGCATAGCCAAAGACCTTCCACATATTTCATAACTGTAACCCTTGGCATTGCTCTCTCTCTCTCTCTCCCTACAGGACTGAGGATTGTGATGACGGGAATCTCTTAGATGGAGACGGCTGCTCAAAAAAATGCCAAGTTGAACCAGGTTTTAAGTGTCATGGTGAGTCACACTCAGAAAAACAAATGCTCTCGCTGTCCACTGAGAACTCTGGCCCTCAGACTGTAAACACCACAACAGAAGCGTCAGAAAACTTCCACACAGGACAATAAACCCGGGTAAAAATCATAACCAGCTCTCAAAACAAAACAAAGCAAACCCATACAATGTAATATCGCTGTGTCTCCTGTAGATTCAGATTCCTCTGCTACTGTTTTTCTCTCTCATGCTGAATTAGGGAGTCAGTCTATCATAGTGATGTTAAAGGAAGTGTGGAGGTCGTCATATTCCAAAATCCAAAAATGCTAAAGCCCCTAATAATTATTACACCTGAAATATTTCTTCTGATACTCAGCATCATGAATAAAACGCAGCAGACAGTGACAATTTCCTGGATCCATTCTCATAACACTAGATGATATTTGTCATCAGATACAGGCCTTTATTATTTTTGGAGCACGTAAAAGCATATTGTATGATGTATATAAATGGTGGATAAAAAAATGTCATTATGTTGCAAAATTTTAAGTTCATTGCTGTCATTAGTTATTTTTTACATTATTATATAATTTTTTGAATACTTCCATTAAGTTAAATGTCAGCTTTGCCTTCAAATAAATAATATTCATTTCAAAAATAGTTAAGCTATTTGTAGGTATGTGGGTTTGTAGGTTTTTGACCTTGAAAATGCCTGAGTAGTGTAAACTATAAGCATAACCATACCAAAAGTTATGCATTTTACAACCAAAAAGCACTAGTGTAAAAGGGGCCTAAAAGTCCAGTATACTCAGATCAGTCAAAATAATTGTTCTCTTGTGTTGTTGACTTGTGGATTACCGTATCTTACTGCTATTTTGATTTCTAGGCTGAGCAGAAAAAAAACAATATTGTGAATGACTGGTAATTTGACAGCAAAGTCTGTGATATCTGACAACTCAGTTTGAATATTTACGCAGTACATATGCATTCAAAGATTCAATCCAGATTGCAAATTATTCAGTGCAAACTGGATTTTAGGTCATTTACTGTAACACAGCCGGTGGTATTTCGCACAATCAAGATCATCTTGTTCAAGATTGTCAGTGTCATCACACTATTGAAAATGGTCCAAAGTGTTGGGCGTACAGTATTTTGTAAGCTGCGATGGATCGTCTTAACGATTGTTACATAATGCACCTGAGTGAGAGCTAATGCAGTAAAGAGAGACTCACAGGAAATGTCAGGCGAAAAAAAGGCAAATATTTCTCCAATTTAGTCAATGTTGTTTTCGTGACTGAAAGCGCTACATGTGAGCGTGAAGCATGAGAAGCCTCTAATTCAAACATGACCGTAGTCGACTGACTCACATGCCTCAAACCTCCCGATGTTTTCATAGTAGCTTGTAACCGCATTTTTGTGGATTTAGGGCATTCGGGAATGGCTTTTTTGCGATATTTACTCTAGTGCCACATTAGGGGCTCTCATATATTATCTCCACGAGCGTATTTGGGGAGCAAAGATCAACAAAGCTTAGGAGTAAAGCTTTTGGCATTGGCATGCGGGTTAGGTCAGCTGTTCTGCAGCGGAGACGGGCCAATCAAATGCTGGTGTTTTTCATTTGCTGTTAGAACCCTTTTGAGCCCCCTCGCCTTTGATAAGCTGTTCCCGCCGATGAGTCATCTTCCTCTTACCTTTCAGCATTCTCAGACAAGGGCTCATGCAAGACTCTGATGTCATTCACACGTGTCGCTCTCTAACGAATTCGCTTTAATGGCATGCTAATTCCCCTTTTAGCCCCACGTGCACTTCTGTCTTAACTCATTCATATCCCATGACATCATCCACATATTTGTATGATCATTTATTTAACCGTCCCGGTGGAATCACGCTCCTTTTTATTTTCAATTCACACATAAGTGAAGCCGAGTCTCACTGACTTGCTATGAAAACACAATTAGATCTTGGCAGCGGAGTCATTATTTGTTTCTTATGATGAGTTTGTGCTCGCAGGTCGGCAGAGCCTGTGCTATGTTTACGAAGGGGACGGAGTGTGTGAGGAGTTCGAAAGACGTTCCAGCATCCAGGACTGTGGCTTTTTCACGCCTCAGGGGTTTAGCGACCAATGGGCATCCACTGCCTCGGGCTCACATCAGGACGAGAGGTGCCCTGCCTCAAAAGTCACCGGTGAGCCTGTGCTCACTCAGGTACAGAAACCGTTTAGAATTCATTAGCCATCGTCTACCTCAATAATGAACATTGTCTTAAGTGAACCACTCAAATGAATAAAAAGTGGTTTGTTTCGAATTTTAGATATCTGTTTTTCGTATCTTCATCAGATGTGCAAGTCACAGTATTTTGATATTAACGAAGTAGTGGCTCATGACGCTTGGAGCCCCTGTACTGCCCACCTGAATGGTTACCATACTCAGGATCAGCCTGTCTGGCTAAAGGTACACATACACTTGCTCGGTAAATAAATAGTGAGTGTTAAAACCTTGAGTTTGACAGATTATCAAGTCTATATTGGGCCATTTGATGTAAATATTAGCTTTCCCCTCTGCTGACAATTTTATCAATAATGTACATTTCTTTGTGTTAATTTTCTATTTTAAATGAGGTTTTAAGGAAAACATTAGTTGAATGAAATTTGAGCAGTTTCATGTAAACCACTGTTTACGCTTGGGTTCAATAATAGTGTATTTATTCATTAAAGATATTAATACTTTTATTGAGCAAGGATGCATTAAATAAATACAAATTATTACAGTAAAGGCTATAGTTACAAATGATTTCTATTTCAAATAAAGCTGTTCGTTTGATAAAAAAAAAGGCCATGAAAATATTAAGCAGCGTTTTAAATTGTAACATTTCACAAATGTTTTTATAAAATAAATACAGGTTTGATGAGCATACATTTTCCACACTTTAGGTCAAACTCTAACTATTACCAAACTATTAACTACAACTTTTGCCTCAGTAAACTCCTGATTTGCTGCTTATTAATACTTATTAAGGTAGTTGTTAAGTTTAGTTATTGGAAAGGGTTAGGGATGTAGAATATGGTCAGTAGGCTTGCTAATAAGTAACTAGCTAATAGTGAGGATTGGTCCCTATAAAGTGTTACCAAAAATCTTACCATCCCCAGATTATATTGATAATGTATGTTCAGATTTACATAATGATTACGTTAAAATAATTAAGTTAACTAAGGAGCCATACAGTATATTAATTACTAATAACACTGATACTTTGTTTTTTCAGGTAGGATTTGAGCGACCGGGTGTAGCAGCCTCGGTTATTATCTACCTTGCCTATGATGGTAGTTGGCATGACGAAAATTGCAGGAAAACAGTGACCATCGAACTGTGGGACACCACTGGAAAAAAACACAACCTTGGTAACACATTGTATCCTTAATTTGATTGTGAACTATTGCAAACTATGTATTTTTTGTGACTTTGTGTGCTTGTCCACAGGTTCGTACGAGCTATCATGTCAGTATAACCCCCTAGTGGTGAATGTGACTCATAACCTGAGTGTGCCCTTCTACCAGACTTCAGCAGTGCAGCTCAACTTCTCCTCCTCTCAAGTGGCGGTGTTGGCGGTTGCATTGCGTACATCTTGTCATTTCAGCGCCTTTGCCCTGACCGGGTGCGCTGAGGGTGGGGTCTCCCACGACTTACAAGCACACACACACACACACACACACACTCAAAGTTTTACGAATCTTTACGATTTCTTAAGGGTTTTGAAAGTAATCAGCATGTATCTGATAAAAAAATACAATACAAAATGCAATTTTATATAATATTACAATTTTAAAATTACATTTTTATGTAATTTATTCAGTCTTTACTCCAGTCTAGTGTTACGTGATTATTATTCACCCAAATATGATCAGATTTTGTGCTCAAGAAACTTCCGAGATTATTTTATCAATGTTGAAATCATTTGTAATATTTTATAATATTTTAATATTTCAAATATATTTGTAGAAACCGTTAATCCCAAGCCCAAAGATTCTTGTACTAATAGAGAGTTCAGTGAAACGAGGAAACAGATTAAAAAGTCATGCACACAATTTAGCCTAAAAATTAGAAAAAAAAAATTCTGCATGTCATCTCATGGCAATTTGTACATATTTTATGAGGTGACTAGTTCGTACAAATTTGTACGAATGAACCACCTCTACCCATCACTGGGGTTAAGATCCAAATCATAACATACCAATTTTTACATACATGCCAATATTTTCGAGACGCTTTTGTGCCTGGGCTCTGTACAAAAAAGCAATTTCTTGAAAAACTTTTTTTTTAACCTTAAGATTGTCTTGACTCTAACTTTTAATTAATTTAATGTGTCCTACCTAAATAAGAAATGATTTATTAAAGAAAAAAGGGTAGCTTATTGCATATAAAGTACATACGGTATACATATAATATATGTATATGTACGCAGAGACACAGATACAAATACAAACAATTCCATCGTATTTGATGGTGGATATGATGTCTGTCAACGTCTACAAATAATAATTAAGTTGATATGTGTTTTTCTCACTCAGATGCGTGCGTAGGCTGTGCAGCACTGAGTCATGCAGTCCTCTAAACGTCGAACACGCGTCAGTCCGCTGTACTCCAGTAATAGACTCCAAACACTGCTCTGTTTCTTGTCATCGTGGCTATACGCTCACCGTTCTCCACGGCCAGGGCCTTCCCTCTCATCAAGTACGTACAAGTATTGTTAACAGTATTGTTCTTTCTTAAGAAAGAAAAATCCCATCTTCTTGATATCTAGTTACTGCTAAACAGCAGTGAGAACAAATGAGAACAAATGACTTCTTCTGAAGATTTTTTTTCTGAAGCGATCTCAACAACGACTGTGTTCGTATTCTGCTAATAACTTAGTGCTTTAGGTAAACATGTTTAGATGATCCAAAAATTCGATTCATTCCAGTCGTCTTATTCAGATTTCTAGGAATACTGGCTCAATCGGGTCATGTAAACAGCTTATTCAGAAAGTCCATCATAACCCTGGAGGCCCATTTATACAGTATGTGCGCATGTCCAAACAAAGATAATTTAGTGTGATATTAGATATGCACAGTGTTTATTCAATAGTTTGAATTTTTCGCAACTGTTTTGGAGCAAGAAGCATTTTGCAAACATAAAAAGAAAGGTCTTGTGACGTACATTTTCCAAACCATCACATTCCTTTTTGTTATTGTGAAAGAGTTGATTAAATTATTGTGGAGAATTACTAAAATGCAGCGTAAGGGCAAGAGCATCTACAGTAATTCTAGAAGACAAGAGCAGGAACCCACATGTGCAACATACCAGCGTATTCCAGTAACTGCGCAGAACAGAAACGCTTAAAAACGGGTTCACATGTTTGATGACTCGAACTGTGTTCAGATTTACCAAAATACAAAAGTCTTTATATTCAAACATTTGTTATTATTGATTATATTAATTTTATCCCATGGATTGTAACTCAATGAAACAACGTCTTATTTGTGTCAACTGTCATGTTGTGTAATGAGCCTAAAACTATGACATTATAAGTGATTGTCCTTCTGTTTGTTTTGTCCTTTCTTCTCCTCAGACGGAAGCAGAGCTGATTTGTGTGCATGGAGTGTGGGACCGTGTGGTGAGCTGTCAGCCCGTGGACTGCGGCTCACCTCCTCCGTCTCACGTCTACTTTGCCTCCTTTTCGTGCCCCTGGGGCACCACGTTCGGCAAGCAGTGCACCTTTTCCTGTAACGCCCCGGCGATCCTGCAAGGTGAGGATGGGAACTGGGCTACACTGTGAGACCTGAGGGTTTCTGGATTCCTTACATTCAGTGTGTGTGTCTGTTTCTGTGAGACTTTGGGCTTCCTTTCTAAAATAATAAGACTTTAAGTCAATAACTGTGTATTTGTGGGTGATATGAATCCTTCTTGTGTGTTTGCCCATGTACACTGGAAAAAATCCAACAAATAATTGTGCTTTTTGGCATTCCTGAGGTCATTTGACTCAGAACTTCTAGCTGCGCCAGCACTAACAAACATATAAATATTACTGCAAACAAATAATATGTATTATCATAAAATAATCAAATAATAATAATAGACTAAAACCATAAAAAGATTTTGTTACTTGAAACAAAATAAACTGAAATAAATAAATAAATAAATTTTATTTCAGCTATTATTCAGGGCTATTTTTTTTATTATAATTTCTATTTAGTTTAGCTTTATGTACTACAATAGCTACAACTGAAAAAAAAGACACACCAAACAATATATATCAAAACAATAAATAATAATAATAATAATAATAATAATAATTGTGTTTGCTGTCACCGCTGTTATGATTTGTATTGACGGTTCTCTGCTATAGTGATTAAAAGCTGGACATGACAAAGATTTTGAGAAAGGATAGTCATAGTGCAGTCGTTCAGAAAACTCAAATTAATCAGTGCTAAGCTAAATATTTGCATTTTTGTATGTATGTATGCTTATACAGCATATAGTCATTTGTGAGTCAGTGTTGTTCTTGCACTCATTCAAGAACTGTGCGTCGGTCTGGCTGTGGTCCCAGCCCTCTTTCCTGGCTGTGTCAATAGAAAAGTAGTCCCGGGCTGTAGAAGAACAGCACACAGATGGAGATAGGAAATAAGCAAGTAGGCGAAAACAAGAGCGCGTTTCATCCCATACTGTTGAAGCCCCAAGGGAGCTCCTCATTTAGGACAGCGTAGAGCATGTTGGCACTTGGCCCTCTTGCTTCTGGATAACTAAGGAAAGGTGGCTCAGGGGTCGAGGGGCTACTTCTCACACTCTCACTATTTGTTTAAAATGCAGGCTTTTGATGGATTGATCCAAATTTTTCTTTGGCAGGGAGCGATGCAGTCTGTGGTCAGTGGCTTCACTGGAAGGTCCAGGACATTGCATCACTGAGTAGCTATGCTTATTGGTCTTGATGGCAAGGTTTTTGTACTGTAGTGTGTTAAAGTGATGGGCTGTAGTGCTCCTTTGGGAGTTTTTAAAATCTATTCATGACTTGACATTAACTGGAATGCAAAAAATAATATAGAGATTTATGTACTTTCTTTTTTTTTCTGAAAAGGCGCAGGCTGGAACTTTTCACGTGTGTTAAAAAAATGATGTTTGCAGCTATTTTCGGTATAGCTAAATTTGCAGCTACAAAGTAGCTAGGCAGACACCTTAAAGCTTAAAGGAATCATTATATTTTATTGACCAATAAAATTGCTTTAGAACTTGAAAAAAATCTAATTAGATATGTTACTATAATAGTACTATGGGAGAGTCCTATATCACATGGCGCCACTACACCATGTGCTTTATTTCATAAAATTACATTTTATGAAAAACAGTCTAATACTTCTCATATTAATTACTTCAAACAGACAGCATTTTAAATGACTTTTTTATATTGCTGTAAAAGATTTATATGCATGCAAAAATATTATTTTATTGTGATATTGTGATGCAATGTCATATTTTTTGTCATTTTTTTAAAATTATGATAAATTATGAAGTAATTATACCATTACTTGAATACAGATCTTTTTTGAAGAACATGTTACCTCTGTATTAAAATTAATTTTAGTATATTTGGTAGTAAAAACAACCATCCTTATTGATAATAATGAATGATGAATAAATGAATTAACTAATAAATAAACAAATAAAATAATTATTATTATTAGGAAAAAATCGTTAGTTTGGTATTCTTCTAATATTATGTCTGAAAAATATTTTATCAAAGCTACTTTACTGATATTATTTGAATTTATGCTAAAGTAATAGGTAATCAACATGGTAGTTGGTAAAGTAAAAAAAAAAATCCTGACCTTAAAATACCTTCTTCTCACCTTCTTCTGAAGAGCTCTCAACTCTTGGGAACTTGCATTGATAGCATTTCTATTCCATTTGGGTGCTGTTTTCTTATCAGGATCTGTTTTTCAGGTGAAAGTGACACATTGGTTTGTCTTGAGGATGGACTATGGTCATATCCAGAGGCTTACTGCAAGATTGAGTGCCCGAATCCACCTTCCGTACCCAATGCCACGCTGCTAGTTCCTCAGTGTCAAGGAGGCGGACATGACGTGGGCACTGTGTGCCGCTACAAATGCAACACAGGATATTACATCACCGGCACGCTCAACAAGAAGCCAAGAAAGTGAGTTGCAGTCTGTATGGTTTGAACTGATTTCTAGGCATAGGTTACTGTGTTAACAAATTTTGAAGGTAAAATATCTGTTTCCAGCATCTAGGTTGCACATGGTTCTAATAAGATCAAAATCTTACTCCATGTGTTTCCAAATATCTTTCAGCAATGGAGTCAGCAGTGTACTTTGATGAATTGTTTGATGGCGTGTTGTTTTGGTATTCCATCCAATCAAGCTATAGCATATTTTAGCACATCTGAAGGGGCTAGCGTTTGCACCTGCCTCGTCTTTATGAGTTATTAAAATGGCTGGTAAAATACCTCAGTGTCTTTTAACTGCTTTTAATTGGGCATTAATACCAGAAGCGATAGCCAGCGTGTCTCATAAAGCCATTTAAATGATCCTGTTTATTAAGACCATTGGCATGTTTGTTCTAAAAGGCATTTCATTATGAAGGTTCAGCAAATGGTTTATGACGGTCTAAAGAGAGGTGTTATGCTATTATCAAGGTAGTTTTAGCCCGTGCTTCCGTATGATCTTTCTCAATGAACACTAAACCCCAATTTATTTCCTCAGGATTTATTGGCTATTTGGTCGTACCAGATGGTTTGTCACATGGCTTAGATGTGAATAAATCCCCTTTGGCTGGAGGAGAATGTCATTCAAGAAACTTAGTAATTGCTGCACTCATGTGCAACAATTCATACCAGAAGCAGATTGAGAACCAACAATTTCATTTCAGCACTTGAAGCATAAAAATGTTTATAGTTCAGTTTATTTAAAAGGGCATCGTTAGCTTAGCAACATTCTAGCATCAGTGCTCTTTAAAGAGAGACAGCCGTGTTTTATTATCCATCCATACATACACCCTTAAAGGGACTATGATATATATTAATTGCTGTATACTTAAAAATAGGTTAGAGTTAGGTATTACTGTTTTTACAACATTTAGAAATCTAGTAGTGTAGGCCTCTGGGTCAGTATACTACATTTTGAAACACAGCCAAAGCAATGAGTTTGTATGGGTATTACACTATGTGTGTGCGTAAAACTGTTTTACCCCTTCATAATGCTAATGACTTGTTTTTCTCAGGAAGTTTCTGAGGATGGAGTGTTTGGAGGGTGGAACTTGGCAGGAGGGCAGCTGTTCACCTGTCACATGCCCTCCTCTCCCGCTAATGTTTGAGGGCATGTACACCTGCACCAACAATTTAGACTTCGATAGCATCTGCACCCTACAGTGTCCCGATCCAAAAGAAAGGGTACTGTAGCCCTTTGCTTGCCAACGCTATCAGTGTATTCCTAAAATCTTCAGGCATTAATCACTCATCTGCATTTGTCCATGCAGTATAGCATTCAATGCACCAAAGATGGCAAATGGACTGAGGACTTTGCTATGTGTAAGAAGATAGAGGGACCGTGCCAGCCTCCTCTTGACGTTAACCTGGTGGAATACAGCTGTGAGGAGGGCTTTGACGTGGGTGAGGATTTAAAATTAAGGATTAAAACTTGCCCATTTCAAACATGGAAATAACTAGTCAGTTGATGTTCTAACAAAGCAATGTTTATTGTCTCAACCATTGTCTGAACATTACTATTTTGTTGTATATTTATGCTACTGCGTTTATCCTTCCAAATTAGAGGTCTAGACAAACTGTACTGTAGCTGGGCTGCAAGACTACAGTCAGTTGCATGCAGTAGGATACTTTTGAGTGCCAACCTGCCAAGCTGTTCAACTATGGATGACTAGTCCGGAGCTTGGCTATTCATGTGCTCACATGAATAAATTCAACAGATGCAAATCATGGTTAAAGCAAAGCTTGCTTTGTGTCATGGCAGGTGCAGTCTGTTACCCAACATGCATTGTGGCCTTGAGTGACCCTGTGGTGTTAGCCAATGGCTCCAGAACTGATACAGTAGAGCACTGGATGCTTCCCAGCAAGGTTCAGGTGAGGTGGTGCAGTCAGTTTGCTACAGATTGGTATTTGATATCATTGCCGTTCTAGTGCTTTAACCAAACTCCAAGTTTGAGAATTTAGGATTTTGTATTTATTTATTTATTTTATATATATATATATATATATATATATATATATATATATATATATATATATATATATATATATATATATATATAAATCTATTATAAAGGCATTGGATATCATGAACTAATAAACAACAATACGTATTTTATAGCTTTTATTATTTAGAATGTATTCATTTAACATATTTTTTATATACTTTTTTAACTTATTCTGTCTGTACTAATATATTCAGTTGGAAAGAGCATGAATTACCAACATAAGTATATTTATAAATTCTAATTATTATAAATATTTATAAATATTGTTGTCCTTGTCCATTAATTCAACCAACACATAAAAGATTATTGCCAGTTGTCTTTTAAATGTAATCAAGACTGACTCTCAAAAATGCCTCTTGAAATTATTTTCTTAGACCGAAATGAAATGTCTCTTTTACTGGGTTCCACATGAGGTGTGTTTGACATCTGTCAAATGTAAAAGCGCTCTCTTTTCTGATCTTTGTTTGGGGGGACCTTATTTGGCTCTATGCAGAGGAGCTTCCAGACTGAATGCTTTGGACTCAAAATTGGAATCGCATTATTGGCACATCAGAGTGATAAGTTGGATTGGGTTTCCTGGATTCTAGCTCCAAAACCAGGTTCAACTCACCTCTCTGTGAAAGTGTTGATTCTGTCTCTCACTGTCATATCAGCTTGTGAGAGTAATGATTACAGTGTGATGTTTTTATAAGAGACGCTTAAAATGCCACACGTCAAGCATGACGCCTCTGAAGGTGTCGGACTCCCATTGTTTATAATGATACATCAGCACCCCTAAGAACAGCCTGCTTTCCAGGAATGTTGTCCAAAGTATTGCAGATTGGGTAAGAATGATGGAGGAAAGGTCACAGTAGGAGGGAGATGAATAAGAGATAAGCAAGTTTCTTTCCAGAAATTCTGCTTTAGAAACAGGTCGGCTTTCCAATTCTGAGAAAATGTCAAATCAGTGAAATATTTGTTCAATTTGAAAGGACAAGAGGGAAAGAGTAACCCTTATTATATGTCATAGTTATTGGATATTAATTTGCAGAATTATTTTTAGGCACCATGTCTCCTTTTTGTCTTTTAAAATTAAATTAGATGTTATTAGATTTCTGGAAAAGTCTAAATAAAATAGAAATAAATACAAACCTCGTTTTCAGATTTCTTCTCAAGATCTGTTACAAAAAACTTAATCAATAGTAACAAGTCAGCTTTTTCGTTCAATGATGTCATCATCAAGATTCAGTAACTGACTCTCTCCTTCCCCTTCCTTCTTATGTTCCTCTGTTTCTTTTCCTTTGAAAGAGTATTGTCTGTACTGGCATGTTGAAGTGGCATCCGAATCCAGCACAGATCCACTGCATCCAATCCTGTGAGGTGAGTGTTAACATCTTTCTGATTAGCAATGAAGTACATCACATAAGCGTCAAAAGAATCCCTCACAGCTAATGAGATTTTGTGCAAGATGGAAATTATTGTGCATTCTTTCTAAATTCTAGATCATAATCACCCCCATGTCATTACAAAACCATATACTTTTCTGTCTTTCAGTATTTATTCAGTGTATTTTAGTTCTAATGGGTGATTGGGTGATCCAGCTCTTTTCCATAGCACAAAGGTTTATGTTGATCAAAAACGATTCAAAAAGATTAAAAGAGATGAACTATACAAGCCCCTTAAAAGTAGTCCAAAAGATTTGATCACTGTATTTCAAGGTTTCTTAAGTCACATGATAAACATTTGAAGCATAGAATTGAAAATAGTGTTGAAATTAATAGTTGAGTGTTTATTGTATTTCTGTCTGGATTTTAGCTCTGTCAGTGATGTCAGGAAATAGATATATCTTAAAAATGTGAAAGGGTGGAGTGGTGTTTAGAACAGTATGTCATTCATATTAATGGAGTGTGAGAAAGATGGACAGTAAGTTATTCAGTTTTTTTTAAAGAAATGAAATAATGAAATGAAATAATACCCCTAAATAAGGAACTAAAACGGTAAATGTAAACGGTAAACTAAAGCAGTAAATGTCGTTATGAGTCATTAATTCATTTGATTCCTTCAAACAGCTAAATTATTAAGTAAACAGTAAATTTTATAAATGTGCCTTTGAATCATTGGTTCACCCGATTTGTTCAAAATGGATAATCAGAATCACTGCTGTGTTAATCACAAAGCTTCAACAATTTTGTTGGTAAATCTGAGCAAAAACAGACAGTATAGTTTAAAATTGAACGCAATATTAATTTATTTACTGAACTGTTGTTTAAAATCACATTTGGCACTCACAAACTGCACTCATGTCTCGTGACTTGCGATTGCTCTCACTGCTCATGTGATATTACTTATCATTTGATTTCATTTTGAGACAAAAACTATTATATAGTATTTTTGCCCCAATCTTAAATTATAGGGTACTTCTGGAGTTGTTGCCCTGCATCATATCAAATTCCCCTTCTACAGTCTTTGATCATATTTGATCATATTTGTCAATGGTCAGCTATACAGCGTTTAAAGGATGCTCCACCCCAAAAGTCATTAATGACTTACCCCCATATCGCTCCAAACCCGTCAAAGCTTAATTAGAAAACAATGTAAGATATTTTAGATAAAAAAATGGGAGGCATGTGACTGCTTGTGACTGTTACATTGACTGCCAAGGTTGTTATATAGTAAAATCAATAATAAAAATCTACTTTAAAGTGCCACTGAGAAAAAAGACAGCATATGGTTTGGAACAATATCACGGTGCATAAAAGATGAAAGAATTGTATTTATAATACTGATGTGTACGCCAGTAGTATTTTAAAAAGAACGGCGAGTTCACATCTGCCTCCTGTCTGATCTAGAAGAGAAAAGAGCAGTTTGACAGATAACCACCAGCAGAGCATTGAGGTGGTCCAGGAGAATCAGGGAGCACCATAATCAGTGATAAATGATGACTGTGTTGATTTTTTAGTTTTACGTTCCAGTTATTGTGTCATGGAGCTTCATGCACAGATGGGGAAACCTGTTTTGCTCTTCACTATCTCTGTAGTCAGTACTCCATGTTCGTCTATTAACTGGGCCGTTTGACCAAAATTGAACTCGCAAATCAAATCTGTGATCCACTGAAACATTTTTAAGAAGCATGTATAAATATATCATAATAGGTCAGGGTAGTAGCACATAATACGTCTCAAGAGTGACTTTGAAACTATTTGCGCCCGCAGGAATTCAAATCTGGATGAACCCAGTTCAAAGGGTCAAGAAATGCAGTCGTTCGGTTTTCTATTTTTATTTTGTGTATATGCTTCACACATTCCCAAGTTTACATTTACATCAGTAATGAGGCATTTTGTTGTCAGGGATTTCCGACACCATCGGCTCTCATATGGAGACATCTTTAACATCTCTCGTGGCCAAGAGAAACATTTAGCGCGATGGTTGATGGACTGCGTGCCACATCTTCCCACAGCATGCTGACAGATTGATTCTCACCGGTTCTCCTTTTATCGCAAAAATAAAACCGAATGAAAATATCATTGCCACTGTAAAATGTGGTATATACATGATCATAAAACATATTATTCCGGTTTCTGTCCCTCTAGAGTCCTTCCCGCAATTCACAGAATCCTGTTTCAATTCACCCCGAGCACTAACTCATCAGACTTTGTCGACAATTGTAGTGCTGAGGTGCCAAAGCAAATGAATGATCTTATCGGTGTGTGCGCAGGTCAGTCAGACAGAGGGAATTTAAAGGATGTTATGTAACTGATGGATGCGTTAAACCAGTTGTAAAATAATCACAAATGATATGTGACGAAAGTAACATACCAGGCTTCGCTAAAAGTCAACAGAAGTAACGCGGCAGAGTCGTGTGAAGTCTGGAAACGAAAAGAGTGTTGAAATTAACAGTCGAGTGTTTTGGAAAATAATGGATGAGTGTTTATTGTAATTCTCTCTGGATATGAGCTCTGCCTGTGATGTCAAGGGATGTATCTTGAAGGCGAAAGGGTGGAGTGCTGTTTAGTACAGTGTCATTCAAATGTGCACGACTTGAATAAATAGTTCGAGCAAAATTTATATTATATACTCTAGTCTTATATGTTCTGATACATTACTATCTTTAGTAGAAAATCGTAAAAAAAAACAAAAACCTAAAATTTGTATTTAGATAAAAACAGAAAATGTATTATTTAAAAAAATCCATATAGTTTTATCATGAGTTGCTTATCCAAGTTTTTTTTCCCCTCATGGATATCCGATGTGTTCATTTTTAATCTAATTTCAGAGTGAAGCAGACAGGTTTTATGAACTATTCATTCTACTTTGGAACTCACCATTCCTTTAGAGGGATGTTTTATGATATTCAAATAGCCCTCATATCTGCCAGACCCTCTCATCTCCTCTTGCCCTCATTTGTTACCAAGCAAAACAGTTGCTTTTATATCAGAGACTCAGTATAAATTATACCACAGCACATGTTCCAGTTGCTCTGCAGCACATCCAGAAGGTCTTTCCCATTACAGGCTGATGATAAGTAAAGAGGTCAGCTCAGGTTATGCTTTAGTTTATGTCATTATTAATATTTTATTTCGAAGCAGCAAGGCCAAACATAAGTAGACTTTAAGTCTGCTTTTGCAACCCTTGGTTCTGGAGGGTTTTGTTTCCTCCAGATGAATAAGCAAGCTAATGGAAGCTTTCTTCAGGTATTACAGTTCTCAGTGTATTGGTCAGACTCTGGAAGATGTTATGATTCTCTGAGATTTGGACTACCGGGGTTGTTTGTTTTTGTTTTTCCTCTGCTACTATCAAATGCGATTTACTTGACCGCTTCGAACCAGTTTTGGAGTCTACTTTTTTCCCCTTTTGTGGGGCTCCATTTGAGCAAACCTTACAGATGATGCCACAGGTTTATTAAGAACCACTGTTCACATTCCTTGCTGCAAATATGGTTAGAAGAACGTTCATCTGATTCCTCTCAGGGCATGCACTGGGTTTCATCATCTTAACATTGTGGAAGGAGTTGACAAGACAAAAACACCAAAAAACCTGGAAACACTTCATTCGGCTTTTCGCTGTTGTGATGTGTTACCTAAAATTTGTTTTTCAGCATGTTCAGCTTTCATTTAAAGACAGAAAGGGAAAGTTTACATTAGAAATGAAATGGAGGGGAACATAATTAGTAGTCTTTTGGGAACTCTGGAGAGAGCCAATCAAGGGGCGCATACTTCAGGGAAGTGAGATGCCAGCACTAACATGGGGCCTCAAAACAATGTTGTCCGTGAAAACATGTTGTTGCCATGGAGGTTTCGTTTATTCTATCTTTCGCTTAGCATTAGATGTGGTCGGTCAGGCAACCTGCGGAGTGTGTCCTCCCTCGCGTTTAGGGATTTCATTTCTCCAGACTTCATGTACTGTATAAGGTAAAAGACACCTTCATTGTTTGCTTCATATTAGATTTCAGTTTGTTGTTCTTTGGTATCTCAGATTGCAAACGCTCGTCGCAGGAACTGTTGCTAGGGGTAAATTGTGTTTTTTAAAAATACATCTTTTTAAAGTGACTCATAGAGGGTTTCGTTTTCAATAAATTCATGTAATCTAAATCAACCTTTGGATGCTGCCCAAAAACATAGCAGGGTTGCCTACTAAAACCCCTCTTTGAGAGGAGGCCAGGAAAATGAATTTTAGGATGGATACCTCAAAGTGGACAGCCTGAACTGACACTGAGCAGCAGACAATCTGAAGAAGCACATATATTTACCACTGGATTACAGTAAGGTCTGCATCTAATTAGTGCAGTGCAGTGTAGTGTAGTGTGTGTGTGTATGTGTATATATACACATTTCACTGAAGCTGGAGAAAATCAAACAAACAAATATCAACAACAACAATAATAAAAATATAATTATTTTACTAGTTCTGTCAGTTCAGGTCGTATGGGTTTTTAATGTTCTGAATATGGAAAGATATAGTTTGTCTGTTAGTATTAATTCTGTTTAAACGGTGATTCAGTATATTTTATTGTAGAGCTTTTATGCCTACATAAAGGAAAAATAAACCAAAAAACTGAAATTAATCATTTAAATGATGGTGTCTTTGAATCAAAAGATGAAACAATCTATGAAAAAACAACTAACAAATTTAACTGTAGCTCCTTATGCTTAAAATGAATCTATTGAGCCAAAACAGATCAAATTAGCAAGTCTCTGTCAATTTAATTCAATACTTTTTTTAATTATTTGATCGCATTTAATCACATCTTAAATAAAAGATTTTGTTTACATAACATATTATATGTGAATATATAGATACACACACACACAAATATTTTCTAAATATATACTGTGCATTTGTGTCTGTGTGTGTGTTTATATATACATAATAAATATACACAGTACACATAAAATATATTCTGTAATCAAAAACTTTTATTTTGGCTGTGATTAATCACGATTAATCAATAGAAATAATTTATGATTGAACTGCGAAGAAAAGAGGTTTAAATGTTTAAATATTTTGGCAGACTGGATTGACACTATATTGTCTATTGTTTTGGTCAGATTAGGACTTTTCTCGACTATTGTTTTGTTTTGAGCAAGATATGTACGTGAGGTTCTGGTCAGATGATTTGGTGTAGCGCTTCAGATAATTAACTGCAGCGTTGTTTAACATTCACTGGCAGTTTTCCTCTGCTGGCCAGAGCAGATGCATTCCACACATCCTTCCCATTTACTGTTACACGACTCTTTAGTTTAGGCATTAGGTCATTTTTTTCTTTTTCCAGCATTTTCTAAAACATTATTAATGCACATGTTTCAGATTCAGATATTTAACTTGCAGTATGTAACACGTTAATTTAAAAACAAAGTGGTAAGACTGTTATTGCCAATAAATTCGCAATGCGCTTAAGGTGATAAAATGGATGGAGGACGAGAATAAAGAAATAAACGAAATGTACACAAGCTTGAAACTGAAGAATGAAAAATGATATTGCTCATGACTTGGAGAATGAGAGCAAGGCAGGAAAATACATTTTGGACTGGGAGTAGGTTTAGCAGGGATAAATTCTACAGAGATCTCCTCGCCAGCTGCTCTTGCACAGGGACGTGGAATCAGGTAGAAGCTGGGTTCTTTGAAAGGACTCCTCATGCTCAAGAGAGCCAAAAGTATCTTTGGCAGACCGCTCTTGTTTTCCTGTTATTGGCATCGGATCCTTTAGGTTAGGTAAAATCCTTTAGGAAGGCATTATGACACGTTTAAAGTGTTTATGCATATTAAATTTGATAATTGTATTCCACTCAAGAAGGTTGGATTTCGCTCTTCTGGGCATTGCAAAACAGGTAGCCATGCTCTCACAGGTGAAGTAATGGCATCTGAGGAAGTACGAGGAAGTTTGGTCTGGAATAACAGATGCGGCTTTTTTATTCGAAAGGAATAAATGAGAAATGCCACCTACCACAAGGTATAACAGAAATCCTTTTGGTGTAATTCATACATTTCTCATACAACTATGCATAATAAAATTAAGCAATTCAACCTTTTTTTTAGTAGTAGATTAATATATGAAATTGAATTATTATATTAGATGTAAGTTTTGATTTTAATACATATTAAAGTCGGAAATAGCATCAATAAAGAATAATAAATGCTTTAGTATTTAATTTTAGTGATTAATTGCATTAAAATTTTTATTTTAAATATATGTGTGTGTAGCTTGTATATTTATTAGATAATACACTCACATGCATGTATATATTTAAGAAAAATATGTTTAAATACATTTATAAATAATATGAATTTACATATATGCATGTATTTTTTTAAAATATATACATGCATATGTGTGTATTTATATAAACATAATAAATATACACAGTATGCACACGCATATATATAAAAAAAAAACCTATGTATTTACAAATGTATGTATTTATTTACTTGTTTTGGATATGATTAATCATGAATTATCATTTGACAGCACTAGTTATAACTACCAGTAAGAAATCAATGCAGTTAAATATTCAATATCATCCAATACTGATAATTTAAGATGATTAAATGTTCATTAATATTAAATATCCGATAACTGATATAGAACCAATAAATTGTGCATTCCTAATTTTAAATGTATAAGTATGAATACCTTTTTTAATAATACAAGCAAAATGTTTCGTTGTACTGTAAATATACATTAGAAACTCAACCCTATGTCTGATATTTTTCTGGTAAACAAGTTTCTAAAACTCTTTTATTCTGCAGCCATTCGGAGGAGATGGTTGGTGCGACACTATTAATAACCGAGCGTACTGCCAGTATGACGGGGGAGACTGCTGTCCATCCACTCTCTCTTCTAGAAAGGTAAATCTCATTCGAAAGGCTGTTCCTCTCATCCTCATTCATCCTACGCTGCTTTCTCATTCCTCTGTCACGGCGCCAAACTCTGTCTCACACGGTGCCGCCACATTGTCAACCCTTTCCATGAACGTCGCCCACATCATTAGGCGCTCAGGTGGTGCGTTCTCCCAAAGAGAGAATGAGCTCGGGTGGGGGATGTCTGTCATAAATAAATGACTGGATAGAGCTGCTTTTATTAGCAGAGGTCCAGGTGTCAGCGGTCACGGGCAACTGTAAAACAAGCAAGGTCTGAGAAAGTGAAATAAACCGTGAGGAACAGCATCCTGCCACTGTTGGTCCGGCAGAGCTGCCATGCTTCTATTTACGCAGGCCATGGAAAAGTCCGAGTACGTTGGTGGGGCAGTCTGGTTTAAGAGCGTCTAGGACGCGAGCCAGAAAGAAGTTTGGACAATAAAGCACAAATTCCTCTCATCTCTCCTTCTGTGGCTCCTGTTCTAGCATCCAAATACCTGCCACATGCACAGGAAACAAAATTTTATGCACAGATAATATTGCAGGTGATTTGAAAGCAAACATTTGGATTGAAAAAAAAAAACATCCTTCGTGATTATTTAACATAAAACCAAAGCTAGACTTCCGTCTTCCAAAGAATTGCAACATAAATGAGTGGAGACTCTCGAATGTCCCGCAGTTAGACAATTGCATCCTGTAAACATCAGGTGAAATCAGAGCTTACGCTGCAGCTTCGTGTTTACTTTTCCTGCAGTAGGCCGCTTAGCTGGGAATTTGGGTTTATTTTGCAACCTGTGGTGATGGCACGAATCCTGGATGAGAACCTCCTCCTGTTGATTCTTAACATGTGTTCACCTCCTTTACTCATCTGCTCACAGTCAGGCTTTCTCTCGCTTTCTCTCTGTTCCCTTTAGGACTGGATGCGACCGTCCTGTCCTAATCGATCCTACACTCTTAAAAATAAAGGTGCTTCAAAAGCTTCTTTACAGCGAATCCACATAGAAGGACCATGTTTAGTATCACGAATAGCCATCCAGTCGAAGGTTCTTTAAAGTACCATCTCTTTCTTACTTTTTTTTTTTATAATCTGAAGGACCTTCTTTGGCAACAAAAATGCTAAGAGTTCTTTATGAAACCATGCATCATGAAGCACCTTTATTATTAAAGGGGTCATATGATGTTGCTAAAAGAACAGAATTTTGTGTATTTGGTGTAATGCAATGCGTTTATGTTAAGCTTCAAAAAACACATTTTCCACATACTGTGCATTATTGTTTCTCCTCTATGCAGCTTGTAACACTCCAAAGAGAAAGTACAATCGCATCATATGGCCCCTTAAAAGTGTAGTATTCCTTCTAAAAGAAATATAAATAAAATAACAATCCTTATGACTTTTGCAGTTAGGAAAACAAACACCCCAACAGGCCAGTTTTAAAGGTTTGACGTATTTTGTCATTATATGCAAGTAATTTGGTCAACAGTTGATATCGATCATACATCTGGAAAAAGGCAATGCTCGTTGTTTTGATCTACTGCAATGTCTTCAAGTATTTTGAGCCGAATTATCCAAAGTGCACTTTGATCTCTCGTTCAAAGACTGCGTGTGGCTCCCAAATACCGTATCAGATTTTTGTGGCCCGATGTTTTTTTGGACGTTGTTTGTAAAAGCGTGTCCGATTGATTGACAGGTCATTCAGTTCGGGGTGGACTGCGATCACGATGAGTGCACCTGCCGTGACCCCGAAGCCGAGGAGAACAAGGGCACAGCCAAGCGAAAGGAGCCAGGAGCGCTGTGAATGATAGCGAGGCGGAGAGCTCGCGGACAGCTCTCAGATTGGCTCGAAAAGAAAATGTCAAACAATAACCTGAATGTTTCTCACTCCACATGAGAGCGAAGCTGATCAAAGGCAGTAATTCAAACCATAGAAGTGCATAAAAACAATCCTCTTCAACACTAATCTATGAAATAATACCTAATATATTTTCAAGATCTCTAACATAGATGTAGATGTAGATATGACCCATATTTTAGCCCACAAGCATTTACGTACACCAAACACACATACACACGCACATGTTTCAAGTGTAGCTGATTTTTATGAATATTTTATACAAATAGCTCTTGCTTGTTGTGAGCCACATTCTCAATATTATTTCCACCTATATGTCATTAATACTGGTATATAAACAAGTGCTTATCTCAGACGGTCAGTTCAAGATATCATTATTTTATACCCTCTACATGTACATGCAAAATCTGTGAAATGCATGTGTGCTTTGGGAAAAGAGTTCATTTATAGCGATTGTAATGGAAATATATGATACTATTTTTGTATGCTCTTCTGTCTGTTAACGTGTAGGTTCACTGTCATATCAATAAAGTATAATAAATACACAAGTTTGGTCGGTTCAAAATAGATTATGTCTATAATTGTGCTTTTTATAATTAAAACAAACCAAAAAAATGTCTTTCAGTATATCTTTTTAAAACACCAAATGATGGCAAGTAAAATTACAATACATAATCCTATAAATATTAAGTGAAATATTAATTGTTAATACATTATTTAAATAGGCACACATTTGTTATCGTACTTGTTTCATTGCGACTGTAAAAACAGCCCTCGTTACTTTTAACTTTCAGTTGCACGATGAAATAATCATTGAATTAATTTGGTCGATTTTATTTGGAATAGGAAATAAAACATAAACAAGACATGTTACTGTACACAACTTTAAAATGGTTATTTTTCGTAATACTGCTTATACAGTACTTTAAAAAAACTCCTGTACAGTTTCTTGACCTCTCATACCTTAGTTTTAATACTACATTCAGCACATTAGTAATGTGTTTAATA
Organism: Puntigrus tetrazona; assembly: GCF_018831695.1. Taxonomy (NCBI): domain Eukaryota; kingdom Metazoa; phylum Chordata; class Actinopteri; order Cypriniformes; family Cyprinidae; genus Puntigrus; species Puntigrus tetrazona. The sequence continues at coordinate 16,224,281 of NC_056700.1, read as the reverse complement.
GTTAATTAACATTTACATTTGTTATAGCTCTTTCCATACAGTATCTATATGCACTACAGAGACAGACATTTTCAGCACATTAAGAAGATATAGTTTTAGTTCTTGTGAAAAAGTCCTACCTATACAAGCTGGTGTATGCACTATTTGACAAAATACACCACTAGGTCTAAATGACACTTTAATGCGACTTTCCTTTGACTGTACACTGTACATTTTTATTTTGCAAGCCCAGAGACACACCATTTGAATGCTTCTTGAAAAATCAGGATGGGCCCATATTTTCAGAAAATATTTTCCTCTTCATCATTAAACGACCAATTAATGTTAAAACTGATAGAGCAGATTCTCTAAAGAGAAGCCCTAAAAGAGAGGCCGAGTTGCGGTATGGCCCCTGACTGGTCCTCTTGTTGTCCAAATCGGTTTAAAGTTCCTTGGGTTCTCCATAATCATTGTACATAACGGAGAGCATCTGATCTTCACAGGCCTTACGTAAGTCTTGGCCGAGATTCACCCAGCTGAGCCCGAATGCTTTGGTATCTGTATAACGACAAGACAGATACTTGAGGGATGCTCTGCGCAAGCCAATTTTTGGTTCCTGGAGGAGACCCCGGCACCAACCGCTGAGTTCATCCAGCTGAGACAGGATCAATCCTGCTTTCCTGCAGTAGCAGACACAAAGATCATACTTAGTGATGTGTGTTAATGATTATACATCACAGATTGACTTTAATGCATATGTAATGCATTTCAAGCAACTATGCAACATTCTTTTGAAGAAGGAAAGAAAGAGAAACATAAAGAAATAAAATAAAATTCAGCATGGATTTATTAAATTGGTCAAGAATGTTCCGAAGTATGGAAGGAATAGTATAGTTGTCATGAAATAGAAAGAACTTTATATTCATTGAAATAAATAACTGTTCTCAGCAAAAATGTTTTCAACTCATAATAGATATTATTATAAAAATTATTCAGCAATCAACAATACAGTGATTTCAGAAGTACCATGTGACACTGTGATAGCTGGAGAAAAAAAATACAGGAATAAAATGCATTTTAAAATATATTATATAAAATTTTTAATAAAATGTTACATTATTAGGATTTTTTATTACATATTACTCAAAGGATTTTTTTTTAATATACAAATGCATATGCGTGTATTTGTTCATCTTTGATAAATACACACACACAGATATAATGATATTTTTACTTTTTTGTTGTTGTTTTTCTGTACTATCAAATTAATTTATTCAACAGCACACCTTTTATCTCGCTGTGCAAGTGTTTTCTGCTAACATCCGTTGTGATATTTCTACTGCATAGTTTTTACAGCATTGCTATTATGCAATGCTCTTGACAGTGGTTTGCAATTTTTCTTCCTCTGGTGGTTTAAACATTGAGCATTCCATTCCGTTTATCCATTCTGAGAATGCCCACCTCACAAGCTGCTCCGGAGCACGAGACTGAAAGATTGATGGGAGACTCCGATATAACAAATATAAACTGCAGGCGATGGCCATATTCAGCTAAAACACAGGTCTTCTGTCTGCGCCACTTAAATGACGCTCTTCAAAATCTGGACCAAGGACTCTGACCATAAATCAAGCCTGTGGTGTTTTTATATCAAACTGTAATGGCAAAGCCTAGAAAATAGAAATTTTCCCATCAAGAAGCTTCTGAGGTAACACAGGAGCGATTAGGTGAGCGGCAGCTAAGGTTAAGTACCTGTGAATTCTATTAGCGACGGTGACTTGAGAGGGCCGTTTATTGAGTATGTGCGAATGCGATGAAGCGCCAATATCCTTCGCAAAAGACAAGAAGCTGAAATGCGATACCAAAAGTACGGAAAGTGCACCTCATTCCTAAGTCATAGCTTCACTTCAAACCCCTGCCAAACCAGAAGCTCGACACTCTACCACATAAATACCAAAAAACAAATCTGTGTGGACCAACCAGGCTTTTGGGGAAGCTAAGTGCATTTTTAAGTGTGTTTACGATTAAAATGTGGCTTAAACCGATTCAACTGAACGCACAACGTCTTGTTTGATTGCTTTTGAAATTTCTTGAGGTTTCACGCGATAAGTATAAATTCATTATTTAGTTTGGCCTCCAATTAATTCACAAGGTATATTAATGGGATTTTAACGATGTCAGAAATCACTCGCATATTAAATGAAAAAAAAAAAATATTCCCGTCTGCTGTAGAGATGTTGTCATTTATATCATTCTTTTGAGTGTATTTATGTTTTTAATATCTTGCCACATTTCAGTGGTCGTAGGAATTTGGATGTTTATTTGCTTAAAACAAAACCCTGTGGTTTGTTATCCTTTAATTTTTCAAAAAAGTCAGTTTTGGTCTCCAAATAGCAACGGTTGTCACCATAAATCCCGGCATGTATGGAAGTGGAAAATGGCCTCTTATTTCCAAGGTACGTTTTCAACCTCTTGGGCTCTGCCAGTGACTCTCTCTCGCTCTCGCTCTCGCTTGTCTGAGAGGAAACAATCAACTGCATTCCACCAGCGTTCAGAGTAACACACCTACCGCTTCCATAACATCCATTTGGAATTGTCTCATGACTCAACGCAGTTCGCTATAGTAACTCTACAGCATTAATGTCCAACGAAAACAGCGAAAGAACTTTGAACGAACAGACTGAATTCCACCAATTAAAGCGTGAGTCAGTCCAACCAATGGGCCCACCGATTAGGAATGAGTCAGAATAAATTCTGTCTTGATATCTCAACAAGAAAGAAAACGCAGGGAATAATATCTTTTGTTTAAAGGTATTTTCTTCCAAGTCCGAACCAGTTTATATACTGAGGGGGGCCAGTTTAATTACAACTATCTTGTATTATGACTAGTTCGTGGAAATCGCATTTAAATGCTGCAGATGAGGAAACCCCAGTGAACTTTTGTATTGAACAGAAACAAATCGTCTTTGTTTATATTTCCATCCTATCCTATGCTGAAAAAATGCTGTATGGACGCAATGAGATTGGAAATGACGCATTTGAGTTGTTTGGAAGACAGATGCTGGGGAGATAATGGCCCATCTCCCCAGACCTCCACTAGAACAGCTTATCTGAAGTCGAAAACTTGCGCAATATTTCATGGAACTGGGTCGATCATAGGGGCATGATCACACGCACCCTTCATTGTGCAAATATCAGGGTGAATTAATTACGAATTGATGTTGTTTTTGGATTATGTCGATGCATTTGTCGGAGGAGACAGCTTTAGGGGGTCAATTAATAGTAATTAACCTGCAATCATTTTGACCCAGTTATCTCAAATATAGGTGATGGGCAGTGATATAATTTCTGAAATCATTTGACTAAGCATGGGATCCACAAACCTTTTAACCTTTAGTAAGCATAGGGTCTTCCTAAGGAAAGGCTAAAAAAAGTAATATTAACAAAAAAAGTATTAATAAATAATAATAATAATTATAATAATAATAAAAAAACTTAACTAAACAACTACAAAGAAAGACATATTTGACAAGATTAAATGAAACAATGTTAATGAAAATATTAAAAGCAATATTTTTTAGTTTTAATAGTTTAATAATTTCTTCAGGATATAAAGCATAGGGATTTTTTACTGCCTTAATGCTACAGTTAAGACACATTTTCAGACAGAAAAATAAAAACAATAAATAAATTAAATGTTAAACAAACAAACCGACAAATAAATAAATAATATACATTATTTTTATACCAAAGTAAGTGTAATTTTAAACGAATACCACCCGAGTGACTTTTTTTGTACAGAAGCTAACTAAAGTGCTAACCAGCCAAACGTTGACTGCTCTAAGAAAACACAGGCCTGAATCTAATTAAACTAGCATGAATCCATGGTCTTGGTCTGAAAGCACCTTCTGTTAAAGTTCTCACAGCGGTTCCCTCTCATCAGTCACGCTGGGTGGGATAGTATTTGATACAAGTGTGCTTTAATGCGGCCACTCAGAAGCAAGAAAGGAAAACCTTGCAACATGGAGACAATTAAATACAACCTTTCAATTTGAACCGAGACCTCAGGTAGGGTTGTCCAAACGGCCATAATTAAATTCACCTGCCTCTACTGTGCATCAGCGAGGAAGCGTTCGAGTTTTATATCCAACACATGGCTGTGTTTAGAAAGCGTTTCGGTGCAATTCGAAAATCCAGACCTTATTTGTCTTTGGTTTGTTTTGGAGGGTGTATAAAGATTACCACCCTGTTTTGTGGTCAGCGTGATGCTTTAGCGATCCCTTTAAATGTACTGTAATCAGTTTGATTGCATTCAATTTAAACTTAATTAGCACAAATGCTCTAATCACATGTCTGACGTTAAGATACGTAATAGAATAATCTGTGTTTACTATGTAATTTAGGGAGCAATGAAAAACATAAAAAAACATACAAAAGCTTGTAAAACAAGATATCGGGTTTAACTGCGATCAATAAAAAATTAATGTGTCCCCCTAACATTCCCACATGCATTCCTCGGCAGCATCCCATGATGTATTCTGACAAAATTGTGTGTCCAAAAATGGTGGAATTGTGCTTAATTTACTTAGTTCTAAATTATGTAGTTTATAAAAAAAACCCCACTTAATATAATTAATCAATAATAAAAAAAAAAAGTAAGCATTCATGCAACTTAATTTAAAAATAATATTGAAATAAATGCTCGATCATTATACTTAATATACATGCTTCATTACTGTACAAACCTGGGTCCCAGTTCATCTTCACAGCGCCACGTAAACTCCCCGAAGCTCTCGTAGCGCTGGTTGTAGTGGTAGAGGACCCGGTGGAGGGTTGGTGAACCGAGGTCCATGAGAGTGTTGTAGGCCGTCTGCTGTTCCTTCCCGCTGGTGTAGCCGTTGAATAGATTGTAAATCTTGTCTGCTATTTCTGAGGGACATTCAACCAATTCAGATGACTTAAAATCCTATGCATGCTTTCCGAACCTAAGACACTTGCGTAAGCAGTCCTCTACCTTGAGCCTTGACATCGTCCACAGCGGGACAGGGGGTTTTGATCGTCACCTCACTCGGACTGGAACGACGACCCGTGTTGTCCACCGCCCACAGCCGAAACCTGCCAAGGCACATTTAGACAGTTATCACTTACTCAATCCTTGAGTACTAAATACAGTCATCTTTACGGTAATATGATTACGAGTCAAATTTAATCCACATCTCCAACATAAGCACCACAGCTTTTATTCTTTTTTTTGCCTTGTAAAGGCAAAGCACACTATTACTATTCCTAATACTTATTCTTATTCTTATTATAGATTCCGTACAAATTTCGGCACGTAACTCGTCCCGCAGTTATCGCCAAATGTCATAGAGACATGGGGGTGGGCTCTTTTACTCAGCTAACCAATCAAAGTCTCGTTCTTCTGACTTTTCTGACCGGACCTCAAACATATTAGTAATTTTAGCACTGAATAGCTACATGCTAATAATGACTAGCTAAGTGTTAATTCAAACTGAGAACCCTATGAAGCACAATAGTAAATAGCAACATGTGTTATGTTAGCATGCTAGTCACTTGCTAACCATGCTAGCAACATGCTAGTCACTTTGCTAATCATGCTGGAAACATGTTAAACACATGCTAGTGACATGCTAGTCACTTTGCTAATCATGTTAGAAACATGTTAGCGACATGCTAGTCATGCCAGAAACATGCTAAACACATGCTAGTGACATACTAGTCATGCTAGTCCCATGCTAGTCACTTGTTAATCATGCTGGAAACATGCTAGTGACATGCTTGTTATGCTAGAAACATGCTAATCACTTGCTACAACATGTAGTAACATGCTAATCATGCTAGCGACATGCTAGCAATATACTAGTCACTTGCTAAGCATGATAGAGACATGCTAGCCATGCTAACAACATGCTAGTCACATGGTAATAATGCTAGAGATATGCTAGTGTTAAACAGGCATATCTTTAAATCAGAACGTCGTAAAGACTTTGTGCGGAAACAACCCATCATCAATCACCATTGACGCTTCCTAGCCATGCCCAAACAACCTAGCAACCAAACCCTAAACGGTCATATCTTCAAAACCGAACATCACAGTGACATGGGGGTGGGCTCGTTTGACTCAGGGCAGCAGACAGCTAATCATGAATTACTTAACTTTTTTCTACTATCACTATCAATGACCTTAGCAACCCAAGCCCACACAGGCATACTTCAAATATGAATGTCTTAGAGACACGGGGGTTGGTTTACATCATTCATAATGACAAGCAGTCTTCAATGCATCATGATGGTCAGCTGCCAATCCACTTGCTAGCAAGCAAACAATGTACCCTAGCAACCGATTAGCAAGACCTATATCTCTGCATCACAATATCGCATAGACATGGGAATTGTTTCTTCTGACTTGTGTTAGCAAACCGGACTTCAGACATGTTAGTCATGCTAGCAGCACTACATGCTAACAGTAACTAGTTACATGCTCATTCATGATGAGAACTCTATAAAACTCAATAGTTAGTGGCAACCGTGTGCAAGTTTTGCCACGGCAAGCACCACTCACATTTTCTTCAGGAAATGTACTTTCTAGTTATTATTATTATTATTATTATTATTATTATTATTATTAATAAAGATGTGTATTTTGGTTTATTTGTATTTAAGTATGTATGTATTTACTACTACTACTACTACTACTACTACTACTACTACTACTACTACTACTACTACATCATCATCATTATATTATCATCATTATTATTATTATTATTATTATTATTATTATTGTCATTTTACAAATTACATATATTTTTATAATAATATACAAATACAATATAACGCATGTCTTAAACAATAACATGAACAAAGGTCAGGGTTAAGGTTAAATGAATAAAGAAGTGTATTTGGATTTATTCCTGGATTCGGTTGGAAATAACACTTTCAAATAGATCTCGGAAATTATGAACCATTACCTTTTTAGGAGGCCTTTGAAGTTCAGAGTGAACAAATTGTTTCAGTCTGCGAATTATGTAATCATATAACAGCATATACCTCCATTAAAATCAAAATGCATGACTGCACCACTCCCATTACATAAGCATGAGTTTACCTTCGGCTCATGGCTTTGATTTGAAGAGACCTTAAGTGCAGACAACTGAACTGAACAATAGCAAGCAGCTGTGGCGGTGTACCCACTCACTCCCAAAACATTGCTGCAATTACTCTATCACTGATGATATATGCCGCGGGCTATGAGGTGCAGGTTGTAAACATTAAGTTGAGTGATATCTCCATCTAGTGGAAGATATTACAAACAGCTACCACCTGCAGTACGGCAGAAGTGAGATCCTTTAAAGTGCCAAGGGGAGAGTGCATGTGAGGTAGAGAAAGGTGAGCCGCTCATGTGTGATTTATGGATGAAGAGGGATTCATGCAGTCTAAACTGCTCTTTAAGAGTTGTTTATAGTCTTTGCCTTTAAATGATAGTATTATTATTATTATTATTAACAACAACATCAATAATAAACCTTAATTAGTAATATCAACTGTGCTTATATTCCATAGACTTGTTTGGTGACAGATTTCTTTAGAATAAATAATTAAATAAATGCATAAATAATTAAAATCAACAATCATTCATTTATTATTATTATTATTATTATTATTATTATTATTATTATTATTATTATTCTAAAACTAAAGCGATGCTAAACAGAAGAATTTTCACTAGCTGACTTTTGGACCCCACTGTATTTTTCTTGAAACCTAAAACTCTGAAATGAAGCTGACAATAACACTGAACAGGTCCATAAATAATATAAAGACAATCTGTGCTTCTTTGAACAACGGTCAAATATCAAAAACATTTGGAAAGAGGTATAGTAAGGAGTACCCAATCCTCCCCATGGGCTGGTTTAATGTCTTCAGCGTGCCCTGCGTGTTCACAACGCATGTGTGTGCTAACTGGCTGCATATGTGCAGGACATGTAGCACAGGAAATCAGGAGGAAAGGTAGCCGGGTGTTTAAATTCAAGCACCTACATGATCGAATACCCACATGAAAGCTGCACGAACACAGACCAATGTTAGAAATGCTGCAATGCGTTTAACAGAGACAACAGAGCCAGATGTTTGCAGACTTCAGGGATTAGAGTAAGAACACACACCTATATAAAAATGTAAAACTTTTTATATATGCAATAACAAATGCTTTTATGGTGTTTAAATATTATTAACATATGTATTCATGATGCGGATGATGTGGATATTAATTATTATTAGTAGTAATAGTAGTAGTGGTATAGTAGTACAACTATTGGCAATTTGACATAATACAATATAATGTATAGTTCAGAGAATTGAATATTAATTTACAATAGGGTTCACTATTTTTTATCATTTATAATATTTATTATAAACATATTACCCATTTTAAGTCACAACCCTACAGTGAAAGCGCTGTTATTATTTATTATTTAATAATAATAATAATAATAATAATAATAATAATATTATTTATTACCAATAACCATGTGAGACATTTTGGAGGCCACAACCCTACAGTGAGTAACACTAATTTATATAATGATCCTTTCAGCATCATTATTCATTGTATATTGTGATTCCTGTTTTTCATCTACTCTCACAATATACTACTAATGTCAAATGTTTACTTCAACCTTTCCTAGCTGAATGCAGCTCAGTTGAAGCCATCAATCTTTCTATTGCTGGTTCTGCCATTACCACGAAGTGCACCCTTTGACGCACTTTCAAATCATTCCAGAGTATGAAATGTTTCCCCAGCTGTATCTCAAGCATGTAAAACTAGCCCAATTTGAATCGGTCTTACTGGGCGCGCAGACCATGTTCTTCCCTGTGGCATAAAAATGAACGTTCCTGAGAAAAGGATGTAGTACGTCACGACACAACTATCCAAGAGAGTCAAAACAGACAGAGGCCCCCAATGCAATTACCACATTCAATAGAAGAAGTTGGGCTGATGTCATCAGCTTTTATACAAAAGTGATGATTGGACCAATTATACTTTCCAAGAAGGTTCCTTACCTGCTACATACGCACTGCCAAGCCATTTAGTGAAAAGCACATTCTAAATCAACTACTGATATTGGAATATTGACATAGGTAGGGAGTGCTCCAGACTTATTTTACACGAATTGTTATCAGATTTTCACAGCCTTGGTTGGATGTAATTGCTTAGACTCACGCAGATATTAAAATCCCTCATCTGACTGAAGACATGCAACTCAACGTCAGTTCAAAGTCCAAGTGAATCATCCAGCCAAGAGTGGGGCCTTTATGTTTTGCTTCTTACTGAACTCACAGTCAATGTTTCTCTGCCATGGTGAGGAAAAGTCAAAGGAAACAGGTGTTCCACGCTGAAACAGCCTGGCATAATATTTACAAAGAAATGCTGTGAACATGAGGCCTGAGTGACTAACTAGATTACAAAAAATATTATACTACTACTATTATTGCTGCTGCTGCTACTGACAGTGCTGTTGATTAATCGGTATAAAATAATTAATTCTGATTTATCACATCTGTTTTTATATAATAATAAATGTGTGTGTGTGCTTTGTTTATTTCTATTTATATGTAAATATGCACACAAAAATCATGTATATATTTAAGAAAATAATAATAATAATGATAATAATAATAAGTAATATGTACATATAATGCACATGTAAATATATTCATAAAGACACACGTGAATATTTGTATATGATTTATCTACACAATGTACACAGCACACACATAAATTATTAAAAAAATATTTAATATATTTTTATTTAATATATGCATGTATAATTTTATTTATCTATATCTATATCTATATATATATATATATATATATATATATATATATATATATATATATATATATATATATATATATATATATATATATATATATATATATATATATATATATATATATATATGGATGAATTCATGATACATTCTCTATGATTAATTGCTATTTTGAGATTATATAGCAACGGGAACTCACATATATGTAGTGTCTGGCTCCAGACAGCGTATGATCAAGGAGATAGATGAGAGGGGATCAGGGATGTCCCCAAGCATCACACAGGGTGATTTGGCCCCTGACATGATGTCATCCACAAAACTCAACATGGTCTCTGTGAAAAGGAGAAGACTTTGTTTAGCACACACACACACACACACACACATATATATATATAAAACATGCTTTTAGTCCACCAAACCATTTAAAACAAACTGTTTGTTTGTTTAGTTTCAAGTGTCTTTAATCAAGCATGATTAATGATATGTCATTAGGAGACAACCATGCATGCGCAAGAAAAACAAACATCAGCAAAACAGACCCATCTTCTCAGGAAAGCCTCCGCGATGGAAACACAGGGCCCTGTTTTGCATGAGGACTTCCCTAGCCCTGAAAACCCCTGCCTGATTCTGACCCAACACTATGAAAACAAGTGTTTCCCTACTTCCCCTGGTCAGTGGAACACGCTTGAACCGTCCAGAGATGGAGACCCTGCGGTTTGGACATTTCGACCGGAGAAGATGTCAGTGGTTTGATTTCACACAAGACGCGTGACCCAGATCGAGCTATGAGTGTCTGCCATCTAAAACCAAATAAAGAGCCCATACACAAGTCACCTGTGGAGCTGATGTGCTTTACCTTTCTTATTAAGAAGCGGACGGGAGGACTGTTTGCCCAGGTGGCCTGCATGCGTCACAGGACTTGAGCACAGGGGCCTCGTGTGCCTTTCATAGCAAAGAGAAACCTCCCGTCTGTGGACGGTGAACCTTTTAAAAGTGGTGGTCACCCTGCTTGTCTTCCTGGAGGCCTCCTCTTCGAAAAATACCAGGTTTCTGAGAACACGATGCCAGGAAAAACGTGGAGGGGATAAGAGTTTGTGTGTGATTATGTGCTTGCTGTCACCAGGAAGTGTTTACAGTGCTTGTGGAGTAGAGAGTCGAGGTACACGTGCGCTGACATTAATAAAATGTGACATTGTAAGGGACCGCAGCAGGTCAGGTCATATTTATCCAGTCAAACACAGTTCCACTGACAACAAGCTCTAACATCTATGTTTTATGTCAAAAAAGGTGAAATGTTGTAAAAAGGCAATAAAACTTTGATGTGTGTGGAAAATTTCGCAAGTGTGGTTTTATGAGATATAGCTTGTGTACCATTTATGAACTGAGGAACACATGATGTTTTAATATTTTTTTGTTGGAATACTGAATGGGAGCAGTAGAGTAGGAAGTGCCTTGGCTATTTCTTTTACCATGTTAAAATAATTAGATTAATAAAGAAGCCCATTTCTGCCACAGGAGAAAAATTATTAAAAAGTTAACTTTTTATTTCACAATTTTGAATTAAAGTCTCGAAAAATTCTACTTTGTTATTCTATTTTTATTTTCCGACATCAAATAAACAATAAAAATATGTAATTGTAATTGTGACTTAATTGTGAGTTAATATTTAGCAATTCTGAATTTGTATCACCCAAGTTTATTTCTGACTGTTTTCTAGAATTGTGAGCAAAAATCTAAACTATGAGACAAAAGGACACAATTAAAAATGTTATTAAATTACTAAATTCAAAATATTTCATCTGGCGCACACACCTCGCCCTAAGTTAACTTCCAGTCAGTTTATTTAACCGGTCTGGCAGCTAATGATGAGTAATGAAGTTGGTCCCAGATTATTGTGCTGTTGGATGTGTTTTCCTACACATTTATTTATCTGTGGTGACTTGCCACGATATCAAAACTGACTGATTTTCCAAAAGGCTTTGTTGAATAAACATGAGCACGTAATACACGTTTAAAAATGTAAGCTTTATTTTTATGTTTTTTATTAATGCTGCTGTCATTAAAACTCTCTCAATATGTATTAAAATATTGTAAATATATTTTTTTTATCTCAGAAACTCACTGTAACCTTGGCAAAGACTGACAAACCCCCTGGCAAACCTGTTGGTGTAGTTCTCAGAAAACAACACAGAAGGGAGAAATTTAGGACTTGAAATTTATGATTTTTCTTCGGAAGATGGTAAAGACGATTTCTTTAGAACGGAAGGTAAATCAGGCAATAAAAGAATAACACAGTGGTGACCAAACTAATAATGCCAGTATTAAAGTTCCATATACATATATGTTTTTAGGCTTAACACATTAACCTTCTTTTTTATTTATTTTTATTTTTTTTGGCTCATGCTCAATCTCTACATTTTTAAGTGTCGTCATGCACTGCCATGGAAACGTCCAGTCGATTTCCTTACAGCGATAGGTCTGCAGGAAAAAGGTTTCCAATAAAACGTCCACATAACTAAAGCCATCAGTATCAACTGTGTGCAGTGTTTCCATAAGGCACTGCAACAAATGTGCTCCTTGACACTTTAACTCTCTTTGACAAATGGTGATATGAAAATAATAATAAGCTAAATAAAAAAAAAACTATCAAGATATCCCCACTTCTTTATCAATCTAAACCTTTGTCTGACAATTGTTACAAGTACATGTGTCTGGCAAATACAGCTGGATTTATACTCTTTCATCATGTTCCATTCTCATGCCTCAGTCCCATTTTTTAACGGGAAAGACCTGGGTTGACATGACCACACTACGATGCCTGGCTGCCCTCTGTTAAACTTTCATGGGCTTTGACCAAAAACCATCTCTGATTCTCATTACCTTGTTAAAACATCAAGGCCCAGCCAGGTAAAGGATCCCAACCTATCCAAGAGAATTTGCAAGACATTTTGGAGAAGAATCACCCACAAGGTTGAAGAGATGATACACGTAAGTCCAAAGCAAATCAAAAAGTACTATATGCAACATCACTAAAAAAAGACAACACAAACAAAAACATCTATTTGCTGAAGGGAACAGGTCTTCAAGTGAATCAAAACATGAAAATGTCAGAACATGACTTTATGCAGCACATTGGAAAGCACTGGAGATGACACCTGGCTTGCTCAATCTATCGTGTTGGCAGAAGGAAACTTTTCAAATTTATAAACAGTTCAAACATGTGAAAGTACTTTGACATGGTCCTGCCTGCTTCTCTGTATACAGAGAATAATACACGTGGTGGGTGAATATTTGGGAATATCTTGTCCTAATATGACCTCATTTATGGATTGAAAACCGTTACAGTTATTGTCACTTGATTTATCTGGAATTATAGAAAAATAAATGGCATGGTTAAATTTACACTCAACAAAAAAGCACTCAACAACAAAAGAAAAAACATGTTCATAAAAGATCTGGCATCATATATGTGAAAACCAGCCAACCAACAGGACAACCAAAAGTCGTTGTCTTAGAGTGCATAACATTTTCAGCAGTTCAAGGCAAGACACTTTTCTCAACATCTAAGCCAAAGAAAGCATTCCTCGAACGACTCCTACGTTCAGCCTCAGAAACATCAATACCTTGATGTAAGTATCAGATTTAAGCATTTCGGAAACAATATAAATGAACTGCGGATAAAAAGAAAAAATAAACCTTGATTAAAACACACGCGTCTATGGTAAACACACGACAGCCGTTGTGTGCAAAAATATTTATTTTGCCTATCAAATACAGAATATTCCATTAAAAACATACAGAGGCAACAGCTGTGAATTGGATTCATGTGAGCTGCTAGTGTTTTGAGCCTAAAGCTTTTCCACAATGTTTGCCATATGTCTCCTCTAAACTGATTTGTTGCTACTCAGACACATAGACATTACTGTTTCTCCCCTGCGGTGAACCAGGAAGCTGAATGTATAACTTAAAGTGGAGGAAAGAGTGCAAGCGTACACAGAGACAGGAGAAGAAATGAAGGAAGGATGGAAGGAAGGAAGAAGGAATAAAGAAAGCAAGTAATGTTGTGGAACCACTGGCCACACATATAGGAGCAAAGAAAACATTGTCTTAAGGCCAGTTACGCCACAGAAAAATAAAAAAAAACACAAAGAGTTGGCTCAAGTTGGCTGTTGGATTTAGAATTGAATGAAAAATAATTCCTGTTTACTGCTCCAACAACCTTTGAGTCAAATAATACCGTGTCTACATCGGATGTGACAGTTGACGCATCGTACTGCATCCTGTATAGACAGTGTCCTTTATTATAACCAATAGAAACTCTGTTGTGTTTTGTCCTATCGCACTCTTTGCATCAAAGTACAACAAATAACTAAGAATAATGATAAAACAACAAAAAAAAGTTTAAATTAGTTAGCAAACAGAAAAGAATCCTGTAACAGTAACTGCACAATTTATTCATGTTGCAATGCATGCTGGGAACTCGTTCAGTCAACTATGTTTCACTAGTTGGAACACTAGTGAACACTAGTCTGGCAAGGTTTTTTATTTGTAGTTTAAAGAAAATAGCATTTTTTTAAACTTTATATTTTATACTCGAAAGGTTTTGTTAACTGGAAAATGTGCAGTTCCATTTTTTCCAATGTTTTTGTTTGTCTGTGCGATGTGAATTGGCCTTTAGAGAATTCTATTAGAGAATATCGTAGAAGGAAGGATGGAAGGAAGAGAGAAAATAGAGATAAGGTTTATATTACAGAACTGGGGAGTGATAAAAGGATGGACGGAAGGAAGGAAAGAAAGAAAAAGAAGAACAAGGAAAGGACAGGAAAGAAGAAAAGAACATAAATTAAAGCATTTTCTGAGACCTTTGGCCACACAAAGCAAAAAAAAAATATCTTTGAGAATCCTATGAGAGAAAAGGAAATAAAGAAGGTTTATATTAGAGAAAACTGGATGATTCATAAATGGAAAGAAAGAAAGAAAGAAAGAAAGAAAGAAAGAAAGAAAGAAAGAAAGAAAGAAAGAAAGAAAGAAAGAAAGGAGACCTTTGGCCAAACACGTGCAGAACAAAAAAAACATTTGTCTTAAGATAATTATATTAGAGAAAGAAAGAAAGAAAGCAAGAAAGCAAGAAAGAAAGGAGACCTTTGGCCAAACATGTGCAGAACAAAAAAAACATTTGTCTTAAGATAATTATATTAAAGAAAGAAAGAAAGAAAGAAAGAAAGAAAGGAGACCTTTGGCCAAACACGTGCAGAACAAATAAAACATTTGTCTTAGATAATTATATTAGAGAAAAGAAGAAAAGAAGGCAAGAAGACAAAAAGAAAAAGAAAAGGTTTATATTAGAGAATTGGGGGAGTGATAAAAGGAAAAAAAAGAAGGAAAAAAGAAGGAAAAAAGAAGGAAAGAAAGAAAGAGAACATTTCTAAAAAAAAAAAGAATGAAAAAAAACAACTAAAAACTCTGATCACACATAAAGAAGACCTTCTTTTTCTGTTGAACAGGTAAACACTTCAATTAAACAACTCCTAATGCATCACAGGAGCAGCTCTGTATGCAAAGAGTTGGAAGTTACCCGTTCCATTAAACAGCAACGCTCTGGTACCAAAGTACTCCAGAAACAACATCTGCCCTTCGATGTCTACTTTGATGAACAGAGAGCGAGCAATGGATAACAATCGTTTGTAATGCATCAATTCTTGGCATTTCCTCCACAAAAATGATTAACAGACTCGATCTCCCACGTGGAACATATTGTCTTCTTCGACGAAAAGAGGATATAAAAGGTTAATTGTAGCAGAGTACAGGTGGGTGTTAGCGCTACGCAGAGTTTACTTGGATGGGAGTGAAAATGAAAACGCTTTAATCTGATTTCATTTTCGTGCAAAGAGCTTTTGATATAGACTCTACACTTGCCATCTACGTCATAGCGCTGCTAAGAGCTTAGATGCCGCTCAGCTTCGATTAAATTGTGATACATGCTCTTCCCTACAATTTGATATACTCCCACACTTGACAGAAACTAACAGATGATAACACTTAGCCTTCATGTGCTGTAAAGGTAAGAATAATGCCTGGAAGACATGTTTATATTCTGAACGTGACTAAAGGCGACCACACCAAAGAAAGCTCTAAAAACTATTTCAGTAGGCGCAGCAAGAGCACATTTGAAAACACAAGCTGGTCCAGAACAAGATACAGCAATTGGTCCTCTTTAACAGATTATAAAACATAAGCTATAAAAAAAGAAAAAATCACAACCACTAATTATAAAAACAGCAAACCTGCAAAACTAATAGCATCACAACACATAATCAGAGACGTGGCAAATATTCAAAACTGTAAGGGAAATGTATATGTATATAATAAATGTATGTTCTGATATTAAAAAATTAAATAACCACAAACAAACAAATTTGAAATAAAGAATAAACCGTACTATAATAAAGTACTATTTAATTAATTAATAAATTGACCATTCAGAGTATTCCAAAATGTTACATTAAATCCAGTAAAAAGTTGTAAACCTGAAAGTCATTCCCTCACAAAATAAAGAATCCACTCTACAAAGCCTAAACAAGTGATTAGTAATTTGAATCCCATTTCTGCGACAGCTACACATCATGGAGTAATATATTGTAACATATTGATACATGCCCACACTGTGAGCGCAGCTAAGGTCTCATATTATGAGGCTACCCAGCCCAGTTTGTCAAGTCATGGCTGTGCTAGCTAGCGGCAAGCTTCAGAATTGCCTGCATGGCCGAGTCAGGGCACTCTACGGGTCGGCGTTACCCTTGGGTTAACATCGATTGCAGTGGCATAACAATTGTCTCGTGGTTCTGGCAGTACTGCTTGCTCTTCACCAGTTTTGACCGCTGCTGCAAGAATAGTATGTGCTGGTCCGTACAGACAACATAGCGATGGTGGCTTATCAACCACCACAGCGTTTTACTCCCTGTGTGAGGATCCTCTTAGCACGGATGCTCTGGCACACAGGTGAACTACTAGGCAATGGAGGAGCTAGTGTTCACAAGGAGAACAACTGGGAAAAAGGCACATACATCCACCGGCCTTCCACAATTTTCACAAATAGGCTAAATATTCCTTCTTAGGATCTTTCTGTTGTCCTTTCAGGACTACTGAGGGGATCCCTCTGAGCTGCTTGACTTGAGCTGAGGTTTTTGTCTTTCAAAACTTTGTTCCTGGTTGCACTCACTTCCATGAAGAAGATGGGGGACCTGCGTGCATTTTCGGTCAATGATTCATGCCTTGAATTTGGTCTGGCTGACTCTTTACAAGGAGTGAGGGCTCATTCCACTCTGAGAGTAGCCTCCTGCTGGGCATTGGCACCTCTCTAGCAGACATATGTAGGGCTGTAGGCCGAATGACCTTTGTAACAGTCTCTGTATAGACCCTGTGTCCTCCTGTGTATTGGGTTACATCAGGTAATTGCAGGTTGGGTGTCAGCTTGCATCACCGTTTCTTAGGGATCCATGGGGCTTATTCCCAATTGTTTTCCTTATGAACACCGGCTTTTCCGTTACCTTGCAGTTCAGACTAGTTGGAGTAGATGAGTTGTGTCTGAAAGGGGACTCTTTCACCCTCCTTGGACCTGGCATCCATGTATACATATATCCATGGTTTCTGCCTAACCGTGTTGCATTTCTTTAGTACCTTATATTCCACATGATTATTATGTCATTGTGCTCTGCACCCAATGGTTGCCTTGGCATCCTTGGTGGGCCCGCTACTAGTATTGGTTACTTGTATAACCCCTTGTTGCTTGTGTAACCCCTGTGATGCTATTCTAAAACATAGGTTTAGCATATCTTAAAAAAGATTCTCAATTTGTAATCTTACAGAACAGTGACGTTACATTCCTCTTGCCACAATCTTGACCTGCACTGAATTGTCAGCAGTGAATGGTTGCATGCAGTCATCACTCACCAATTTTCATTGGCCCTTTCTTTTAAGCTCAGAGGTGGGACCCCATGACAACAATCAATGATGTAATGTCACTGTTCCCTCCTTCAGGGTACGAGGGTCACACAAGTAACCGAGACGTTCAGTACTTTTTTTTTTTTGATGCACTGTACATAGTAGACCATCACAACAGACTGGGCTAGCTGACCAATCAGAGCAGAGCAGGCTCATGGAAAACGAGGGGTTTAGAGAAACTGAATATTAAAACTAGCTTTGAACAAATCGTTGAAAAATAAGAAAAAATAGGTGATATTAAACAAAACAATATAAGCAGCCTTAAAAATTGCATAATTGTGGCACTTTAAATTTTTAGATCAGCAACTGTACATTATAAAATTATCTGCCTGGATAGAACCTTTAAGGTCCTTGAGTTCCTGTAACCGGAGGAGACAACATATTTTTATGATTTTGGACTGTAATCGTCTTGGTGTTCACAGGATATTATGTCAACCATTTTCCACAGGTGCAAAATGATCACACACAGTGGAGTCGCAAGGGAAAATTGGAATTCAAAATATAATTAAAACTTAAAAAAAAAAAGATGTTGTTTCAGGAGGTTTGGGGTCACTAAGATTAAAAATAAAGAAAAAAGGAATTCATGCGTTTATTTTGCGAGGATGCATTACAGTTTTCTTCATTCGTTAACAAGCATTGTTCAATACTGAAGTCATGTTTACAGAACTGTACAGAACAGTTGATCTTGCCTCCAAAACTCACCTAGACAAACAAAACACTTCATATCAGTCTCAAAACAAGCTTGTTTTACAGTTTAAATGATTTGTCACAAAAGGTCTTTTTTATTATATAACAACATCTTTTCACTTTACTGTATAATAGCACAAAGAATGAAGGAGAAAAGCAGCATTTCCATCCTATTTTTATATACCAAAGACAAAAAAAACCCACTTTCTATCATTTACAAAATTTGCCTTTAAAAAAAAACATGTGAAAAATATATATAAATAGTTGTGTGTGCAGTATTGGAGTCCCAGAAGAAACTTTTGAAAATCTGTCTACAGTAAAAAAAAAATGCTTGTAAGCAGTGAAAAAAGAAACTGTAACTGCATTAGTCTGCTATCGATGGCTCAAGCCTCCATTACTAGGTCTAAAATTACGTTTTGGAGTTAACAACAGAGGCGTTGGATGAGCTGCGGAAGAAATGATCACAACAAAAACTGGACAAATACATCTGATCGATGTCTTGATGTGTGGCAACCATAGTATAAAGCAGAATAATTAGTAAAGTAATGCGCAACCCAGGTATAATGGCCACGATGGCTCATTGTCAGTTATTCCTTGCATAATTCCTGCAGAAATGTTTGAGTTTGATATAATTTTGATTTTAATGTGGTTTTATCAGTTTTGAAAGCAAAACTGAAAGTGCTGACATCTGAAAAATGTGCTGAAAATGTATAGAATCAATGACAAAAGTGGATTTTGAAAAATATGGTAATTTCATGCATTTTGCCTGAAAGCAATGAAAATTTATTCACAGTTTGATCCGCATTGTATCACTGAAAACATGGCTTCAGTATTAAAAAAAAAAACAGTGACAGAAAAGACATTTCTAATGTTACAAATAATTTCTATTTAAAATAAATTCCATTCTTTTGAAATAGATAACATTTTGACTGTCAAATCAGCATATTAGAATGATCTGTGAAGAATTATGAGACACTGAAGACCTAAGTAATGGAATAAACATTCTGAAACACACACACACACACACACAGTGCATGTGCAAATGTAACAGCACGCACAGACACCCAGATTTGTGGGAGTATGAGTGAATCAGTGCGATCAGTGCCAGCTTCCACAGTGCACCTGCTCAGGCTCCAGAACCTGACCCCGCTCACAGACACAGAGTGAGATCATCCTCCAGGAGCCGCGCTTCGGAAACATTCCTCAAGAGTGAAACTGTGTCTTCCACCTATTCGGAAAAAACATCGCTTTTATTTTATTTTTTTCCAGAAGCTCTTGTTTTGCCTGCTGCTTGGAGGCGAGGTCCCTCTGCTTTACTAGGGGAAGCGTGGCACCCGGTTCTTCATGCCACCCGTGGGAGAGAGAGTGTGTGTTTATGGGTAGGATGTTATGACCCTCGAGTAAACCCCCGCTGTTATTGTGCGATCAAAGTCCTGACATCAGTCTGGCGGGGAAAGCTGTTTGTTTTCACAGCGTGTCTGGTCGGGGTGAGATGACTGAAGGCAGACTTCCCATTTACTCGGTTCCCACACCAAGAGAGAGAAAAGCACATGCTATGATGTCACGTTGTGTGCCTGATTCCAATTAAGTGCTCTATTAGCATGCAAAGGCTCACGGTGTGTGCTTTATTGCTATATTATCACTCACACAAATCACACACTCCTAACATGTCCGGTAATCAAATCGAGTCAGTTTTTATAGGAATAGTTCACCCACATTGAAAATGATGTTACTATTTGCTTAACCTTAGACAAAAGTCAAATCAGCCACAAGGTAAGATGATCCACATCTAGTTTCTAGGCAACCATACACAAAATAAAAGCACTGGACATCATTTTCAGGAAAAGACATTGTATATGTGGTGAAGGATACTGCAATATGGTTCATGTCATTTATGTGCAAAAAATTTGATTTTAGTTCTTCCACGTGAATTCAGTGCATTTCCACAGTTACAGTGGTTTACAGAAAACTGATGTAGGAGCATTTTGAGATACATGAGTGTAGTTTTTGTTCTCTCGCTAAAAAACCCCAAAAAAAGCACAGCATAAGAAAAAGCCCAAATTACAGAAATGTTCACTGACAATCTTGCTCTACATTCAAAAACCAGATCAGAAAGTTCAAACCTGAGAACCAGATCACTCAGACCCATTAACAAATCTTGGAAGATTATCAGTGAATACTTGTAAATATTTGATGGGGAAGATTATAAACTGGCTTTGAAAAAGTAGCTTGTGTTTCTTGTTTCCTTTTGTGAAACAAATTAAATATTAAAACAACATTTTTACTTATGTTTATCCAAAAATGACCAGTTCTGTCATCATTCACTCACTCATCATTTCTTCATCAAGTTTCACTGAAAAAAAGTAAGTCATGCAGGTTTGGAATGACAAGCTGGTGAGTAAACAATGACAGTTTTCATTTCTGGGCGAACTATCCCTTTAAATCTGACGAATGAAATGATCATTTGTTAACAAGAACGGCTGTGCTTTGTGAGTTATTAGGCACAGACATGTCAAACAAATCCTGTTTAAATATAAACAGTGGATTGTAATGACTTGCAATGCGGGTAGCAAGTTACAGCCTCTGTTTTTGTGCAGGAAATGAAGGACAGCCTTGTACAACCCGAGAAAATCCCTCATATGTTTCCTGACAATTGGATAAGGTTTCATAATCAGTTTACTGACAGCCTGTGAAGTACATTCAGAACCTTCCAGAAAAGTCTGAAAAGTTGATGGTTCTGGCCACCTTTTAATCGGAGGCTTGTAAAGAACAAGATGTTACCCCTGTGGATAAAGAGGAAAATACAGAAACACGCATACGTCTCTGGCTTGGAGTAAGACCTCATCTCGAACATCTCCTCATCAATCTCATTTTCACATTTCCACATTTGGACTTGGTATAACATGTTGTTCTTTTCTGCTTTAACAGCCACGATGTGTTTGAAGTCTAATCTGGACACGGCAACAACAGAAGTGGAGGAGGACAGGCGAAGGGCATGCCTTTAAGGTGAAAGAGGGGGAATGAATATAGAGGAACCTATAACAGGGAAGCCAAAGGCTGTCACGGTAAAAACACTGTTTGGGACTCCGCACTATATTTGGTAAAAATACCGCTAATGTGGGAGGACATGTGTTCTGCATCAGTCTCTTTTATAGAGCTAATGATACAGGTGTAAGCCTGAAATCATTTACAAATAAACAAGGGTGTAGCAACCATTATAATGGGAGGAAACTATCATTATATTTCAGGAGTTCCATTTTGCTTGGCTGTAGTATCAGAGTTGCCTGCCTCATAAAATGACAAAAAAAGCAATATTTAATTATTTTTATTATAATTTTTGTTTTTAATTTAAGCTCACCAAGAATTTATACAAAGAATTTAAGAGGATTAGGGGCAAGCAATAACAAAAATAAAATAAATGAATACATAAAAAATCAAATCAAATCAAAAATAAAATCATTGAATATTCAAGAAATCTAAATGTTTTTGTTTTTTGCTTGGCAATTTCTCTTCCATATATTTAGATCAAAATATACAATTCATTTTAAAATGTATAAAATTGTGCAATAAAGAATTTAAATAAAATTTAAACTAAATAAAAGTTTCTCTTATAAACCAGGGCAAGGATAAGACGGAGTCTGAGCACTGTTTATAAAGGGGGTTAACGGGTTACACCTGGGCAAGTAATCAGTCCCAGCTATGGGGCATGATGGGAAATGTAGTCCGAGACTGTTAGTACTCAGGAGAGGGTTCCCTCCGGAGGTCCAGAGAGCCACATAAGAGCAGTTCATGACAGTATGCATGTATGTAATGAATATATATATTTTTTGTATATTACAATGAGCCAAATGTATAATTAAATGTATATATATATATATATATATATATATATATATATATATATATATATATATATATATATAAATGTAACTCTTTCATAACATAAGTTTTTGATCCCTTAAATTGATTTAATTCAAATACGAGAAAAAAAAAACTGTGTGTGATTTTATGTATGCACATAGTTTATAAAAAGAAAACAAAATTCTGTCCATTTTTCCTTTTTTTACTTTAGCAAAATCGACAGACAAGAAGTGGGGTCAAATAGAATTAGCACATGCCATGGCCTAATTTAAGCCTGGTTCTTAATGGTTCCAACATAACACACTCAAACTCAAGTGCCATTGTTATTGCATTAGTGTTTATTTAGTTACACTTTTAATCTTGGCAGTAGTCAGTCCCTTTGCATTGACAGAGGTTCAATATCCTTTTCAGGAAAGGAAATTGGTGGCAAAAGGAAAGTGCCCTGGATTAAAGTTATTTAACATATGATAATTTTTTGCGTCATCCTGCAAGGCTTAAATCCTAATCATTGCCAGAATCAACTCTTGCTGCAGCTCTGCCCTTCACAGCTTCAAGGTGGTCTTTCACAATGCATTTACAACACTTCACAATTTAAGCTGTGAGCAGATCAATCAATCAACGAATATGTCTGACACATACAAAACAGTGAGCCACATGTGTCTTACGTCCTCATGGAGCACGGCAAGTCCAGTATCAAGACCTGCTTTCAAGGCCTTCTGAACAACCATTGATCATCTGTGTGAAAAATCGATTTCAGCTTGCCTGAAGTGGAATAAAATCAGTACGTATCTAAGTACGAAGACCAGGGAGACTTGATAGGTGAAAAGCACAACTTTTAAAGTTAAAGGCCTTGGGGCAGACGGCATACGTATGTCTGAAGTGGGCTACTATTTGGAATCCAAGGGCCTTTCAGGTTAGGACACATTCATTCTACTCAGCAAACTCTGGCAGAACAATTACATGGACTTCATCCAGGATCATGTCTGATAAATGAGGCTTAGAATGAATATACATTCACCCCGATTGAGGTGAGAGTTTTTGATCTTCATGGAGAAATCCCATGTGATGTCCATTATGCGAAAGATTGAGATGTGAGACACATATTGACTTAATATTCACCTCGAACTGTTTCATTCTTTCAAAATAACAAATGCATCACTGTCTAGAATCTAAAATGGGGCGAAAGCACAACATGGAGGTTATTTTAGATTATGCTGCGGGTTATTTCAGATTATTAATTATTTAGAGGCCAAATGGGATTCATAATCCAGAACTTTAGGGGCTGAAAATACAGGCAATATGTTAATTATCACAGGCCAGAGTGAATGAAGTATAAAGGAGAGTAAGAGGTAAGCAGTTCACACTGAATTCAGACTAAAACGCTTCATTTTGGTCTGCAGTAATCTGATCCCATGACACAAATGAGCTGTTATTATGCTTTTTGGCAAACTCTAGATGTGCTTTCGCTTATTCTTTTTAGTAATGGCTTTTTGCGTGCTTCCCTCCCACATGATCCGGCTGACAAGTTCACCTTTATCTGCTTTCTGCTACTGAACTATGAAGCTAAATCAAAGTGATCGTTGGCTTCTCTCTTGGTTTCGTCTTGAATGATCACCCTGTCTAGGGAGTTTCTTTGCCTTCTGATATGGCTTCCATTCCCTGATAATAGGACCAGGGGTGTCAGCTGGAACATCCAAACACTTGGGTAATTCTCCAAATTTATGCATTTGTATTACTTTATCTCAGGAGTGGTCTTTAATCTTTATTTTAACAGCTGTCCCTCAGATTTACAACCCTTAACTGCAGGTTTCTTCTCAATAAATCGCGGTGGTAATTTTAATTCAGAGGCAGAGGTAAAATTTAAGGCAACTATGCTGAGGATTTCATTGCACAATCAAAGCCTCTGCATTAGAGCAATGGAATACATTTTTTTATTGCATTGTTTCAACATGAAATATAGCCGCGTTATTTCATTTTGTGGTTCAGACTTAGTGTTGGCAAATTCAATTAAAATGAATTAAGATTTCATATATTCATGAGCAGTCAGTTGCCATTATCACAAAATAAACCCTGGCAGGATGATCAGGAGCCCAGCGTGAGGCAGAGGAATCTTGTATCACTCTGAAGATGTTTAATTTGCGATAATGACTGTCTGAATGTACATTATCCCACTTATTACACAGATACTTCACAAATAAATTGACAGTAAATATATATTCATTTATTTTTTTAGCCTTTAAGACATCAAAGACATTATATTTGATATCTTCAAAGTTTTGCATAAGATCATATCAGTTTTCCTACCTGTCTCAACTTTGGAGTGATCAGTCCGCTCTGTCACTTTCTCTTGACTGATGAGGTAATCAACAATCCTCACTCCTATTGGTGGCTCTGCATGATTCCATTCTATGATGACCAATGAACTGCTGGGCTCGTACGAATGGGATAGCTTGAGCCTTACAACGGGATAAAATCAACATAGACCATTTATGACTTAGTGTTTGACCAAGATCTGAAGTACTAGTGTAAATTTTCACTTCAGAAATTGTACATTTCCTGAACTCACATAGGTTGAGGTAGAGGAGCACAGGTCGGGAGTCCATCTGTGCCAAAGGCATTAGAGTCACATCGACACCAGTCATCAATAACATCACCTTTAGCAGAACACCAAAGTACACTCATCATGGCCTCCTGCAATGCCTACATAAAAGACAAAGATTCAGAGCATGTCATATTAATACTAACATTAAATATTAACTCTAAAAAAAGTATTTTAATTTGAAGTTTACAGTATAACTGGGGAAATATCCTCTACAACCACTAGAGTGCAGCATCTACCTGGATGTTGAATATTTGTATAGACCACAAATATATTTATTTATACACCTATATATAAAATATTAATATATACACCTTTTTATTTTAAATAATTCAAATCTGTAAAAAATATTTTTCAATAATTAAATTTTTATTAAAATGAAACTAGATAACTAATAAATATTTATTTTTATATGCCTTAATTTATTATTATTATTATTATTATTATTATTATTATTATTATTATTATTATTATTATTATTATTATTATTATTATATGCCTTTATTTTGGTGGAAAAAGGCCAAAATAATGTAGCACCAACATATATGTGTCTCCACTGTCTGTATAAATATTTTCACGTGATTATAATAAATAAATAACATTTCCATTCAATACACACACACACACACACACGTATATATATATATATATATATATATATATATATATATATATATATATATATTTAAATGAAGATGTATTTTTGATTGATCTTTAGGCTTACATTTCTGATAAATAGGATATGTTTAATTGATGAACAGAATTATTAATTTTTTTATTATTGTTCAGCTATTTTTAATGTTCCCATCACTACACTAGTGCAATAAGTTCTACAGAGACCACCTATTGACTTCACTAACACATTGTCCACCCACAACCTTTGTTTTCCCCAGGAGGTGTCTCAGCCTGCCTCTCTGCTGCTTGACTTCAGTGGGTAACCTGGCAGGGGCTGCGGGGAGAGAGTATAACATTATGAGTCACAGATACCTGGTAGGTCTCGTTGCTGTTGACCAGTTCGTAGATTGGTGTGGCTTTAGTGATGTTGAGCAGCACAGGTTCTGCAGGACGTGCAGGCCCAGGGCTCATGTGGCAGAGGTGGCAGGACAGAGGGCACTGGCCCTGGCTGCTGCAGTCCATGCGCACCCCCGCCGCCATGCGCTTGGCACCCGAGTCCAGCAGGCTGGCAATGTATGCTGGGTAAGTAAGTGTGCGTGGCTCTTTGTCCCGCTCCTCCGACTCGTCCGAAGGAGAGTTTCCTGAAAAACGGAATTCAACAAAGATTTGAAAATTATAGAATCATTAAGTTTTTAGAATAAGACTATTTATTTAATTTATCTAATTATTATTAAATATTACAAACCTAATTGCGTAACCATTAAATATAAATAGTATTTTATACTTTTTATTTAGGTAATACATATTAATTAATTGCTAAATAATATGATCATTAATACATTAATTAATAATGACATTATCAAATCCTATTTTAAAAATTCATTAAACAAATTCGCTAAATAAATGTGCTTTTTGATTAATACAATCTAATTGCATATAAATATTTGTTCTATCAGCTAAACAATATATCATCCTTTGAACCTAAAATGAAAGAGTACTGTGTAAAGCTTTGCTTCTATTTTAAGCCCATCCCAAAAGTATATGAACTCACAATTGCTTACTCTGCAGACTTACACACATACAAAAGCAATCAGCAAGCTCAACAGCCAATTAGGGAATACCCTTTCACTGCAGCACACTTTAATAAAAGACACACACGCTAGAGATTTTAAAGACACGCACACACACACATAAACACACACACACACACAATTAGCAAAGCCACAGAGATTTTATGAGCCAACAGTGTGAGAAGCCATTATTCCTTCAGCATTTTCGAAATATCAGATAGGCCACATTTAGCCCAACATTTTGCATTAGAAACTCGTGAGGAAATGAAAATGCAGCACCCCATAGTACACTTCATAATAAAGCAACAAAAGCCCTGCTGCAAGCTGCAAACATATCAATCAGCCCAACCGATCTCGGTTTGCTCAGTGAGATTCTTATTTAATTAAAGACTTTTTTATTATTTGGGGAGGATCAGAGCAATTCGTTCTTCATTTTCGATATCCAAACGGACTCTGGTCTGCAGGAAAGGTGCAAAAGGTCACGCAGATGACCATTTGGGAGGTGATGGGAGCCAACCGGCCCTCAGGCCATCCTACCCACTCTCAAGCTCTTTACAAAGTATAACGCTTTCTTAATTACTCATAGGATTCTAAATCATCGAAATTGTATCTTCCATTGTACCCCTTTGAAGAAAAGCACTGTAGCTGAGCCAAGAAAACAAAAAGCTCTTAAAAAAAAGGTTCCTCAAAGTTAATGGATTAAAAGGCCTGTAAATTGCACATTTTGGATGCCAATCAGAGAGCTTGAGCTGCTCAGAAAATACTAATGTGTTAAAAGTGTTTCATCAAATTCGATGCCAGCTGTAGATTAAGAAGGCATTACCAATATTACGCTTAGCTGGTGCTTTAATTAGACAAGAGTGAGAGAATGAAAAAGCAAGAAGAAGTGTGGAAGAAGAAATAAGCAAGGCTGGAAGAGAGAGAGAAACAGTGGGAGAGCTGCACACTCTACAGTGTGCCAATTTGCTTTGACATATTTTCTCTACAGCTCTGGGTTTTGACAGTTATGAAACCGGCATGATGCATTGCAGGCCAAATTAAAACAGGAGAGCGAAGGAAAACATCTCATTAGATAACTTTCATTTTGGGCGGTTGATTTGCATGAAAAAGCACGGAAAATCTTGTCATCTGTAGAGTCTCTTTAAGCTCAGAGCTCTTCTCGGCGAAGAAAAAGCCTTTGATATTCTCAGCGGTTTGAAGGATTGGCATTTATGACTGCACGCAAATTGTCAGCTGTGACAAAGGTGAGCTTTCGGAAATTCCTTCGTACAAGCATATTTTTATCACCACCAACTATAGAAACTCCCTAAAATAAAACTCTGTGCCTAACAGACCAAACACTAGATGGCACTAGAGCTCTAGGAGGAGATGGCAACCGCACATGAAAGCAGAAAGGGAGGGGGTGACCTAACAAATTGCATTATCATGTCTGCACGGATCCGAAAACACAATCTGCACGATAAAGTACAAAGATAATGAACATCGCTTCCCCTTTTCTCATGTTTTTGACAAGTATGGAAAAGGATGGAACATCAAAATGGAAAGTCATGAATTGCTCCGCGTGTATCCAAAATCCAAAGAGCTTTCAGTCAATAATCTGGGCGTTTAAGCACCCCAGTCAAGCAATTTAAACGTGTTGCAATGCGTCTCGGCTCAGGATGTATTTGAACTCTTTAGCAAAGCTTGACAAGCTAATCTCACAAGAAAGATGTTGCATGATGATTATCACACAGTCCTCATTCAAGCACCTGCTTTGTTCGCAGTGAAGGTGGATTGAGTTTTAAACATCCAATCACAGGGAGCTCAGTGCTAGTCCAGAATAACATGTAAATACTCTTTCAGCCAGTCTCTTTCCATCTAACTTCTTTCGCCTCTCCCGACCGGCCCTTCAATCTTTCTTGTGTTTGTTTTATACGACCGGTTTAAGCATGCAGCTGCTGGTCTTAACTGACATGCTCCTCTGTCTCTTAATAAAAGCTGCCGGTGTGGTACAGGTAAGAGTGACTGGGTTTATTTACCTGTGATTGGGCCTGCCTGCAGACACAAAGAGCAGTGACATCTTGTTTGTGAGGCGCGAGGGCTAAACTAATTCATCTGTTGGCACGGTGTAGCTGGTAACGCTCCGCGGGACCTTGCTCTGCAATCCGACCTGAACTGCCAGACTGAGGGGCTTGAATCTGAAGCAATTTGCAACGGATTCTAAAATGCCTTGCGCAGAACCGGCTGAGGGCTTTATTTTGATTCTCAAACAAGAACGACGAGGCTTATATCTAAGCCATATTCCACGGTAATTGTCACAATGTGCAGCACAGGACACTGTTTTGAGCTGTAATTGCATGCAACTAGAAGGAGAGACTGACAGGCAACAATTTTGGGATTTTTAATTTTTTTTTTGGGAAGAGAAAACCAGGTGAGAATGACTCACAATCACATCAAGCCAGGTGATGAGTGTACAAACATTGTTAATGGGAGCTAAGTACAAGGAATTTATTTTGTACCGCGCACTACATACGATCATATTTTTGCAGTTTAGTTATTTAGTATATGGGGCCGTGGACCACAAAAACAGTCATAAGGCTATTTTTTTTTAATTGACATTTATACATATCTTTATGGAACATGATCTTTACTTAATATCCTAGGGATTTTTGCGAATAAAATTAATATTAATATTTAATGCATTTCTGGCTATATACCCATGCTACTTAAGACTGGTTTTGTTTGTTTGTTTATTTATTTATTTTTTACATACATTAGGCATTTTGCATATTCTTTTAAACATGTATCAGCATTTAACCACATGTGAAAATTGTCCTTAATGTGATGATAATAATATTCTTTCTAGATTTATCTTCTCCAGAAAAGTGCATTGTTAGCATCTTTCATGAATAGTATAATGATATATATATATATATATATTCTAAACTACAACAAGTACTACTAGTACTACTTGTACTAATGCGCATTTTCAATAACATTAAAGCAATTTAAAAAACAAACAGAAAAGAAAAAAAAAAAAACTAAAAAAAATGGCTTTTGCCATTAATCTCATTAATGAGCTTAGCACTCCATTTCGATTTCTAGTTTTCTAGCGGACCACTGGAAGCCCTACAGCAACAGTGCCATAATCAAATATTTGCAGTCTGCTGTAAGTATCCCTTGGAGTTAGAGGACGATCTCAGCAACAGGGATTCTGTGCCAGCCAGGTGCCGTTTCCCGGGTCTTATCTGTCTGTGCACGGCAAGCAGCTGGCATGCTTTTCACCAGCGGATTACACGCTAACGGTGCTGTTCGCTAGTACTATCATTTCCGCTTTTCAGGGGACATGCTGACCTTCAAGCGCAGCTCAAAACTTTCACCCCTTTTAATTGATGGATGATTTAGAGGGTGTGTGAAAGACTTGTGAAAGACGACGAAGAAACAAGATGAAATGCGAAATGACAGATGCATTAATCTGAGATTAGAGCAGAGTTATTAGCCTGAGGAGCGTTAGATTGTATAGTGAGTGAAACTCAGAGACGGGCTCTGCTATTTTCTTACTTTATTTCTCTTTCCAAGGCTAAACTATTCTGAAAAAAAGGAGAAAAAATGCTAAGAGTGCTGAAATATGCATTATGCTTCTTATCCTGACAGTGTAGGATGATCCAACCTATCTGTGGTAAAGAAAAGGTATGGACATATTTTGAATGTGGAAGAAAAACTAATTTCACAGAAAGATTGAATTTTGCAGTTCAGATAAGAAACAGAATGGTTTTCTCTAAGTGTTTGTTACAGATACTCTTTGCAAGAGCACTCTTTCCATAGTTTTTGCTATATTTTTAAACATAGCTGTTAAATCTCTGTTAAGGGGACGGTATCCTTCTATTGGAACTGTGGTTATTCTTTACTGACCGTCAATGTCCAAAAAAACATTCATTAAGGACAATTTAACTTCCAGAATGGCAACCACTTGTTATTCAAGATGTTCATGTCTTTCTTTTTTCAGTTGTAAAGAAATTAATGTTTTTGAGGAGAACATTCCAGGACCTGGTTGAAGGGTCCAGTAAGTGCTTTGTGAAGAGTTTTAGCTAGTGAAACAACTGTCAGTTTCTAAAAAATATTACCAAGTTGAATACTCTTTAACTATAAATGGTTGTCTTGCACCAGCGTGACCTTACTCATAATAACACATGTGTGGCATAGCGGAAGTACAAAGTGAACCAACAAAGAAAATATAACGCCTTTTAAGCCGCAATACGTACCTGAAGCAACATAATAAAAACACAGCAACATGTACCTATTTCAACATGCCAGGGTTTATGTTTTAGTGCAGCTGAGTGGACATTTCTTTTGAAAACTGCAGTGATATGTTCTTATTGGTATGTATTTTGCATCTAACTAAAATGTGCCCTTAGGTACATTTATGCCATCAGACCAGGTTGTGAAATTTTATTGGCTCTCATGTATCTTGGGACCAGTTGAGTCATACTATGCTATCTTTTTGAACGAGATATGATGGCGTAAACGGAGCGGATCATTTTGAGCTATTAAAACTGAGCAATGTTTACACTCATCTTCGCATAACGTTTGGCTTCAGACATGATGGAATGCAACATGACTTGTTTGTAATGATTTTATGCTGCTTGTTTTAATAAATACCTGTGACTTCACATATATTTGCCTGCTATGTGTTTTATGTTATTCAGTAGTGGGTAGGTTTAGGAAAGGGGTGGGGTTAATAGCTCCAATGAAACCATAAATTTATATAAAATGATTTATATAAATGGTTTTAATGTAAACCATTACATTAAAACAAACAACTGAAAATAACTGAGGACGCTGCACGTGGATAAATGACACTAAAGGGGTACCTTGAATGACAAAATGTAATGCCAAGTAGTCCTGGTTAAGCGCCATTATGTGAAGAGATGGGAGCGAGAACGTGTTGTCCTTTAACATGCAAAAGAACAGCACCGCAATGAGGAAACTACTAACTGGTTTGCAGACAGTCATCCGCCAACTAAACTCATGATGACCGGAGACATTAGAACCTCTAGAAATGCTGTCAAAGTAAACAGGTCATAGTTTTGTTTGCGTTTAGCACTTATTTCTGTCAGCTAGACTCATGAATTGCTAAATATCCCAAATATTTTCCTCAATACATTTTAAATTCCCCCGGTGCTTCTATCAAAATTGAAGCATGCACTAACCCAGAACACACAGCACAGCAGAGGCCAGTATTATTCAACCGTGTCTGTGTTGCCGGTATGAGAAGACGGTTCCACAGTGACCGGTCGAAAGATTAATTAAGAAGTGAAGTCACTGGGGTCCGGTTTGTCCTGACCTCTAAAATGAGTAATCAGGACCAGGAGATGACTGCTCCATCAGGTTTCTGTCTCAAGCCCTCATTCTGTCACACAAACACATATACACAAAGGTCACCCAGTGTTGACATGGCAGCAGGCCCGCTCATTTTTAATCTTTTTCTCTCCGTTGTACTGGCTATATTCAGCTCTCTTGGCTTCACCTGTGAGAGGATCAGACACCCTCTACAGTGAATGTTGTACATAAAGTCTGAACTCAATAAAAACCTTTGCATGATTAAAAACCTACACAATTAGAAAAAAAACTGAATCGATAAAGAAATAACCTCGGGCTTTGCAAAGAAAAGAGTAGTTGAAAAAGGAAGGAGTCCAGACCTTTTGCTGAACCCAGAACAATGGTATGACACTGATGACCTGGCTCATACATAATACAGAACGATTCTACGCTGAAAGCATACATACTGCATGCAGCATAGCAAAGGTAGGTCTTTTCAATGTCAGTAATATGAACAACATATCTATTTACTCTATTAATACACAGTTATTATGGTTATATTGAGACCATTTCATCTGTGCAAGCTGTTCACAACATTACAGTTTATAGTCAGTAAAATTATTATTTCTTTTTATAAAGGAAATGAATATTTTTACTCAAAAGGGATGTATTAAATCTAATAAAAATGACATTTAAGACATTTACTTTAAAATGTACTTTCTATTCATCAATGATTTCCGCAAAGAATAATATAAAAGTCAAATATTAAGCAAAATCTCACCTTGAAATGCCTCATATAACAAAAGTAAAAGGAGTTTAAAATGGACAAAAATAAGACTTTAATTGCTGTCCAGCAAGCGCTTTGTTAAGCTGTGAAGGAGAACACAACAGCAACGACAGATTAATGTGTATCAGCAGAAAGTAAGGGCGTGCTAAATGAAGTGGCACCATCAGTGTGAAGCTGGAATGATACATCCATCATGGACTCCACCAATGAAGCCTGCATATGGTTAGAGTTCTACACCAGTGCTCTTTGAGCGGGAGAACAAGACAAATGGGTTGTATTATCAGGTTTTAATTGTCATTACTGCACAAAGATTAACCTAGTTGTCATGCGTCCAGCCAGGTATAATTAAGAAATTATTCACCTGCAATATAAACATGATTATCAAACTCCATTGTATTATTATGCATGCTACTCTAACTGTAAAGTGTGATTTGACAGGACCATGACACAGTGATTATATGCACATTTTAACAAAGAAATTATTTCCGTAAGCATCTCGACTAGAACAAAGTAACAAATTCAAGGTCATGGGTTCAATTATCATGGTGCAAAATTGCTGATAAAATAAAGCTTTTCACACCGCACATACTGCTGGATAAAGCAAAGTTTCACACTTGTACTTTTAAGGCGCCAACCACGAATAGCAGCGCTAAAGTTATACAGTGCGAAATAATGCAGCGCTAGAATGTACACCAAGTTGTTTAACAACAGACAACCAATCATAAAATGCCTTGGTGTTTCCTTCATTAAATATCCATGAGCAAGACAAGGGTCTTGCTTTACTTTGTGAGAGAGACAAGTGAAAATAATGTAAACCTTGGGTTTACAAAACTACAGTGATAGATCAGGGTAAAATGAACAATGTGAAACATGAAATTTGCTATGAAGAAAAAAACATTCTGATGCTTTCATTTTATTTTTGAACGTAGTAGCATGCAGTATGCAAATAAGACTTTTAACATTGAGATAATTTGAACACATTTTAGAATCATAATTGAGATGTTTCAAACTCTTCCTAAACAACCACCCGTTTGTGCTAAGAATTAATGATGCTGGTGTACTTTCATTATTCACAAAGCACACCCACCATAAATCAGTCTCTCTGCAGCATCTGTAAGTACGTACAACTAATCAAGCTGAAAAATACCACTGTCATGCTAGATTTAAAAAAAATAAAATAAAAATGCTTTGTATCTGTTAGGGATGTTATATTTCAATTTTCCTTACAGGGCCCCACTTAATTACAATGTTTTTTACTAAAGTACATAGTATGCCATTTTAAAGCTGAAATTAAAGCTAAAATTCATTCCACCATATTACGGTTTCAAATACAGAGTTCTGGTGTAGTCAATCTGACCTACTGAGATCATCATCACATGGCTCACCTGATTAGTAGCCAATGAGCTCACTGTTCAATATTCAAATATCAGGCTTTTGTTTGTTGCAGCAGTTTGGAAGCGCACTTCAGAACCCTCCACCTTCTCCAGCTTCACCTGTATATATCTGCTACGAGGTGATTCATGTATGCTATAGGGAGTTTGCCATATTTGTTATGGATGTTGCGGCTGTATTGGCAGTAGCAAGTCTTTCAGCAGCATCTATTCCGCCAAGACCAAATACATTACCACTCGTACATTACCATGCCTCCAAGAGTTAAACAGCAAAATTACAGACTTTACAGGCAGCTAAATCTGGTGCATCTGGTACGTGCTTTTGTGCAAATTGCATTAAATTACTTTTACTTAATTATAATTACAATACAAATTGAATAATAACCATTAATAAAATTCATAATACATAAACAAATAATGATTTTTGATCTGACACTAGCAACGCCAAAGGTCATGGGTTTGATTCCCAGGGATTGGATGAACAGATGCATACCTTGAATTCAATATATACAGCTTTGGATAAAACCATCTGCCAAATAACTAAATGGAAAAATGGAAAAATTAGGGTCTAAATTTCACACAAAAAAATAAATAAATAAAAGAGCACTAGGACAAGTCAAAGTCAATAGCTCAGCATCTGTTCAATAGTCGTGTTAGGAGCAAAATTATTATTTTGCCATTTATTTTCTAGTCCTACAGGA
The DNA here is from genome assembly GCF_018831695.1 of Puntigrus tetrazona. Taxonomy (NCBI): domain Eukaryota; kingdom Metazoa; phylum Chordata; class Actinopteri; order Cypriniformes; family Cyprinidae; genus Puntigrus; species Puntigrus tetrazona. The sequence goes on along the minus strand of NC_056700.1, from coordinate 16,189,440 downwards.
GGGCAAATTTAAAAATAAAAAGATTACATGAAAAAATATTCAAATAATAAAAATAAATAAACGCTGAATCTTCCTGATGAGTCAGTCAACAGCAACTATTTTATTGCACAATTTTAAGAGCAAATCGATCAGCACGAAATAGCACCCTGAACAGTTCAAACACAGATGCTTGTCTTGAACCTAAAACACTTATTCAGGATTCCTCCCGGAGCCTACCGCAGTGAGAGTTGGATCATGCCGGTTGCTGTCTGATTTCTATGATTAGTCTCTGCTCTTCTCCCACACATCAGATCACTGCCTACTGCGTGTCTGTCCTTCATGAGAATGCCACCGCATTTTGATGGCTTGCATCATATTATGTATGCCCTTTTAAAAATTCAAGCATTCGTGTAGTGTAGCTGTAACTATAAAATATATTGATTGAATGCAGTGTATGTCACTATGGATAAATGCATAAATATAAAAATGGTTGACCAATGGTCTCTTCCTTATTGTTGAGCTTATAAACGTCTTTATAAATAGATGTGTAAGTATTCATGAACATGGAGAAGAGAACTGAGACTCAATAAACTGTCCCAGCAGCAGTTAAGTTTCAAGATGTGTCATTATGTGAAGTTATAATGGAGGGTTCTGTTTAATGAGATATTTAATGTCTTCACTGACCTGCTGCATTCCTCCTAAATTAAGTTTCAGTCTTTATTACACTTGCATGATGATATTGAAAGAAATATGCAGTTGCAAGTGATATGAAAAAAAACTGTCACGCTAAAAAAAATCCAATTTACAAGCAGCACCTTGAACATTTAAAAATACAGCAATATATTGCATCATACTGTATTTGTGGAAACCATGATAAATTTCTTTACAGGATGAATAGAAAGTTGAAAAAATGTTCAAATAAAAATCTTCTGTAGCATTATAAATGTTGTTACTGTCAATTCAATTCAATGCATCCATGCTGAATAAAGTATTAATACAATTTAATTATTTTTTCATTCAGTTACTTTTTATCTTACTCAACCCAAACATTTGAATGGTCATGTATCATATTTTCCACAAAAAACATTAAGCAATAATAAACATCAGATATTTTACATTGTAATGATATTTTGCTAAACAATTTTTAATGTATTTTCTGATCAATTAAATGCAGCCTTGGTGAGCATTAGCTACTTTTAAAACATGCAATGAATCTTACAGACACTAAACGTCTGAACGGTAGTGCACACAGGAATAAACTTCATTACTTTATGATTGTCTCTAGGAAACCGTAACTAATAGAGCTAGAAACTGGTGAAAATAACAGCCCTCTCTATTTCTCCTGAACCACAAAAGCTCTCAGCGTAACAGCTGAGCACGATGTGTGCAGGTTTTCCACTCATGTCTGGAGCTGGTGTGCGGTGCCGTGTTGTGCCGTGTTGTTGTTGCAGTCAAAGTGCCCTCAGTTGATGTGAGAGGAATGTGTTGGTGGTCATGCAGAAAAGCAGCCCAGAGGGTTCAGTCATGGGTCGGTGCACCCCTGAGACATGCAGGACTCTGGCCCTGCTTAATACCAGCCAGGTCTTGATGTCAGATAAAATATATTGGCTTTCCTTAGACCTCTCCCTATTTCCTGCAACACCGGCAGTGACCCCATCTTCATGGAAATCCCTCTCAAATTATGCATGCATGTGCCGAAACTCCCTTTAGCAACACAACTTAACAGTTTGAGACCACAGGAAAAATCTGGGATTTAAAAAAAAATTTAAACCTAGAAATAAACTGAAATGCTCGACATATTGAATTATTTAAAGATATATACCCTATGTATTTTCTGCATACTTCTCTGAATACTTCCCATCTTCTCTAGCTTGCTTCCTGCTCTCTTTTTATCTAACAAACCCGGCATTGTGCATTAAGGATGTTGTTGGTCCTTCGTGGGAAAAAATAATCTGGAAAAACGTACTAGTGGTTTTTGACTTTTGAATGTAAATGTATGTAAATAAAAAACACCTGATGCCTGTTTAATAACTAGAGACACATTTTACAAAGGATACAATGACTTCCTGATGCTGATGTCAGCATCGTTCATTCCCTCTATCTTTAAAAGTGAAGACCACTTGGCTGATGATCCATAACACCATACACCTACACGTCTCTTCTCCTTCCTTTTAAATGATACACAATGAACTCCTAGCACTTCTGCTGCCGCTATAAAGAAGTTGAGAGTGTTACTAGTCCATTCAAGTGTTGTGATAAATCAGAGAGGAGAGTGTTTGCCGTGATGAGCCTGATAAGTGAGTATGTGTGTGTCCTCAAAAGTGGGGCAAAGGAATGAGGAATCACAGCATGGAGGATGGCTGGAGGATATATGAGCTGCACAGAGGGGGAGCTTGTTACTGCGGAGGCTCACACCGTCTGCACCGAAAGCAGACTAGTGTGTAAGTGTGCCAGTTTAGCAACCGTATAACCCCCGCCTCCTCCGTTAAACCCACACTGGCACACACTGCCCTCAGCGTTTGCGAGACTCTTTCCTCCACCCGCTCCTCCCATGAGATGTAATTAACAAAGAAATTACAGTGAAACACACTGCCAACGGGTCTCTCTGTCTCCAGCAAGGCTAAAATGCGTTAATCACTTTTGCCCATTATGAGCGACAGAGAAAACCAGGGACAGTGCCAAAATGTGTGACATTTCCCCCCTAAAATGAAGCGACAATTAGATGCGCATTAATTGTATTGTAAACGAAAGTCTGCAGCGCGCTCAGGTAGTTCCCTGTTCCCTCACAACACCAACCCTCTGAAGTCCTCATTAGTCTTTATTAAAATGCATTTCTAATTTAGCAAAACCCATTTCACTAATGCATTTCAATGACAAGGATAATTTTGAAAGATGACAGCATGGAATACTGGCAGTCGCTTGTCTACTTCAACCCTTGGACAAAACTAATATATGAAAAACATTGTGATATACAGGGACATGGTCAAAGCATCCCCCCCCCCCTCAACAAAGGCTGTATTTATTTAAACAAAACACTAAAACAGTGATATTGTGTATTGCACAATATTTTTACAATTTAAAATATCTATCTATCTAGCATCTATCTTTCAGGGGTATAACTGTATGCACAAACAACAGTTCGGTACATACCTCGGTTTTGATGTCACTGTTATATATTTTATATTTGATATTATAGTTGATGTCACTGTTATATATGACAATTTCTGTACAACGGGGGGAATTTAATTGCAATAAAACATTTTTAGGGAACAAAGCGTGAAAATCTACCTAAACTATACCCTTTTACATTATACGGATACAATACAACAACAATAACAACAACAAAAAACATGCAAATTGCATATTCAAGGAATAGATCACAGCTTGGTAAAGATGGTGGATAGTGGATGTAATTTTAAAGCTCCAAAAAGCGCATATATCCGTTGTAAAACTAACCCACACGCCTCCATGGGCTTAACGCATCTTCTTAAGCGGATCGAAGAGTTTTTGTTTTGGTCTCATGGCATTAACGCACCTTGGTGCACTTTTTAGCGAGCCACGAAATACTTACCAATACGTTAACCGGTGTAGTTTTCAAAATAAATTAACACTAGAGGCAGTAAAACGTTTATTCTTTTTCACACAAATTTACAGTTTCAGTTATTATACAGAAATTGAAATTCTTCAATTGCTTGAAGGAAAATCATGTTATGACTTCAAAACAATATTAATATGTTTGGTGTAGGGCATATTTCCAACATGATAGAGCATTACCTTTTAGCGACAGGCCGCGGATATTTAAATTCTGAAACATCGCAATATGTAAATGGAACAATGTAATAAAAACACAGCAATACTTATCTATGTCACCGTAATAAAAATGTGATAGGGTCACGTATTGAACCTGTGTTTTAGTGTCACTCAGCGGACATTTCTCTTTGCAATTGTGGCGAAAAAGTGCACAGAGGTACATATTTTTTATGAGAAAAGGTTAAAAAATATTAATATTTTTTAAATTATAAGCTCAAATCACTGACTTCTGGCAATTGCCATATGCCGAGAATTCGAGATCCAGCTTCTTGGCTGACCTCTGACTCGGCGTATGATGTAAGCCGCAAGCCATTGCCAGAAGCCAGTGAGTTGAGTATATAATTTTAATATTTTTGCTGAAAAAACCCATCGATCTGCTTCAAAGGACATGTGTTAACTCCCTGGAGGCATAGTATTACAGTGGATATATACTCTTTTTGGAGCTTCAAAAAAATATCAACCATACACCACCATTACCAAGCTTGGATAAATTTTAAAACAACTTTGACTATGTTCATCTGAAAGAAGAGAATCATACAGATCTAGGTTGGCTTAGGGGTAAATTATCTGGTAATATCCACTTTTGGGAGAACTATCACTTTAATTTCTCTAGCGAACAAATAAGATGTGGACACTGATAACTTCCCTGAGGTAAATGAAAAAAATACTGATCCAAAACTTTTAACCACTACGCATTTATTGTTTCTTCTTATCATTTATTACTAAACATGAATGTGTGAAGAAGCGCAACATAATTTTATTAGGCTACAGTCGCCAACCAATATAATACTGAATTTAATCTATGCAAAACACCGTTCTTCCATTTAAATGATGCAACGTAAAGAAAATGCTTGTCAGTGTTCATTAAATGTTTTAAAATACAAAGCACTTAAAATATTTATTTACAGCCTCTGTTCTAAAGTGTTATAATTTGCTAGAAACTAAATTGATATGTGTAATGGTGTGTGACACTTCAGTTTGATATTAAAATGTATTTATTTTCATAACAGATGCCACAAAGCTGTACAGAAGTAAAACGTGATCGCATCTTAAAAGCAATGGCTTTTCATACACATGCTTCAGAAATACACAGTGAATGACTAGTGCGTTTTTTTTTGGCAACTGTCATCTGGACCAATGGTTTACTGAAATCTCAAAAGACGCATGTTGTTTTACGAAATGGAAAGTACCCCTTTATTTCCTTACGTTCACAACCACACAGAATTTATCCAAACGAAACACGAAGCGGTGGGATGGATACGCACTTCCCTTCCTAGGTTTTCTTTTATCAGAGCACTGTTCAAATCCACATCTCTCCAGCATAAAGATGTGTTGCTGGCGGATAGGCACTGGGAGCTACGTGATAGGATGTACGCCGAGGCAATAGAGTTTGACTGAACACCTGAGGGAACAAAAGCAGGGTAGAAATCTTCCCCTGCACACAATGAGATTTGGTTTCCTACCCAGGACGAACTAACCTAGCCCTCTGGTAAGTGGCTGTCCTTGACCGTGCCGGCACTGGACGGCGTGAATATAAAAACCATAAGCCAAGCCTGAGAGGACTGAATGATGTTTACTAAGTAGCCCTGCTTTCCTCAATCTCCTCTCTCCATTTCACTGTGTTCAGACTGGCTCTTTAGTGCCAATTCCTCATTCAACATCAATTCATCTCCACTTCTGTAGCTGCTAATTTGGATTGACTTTTCGTTACAAAGAATTGGCGACATCAATTATGGCCGGGGTGAAATTTCTAATTAATATGCGTCGCCTAACAAACTGTGGGGTACAAAAATGTCAAATGACAAACAGTTAAAGCAGCCAGAGGGAAAATCTGTTTAATGCCTCTGCTTAGCAGCTGATACCCACTGCACCCGCCACGAGTGCTTTTCGGGGAGATAAGCGATGACATGGAATTAGCGTATAGCATGGTGGTTTAAAAAATGTTTCCGTAAAAAACATTTTAGATGCTGGTATATTCACTCCTGCGACCTATTTCAGGTGCGTCTGTAGGAAATCTGCTGAGGCTGATGGGAAGTTTACAGCTGGGATATGCAGTTGGACCAAAGTTTTGGTCAAAGTTTGACTTTGTACAGATGGATTTCAAGTCTGTTAATGTTTCAGGCCTAGTAAAAATAAAAAAACAAGAATGGCAAAGATGGAGTCTGGGTATTGAGTAAGAAAACTGTGATCAAACATTGAAGAGCAGTTACAAAACACTATTGACTGGAGGTTTTGTATAACACTCTGTATAGCAAGATAGCAAAACACCACACAGATACAAGAGTAAAAAAGAAATACATGTGAAAACTGTAATTTGAAGTGTAAAAAGACCTGAAGCCTCATGTACAAACAATCTGAACGCACAGATTGAGTGCCGGAAAGTGTGTATTTGTTAATTCTGTTTTTCCAGTTTGATATCTGGAGTATCTGCACCTTGAGACTCATATAAGAAATGCATAATTTTTTCTAACCGATGTTTGAGGCATGTTTTCAAACAGAACATTAGGGTTAAAAGAGTAAACTTTTACAAATGTATCTAGTCTGTAAACTCTGAAAAACACACGCTGTCCTCTGATCTTTATTATGAGCCTCTTGCATCATGCTCCTAACACCACAAGTGTAAAAAATGCTTGTACATGACACATACACACAAATAAATAAATATAACTCATCCTAATAGAAGTAAAGAGCTCGATACGCTTCCACACAAACACGTCTCGTACTCTCTTTGCATTCACTTTTTCATTTATTTCGTCTCGACTCTCTGTTTCTTTATTGTCTTGGCTGATCTTCATCAAAGTAGCTAATGAGTTCCATTGGAACTCATTTGAAGTGGTGAGTATATTGCAGTGATAAATTATGTGTGTACGCAGCAGGATATTATCCTCCAATGGCTGCTCTCAATGAAGCAACACTACCAAGCTCTCAGGATGTCATCTTCATTACCAAGCCTGGATTTCCCTGGCTAGGTCTGTCTTTGACGCTTTCTTTTTACTTTTTTCTTTGTCCCTTTTATTTTAAAATTCATTCAGTCTCCTACCCCTCCTATTCTTAAAGAGGCTGAAACAAAATCATTTAGTTCATTTTGCTTATCTTGTTCTGAAGGTGCAACAGAACTCTTTATATATTCTTTCAATGATTGCCATGATTTTGTGACTCAGAACGCAATACAGATACATTAAAGAATTTATTTATTACATTTATTTATTTATTTTGTTTTACTTTTTTTTTTTTATTATGTTATCATATTTTTTGTGGTAGCTAGCTGTTGCTATTTTTTTTTAACCTAATCAAAATAACCCAACTGCAGTTTGATTACTGCAAATGCCAAAATATTATTTATTTTTTAAAATATATTATATTAATGCCAAAGTATTACTGATGTTATTGTCTTTTTTTATAAATCAATCAATCATTCAACTAATCAATAAAAACAAATAAGAACAAATAAAACAACAAAATAAAATAAAAACAAATAAAATAAAATAAAATAAAAACAAATAAAATAAAATAAAATAAATGTATAAAATTTGGATTAGTAAAAAAAATATATTTTGTCCAGTTATATAAAAAATGCACAAATGTTACTACAACATCACCAAGCTTCTAGAATCTGAATTGTTTCGGAAAACAATATAAAACACCATCCACTTAAGGAATATATGATCGCAGTGAGCGTCTCATTATATTACCATTGCAGTCCCTCCGTGCCCGTCTCTCATTCTCCAGCATTAGCTCTCTGCTATCGTTAAGCTAATCTGATGCCCTTGACAGAAGCAGCTGGGTGGTGTGTGCGCCCCTGCAGTCTGGTACAGGCCGGCGCTGTTTGAGCTCATTCTACAGCAAGAAATGGGCTGCTGAGCAGTGGGGCACATCGTTACATAGTACACTTCCTTCTTCCTGTCCATTACCTCCCCATAATTTCCTCGCATGCTGCCCACCCTACTGAATACTGTATGTGCTCCGTGTAATATCCATTACAAAAGGAAACACTGGTGCATGAGCTATAAGAGCACAGATCACCTCATGTAGAGATGCAACAGTGCTACTAAGCATATGCCCTGGATCATCTGCAGAAACCCCCGAATTTCCAACTTGGAGAAAAAGCCTCATTTGTAACTAGGAAAATACACTTGTAGTTCTTTAGGAAGCAAAATGCAGAAGCATTTCATATCTTTGCGTGACACTGAAAGAAGCGCAACACAATTCAGAGACAGTTTCTTCTGAAACTGTGGGTGCAAATCAGATTTACTGGTTGGTTTGATGCCCCTGGTGTGGCGGAATGGGAGAACGAAGCAATAATTACAGGAGACTGACAGTTTCCTTTAGGCAATTAGACGTAAACTGATGGAAATCCCAGGTGAAAATGAGAGATAGGAGTGGCAACATGTGCTGCTTGTTGAAAACTGATTATCTTGTGGAGAGGGTAAACAGGGAGAAGTGTCTTCCTTACTTGTTTGCGAATCTGTTTGTCTCTGCGTTGCTGCTTGTAATGTGACCTTACAGGCAATTTCGCTCTAATAGGCTTTCTGTATATGATGCAGTAATTGTTAGGACTGACAATATGCATCCAATTACTGTCGTTATGCCATTAGGAAGTCATGCATTCATCTTTCCAACCTCGATTCATTACCCTGTAGCACTGTAAGGACATTTATATACATCTAATCACCCTTTTCATTGCCTCTAAATGCAGGTCTGTTTTTTATAATGACAGTCCTTTCCAAAGTCCTAATGACTCGCATATCCTTTAAAGACACGATTATAACTTAGATTAGGGTTTCGATGAAGCTTCATTAGTTCCTCACATGAATCAAATGCGTTTCCTAAATGTATAAATTCAACGCATCATCAACTTTGTGCATGATCATTAGGCTGAAAAACATGGAAAAAGGAAACACAACAAATGGGAAAGGAAAATGGAATAAAATAAAATTAAATAAAATAAAATTAAATTAAATAAAATAAAAAACAACTTTGTTGTTTTCCAGTAAGAAATATCTAAATATCCTTATTTTCTGAAAGACAACAACAATGATAACAATAATAATGTTTAAAAATTATTGCTGATAGATATGTTTATATCTATTTTTAAACATGCTAAACAAAATTTAATTTAATTTAATTTAATTTAATTTAATTTAATTTAATTTAATTTAATTTAATTTAATTTAATTTAATTTAATTTAATTTAATGTGATTTAACCTGACACTTTTTCCCTGACGATCCTAAAGATTTCATCATACAACCTTCTAGTCACTGGCCCACATCCTAAATGATTGCTAGCCCACCACCTAACTACCAATGTGGAGCATTAAGTATTCAGAGGTGGATATTAATGAGCAGAGCTCCTGATGAGATGCTGGTGTACGATCTTCCACTGTATTGCACACAGGTCATCTAATCAATGCACGGACAGGCCCAGGGGATGAGAAGAGGAATGAAAAACATCTCAGGGCAAGGTCAGCGTGTTTTTGCCCAGTGGAAAGCCTGGTATCCCAGGCTGGTAAAGCAACATGAATGCTGCCCCCGGAAGAGCTGCTGGATATGTTAACGCTGACCCATCACTACTGTTCCCCAAGGGACTGGACTTACAATCCAAAACACAGCACGAATAACCAACTGCTAAATATTCATTTATCTCTCTGCCTGTCTCCTCAGATACCAATCAATTTCTGAAATTGTTCAAGCTATGTATTTCCTCCACCTTTTCACCAACACACACACATACACATACTATCTCTCTTGCTTGTTTCTCCTTTAGTGCAGCTCACACCAGGCTTAGTGTTTGGATTGCTATCCAGAGAATGATCCCTAATGGTTATCTGACAAAAGCAGAGAGCAAAGAAGGCTAAGGAATCCAGAGGAAGATCAATACTCTGGGATAGTGAGTTTTCCTGTGGTAAAGGCCATCTCCTTCTCAGGCTCCCAAGGGTCACGTATGAGATGTTTACAAGGGCAGAACATCATAGGTATCCCCAAAACAAGCATTATGGGGAAAAAATATGTTTTGACTGAACCAAATGTACCTTAACACAGTCAAACGTCTAACCTCAATGTGTCAATGTTAAAAAAGGAAGTAGTTCTAAAAAGTAATAATAAAATAAGTTAAATAGCTTGGAGAAAACAAAAGCTGTATCAGTGTGCTCAAAATGTTTAAAAACACTGCATGATTGTAACAGATTTAAAAAAGCTTCGGCATCATCTGATATTTTTTTCTTTAAAGATTAATAAATATGATCTTCAGCGATTCAAATATTGTGTGTGTATGATTTTGTGATGTCTAAAATAATCTGTAGTGAGCACTTATTTTAGTTTTTAGTGTTTTATTTTTCATTTAGAAAAATAGTATACATTTTTAATTTGTGCAATAATTAGTTAAGTCACATTTGGGAGTGGAATTTCTTGAACAAATAACTGATTTATGATATACACCACTGTAGTATAATTATATTCACAGTCCATTGAAACACATCGGACTGAAAACAAGGTTGTTGTGTGTTTGCTATTTGGTGGCTGTCTCTTTAAACAAGTCCTTTACAATGCTGTGGCCTTGACAATGCATGTTTCTCCAATGGCTTTTCCCCCGGTGTGATTTGTATCTGGCAACAAAAAGCATTGAAAATAACATTTAATGTTTGTTGTGCTGAATGGTATTCAATCTTGTGATTGACACAGTGTCAACCCAATGAACAGTTCTCAGATGATACCTTTATAAAGCAGAATGTGGGGCACTGCTGTGGTTCTCACAAATCCCACCGAGTAAAATCAACAATTACAGAGAACAAGATACACCTATAGCATACAAATAATAAAACAAAGATGCAGTAACTCTTTAAAAACAAAATGCCAGAAGGTTCGCTTCTTTAACAATGCATTTCAAACAAGCTGTTTCACCAGCTCTGATCTTTTCTTTTCTTCTTTTCAAAGATGAAAAGACACTGCTGCTATTTTGCCAAACACTGACCTTGACACTCAATCCAACGCTATGTCTGTTTATTTGTGTGTTTGTGTGTGTGAAACAATGGGCTGATTCAGTCCAGATACTGATTTCGGTCTTTGACAAGTTTCAATTGTTGGTGGGCTTTGTGATCTTATTTTTATATTTTCCCTCTGAAGTGCTTGGGTTTCCTAAAATGTCATGAAATGTCATAGGCATCACTACTGTACTTTAACAGCTTTTTTTTTATTTTAGAGGACCACCGAATGGGAAGATTTGCTCAAAGCACTGGAAAGAACTTTCTGTCGAGCTCTAATCTGATTGGACGACTTTATACGACCCTCAGGACGCAATGTTTTCAGTTAAGTTAGCAAGTTGATACAGAATTTGCCAAAATTTGCTAGACTACAGACAATTCTTTGAACGATACACAGACTTTTGTTTGAGAGGTTTATTATGAAGTCATGAACAGAATTGAATATTCTGCTTTGTCTGTGACATAGACTGCGTTTATTATGCTGGTTTTGAACAAGCAGATATTCAGAGTTTAAGCATATTTTCCGAAGCTTTGTCTATTGTTGAAATATTTTAAAGTATTTCTTTTGTGATGTGATGCATTTCAGATGAATCCACCTATAAAGACCTTCTATGATGATTTTGTCCTGCTCTCTGTTTAAGCCTCGAGATTTTTAATTACTTCCAGCCAACACTTTCTGTATCTATAACAAAGGAGTTGCTATTCTTGGAACCAAACCGAGATCTTGCATTATACCCTTTAGACAATTTCATGTAATAAGAATAAAGTCATTTCGCAGACATGTCCTCATTGGTTAGCACGGTAATGACATGCTAGATGCCAGTGCAAACCTTCAAGCAGCATACTTGCATACTTGAAGTATGAAGAGGTGTCAGAAAGCTTGAAATTCACCCTGCGGTGCTCAGCTCACGCAGCGCATCAGATGGAGTAGCATGTCCTTTATTTTCAAACTGCATACGGTGCCGTGTAGGGTATAGAATTGGTAGAGAAGATATGACTAGCTGTCGCATGAAGTTCTCAGAGCGTTTGATGACAGCAATTCTCTTACCATCCTCTTTTTTTTATTCTACCATCTATTGCATGAGATATGCATGCCATCGTAAATGGCAAATGTATCATGTCCTGAGTGACAAAAACAAAACAAAACAAAAAAAAAAACCCTCACACGATTTCAAATCTGACCGAAACACTACTAGAAATCTGTTATTTGGATTAGCCTTAAAGGAATAAATTAGAATAAGTGAAAAAGCGTAAATTCTACACTATCAGTGTACGAGAAATAGAGTCATTTCCAAACAATTTCCGTCAGTATTATAATTTCAGAATTCTAAAATGTTGACTTTAAATCTGAAGCATCAAACAATTTATTGTTATTTGTTATTATTGACTGTTATTTGAATTCTATACAACTATACGACAAAGCACAAAATCACATTATATTATCCAACTATAACCTTTTGCTTAGGAAGATTTATTAAATATACATGAGCCACAACATGAAGTAAATAAATATAAAGTATAAAAATTCGGTAAAAATTATTATATATGCAGCAATTAAATTGTGGCTTTTACACACACACAAGCATTTTTGACATTTTGAAAACACAAAACACATCTGTTTTTGCAAATAAACTTTCTCTCTCTCTTTCTATATATATATATATATATATATATATATATATATATATATATATATATATATATATATATATATATATATATATATATAGTGTAACAGCACACAAATATTACGGTTCAGTACATACCCCAGTTTTACTTTACTTAACATGCTTTCGGTACAGCAGGGTGAACTAAACTTTTCCCAATAGTGGTTTACTGAACAAGTTGCTTTCAGTTGCATTCAGTTATAGTTTCATTTTCTCAGTGGTAAAAATCTACCTCAGCTTATGCTCAAAACTACACCCATTTCACATTATAACGTTACAAACAGGTCAACCCAAACTTTAATTTTAATTCCTATTTATCTTTAAATAGACGATCGACATATTACGATTCGTGTTCACACCACTGAGTGACAGATAATCAGCTTTTCGGTGAAATGACAATATATTGGGGAGTGAAACCATAAATGCCATGTTGCTAAATCAGTGATACTCTCAGCTTGCCCTAGAGAGAAAACAGCACGATTTTCACATTTTGACACATCTGAGACGTGCTAACCGAATTCAGAGCCAAATCCCGTGGCTGTTTGAGACATTACAGGCGGTCCGATGCTTACAGCAACACCTGCTGTTCTCTCTGCTTACACAGGGAAAACATAGCTATAGCTTGCGGTAAGCGTATAGCAAAATGACTGCCTACTTTACTTAATCATCACCCCGAAGTACTCTGCGGAGTGTAATAACAATACGAAAGATGTTATACGGTATATCATGTCACGCCTGCCGGAGACTTTGGCTGTATGTGTTTTCTGTCCCACCCACAGGCTCTGAGCTATTAAACACACAAAGACGATGAAGAGGCCGAGCAGGCATATATACATTATTTAACAGTCCCTTTCCAATAGTCCCTCTGCTATAATAATGCCAAAGTATATCCATGAGCGGATACCAGACCCCGGCTGAACTGACACCCACTCGTGTATGGTGTTGGGGGTGGGGGTGCATTAATTATTTATGTTGTGAAGAGTGACGCACACGCGATATCCCTGGGGAAAAAATAAATAATCATCTACGGGTCAGGGACGAAACAAAAAGGATTCCACATCCCAGATGAAGCTGCAGTGCGTTGCATTTGGAGTGCGGTTACCCATTCATAATATCAATAGGAAAATTGAATATGACAAGTCATAAAGAAGCAACAAAATCCTCACTGGATCTAATAGCTGAGAGATAAGGTCACATTGTGAGACGCAGTGTGTTATCGTATGAAATTACATAATCCAAAATGGTGATTGTCCTTTGACTCAAGCAGAAGCAATGCTGATATCCATTAGCTATTCTCAAATCGATAAGCAAATGAGGTCATCTGGCGAACTGATGAGCTGAATGAATACCTTTTGTAGCCACCGCAAATGAGGGAAAAAACTTCTTTTTGCTCCTGCACACCCTATTTGCATGTTGTCTTTGTCCGTTTCAGTTATTTTGTGATACAATTAGGGATGTGAAAAACTACCGTTCTGTTCCAGAAACCTAACGAACTGCTCACAGAGACAGCATTTTAAGAGCCACAGATAGGAAAGCTGATCCAAAATGTAATTATGCTGCCTCTGATTTTTTTATATATTTTTTTTGGCCAGATTCTGAAGTATGTTTCCTTCACGGAGAAGGCGGTCACAGAACGCAGTGGGATGAGCTTAATAGAAAAAAAAGAACATCCAATAGGTGGTTTAGTAGATTTCTGGAAAAAATAAATACATACATATTATGTAATAAATATTCAAATAAATAAAACTATTACGTCTTAGAATTCTAGACACATTCATATAAGCTACTGTTGAAAATGTTGGGCTTGGTGAGATGTTTCAATGATTCTGAAACTAACCTCTCATACTCAGTTTTGTTAAATATTATTGTAATAAATAAACAATTTTAATTATTGTTTTTATTTTATATGAAAAGTGATTAATTACTGTCAAGCAAAGCATTTTTTCAGCTCATTACTCCATTCTTCAGTATCACACGATTGTTCAGAAATCATACAAATATGCTGGTTATCAATTATAATTATTATTATCAATGCTGAAAACAACTGCTGCTTATTTTTTTTGTTTATGAGGATTCTTTGATAACTAAAATATGAGAGTTTTTTTTTATATAAATGTGCTGTCGCTTTTGATCGATTGGAAAATTGCCTTTGCCGAATCAAAGTATTATTGATTTTATTTTTATTATTAAGAAACAAACAAACAATGACTTCAAACTTTTGAACGGCAGTGTAGACTTTAGTCGATTTTATATGCGACAACAGTTTGTGCAACACTCCAGCGACCGTCTAGTTCTCTTGAGAATTCTTGTCAATTATGTATGACAAGACCGGGTATGAATTAATCCTCAACACTTCTACTGGAATGCTGTAAAACTGTGCTGAAATTCAAATTCAAGCAGCCATTTAGCTTTATTATAATTGCTGCCTTGCATGAAATTACAGTTTACCAACAGACGCTCAATGCTTACACTTCTAGGTTCTTCTAGCACCCTGGAAAAGCGCTGTTTTGGATTAGTGTTTCAAACTAATTGAGCTACAAATGAGCAGCGCGCATGGATTAAACGCCACCTTTCAAAAACACTAAACTTTTTCCCATAAGCAACTCCAACTCGTAACTAAAGGTCAGACTACTATGATCACGTATGTATGGAAACATCAACCATAAACCTGTTTCACTCTATAATCAGGATCATGAATTTGATTAAACGTTAAAAAAATGCTTAAGAGATTTAATCTACAAAGGTCTGACAACAGATAACTCTGTTTAACCCAAGATTACTTTACTTTATCTGCAAAACTTCTTGAGTCGGCACCTTACTTTCAGAAAAAGGTTTATGGCAAGACAACAAAATTCACAGCATTAGGATTTTGACAAACAGATCAATCAGAGTAAATGGCTTCAGACTCACATTAATGCTTACTTGCGCCCTTCAAAGGGAAGCCCAGCAGACTGACTTTCAGCTAGACACTTTTCAAAATATCATTCACAGAACAGAGCTGAAAATAGACAAAGACTGACTGATCATGATGTCAGAAACAATAACAAGTCACAACAAGACGACACTCTGAACAGCGCATGAAGAGACTGGAACCATTGCGTAGCTACAGAACTAGGCTATTTTGATTTTAGCAATGTAGGACTGGCACAGAGAACATTTAAACTGAAGTCAAATGTCCCCATCGGTTTATTATGCTTCTTTCTGAATATCAAATTACGCTGTAAATAAATAAATTTAAGATAACACTGAATAAAGTTTGATTGTTGTGTGGGGAGATAAGCATATCTAAGCTTTGAAAATGTAAGAGCTTGAACTGCAATATTCATAATTTAAAGGTCACAATAAAAGTCTCTTTATGTAATAGAAACAACTATACAGTGCATTTGAATTATTGTTTACCCAGAATTACCAGAAATAAAAATGTTGTTCCAAACTCTTATGACTTTATTCTGTCAAATGCATGTTACATATATATATATATATATATATATATATATATATATATATATATATATATATATATATATATATATATATATATATATATATATTATATGGGCTTTTTATATATATGCATGGGCTAATAAATACGATTAATAAGATAATAAATACACATTCATTACAGCATGCAAACAAAAACTTTTATTTTGGATACAATGAATTACTATTAAATATTTGACAGCAATAAAAAAAAAATCTGTTTCAATCTGTTCCTCAAATAAAGCTAGAACATGTTAGAAGACATGCAAAATAGCCTCATTAATTCCTTTTTTGCTTCTTGTAACAATCCACCTTCAATGAATGGAAAACAGCAACATAAACATAAACATAAACATCCTCTTTCAATAATAATCATCTTTTCTCGTCAATACACAAGTTCTACAGGTCACAGGTTGACAGGAGTAAATTACGAACTTTTAATTTTCTGCGAACTATCCTTTCAAGCAAACTAAATACGTATCCTTCAAATACCAGATTTGCATGAATGCAATTTACATTTTTGCATAACGCATAATTAGGTAATCAGCTGAGTCACGGTGTCATCAAAGACCCCATGTTTTTTTTTTTGCAGCTGACAGTTATCTGTCAGAAAGCAAAGATTGGCAGTGAAAGTGATGGGTGAGCTCTAGATCTAATGAAATCAGCTGGCATCACCCTGAGCTCTGAAATATGACACCCACTCTCACCCGGCCATTAACACCAGCTGTGTGTTGGCTGGTAGTGAAGCTGATCAACGCTTTGACACATGCACATCCCACACACAAAAATGCTCACATGTATGCAAACGCAGGCGGTATTTGGACGGAAGCATAAAGTCAGCAGGGTGTTATGGACTAGTGCCAACTGCATTGTAGAAATTCCAGGTATATTATCATGCTACCCGAATGATTATTTAAGCATATTGTGAAAAAAAAAAGAGGTTAAAAAAATGGGACGCTGGGACCGGACAGTATCACCTGAAGCACATTTAACTCTACCATTAGCTACTGAATGAGGCTGCAGTACCGACAGTGAACAGAAGAGGGCAATTTAGCTGCGTCCAAGCACAAAATGAAGCTAAGCGAGTGAAGACAAAAAAAAAAAAAAAAACTTCCTGATTTTTCATTTCTTCCACTTTTCCCCCCTCTTTTTCCTCAGCGATTACCGCTCACCGCCAGTTGCAGTGCTGTTTTTATTGCTTTGTATTAATTAGGACATCCATTAGGTGGCTTAAGTCAGACACAAAGATATAAATCCCCTTGTTAATTTGGAAAGAAGAATCAGCGGCGCTCATTATGATTAAATTAGCAGAGATCTGCCGGGTGGCTGGACCTTTCTGACATGATTGTGATCATCAGCTCCAAACATCGGACGGCAGTTTCCCTTTAACCTCTATTATCATTCTGTACCGAATCTCCGATTCATCACTGGTTTAAAAGGTCTCCCTTGAAATAATCATCTGTTTAATCATCATAATGACGCTATTTAATTTACATAGTCGGTTTTTGAATACAGTTTTTCAAATCTTTTGCATTGTGAAAACACCATATGCTATATTAAATCATATTTTAACCAGCTTGAATGTGTTTGACTGCATCCTAGCATTGATTAAACCACTCACGGACTTACGGGGAGGCATATTTCTTGGGAAATATGCGAATGCTGTTTACAGCCTGCACTTTGTTGCTTGACGTTATAGCCATGCAAAGCAATTACTGGACCAAAGGACTCCCTTGAGTTCGCTGGCAAAACCATTATAGATTTTCCATCACGTGTAACAGTTGGTAATTGTGGGCATCTTTTGGCTTCCTCTACACACAAACCAGTACAGATGTTGGAAAGCGTGTGAAAGATGACCTATCAGACCATATTACATTTTCCATTTGGGTCCAGGTTATGAGATTTTGCGATTTGGCCTCAGAGTCAAGAGGTTTCTGACTGGCAGCACTGCCATAAATTCTAGATCACAATGTAGTTTTTGTTAAGACAAGGTCAGAAAGTTGTTGATTGAATTTGGAGAAATTCTAAGGCTACGGTGACATTTAGCAACTATCTGGTGTAGTGTCCTTCTGTTGAACTCAGCAAGAGTCATTTTGTATCCACAGGTCTTGTTTCCTGATGCAATTTATTTGTTGGCATATGATAAAATCATTTTCTTCTGAACTCTTTTGAACTTAACGGTGCTGCTTGTCTCTTCTTTAAAGCTGCTGATTACCAATCAAGTCAATGCGACTCGCTTTAGCATCTGCATTTGCAAAAGTAAATAAGTTACTTCAAAGCAGATTTTGTACAACTTCTTTATGGGAAAGGACTTCAGAAAAACCTAAAGTTTGACTACTTTCCCAATATAATAGAAATGTAATTAGAAAAAATATATATTTATGAAAGCCCATATCCATGACACTGTACATTATTTACAGATGATTTATGAATGATTTGTCATAAAATGTCAGTATTTGTCAAAAAAGTGGAAATTATGCCATTAAAAGTCAAAACTATGACAAAGACATAAAAATGACATAGAAAGTGAAAAAATATCACATTCAGGTGATTATGATTTTATATATATATATATATATATTTTATATATATATTAGTCCCATGTCATCATTTTGACTTAAACATGATTATCTTTTGCGATCACAGTTAACATTTCATGTTTTTCGTTTGTTTTTAATATTGATATGCTATGTCAGCTTTTTATGTCATAGCTAAGCATCATTTTGCACACGACTGACCTGCTATTACAAAAAAAAGTACGAAATTCACCCCTGGTTTCACAGACAAAGCTTAGGCCTATAGTCCCAGACTAAAATGCGTATTAGGTTTTTTCTCAACCAGCAATGTGTTTTTATTTATTTATTTTAGACATTATAGACATGTTAATAAAAATTACTGAAATTCATCAACTAAACTATGGCCTAATCCTATCTTAGCCTAAACCCTCTCTGAGAAACCATGCATTAGATAAGAATAAAACAATCTAAATTCTCTATAGATATATAAACTCCTTGACAGGAAAGAAAAGTTTCTGTAATGTAGCAAGACAAAAGAAGAGGAAAAAAGTAGTTTTTTAAAGCCATGTCTCTCATCAATTAGCCGAGTAGCAATGGCTTAAATAAATTATTTGTTTTGTGCAATCTCTGGCTCTTTAATCTTACCTTTCAATACTGTCTTATTTCACACATTTTAAAGCATCTTTTTGCCTACAGGAGCAGAAAAATGCCAATGGAAATCCATTTTCACAGTGCAACGGTTGAACCAGTGAACTATGGATCAGTGTCAGCCAATCACAGCACTGGATTCTGTTGATAAGACACACTTCAAAGTACTAGTGGCCTTGATAAAAAGCCTTGCAAACTTTGCTCATCGCTCTTCATTTAGCACAGCAAATCAAGCATCCTA
Organism: Puntigrus tetrazona; assembly: GCF_018831695.1. Taxonomy (NCBI): domain Eukaryota; kingdom Metazoa; phylum Chordata; class Actinopteri; order Cypriniformes; family Cyprinidae; genus Puntigrus; species Puntigrus tetrazona. Next base: position 16,170,121 of record NC_056700.1, on the reverse strand, counting down.
ACATAAACACACACACACACACACACACACACACACACACACACACACACACACACACACACACACACACACACACACACACACACACACACACACACACACACACACACACACACAAACAGCCTATTCATTTGCAAAGTCCATAATGCATGAATATCTGTTTGAAAAATGCACACACTCACAACCACACCGCACATGGTAGATTTTTCCAGCTCATAAACTGTAGTAAATATACTATTTAGAAACTATATAGAAGACATATAGAAGATTATGTAGAAGATTCAATATAGAAGACAAATGTTTTTCCACATCACACTGTAGTGTAGATTAATATTATGGCTGTTTAGATTAAAATTATTTGACATCTAATTTGAATACGTGCTGCCAGAATAAATAAATAATAATGAATACACATGCTTTAAATACATTAATGCAATTTCTGTTTGCAAACAAAGACAAGTAAAAACCAAACATGACTTACCCTACAGCCAATTACTATTTTAAAAAATGGTATTGCTGAAATGTCTACCCTTTTAAAATAAAATAAAATAAGATTCACACTAAAAACAAGATTATGTATTTCTGAAGATTCTTTATTTGTGATGTCTGCGCCTTAACTTCACGATGCTGAGTCATCCTAAAGCTTGGGGAATCTCTTTAAATCTTCGTATTTCTTAAAAGTATGATTTGGAGTGAAGCCCATATACCATCAGTTCTCTAACAGTCAAAACAAGACTGAAAATTTGTTCTGTGGTTAATCTGTTCATCTATATTAAATAGACTGAGAGAGAGAAATAGAAAGAGTCAGAGGAGAAACTGGGTGATCAAAAATTCAGCAATACAGGAATCCAAATGCCAAGGACAAACCCGTTTTTTACACATTTCAAGAGAGATCCAGAGGGATCTAGGTGGTTTTGCACTGCAGTTGAAGGACAATCTGAATTATCTCCGGTTAAAGGTTAGGGCCTCTAACTAATGCTCCTTCACCAAACCTCGGGCTACTTCTCTCTGCTCTTCAGGAGCACTAACAAGATCAACGGGGAAATAGGGGATGTCAAAAAAATCCATAGCCTGGAATAAAATTACTAAAGTTTTCTCATGGGAATGACCTCTAGGTTTTTAAACTCCGCATTCAGAACTACTCTGATCTTTTCTTGTGGTTTAAATCTTAGAAAATGTAATACCATCACTGGTCCACTGGTCTTTACAGATAAAAAAAAAAAAAAAAAAAAAAAAAGGTTTTTCTCATCAACTTTGTTTCTTAAAAAGGGCCAGAAAGTTGACAAATATCCCACCAAACAGGCATGAGGGGAGATTTAAGATGTCCAGAATCTTTAAGCCTGAAGCTAGTGATCTAATGGCTGAAATGCTTCTCCCTAAGGTCGATTAAGTCATCAGGAACGCGGCGGATTTATATTTAGCTGTAGTTTAGCTCTGTGCGCTCTCATTCCCAGATAAGGGCAATATCAAGATTGATCGTTGACTGACACACAGAAAAAGGACTTACAATGTGTGTCTTGAAGCCTCAGGAGCTGAAGAACTGAAGAAGATACGCCTCCTTTGTGGTTTTCATATGGGTCCATAGCTTCTGACATTTACTGATCCATTTCTCTCCTCCTCTCATCATTGATCATTTCCTGTCCTTCGTCTATCCTTTTCTCCATAAAGATGATAACGTGAAGCCAAACGTGAAGCCAAAGTATTACGCGTAAATAAAACACACCTATTTATGATTTTTTTGCTAACCAACAGTCAAGACTCGAACACTGAGCACGTATACTAATCTAATACAGAGGACATGACTAGTATGATTATTCTGATTCCCATTCTGCCAGCTGTCTTTATGACACACAAGCATAACAAATTTCTATGCAAACCATATTCATGAATCACCACTCATTAATCCATTCATACTTAAATAGTCACATTCGATTTAATGGGACAATTTACACACAAATGGTTTTATGCATGGTGTACACAGAAATGTGTTCCGCTTTGCCAATAAAGTGAATCTCTAGTTGCAACTTGTTGGAACAGTTTTGCACGATGAGCCAAAAATCCGAGACCACTACTGAACCCAACGATTTCTGAACTGTAATATTCTGTAAGAACCAGTGAAGATGTTCAGTGAGTGAAGACATCTGCTTCCCTTTGATTTTAATTGTTTTACAGCAGAGCACGCAGAGCTCATTCATCAAGCTCCTGTACCACTGCAGGCTTGAGCTCCTGCCCTGCAGAGGTGCAGCTCCAGGGAGCTCTTCTGTGGCAGCTCGGACCAAGAGAGCAGCACTACACTCTTTCAATCTTTTAATCAGCTTACTTTCTCTTTCTATCCCTTGCTCATATTAAAAACATTTCTGTGCATTTTGTAAATATTTACACAATATTATAGCATTGGTGAGCACGATGGACGTCTTTCAGAAACACTTTCAAAATGTATTTCTGCCTTTTGACCAGTAGTGTATATCCTTATATAAATAATACTAAAAACATAGCTTTCTCTTCTTGCACACGTCTCCCCTACCTTAAAACACATCCTCAGGCCATTGGTAAGAATCTCTTTCTTAACCAGGTTTCCTGATCTCTTTCTCCCCTCTCTCAGTCTTCCACCCTCAGGCACTAATGCCCACTGCAGTGGTGGGTCGTGCTCAGCCGTTACCCACCCACCTTGCTGTCATACAGGGCATGTAATGGGAGATGAACGAGAGCGGGTATGAGAGTGAGAGAAAGTATGAAAGAGAACATGTTGAGTTGCAGATTGGCAAGAAAGAGCATACAGTACGAGTCGTGTAGGAGATAGAAGAGGTGGGAGCGTGGCTGTCAGAAAAAAAATATTCTTGTGTCTTTTTGTGCCCTGTTTTCAGCACAGCTTGTCTGTAAAATCTATATTTCATCTCCTGAATTCAGAATTTTATGATGTTGAGTTGGTCCTGTTATCAATAATGTATTGATCATCAAGTCAAATCTTATACGCATAGTATTGCTGATGCCCAAAAAGACATTTAACAGGTATATCTCAGTGAATCTTACAAGAGCACTGGAGGAGGCGCTGCAACAAAGTTTAAATACTTATTCGACATAAAAGTTTGAAGAGAATCAATCTGATCTGTAAATTGTAAAGCTTTGCTCTGTGTTTTTTTTATTTAAAGCTTCAAAAGCAAAGATGCTTTAAAAACGCACACAACTTTGTTTCTCGATTACTCTGCTTAATCTTGATCGGTGATGCAGTCAGGCTGTACGTTTACTGACAAACAACCAAAAAAACTAATATTCTCAGTTTATTCTTCTCCTGTGGAGACTATAGAGTCAGCGCTTGTATCAGTCAAGTGCACATCACAACGGAAGAGAAAAGGCTACCTAGTTCAAAAGAGAGGGAGTCATAATCTAAAAGACTCACTGTTTATTAAAAATGACATTTAGAACTGGATAAATGCTCCATTTGCTGGTATGAGTTTAATTTGCCTCTTCAAATTCAAAGCGAAATGAATGTCTTCCACACAAAATCTCATCCTCACACAAGAGCGAAGAAAAAAATCTATATAATTATTTAACTTAAAAATAAAATAATAAATACTCACAGAAATAACACATTTCATTAAAAGTTGGAAAAACAGTTTCATGCATTTTTTTTTTTTTTTTTTTTTTTTTTGCTGAGGCATCAATCCAACATTTTTATTTCTTTCAGTCAGTCTGTGAATATTCATAAGCTGTGTGGTCGACATCTCCCCCAAACATTCAAAAATGATTAGGTGGCACACTTTAGCTCCAGAAAGGTTTTTGCTATTTGGGGCAAGGGTACAAATATGATTTACCAGCTGAGTCTCCAGAGAGCTCATTACCCGTACCCAAAGAGCAGGACCTTTAGCTGAGTCACAGGGGGCATTAAAACCCTGCCCTGCATCTGTTCTCCTCCTCACAGCACCTGCCTAAAAGCCCGTCCACACCAAGAACGATAACTATAAGGATAACGATAAAGTTCTATAGTTCTGTAGTTCTAAAAATCATTCAGTCCACACCACGACTATAACGATAAAGGTACAGAGAATCGATATCGCTGGAATGACTTCCAGACCAATTTTTTAAAGCTGATTTATGATACAAACATTGACAGTAGGGAGAGAAATTTTTTAAATTAACATTCAATTAAACGATTAATTGTTAACCTTAATACTGCAAAATGCGTCTATTGCAGTAGTATATAGTCACCGTCATGACGGGATGTGCAAATGAAACTCAAAACAAAAACTTCCTCACCTGGATGAAAAGAGTTTTAAGCCTAGCACAACAAGTGAAGCTGTGACGCAAGGTCATTGATCCACTCCCTAAACCACTGGCGGTGCTATGGTAAAACACACTGTTGCACGTCTCAAACATTTAAATGTGAGTTTTATGGCACAAGTGAGGTGCAAAGTTTTGTAAATAATAAAAATAATTGCTTAGAAGTCAAACGTTACATCGCAACCATGCTTTTGGATTTAAGCCAATTTAAACGCATTCATTTTGTGTTCTGTTTTGCTTTGATGGTAACAAATTGAATAATATTTATCGTTTCTTACTGTGGTAAACATGCGGGAAAATGTAATAATTTAGTGACTATAAATTAAGAATTCATTACTATTGCTTATTGTTTCCATATTCAAGTTAAATCATGGGTTTTCTAAGAAAAAATGTATTAAACATGGACATTAATTTGTCGTATAGGAGCAAATGAACATATTTTAGGAATGAATACATCTGTTCTGCTCCAGTCTGCAGCCCTGTCAAAGCGAACAATAATTGAGCATAGCCTAAAACTTGACTTATTACTACATTTCAATACAAAATAACTTTGTATCGTATCTGTTTTAATGCACGTGTAAGTCTGGATCCCATTAAAAGCTTAGTTTCAACATTAGTAATTTAAAAATAGTAAATAATTTGTGTGTAGCTGTCTGCATGTGTTTTAAGCATGCGCTGCACGGACTGATTAATCAGCAATCGATAGCTTAATTGACAGCCAATCAGAATCCAACTTGCTATAATGAGCTTGAGAATTTAAAGCTACAGATGTGCTTTTGGAATAAACAGGTAACGTATCGTTTGCTGGTGTGGATGCTAATACTGTTATCTTCTTAACACCCAATATCCGCATTCACATGTACTGTCAGAGTTGTTGACATGGACCCAAGTGTAAATGTCATTGAAAAATAAATAAATGCTTCAAAAAACAATAGTTTTAAAAAAAGGTGGTTCACACTGGGTTTAGAGCTACATTTAGTGCTGCAGTGAAAAAAAAGAAAGAAATGCTTCAAAAACTAATTAATATTTAAAAAAAAGGTGGTTCACACTGATTTCAGCGCTACATTTAGTACTGTGATGAAAAAAAAGAAAGAAATGCTTTAAAAGCAATTAATATTTTAAAAAAAGGTGGTTCACACTGGTTTCAGAGCTACATTTAGTGCTGTGATGTGTCCGTGGCCATGTCAGAGGCTAGCAAAATGAAGAATAATGGAGTTTTCAGGTAAGCAGGAAAACTGATTTAAAGCCATCCGTCAGAAGAGCTAACGTTCTTGTGAACTGCAAGGTGACGTCCTTGGAAAGAAGGCAATGTGGCCATTTCGACCAAGGGAAACCATGGTGTCGGAGTTATTAGGCTGAAACAGCAGCCTTTATTTAAGTTACCAAAACTGCCAATGTGAAGATGGATGACTTTAAATAGCAATTTCAACAAAACTGTAAACATTTAAAAAGTTATAAAATTTCATCTGAATGCTTTGGGCTATTGAAAATTCTAAGGTGGTGTACAATGCAGTGTATGTTTATCAGGCGCTCATTAACATAGACATATTAATGTACCTTTAGCCACTTTTCAAAGAAAACACTTTGCAATACAAACAACACTTTACCCCGTTTTTTAAAATATCTTCTTTAGTGTTTAGGAAAAAGCAACTGGTTGGGAACAAATGTGAAAGTGAGTAAAACAACTTTTAAGGGACTGTTTGTATATGCCTCAAATACTGGGATTTGTGATATTATAATACACTGATCATACTCAATACTTAACCTTAACAACAACCCTACTAACTGTTAGCAAAAAATTAATTGAGTCAAAAGTCATAGTTCGGTAATAACGAGAACTGAACCCCAAAATAAGAGTGACCGTACTTTGTGTCCACAAGGACTTTTTATTATACAGATGAGATAACGCTGGGATATCTTTGATCTTAAACACTTTACCTGAGTGTGGATGACAGAATGAATTATATTTTGAGGTTAAGTTACACTGAGAGCATTGACCGCACCTATAATTACCGGATAGGATAGATGGCAGAAAGTGAGTAGATTTGTTCTAAAGATAAATCAGCTCTTACAACAAGGTCATGAACATTAGGAAGGTGTATGAATATAATTCACTAAAGACATTATGGGGAAGAGATATCGAGTTGAAGATGTGCCAGTGGTCAAATTCTTTTCAATTTAAGAAAGATATATTATATTATATTATATTATATTATATTATATTATATTATATTATATTATATTATATTATATTATATTGAGACTATATAAATCTAAGAAGTCGATGTTTCTTTTTTTTTTTTTTATATTTAAATTGTTTTCAGTGTGTAAAATTGAAACAACTTTTCCTAGTTTGTTATGATAGATGGTTTTGATGCACAGTATGTGGTTTTTATTGCCAGTTTAACACTTGTAAACATGACATGCAGCTAATTACCACTTATCTATTTTATGACAGCCTAATTAGTGGTTAAGGTATTTAATAAAATGTTTAGATGTTAACGTGTATCTGATGAAGATCATAATGTTGCAGAATAAAGGGGAGTATCATACATGTGTGCTTTTTTTCTTAAATCCCACAATGGGTGATCACTGACACTATTGTGACGTTAAGCAAGGCACTTAACCTCAGCTTGCTCCAGTGTAATATTACATGTACTGTCCAAAGTTGCATCTCATAAATTGTTAGCTAAATGATAAATTAGAGGAACACTTATACACCAATTATTCTCCCTTGCTGAAAGAACTAGTATATATTTCCATACGGTATAGGATGATCTATGCTTAATAGTGCTGAGCTGGTGACCCAAGTAGTCTTGCTGGTTAAGATCAGGGATGCTTTACAAGGTACACCAATACAACAACTACTCATTACAAAGTAACAATTAAGTGAACATTGGACATTTGCCCCATCCAAGCACAAATAATGATGTTGCATGTAACACAAATTAAGTAATAGAGACATAGGAAACAATACAATCATTTGGACATTTTCCTAATCCAGTCACCAATAATGCAGTTGAATATAAAATAAATAGTAAAAAAGTAATTTTAAGGATTTAGAAGTGCCAAGGAACAAAAGAAATTCTGAACTAGAGGAGCTTTGGAGAGTTTGTTAGGCATCCAGGGTCTAGAATGATACATGAATTTCTAACAGTAGCTGATAGAAAACTTATTTTTACAGATTGGTGATCAATTTTTAAGATAAGATGTTTTACTTAAGTTCTAGCTTAGAATTGAAAAGTGTAGAAGTGTAGCCAGACTTTTAACTCATTAATCTGCATCCATCATCAAAACATCATAATGGTATTTGTGCAGTAGCTTGTTCTGCTAACTTATCCAGGTCGTATTCTGATGGGAAAAAATATAGCCTAGAATTGATCATTCTTTTTAAATGCAATGTATACCGTGACGACATAAATGGAAACAGACTTGACTGAGTAAGTATGTGTCCTCTTTCTGTTGTGAAATAATGGTTCGTACTGCTTTATTCATGTTTGAAAATGTTCAGTCCTTATAAATGAATTCATCATGATGAGTGTATCACTTATTATTATACTTATCACTAATTACTGCGCTAGTTCCAGTGACTTATTTCTAATTAGTTTTCTTATAACCTCTCTTTGTTGGTGTAATGCTGGGGCAGCGTGATGTTGTTTCAGAGAGGGTTTTAACGAAGCGCAGCGGAGCTTCTGGCCTAATGGTGGAAACACATTGTGATTTTGTGCTTTGTGCTACAGGTCCGAGGCTTTTAGTTCTGCCCGGCATGTTTAAAGTGCTGGCACGCACTGGCCCGAAAAGGGAAAAAGTGGCTAATGACACATGAAGAGGAGGAGGTCATCAAATGGGAAGAATCTGGCTGACAAGTAGTATATATCTGGATGTCATCAGCGTAACAGTGATAGTTAAAACCATGGTGACGAATTATGTAGCCAAGAGGCTGAATGTAGATGATGAATGATAATGGTCCGCGAACCGAACCCTGAGGAACACCATGTTTGAGTGAGATTTAGAATTGTGCAGTGAAACGTAGCATAGTCTGTCTGTTATATATGAGGAGAACTAGGATAATGCAGAGCCTGAGATGCCAAAATCTGCAAGGGGAAAGGGTAATATCTTATGACAAACAATATAGAAAACTGAGCAGAGGCCAAGTAATAAAAGAATTGACAAACTGCCCGAGTCACCAGAAAGTAAAAGATAACTGACGACCTTTACTAGAACGCTTTCCATACTGTGTTGTAAGAGGAAACCAGACTGCAAACTGTCAAAGAGATTGCTGTGGGCTAGAAATGACTGCAGCTGACAGACAACAGCCTTTTCCATATTTCTGATACAAATGGCAAGTTTGAAATTGGACGGTAGTTAGATAAATTTGCAGGATCCAATTTCTTTTCTTTTTTTTTACAGTGGAAGAAAGAAAGAGACATGTTGATGAGGTGTGAGATATGGGCAGAAATATCAGAGGTACAGAGTTTTAGGAGGAAAGTAGGTTCAGGGTCTAGCCAGCTTGAAAAGAAATTCAACTTCTGTATTAAATTGGTAATTAGAGGTGGATTTGTCAAGGTAAAAATAGTTATATGACTGGGTAGACTGAATTTGCTCATAATTAGAGATAGTTTCTACCCAAACGTCTCACATAAAGCATAAAGTTTTCTTAGAAAGTGGTGCAAAAAAGCAAAACACAAATCATCCGATTAATGCTGGCTGATACTCTAATACTATACTATGTTTAGTGCTTGGATTAGTTTGTTTGCCATGCTAAATGTTGGTTTGGGCCTATATTATTAGCCTTGTTGATGCTAAAGATGTAAGAAAAGTAGGCTGTGTTCAAGGCAGTTTTCTAGTTCTTGAAATAGTCAGATTAAACAAGTAAAATTGACAGACTCACTTCATTTTGCTTTCATAGCGCAAAGCTCTGAATTAAACCAAGGAAAGGAGTGAGATATGGGACAACAGACCTGGTCCAAACTGGAGGATACTCATCTAATATGTTAGCAATAAGAGAATGGCACATATAATAAATCAAAGATGGACAGGTAAGACTCATTTAAACCAGGAATAGCAGAGGAAGTAGCAGAAGCAGAGAATGCACTGATATCAACAGAATCTAAGTGATGATACGATATGGTTATGTTATCAGTGCATTTAGCAGAAAAGATTAATGAAGTCAAAAGTAATAAGCTTGTGTTCAGAGATAGGAAAAGCCAAACCGTTGACAGATATTATTTAAACTAGATATACAGTACATATACATATGGACCAGATCATGGCACGACTGTAGGGAAAATAATCTGAATAAGATCAAAGCAGTTCAGTACAATCATTATTTGAGCAGTATTAGAGAAGTATAACCTGGGATGACCCAGCACAGGCTAAGTAATGTACTTAATTCTGAGAAGAATACATAAATCAGAAATCAATAGATCGATTAATCAATCGACAGAGAGATAGATAGATAGATAGATAGATAGATAGATAGATAGATAGATAGATAGATAGATAGATCTAAAAAAGGTATATATATTATTATTTTTTTTTTTTTTTTCACAATTGCAAGTTTACATCATGCAATTTTGACAGAATTGCCTGATACAAACTAGCAATTGTGAGAAATTAAATTAGAATTGCATGATATTAACTGCCAATTCAGATTTTTTTTTCTCAGAATTATGTGATATAAATTGAGAGTTATAAAGTCTGAATTGTGAGATATAAACAGATAATATATCAGTCTTTGTTTCTACACAAAACTGTACTTTATAACTCACAACTGAAAGTTTAAATCTCACAATTCTGAGAAAAAAGTCAGAATTGCAAGAAAAAGTTAGAATTTATATCTCACAATACTGAATTGTAATTTAATCTCCAAAATAAATGTAAAAATTAAAAATCTCTTCAAGCTAGGGACAATACAGATGCTTTGTTAATTGCATAAATTATTTTCAATGCATTAACCAAAAAATATACATTTTAGAAATAAACTTTATTTGATAACACTAAAATAAACAATCAAATAAACTGAACTGAAGTGTACTGAACATCTCACATCATTTGGTCTTAGAAGAATCTATTTAAAAGCCTCTTTTCCTGAGTGATCATTTGACCTGACAGATTTGATCACATATGTTGGTCTTTTCAAGAAAGATCATTACTGCTGCCACTTGGCCTTTAACACAAAATGCTTTTAGCAGAACACAGAGTACTCACAGACACCTCAGATATAGATTTTCTAACCCCAACAAAAGACACTTGAACAAATAACACACAAATTAGTTTTAGCTTATCAAACCGCAGAGCACCCAAAGCTTTAATTTTGCTCTCATTCGCATTGTTCTCATCTCTTTCACCTAAAGTTTTCATGGATAATAGAAGACCAATATGCCTTGTCAAACAACCTTGGTGCCTATTTCTCAAAAGAAATGTCTGCGGATCACAATGCACTTTTTTTTTTTTATGTTTACAAAGCTGCAATTTCATAAACGTCCAACGCATTGTCGATAGCTATAGGCATAAAAACCAAACCATCCTTGGCTGAATCACTCTATAGACATCTAGCCAATCTCTAGCAATTCTTCATCTGTCAGTGTCACACTTTTGTTTGTCTTTCCAAATAAGTTCTGTCCTAACTGACCTTGTACATATATATGGGCTCAGCTGAGTGGAGCTGAAGCATAAAAACTAGGTGAGCCTGCCCAGGGGCCTCCTGAGTACGGAGCAGCGTTGGCCTGCATTCAGCTTTAGCCAGCCAGCCAGCCTTCTCACATCTGCCCTTGCCCCCTTTTATTGGCTGAACAGATGTGACCAACCTCCCAAGGGCTGTGTTGAGTTTTACTTCCTCATCTCCTGTCCACATCCTCTCCAAAATGGACGTTATATTATGACAAAACCAAACTTTCGGTGCACTGGACTAAACTCCTACAGTATGTATTTTTTTTTTGTTATTACTATTTATTTATAAATTTATAGACATTACATTATTTACCTTTGTATAATTTATAGACAGGTAAAAAATCTCTGCTCTGCTTATCTCATCATAAAATGTAAAGGTTTATCTACTCTAGAAAATATGCATTCTCATTTACTATGGGTACACAATTTATTAATTCATTAAGGTAACACACACACACACATATATATATATATATATATATATATATATATATATATATATATATATATATATATATATATATATATATATACACACGTTTACTATTTACAACTGAAATAATAACTAAATATATTTTCAAATAAATAGTGTATAGGGTCACTTTTTTATTTCTACGACTACTACTAATTTTAAATAAAGTTATACAGTTAAAGAAGTCTATTATTATTATTATTATTATTATTATTATTATTATAAATAAAAAAATACATTTTTAATAATTACTTGTATTTAAAAAAGAAACAAACATCTGTGCACAATATATACAACTTGTATGTGCTCATTAAGAAATGAGGTCCAGTTTATTATGGTCTAAACCAGCAAATGAAATATTTAAAATGAATATATTTGTATAGCTTACCTTTGCTGATGTCCTGGTACTCCAACCACAGCTGGCGTTGGACTTGCTTGTTGGGATACCATATGGTACAAGATTCTTCAAAACCATACACTGCCTCCTGGATAAAATGGTTGCCAAACTCTTTTAAAATGGACACAAAATCGCTGCGAAGGGTGGCCCCATCCAGTGAATGAATTGCTGAACTAAAGGCTGTAGAAAGGTAAAGGAATGAGTCGTTTAGTTGTGTGAGAGATTTTAAAGTATCGCATCAAACTGTACATTCCATTCCATTTCTCTTTGATCTTTAAATGAATCTTAAATAAAATCAGAAGCTGCATTATAGATCAAACCAAATTGAAAAATTCAAACTATGCCGGGCTGTGAAAATATTGAATGCATTTATACAATCATTTTTTGTTGCGTGCTTATTTTCAGTGCAGCTACAACACGTGTGGAGGATTGAAATATTGAATGGACTAAGCTTTATTGTTGGCTTTATTGTATTTTCAATACAAGTTACACATAGTGCAGTGCGCATGACAAAACAAAGAAGGTGGGAAGAGAAAGAGTGAAAACATGATCTGTAGAGTAAGCGCATGAAATGTTATCTGGGGAAACAAGGGAAAGATAAACAACAAGGTCTTGCAGAGGTATTGAGTGCTTTTGTGTAGGCTGATGTCTGACCTTTTAAAAACTTATTGTTACTGTTTTGGGTTTTTTTTTTTCGACACAGAATATCCATCAAAAAATGTAATGTAAGCTTTTAGTCTCAGCATTTACATTTCCCCAAAGTACTTTAGAATATAAAGTACTTGTTTGCATGTACTTTTACGGAAGACCTCTAAAACTTTTGTCAGACAGTGGAACTCGACTTCATGGTTTGCATGGCAACAAGCCATTGTTCGTTTAAAAAACGATTCATGTGGGTATTCACAGAATGCTCAGAGGAACAGTTCCCTATTACAAACACAATGTTTTCCTGTCTTGCACATGATAAATAATTAAATAAATAAATAACATAAAATAACATTTTGCGATAGTAATACATTTTGCATTATTCCGCTTTCTCCAATGACCTTCTCGCCCAGGTTTGCCATTTCACCTCAAGTCAGAAGACGAGCAAAAACAGCAGGAAAAAGTGGTAAAAATCAGAATTGAAAATGTAAATACTCAACTTCTCAGTCATATGAAAAAATGAATCCTTTAATGGTAATGAGACGAGAAGAGAGGGAACTGGTAATATGAGAGCAAGGAAATCAAATTTTAAAGGCCATTCAGGCCATTCTTTAATAGGAAATATTTCTTATAGAACTGCACTTGGAATCTGATGTGCTCATTAAACATACGGCGTTCATTAAACAAATGAAGAGAAGTCACTCACAGTGCAAAAAAAACTTAAGTGACAAAAATAAGGCCAAGTGTGTCATTTCTGCAACACTGCCATCACAGAAAAAAAAATGTTTATTGAATATTCCACTGTTTAGTCAGTGTTGCTGAGTCAGTGCTGTTTTGATAGCCCCACAGTGTTTACAAAGATATCAACCTACAGATGGTTACTTATAGTTGTCTCTGAATATTAAGCAGGCATGGTACAAAAAGGTATAAACTTCATCTTTACATTCCTCGGTTTTAAACACACACCATCTGGGATCAACAGAGAACAGAGAACTCAGTGAGATCATGCCAGTCTATCAAAAAATAAATAAAAAAAAAAAGGTACTGCTACATCTTCCTAACCATTTGAATGTACAGTTCACTTGGTCATACGTGTTTGTTGTAAGTACCTTATCAATATATTCGTCCATGTAAACGGGTGAGTGAGAGTGTTTTACCTTGTGAGAGGGTCCACTGATTGAGCTTCACATGGTACATAATGGAGCGCAGCTTCCAGTGCTGAACCAGTGGATAACCAGTAACCTCACTGTAGTTTACCATACCTAAAATACACAGAAGATATGAGAAAATAAATGAATGATAATGTTCAACAAGTTTATGGATTTCATACAGAAACAGGAAGTACTGGGAGGACAAAAGTGAACCTGGACCACAAAACCCTTCACAAGTCACAGGGGCATTAGCAATAGCCAAAAAATACATTGAAACATTTTTCTTTTGCTTGACAATTTATTTGCATATCAAGGTGATTTACATGTCGACCAATGTGCTTTCCAGTAAGTCATCAAAAACAGACTTTCTTGTTTGTTTTTTTGCAACACGATACAAATGTCCCATCGGCCATAGACTTAATCTCATTAAAATATAAAGTAAAGATCATGTTCCATAAATGTTGTACATTTCCAACCATAAATACATCAAAACTTCATATTTGATCTAGTAATTTGCATTACTAAGAACTTAATTTGTACAACTTTAAAGGCAAATTTTCTTTCAATATTCAGTTTTGTTCTGCACCCTCAGATTCCAGATTTTCAAATAGTTGTATCTCAGCCAAATATTTTTATATTCTATTTAAAAAGCTTGTTTAATCTGTTTTAAGATGATGTATGAATATATATATATATATATATATATATATATATATATATATATATATATATATATATATATATATATATTTTTTTAATGGATGTTTATTTTGTTTTATTTTGTTTAACTGTTTTTTTTTGTCCAAGGTCGCAAATGGTGTAGAAATAATTTTCACTCAAACACTGCCAGACAAATTCACAATTGATTACAAAGAAATAGCAAGTGTCACAATAAAGCATGACATATTTACAAAAGAATGAAATTCTTTGTTTCATTTAAACTTCCAAAAAAAAAAAAAAAAAAAAAATATATATATATATATATATATATATATATATATATATATATATATATATATATATATATATATATATATATATATATATATATATATATATATTATATTTTTTTTTAGCATATACTATAGATCTATTTTCCTGGAAGAGAAAGATTATAAATTTTATATGACTTAATATTTCTTTACTTTTCTGTACTTTTAAGAGTGTGTTAGCTTACAGATCATCTCAAAGCTAACACACATGGGCTAAAACCGAGCAAACTTTAATTATAATTACACTTAGTCTTTAAAAATAAATGTAAGTTTAAAAAAACTAACAGCTTCTGCTTTCTGCTGTGTTGACAGCTGATGCAGAGCAAATGTGGCTGCGAATCCCTTAATACACTGACAATCCCAGTATGAAATGATTTTTGGAATAGTGTTTGCTAATCCTAACCTTGCTCAATTGGCTACATTCTCTGCACTTCACGAGCGCATGACTGCATCGCTGCAAAGTGAACCCTGATCTGCTGTTGCTCGAAAACCACAGTATTTGGATTACACAGAATGAAATGAGGCACAAAAAACAAACAGTTTTTCTGTCAGTTCTAAAATGGCTCCTGAAAATGAAAGCACTGACTTGAAACTAAAATAATAATACAGGATTTATGATACATTTCTACACATTGAAAATAAATCAGACTTGCTAATATTGGTGGATTATCTTAAAGTATGAAAATGATTTTTTTATGTCAGAAGATAACAGTGTTTCCTTGAAAATTGTTACCGTAGAGGATTACCATAGAAGACACAGAGTAGCTGAGCAGACTTGTGTGAATGAAATCCATTGCGGCATTTTTCATTTCATTTCTAATCCCAACTCTCTTTAACATATGAGCCATCGCTTTTTTATACCCGTGGTCACCCTGTGAGCTAAAATCTCACGTATCGCCATATGTTGAGCGGGCGGTGTAATCAATCATCTCGTCTCCTACAGCAACTGTCAGCCGTGTCTTGCCATCTAGGGAACACACAGCCATGTTTCAATTTAACCCCACCTTAATATATAGCACATCTGGCTGATCGCACAAATTCAAAGCATATCCGGTCTGCAACATGCTGGCTGGGCATTAGAGCATATTGCTTTCTAAACTTGATCTGACACGTCTTTGGAACTAAACCCATTCTGTTCTGTCTGTAAAAAATTAATTCTTCTTGACATTATCATGGATTTGCTTCGCTGAATCATTTTAGACCAGCGCTAACATACCAATGATGGATTTGCAGAAATAATGAATTCATAATATCTGTAAGCTGTTGATAGGAGGAATCCCATTATAAACAGAGCACAGGTGCTAGAGACAAAAGCACTACATCATCAGCTCAAAGCCTTTTGTCTTAATGAGTGGGACATTCTTGGACTCTTAATGAGAAAGACAGGCACTGAGTGCGTTTACAAGTACATGCTGATACGCTCAATAACTTGATAATGTGTTAGGTCATATAAACACCTTAAACTTTTTTTTTTTTTATCAAAATCTTACATGGTTCAAGAAAACCAAATTGCCATACATTTTTGCATTTTTCCAAGAGTCAACAAAGAAAAAAATACTCCAGAAATCATTCTAATATTTTATGCTCAAGAAACATTTCTTGTTATTGTCAATGTTTGAAATAGTTTTGCTGATTTTTGTGAAAACTCTAATATTCTACCTTTCAAATTTTGGGGTAAAAAAAAGAAAATAATAATAAAAATCCAATAATAATACATTTCAGCAAGAGTGCATTAAATTGATTAAATGTGACGTTTTGATGTTATTAACAATAATCTAACAATAATTGATTAAATGTGACGTTTTGATGTTATTTACAATAATCTAACAATAATCTTTCATAGTTATGAATATTTTGTACATGTTAACATTTTTTATTGCCTCGCTAACAGTTGAACAAAGAGCCCGATTCGTTCATAACACCTCCGAATCCATACGCTCCCGCGCTCTCTGGGGCAGACGGCTTTCTGACACGGAGCACAAATGTGATGAATAAGCTCCTAAATGCGCTGCTCTTGCACTATCCTCACCTTGTGCAGTTCCCACTTAAAACCATCTAAAAGAGAACCTTTGAGCCCCCGTAGAGTTCAGTAGTGTCAAAACAGAGCGCGTCAGAGTTTGGATAAATAATAACAAGCGTCGAGTGCACAGCCCCTCTTTTTCTTTTTACTCTGCTAAAACCCTCGGCTTCAGAGGGCCATGTCTCCTTTTTACCCCATGGGCTCCCTGCTCTCATTGTCTGACAGAATGATTAATATGACTGAACTTCACATCACAAACACAAGTTCAGAGGCTGGAGTCATCTTTGCCATTCTGCTGCGTGCCGTTGGGTGGTGGCATCATTAGCGGGGAATGATCAGGCATGCAGGCAGACAATCAAGGCCCAAGCTACCATTTGAATATGAAAGTGAACACAAAAAAAACAAGCCTTAAATAAACACACCCATATCTGATCAGAAGGGCTGAAAAAATGTACACACACACATATAAACACTGTCAGATATATATCAAAGTGACAGGACAAGAGAAAATCGCAATATCAAATCGCACGCACTCTACAGCCCATACTGTAACTCATGAAGGCGTGGGCAAATCTTACTGTTTAAAATCCCTTCGCTGGGAGATTCACAGTGACAACCACAGCTAGAAGAAATCGTATGGCTCATGAAACCCCATTAACAGCTGCACCCTGAGTTCACTCTTGGATGAGCGAAGGAACGGATGACTACAGGGGAAATGATTGAACATTGGGACCTACCTCAAATCGCAACAGGCTTATCTAACAGAGGGATAATGGTAAGGCTGTGAAGTCGACGCAAACTCAGCACACTGATAAGAGTAAAATGTAATAAAAAAAAGGGCTAAAATACCTTTAAAAATTTTAAAGTGCTAACATTAAAATGAAACAGTAACTTATGGTCATTTATTTCAAGAACCAATTCTCACTATTTACTAAACAGTCAAATAACAATCAGCAGATATATATATATATATATATATATATATATATATATATATATATATATATATATAGATAGATAGATAGATAGATAGATAGATAGATAGACACCCTGTGGTGCTTCAGATCATTTCACTTTAATAAATTACTGCTCATGTCAATTTCTGGCAACAGTTTGCTCTCCAATTTCAGTAAATTTAGCCTAAAAGCCAGTTAATTACTTATTTGTCTCTGCACATCATGATGGGGTAGGAAAACATATTTAAAATTGAACTTGTACACTTCTTCTTTAACACCTTCTTTGTGTAAATGAATGTAAAAATGACAAATCTTATTCATCGCTCAAGTAAGCCAACTCATTAACCCAGTCATTTGAGAAAGTGACAGAACTTCTTTTAGAACTTTATTTCAAATTAAAAAGACACCAAGATATCACATTTTCAGCAGCACAAGCACACATGTGAAATGAAATGACAGTGCTCAGCCTGCGTTTTCTTGTGCGCTGTCAATGACGCTGCGAGGTGTAAACACGTGAAAGCACACGAATATTTAAATGTTTCTGGTTATTAAAGCTCTCAGTGACATATTTTGTCTGACTGACATTTACCGCCCTTCAAATTAGCATACATGAAGGACGTATGCATCTGAAAGCACCCAGTAATTGAGTCCAAAAGTCATGCAAACAAATTAACACAGTAAATAATTTGGCCAACAGGACACTATCCGTCAAGAGGATCTATCTGTTCCAAATATAGATGCTCGAGGAGGAGCGGACACTTCTTAAAAGATCAAGGTGACACACTTTTCCTCTCAGCTATACTGAGGGACGTCTCTATCAGAATCTCCAGACGTCAAAGTAGATAGCTGCCTCTGTGCTTTACTGGTCACTGGGCCATATGCTGCCATTTTAATTGAGAGGGACTTTGGGAGAGGGACTGTGTGCTCCAGAATGAATCACTGCCACTCAGACTGATGTCAGTGATCAACAAGGGTTCTCCAAACCAGCAAGACCACAGGGAGAACGAATGTTGACACCACCACTGCTGCCTGTATCCTTAACCAGACATCAGCCTATGCAGATAAAATCCTTCTTCATTCAAGTCATTGCCCTAGAACTTCCAGATCCCTGTAGATGCAAAAATTGGGGTGTTTGCATCGGCCACAGAGCCACCCGTGAAGGATCCAGGGCCCATGCTGTGGCACCCACTGTATTAATTATCACATCTAATGTTGTCGGCTAATTAATTGACGTTTACAGCAGGAAATGGCTCCAGCAATTCTATGCAATTAATCAGTGTCAAAGAATAAATTAAACCCCAAATGTGATTACCATTGAGGACTGCACCCAAAATTGAATTTTAATGGGGCTTCTTTTTTTCTTTCTCTCTGTGTATGCCACATCAAGTTCTGTTTTCAGCTGAATTTATGGATTTATTCCACATTTTCATCAACAAAATGTACGAGAGTTGACATTGTAAAGCAAAGAATTTGTGTAGATGATGGATGAAATAAATGCAAAATGTCTGTAATTCCGTCCACAAATAAATGGCAAAAAGATTATTTATTAATTAGGAGATGCAATTAGCAGAAAAGAGGTTCAAGTTCCTACATTCTGTAGGACGTTCACGCGCAACTGGATTCCAGTTTGCATAATTATAGAATAATTATCAGTGACATTCGTGAACTGCTCAACTCAACTTGTAACACAAGCCGGTGTAATATGAGGGACACAAATATCACATTGCCTTAGCAACTGTTCCGGGGGCATGTGAGGTAAAGAACAAGTCAAAAGATTGTAAAAATGTCTTTTCAATTACAGTCGAACAGGCAAAGCTGTTTTTACCCTCCGATTCATTTTGAATTGAACTGAACTATTAGAGGAGGGTATAATTTTCTTGGCGTTCGACAAGTGCAGCGTTACGGCAGACAGAAATTCCACATTTGTATATTAATAAGTGACAGATGCAGCAGACTAAACAAGCAGCAAAACCAGCACAACACGCTGTCGCCCGAAAAGCATAAACAATAAATAAACAAAGATGAAAAGGAAATGTGATGTATTCTGGCATCACATGTATCAATTAAACATGAACTTCACGTACCACCCATAGGCTCTGTGAGACTTCTTCTCAAAAAAAACAAACAAAGAATTATACATCTGAAATGCAAGACTGTTAGGCCAGAACTTGAATCCCAACTTGAAAATAGTGTGCAGATAGATATGTCAAAGATGGAAAATTGCATTTTATCTGGTTGAGATGTGCTCAACTAGAGATGAAGATAAAGGAAAGATTTTAACGGCTTCTTATTTATAAATGTAATGTGCAGTGGTTTTGCAATAATCAAAATGCATTAATGGAAAATAACAACGACTTCATAATACGGACACAGAGGTGACATTCATGCTAATAAACAAAAACACAATTCATGATGGTACTATTGACTATTGAGCGGTTAAGATTGCTTTGCTGATGCCACACTCTAGCTTGGGAACTGAGTGGAAATGATTCCCTGAAGGTATGACCTCCTCTTCTAATTCCAATTACTGACAGGTCTAATAAAGTATAGATAGCACGTGAAGTTCCCCACTGCAAAGAAAACGTCCTAAAGGAGCACCTGTCATAACAAGAATAAACATGAACTGTGTTCTGTATTCTGAGGCTACAATAAACAAACACACAAGTGGCCTTGAAAGTCATTAGAGTTTTCATTCTTTATTTATTTATTTTTACTGGGAGGTATTTTGTACTGTAGTTTATTGGAAAAAAAAAAAATCACAGGCTGTATTGCAATTAAGCAAATGAAACAACTCCTGGGTCAACATGCTAATTTGTTTGATGTAAGCTTGCATCTCATTTACAGAAGATGCAAGTATGAATCATTATTTATTAAAGATCTGCTTTCTGCTTTAAATACAGATGTGATCTAGTCACAGAGTCCTTCAGGAAGTTTTTTCTTTTCTTTTTTTTTCTTCTCTGTCTTAGCTTTTTCCCTTACGTACAAGTATAAAATTCGGAATTAAACTGTTTATATCTATTAAATCACAGTTCTGGATTTGACTTTTGTGGCATTGAGAACTTTAAAGTCTGAAGCAGAATTAAAATCATTAAAAATGTAATTCTAGTATTAACTAGAAAAGATAGATAGATAGATAGATAGATAGATAGATAGATAGATAGATAGATAGATAGATAGATAGATAGATAGATAGATAGATTATTGAATTAAAACTTTAAATAAAAAAAAAAATATATATATATATATATATATATATATATATATATATATATATTGTGACGGGAGGAGCCAACGACAGACACAGTGGGCGTGGCGTCAGGCCTCGGAGAGGCTTTTTTTTTATTGACAAAATAATATACAAAATAAAGTGTCCAGGGGAAAAGTGTCCAAAAAAAAGGGGGATCTGGTGTCCTCGTCGTGGTACGGGTAACGTGCAGGTTTAGGCCGTGTTCCAGGGGGGGAAGGGTCCAGGTAAGGGGCGGAGTCCGGCGGTCGCACGCGCTCCCCTTTTTCTGGTCCGGGGCGCGAGGGGCGGCGGCTTCTCTGTCGCTTCTTTGCTCCGGGCGGCAGAGTGGGATGAGCTTTGTGGTCCCAGCCCGGACTACGGGGGTCCCACGACGCACTTCTCGGACGGTGGGGTGAGGTCCATCACGCACCCTTCCTGGACCCACGAGGACACCAGCGTGCCTGCACGGGGGAAGAGACCGGTCTCCCGAGGAGAGGCGCGTTCGGTACTTAACGGCGACGGTAACGAGGCTAACTCACTCCAGGTGTGCCTCGTCACACGCCGCCAGACCTGAACAATACCACGCCCCTCCTCTCGAACACACCCACTCCCGTCGGGAGCCTGGTGAAGGGCGGCGGCGAATAAGGACGGGGTGATGGTGACAATAAGAGGAGGGGCAGACTCGACAATATATCATATATATATATATATATATATATATATATATATATATATATATATATAAGGACTGAAATTGAAATTTTCTTTTAAAACTATGAAAAACGTTTATCTGAAATCGTTTTAACATTGTACATATCGCCAAGAAAAAAATAAAATAAAATAAAAATTCAATATATTCTCCTTCTTGACATTCCAATTCGAATTCCAACTCATGAATAGAAACAAACCCAATTCTTCAACTCTGAATTGTGCACAACCTTGTAACACACTACAGATGTGCAAGATATGAGAGAAAACTGATTAAAAATAACAAGCGCGTAAACTAATAAATCACAGTAGACACAGAGAAAGTTTCAAAATTCACAGCAAGGTCACCTATCAACTCAAAATTCATTCTGCTAGACAGCAAAACTGTCCCCGACAGAACTCAAGCAGAAATAACACACTGCCAAGCACAAAAAGCACGGCAGATACTCATCGGTTCCACTCCTTCCAGTGTAGCGACTAGGAAACTTCGCGGACTGAAACTGCAAGGTGGTATCTGCACACATGAGCGGTGATGAAAGAAGATCCAAACATGAAACAGGAAATCTCCAGCTCATCGATCCCGCAGAGCCATTCTTTGGGATTACAGGAACTCCCACTGCAGAGCATCCACAAAGGCCTAACTTGATTGGATCCAACCGATTAAATCTGGACCTTGTCACTTCTGGGCCGTCTTCAAGAGCTGCATTCGGGAGATTGGCCAAGCACAGCTAATTCTAAGAAGCGGTGAGAAATCCACGTGTCAGCCATTTCACTCAAGTCTCTTTGCAGCCTCCTTTGTGTTTGATGATCAATGGCATCTATTCATCGCCCGCTCACCACCCGGTACCTGCCCAGCAGGCTGTAGCACCTGTGGTGTTTTTGCATCACGTAATGTGTGTTTTGAAGTCATTTCTTTTAGCGTTTTCATTCCGATTGCCATGAAACTGCGCTGGCGAGCGCGCGCCTTTGAAAGAAACCCCAGGCGAATTGTATGTCACAAAGACAAGTGTTGCTTAACCCGGACACCCCACCCTCAAAGAATCTCCATCTGTGGCCATGAATGTGAGTCACCGTTTGCATCGGGAGGCAGAGATGATTTCCCTCCTTTCTTTCTTCCAGCAGGAAATCTGCTTAGTGCCGAAGTGCTTGCTACCTGCATTCCAATTAAATCAAGATGTATTTGCCTTTCAAAGCTTCTCTTCCTTCTTCCTTTCCCTTTGGAATAATTGATGGAGTCCTCTGGTCCTATGATGAATGACTTCCAACCCAGAGATGAATAGAAAGATGAATGCGTTGCCCTGAGAGGGTGGGGAGGAACGGCTCCAGGAGTGCTGACATAGTGACAAATACACTGACCGTCGAACCAGCTTGCCCAAATCAGCAAGGGAGGGTGGCAGAGGCCTGACAACTTCAACTACCGCTCGGGTTTGTGCCACTCGCCCGTACCGTTCCCAATTACCTGAGCTAGTAACTAATTTAACCTCAGGTGAGTTTCAGAAGTGACGTCTCGAGACAGTCGAGGGAAAAACACAGAGATGATGTATTAAGGGCATGGGCGAGAAACAAAAGCTTATCTTAAAACAGGAGTTCAAACATTTTTTAGCCCACTTCTCAAATGCTGCCTCAACGAATTTTGCAATGAGGTTACAACGAGCAACAAGAAAGAAACACTTCATTTAAAACTCGGCTGAGACTTTAAGGGACAATAAAATCTAAACAAAACAAGGATATATAAAGTAATTTCCGAAATATCACACCGGATAACATTTACTTGTTTATTTATATTATCTTCTGCTCACCAAGGCTGACGTACTTGATCAAAAACACTAGAAAAAATCTAGAAAAAGTATTTAAATTTAAAATAACAGCTTTCTGTTTAATATGTTTTAAAATAATTTATTCCTTTTATGGCAAAACTGTTTTTAAGGAGCCATTGCTCCAGGCTTCAGAGTTACATGATTCTGTGCTTTTGTAAAACTGTGAAAAAAATAATAAATATTGCAAATATTTTGCAACTGTATAAGGCTTTACTGTCACTTTTGACACATTTTATATTGGTCTTATAACGTCAACTAATCTCGCTACTATCAACACTGTAATTGGTATTGTGCATCAGCCAATTAAAAATATTAATTTGCGAATGTTTAAGACAACGGTTTTCATATCATTAGTACAATAAAACTAAAAAAAAAATTCACCCCAAAATCTAAATTCTATCTGCTTTTACTCAAAATATAATGATTTCAAACCTGTGACATTCTTCCAAATATCTTCTTTTGTGTTTCCCCAAAAACATGAAACAACTGTAAAGATTAAGTCTTATTTTACATTACAAGTCCCTCTTTTAAGACATTTGACTAACAGCCTCAAAAATAATCACGTGTCACAAAAATAACTTAACTTGACTTGAATCAAGGTGTTCTGCTGGTGAGGGGACAGAAGATGTGCACTCCAAAGAATCTTTCCATAGATGTGATTAAAAGTCAGAATGGCGTACGTGTGTAATGTGACTAATGAGTCGTGTATTATGCATAATTTGCAGTTCTTGCAATAGAGAAGCTTGTAGAGCATCAGGTGCTGGGGTGATGAGTCTGAAGGGTTGGAGAGATCTGCACCGGACCACCTGCCTCGTACGCCTCTCTCCCAGGCCTGCAGCACGTCACACTCATAGATAAATAACCTCTGTCTTCCCAGCCAAGGCCTCAAGCATGACTGACAGAGGATGACTCTTCTAGATTACCTATTTTAATCTTCCCTCAAGTATCCAATATGACCTCTCATAAGTCTCACCTGATGCCATGGCTATTACATCTGAAGACCAGCTATGTCAACCATTGTTTCATTGAGCGAATGCACCTGCACTCCCTGGAAGATCAAGCAATATTACAGACCCACACCAGAACATTTCATATACTTATGACCTTTAGACTAGATTACAAATTGGAGTTGAATGGTGGTTGGGGAATCAAGTTAGCCATCATAAAAAAATGCTGTAAAATGTGATAAATGTCAGCTTTTCTTTCTTTAAATTTAGCACAGGGCAAAACTAGCTGTTCACCAACTAGGGCAGGGAATTTTTAAAATAATAATAAATAATAATAATAATTATAAAAATAAAATTATAACATATCTATAGTTTAAAAAATAATATGTATAAAATATGTATTTAATACTAAATATTTGTCAAATAAATTGACATATTTAATCAAGACTTACTGTTAATAATAAAAATTATAATTAAACTGTATTTGGAGCATCACTTGTGCATAATGCACATTTCCTAATATTAAGCTTAAAATGTGTTTTGATGTCACGATTGATGAGGATTCTATGAGCCTTGATTAATATCATTCTTTATATGCAAGATATTGAAGTACAGTATACTTTTTAGAATCAAGCTGAAGTTCCATTTTAGCACAATCAAATATACTTAAAGTATATATTTAGTTGGATACAGACAGAGTGCATTAAGTACAAAATTAGTTTTTAGCAGACGTTAAGTACAGTATATCAGTTTAGTACACTAAAAATACAATTGCAACGTAAATGTATTTACCTAAAAAGTATACTTATTATATTATATAATATATATTATATATAATATATATTTTAATATATTTATTTTTCACTTAACATCACTAAAGATCAATTTACACAAGAAAGATGTGTAAAGTAATAAGACTTATTTTATTTTTTGGTGTTAATCATATATAACTCATTAAACTGCCTTATATCTGTAATAACGCATAAAAATAATAAATAATTAGAAATATAAAAAAACGATAAACATTCTGGCTAAAAAGGTCACGTTTGTCTATTCAGTGTTTTACTGCCTTTGAAGTACCTTAACTTATAAGCTTTTTTGATTAAGTGCTGATTAATGCCAGCTGCATTTTAAATCAGTATTATATAACTCTATTATTATTATTATTATTATTATTATTATTATTATTATTATTATTTGTAATAAGAATAAAAATACATGCCAGGAGCATCTCAAGTACAAACAGAACAGTCTAGTTGTTTTCAGCCATTCATGCAGCCAGCAATGCTTCAGATATATTCAAGGACTTATGACAAGATACACACGAAAAAATATCATATATAAATAAACATAAAAATTTATGTATTACAGTTCATAACATTCTGTATCTAAAAATTGCTGCAGGCCAAAAAAACAAACAAGCACATCAGATTTCTATTCTGTTTGGCCTTTCCTGCTGTTTATTTTACATCAGACCTTAAGGACTATAATCCTTCATTCTTTGGCATTATGATATGGGTGGCCAAAGCCAGAGGGTAAAAGTATGATGAAAGATGCAGCATTCTGAAGCCCCATTCGACGGTACAGGACCCCCTTCCCTCTTTTTCTTTCTCATTAACGGAGCATAAAGTTAAGCCCCCACAGCATTTGGGGTAAGGGGCAGCCATTCAGAATACTACTAGCACGGTAAACTCCGGAGGGGAGTCAGATTGGTCAGCTAATGAGTCCTGACAGAGGCGGCAGAAGCCAGAAGCTCCTGAAAAATGATTTTGTTAATACTCTCTCCGTTTTCTGCCTCTTCATCATTCACTTGAAATGGCAGGAGATAATGTGAACCAGTCGAGTTGTTGCAAGTTTGAAGAAAATTTATAACATACTCGCGCGAACACAAACACTGAAGATGGGATGTGGAGCGTCTTGACCTGGATTGACTAATTTTGCCTTCTTAAAAAACAATTAAATAAGCAATAAAGTACTAGAGGCTGCGCGGCCTTGTGTGCAGTGCAGTGAAGACAGGACTGTCTGTTTTAAAAAAGCATTAGAAATGCTGAATGAACTTGCTGTGATCATGCTTAGCAAGAAATCCATGCGAAGAGAGTAACTATTATGGATTTAGCAGCAAAGAAGAGGAATTACTTAAATAAGGTCAAGAGCGAGATTAAGAAGCTTATTTAATCAAGACAAACATTTATAATCTCTAAGACTAATAGAATGCTTTCAAAGCTTAAAATTGCAATTTGTTTACATATCTCTTGATAGTGTGAAAAAAAGCAAAACTATATACATAAAATGCAAACGACAAAAAAAGGAGATTAAAAAGTAATGCTTTTAATAACGGCGTGAGTGGATATAACAATGCATTTTGTCCAGTATTACTCATATTTATGTCTTTCTCAAACAGAAAAATAAACATTTGATCAAATTTTCATACACGTATAAAATATTCATGTTCCCGCTATTCAAAGGTGCCCTCTTTCTTTCATTCCTGTTAATCTCTTCGCAAAGTTTTCATTCTTTTTTTGGACTTGTGTTAAAACATACACGGCGTGACTCAGCACTCTGAGCCAACAGAACACAGCACCAAGCTCTTCTATGCATGAGTCACTGACTGACAAGATAAAGCCTTTTAGCCCGTTATTTCATGAGGTGGCCCCAGTGAAGCAGTTATAATATTTATCATAAGATATTGTCACTCAGCTTATGTAACACGGCTAGCGCCAGCGCCACCAAATAGCGCTGCTCCTCAAATGAATAAGGTAACAGATTACACAATTCATCCATCTGAACTGTTTTTAAACCTCAGAATGGTAATACGGATCTGTATCGGGTGGCTTCTTATAACAGTGTAAACTAACGTAGCCGATGAGATGTTGAGTAATTTATAGGTTCTTACCAGTCAGGTACTCTGGATCAGGGACTGGGTCAGACAGCTCCTCGTGACATTGCGCTTCAGTCGGCACAGACGCAACTACCATGCCATCCGGGAGCTGCTGCTCGATGCCACGGGCAAAGTTCTTCTGCCTAGACAACAGAAGATAAAGGAGACAATCTACTCAAAACACAGACCTATGTTCGTTCATCTGTCAGTCACAGTAATCTTACATTTCTGTCACATCACTGCAGCAAAACCTATAGCAAAAATACATGATGGTGGCTTTCTGCACTGTTCGCTTTAAGCTCATAATGTTTGTGTTTACACGCTATTCTAATGTAGGCTACTTTATCCATATTTTATAATATTGTCTTATTCCTTTTTATCTTAATTTAGCTAATGGTGTTATTTTATTAATGAAATTAATTACAATGAAAGAGTTAATTACAGTATTTTCTTAGCACTAAATGTAAATAATAGTTTACATTACTATAAATGTTACTGATATTTGGTTTGGATAGAATATCATTAGTAATAATAATAATAAAAACTCAAAAGTGGGTTGACAAAAGTAGAGAGGGCTTCTAGGTCAGACTAAATAAATATAAATAGGGACAAAGGAGTGAAGTGTAAGTAGATGGGATACATTTGAAATGATGTTAGGACATTATTTTTCATTATATTACATAAATGTTGTGGGGAAGTACTGAAGGAAGGTTGAGCAGCTCAAAGAAGAAGAAAAAGCAAAGTGAAGGAAGCAGCGTGCAATGAAAAAAAACTGTATATCTAAATGAGATCTTCTGAAGTACTATAGACTAGAGGAAAGAGTAATAAAGTACAGTTTGAGTTTAAACAAGAAAATAGAGATAAAAAGGGAGAAGATGGGTTAAACTAGATATAGTTTAGTTTCAAAGCAATGTGAACAAATAAGTATGCATTGGACTGATGGATAAACTGATACGACGGGAAAAAGACTCAAAGATGCACAAAGTAGAAACTCTGACTCAAAATATCTCTCTGCATCTTAAGTTAGATCAAGGTTAAAGTATTCTGGGACTGAGTATATACTTGTGTGGAAACCGAACAATGCGATATAAAAAATGTATGTCAAAGAAAAGTATGAATAAAAGGAGGAGAAGAGAATACAGAATAAACTATTTCCTTTTCAAGGCAAAATAAGCACCTAGAAAGCACACCAGGGAGCTCAACAAAATTCTCGAACGATGCCTGCAAGAGCATCTAGCAAATTAGCGAGCATTCAGGAAATTACACCAGGAAATATTATGCAATCTAAATATCTCTTCAAGCATTACTGTCATATCCGATTTATAAAGTGGACATGGATGAAAGAATTGTATTATCTCCCAATACACAGAGCACTGTACAAATAATTGGACTTAAACAGAGAAAAAAAAGCTAGAGGCTTGTAATATGCACTTCATACTAATATCTCAATGAAAATTGGCTGAAGTGGAACGGACTGTCATTTATGTTCGACAAACAGTCATATATGTGGAGGTGTACAGTGTTAAATCCCCCCGCTTCCTGGATGACTCAAAATGTTGAGATATTTATAAAGAAAACAGCTATTTACTTGGGTAAATAATAGTAATATCTTCTATAATTTGTAACCCGAAACATTACAAATCAGATTGTACTAATGTATATTAGATTGAAGGTTTTCTAGGGCAAATTAAATCTGGCATAAACCTCAAAAACTGTTCCCAAATATGCCCTCTTGGGTGTGCTGGAAGGTACACTGGAGCATATTCTGCAGAAATTTCTCTGAACACCGGGGGATTTCTTCCCCACATCTAATAAAAATGTAAAAAAGTTGTTTCTCTTGTCAAACTTGAAGCTCACGCTTCAATAGATACTCGCATATTGAAATATTAATAGCTCTGCGTTATTGCTTGTCAAAGTCACATCTGATAAAAGGTTCAGTTCCCCATGGAGATGGTGCAGCTAAATAGAAATGTGCAATAAACTTAGGGGCCAGTAATTTTAATGAAAATAATGCACACGGTTCTTAAGTTTCTGAAATTATTATGATGTAAAAATTGCAGCTATAACCCCTGTGAATTAAAATGTATGTGATTTTTGGTGCATAGAAATAATTAAAAAAATAAATAAATATAAAATAGAAATGCAAATGCAACTTCATTGCTCACTACAACATCTTATATCTTACCACAACTTTCCTTTAATATTAGATTATGAAATCAACTTAAAAAAACGTATATGTATGCATTAACCTGCATTTTTGTCAAAAATGTTAATTGCTTGTTAATTTTTTTATGGAATTTTCAAAAAAAAAATATAGAATGCACACAGAAAAGTCTCCAGAGAGAAAGCTCAGTTGCTATGTAACTTCATTAATCATGTTCGTCGACAAAGAACGGACATACAAGAGGGAGATTTTGGCAATAATATCTAACAGCACTGTAATTATAGAGAATATATGCAAGTTTTATAAGATGCTCTGGGCATCACAGGTGGGATTATCTGTGGAATGAGAATAAGGGAAAACTATAAATAATTCAAAACGGACAATTTTGAATGTAAAACTAGGTGAACTGTAAAGGTGAACTAGATGAAGTATAAAAAAGACAGAAGATGTCTTTGAAGGAAAACACAAAATGGCAGGCTCAGAAAGTTAACACACTAAAATTGCTGGAAAATGAGAACTAAAATTTGCAGCAAGTATGCTCAGTTTTAATTGGCGCGAATTGTAATTAAATTATAATAATTAGTGTACTAAAATGTTTCTGTTGGTTCATGCATCTTAACCAGCCCAACATTGGGGAAACTTCTTTTAATTCAGAACAGAACACAGAAATTACACACTTCTGTTTTAAAGATGCTATACAAGCTCAAATTCTAGATTAATTAATTTGGGCCCACATATTATGATTAATTATGCATGAAATTATCTCTTAATGTTATTAATTGACAACTGGATATCTTATTATCTTGCCAGAAATGAAATATCAACTTCACACAACTTTAATGAAATTACTTAAACTAAAAGAAAAGTGTTGTTTTTTTATATAATTAGTTAATACTTACACTAATCGTTTTTACTTTATAGTTGTGCTAATATCACATCATACTGAAAACATGAAATCAACTTTCAGTTTAAAAGAAAAAAAATCTAATTATTAAAGGTTATTATTATTATTAAGGTTAGAGGAGCATTTGAAAAAATGAGCCATATGAAAATAGCTTAGACTTCAGGCTTTTAAAAATAATCAGACTGTTCGCAGTCAGTGTGTGATGTTTTAATTTAGTGCTGGTAGAAAGGTAGCACTTTGGGTTTCTTGCTGTGGATAGAAACACCCAACTGGGAGATTTTAAGTGAGGTAGTCCTTATCATGATTCTGCAAAGTCTTAATGAGAACAAAGGGCACTAAAAAATTCATTAAAACCAGCTCAAAGCACGCTGGGAAGGAATGGAAGTGAAACTGGTTAAGGCTGGAACCCAGAGGAGAGGGAAAGTAATTAGGAAAGGGCACATGTTTTTAGGTGGAAAGTCTCATGATGATAAGACAGAAATCGAAATGAAATCCTGCCTGGAAATGCACACAAGACATGGTGGAGGAAGCAGGCATAGTTATTTGGAAAGCTCTCTAAAAGCCTGTGTATTTATTTAAGATGTCAACAAAATACTTTACTTGCTTAATTTCTTTCACTCTGCTCTACAAATGCAATTATATGGACTGCTACTCAACAAGCTAGAGATTTTGGCAGCAGCGTCATAGGACGTTTTTAAAATAAAGACTGTAGCATGACCTTTAGCACAAGATCCAGTGGTTATCGTACACTCAGTGTACCGTATTTGAAGAACAGACTGTAAACCCCTATGTATGTCTGTACAAACTTCAAAAATATACAGTAGAGGTAGGGTTGTCAGAATGTGTATGCTTCCCTTTCCTATGTAGATAATCTGACATTCTCTGTAACTATCCATCAAAGTACTGTAACTAAAAGCCGCTGACAATAAACAACCCTGAAATGCCACGGCAACTATCCAAAACAATCAATTCATCCATCCACCTACCTATCAACAGCAAATACCTGTTGAGCAAGTACACCTTGTTAAACCTACATGTCAACCTTATAGAACTTTTGACAAACTGTGGTTACACTTTATTGTAAGGTGCAATTTTTTCCGTCACATGTACTAATAACAATAAATCATGTAAAATCACATGCAATAACCCTAAACCAAACCCTAATCCTAACCCTAACAATATACTAAGTATACGTAGTTAATTAATATGTATAATGAACAAGGTCACCCGACTTTAACCCAAACCCAACCGTAACACAAACTTTCTGTTCTTTTTACAATGACACAGAAGTGTTTAAGTTTAAAGTTCAGAATACTGAAAGCATATCCACAAATTTACCAAATTAGACCAATATTAGAGACAATATTGGATAGAGACAAAGAGAAAATATACAGATATATTTGCATAGCAATTAGAAAATTGGCACATAAATAACACTGATGTACTATTTTTGTAGAAATGGCACTGTAACATGTCAATTACTGCTTGGGGAGGTGCCGATTGTGCTTGCAACATGCCAGATGCTACATCTCAAAAGACTATGTATAATTAAAATGATGAGCACGGACATGCAGTTGGCTTGCAAATAAGCAGTACCAAACCAAAAAAAAAAAAAGCTAAATTAAGCTGACAATTGACTAGCAAAGACTGGTATTTTGAGATGAACTGAATTGAATGGACACATTCTTTCAGTTTCATGATATTTGCGTGTTTAAGAGAGATATACATTAGCATTTAAAAAGAAAACATGTGGGACACAAAGAATCAAAGCACAAGCTAGAAGACTGCCTAGGGTTAAAAAAACTTTTTTTTAAACGCTATCAGTATCGACAACAAAATTAAAGATATTTTGTATATAAATTTAAATTATAAAAGAGTAAATTAAGAAAGAAAAGTTGTTTGAGTGAAATATGCTTTACACAGATGTGCCAGGAGGGGCAAACTTTCTTTGCATCATTGTTGTCCGCTGTTTTAGCCTGTTGTCAGCGCCCCTGTACTATAAAAACGAGAACATGCGCATTATTTGAGAGCTGTCACTTGGCAAACTGCGGCATCATTAATGCGATTCATTTGGAGATTGCATCTGTCTTGAGTCTACACGTTCTGCTGCCATGCCACCTGTTATTGTTTATATGAGCATCTACTACACTATATAAACGCTGGAGAAGGTAGGGAAAATGTTCCGTAACTGCACTACAGTAGCGGTGCTCTGTATTTGTTTAAGGCTGTAGTGCTGTCCTGTTTCAAAATTTACATTTTGTGTTAATATTTTTTCCCTTTGTTTATTTTTTTATGGTTATATTGTTATAAGTTTGAATTTATTTTCTTTTATTTGCTTCCAATTATACAATTGTTTTTGTTTGTGTGACTGTCATGGTCTTTGTTTGCGTTTTATTTTCCCCCCATGTGCTCCGTGTGACCTAATTTCTGTCTACCCTTGATTTGTTCAGGTGTTTCATTTAATTAACATTATTACCTTCTCCTACCATCTCCTTCCTTTCTCCTCAGTGTGTACTGCTACCCTACTTGTTGGATTGCTTCTTTGAGGGGTCGCCATCTCACGTGGTACATCAACTTTCTTGAGATACTAGCCGTGTTTCGGGCACTGAAACACTTCCTCCCAGATGTAATAGATTGACATGTGTTGGTTATACCGACAACACATCTGTGGTCTCTTACATATAGCATCAAGGATGCCTGCATTGCACCCCTTGTACAAGCTGGCACACCAGGTCCTTGTGTGGGCCCAGGAAGGATCTACATTTCTGAGCATTTAAATGTGGAAACAGACATCGAAACATGGGCCGAGGCCCAGGGAATGGATTCTCCACCCCAAGGTGGTGGAGCAGATCTGGAGATTGTTTTACCAGGCAGAGGTTTTACCAGACCAGGAATGGTGTAGAGACTGCCAGCTTGATCCAGTTAACTGCCCAATCGGTACAGTGCTGGAGTTCCTGCAGGCTAAATTCTCTACAGGGGTCACCCACTCCTCCCTGAAGGTTTACGTGGCGGTGATCTCGGCCTACTACACATCTCTCGGTGAACATACATTTGGTAGAGACCCCCTGGTGACAACTTTCCTCTGAGGTTGAGGCCTCCAGTGTGAACATGGGATCTGGCTGTTGTGTTACAGCCCCTCTGTGGGCCACCATTTGAGCCCATAGAGGAGATCTTTGATTGTCTTCTGACGATAAAGACAACACTGTTGCTAGCACTGTGTTCTCTGAAAAGAGTAGGTAACCTTCAGTGCCTCTAAGTGGCCCCTTCATTTCTAGAGTTTGCACCTGGCATGGTCAAGGAGTTCCTGTACCTGTGAGTGGTTTACAGTCTTAAGGTATCTATGATCACATCAGAGCTGGTCGTATTCCCTGCATTCAATCGTCCTCCCTTTCAGGAGCCAGGCCAGCAAAAGCTAAATTGTATATGCCCAGTGTGAACACATATGTTTTATCAAAAAGAACTGAACATCACCACCCAAGCGCATATGTGCTCAAGACAGCCTAGTGTCATGCAACTCTTTGTTGATAACAGACTTCATGGATGATGACACTCAGAATCTAGAGCCCAGCTCACCCTCTTCCCTACAGCCCACCGCTGACAGAGAGCCAGAGCCTATTGCGACTGACCATATGCAAAAGATGGCACTCATACACTCATAAATACACTCATACATGGTGAAGGTGCAAAGATAAACCATCAGGAAAAACTGAAAATTAAGCTATGAAAAGTCTGTTAACCACCTGTAAACCATCAGCACAGTTTATAACGGTCTATATAACTAATACTAAACCTTTGTTTAGTTTAGTTAAATGTATGATTCTTGCATTGCCTCATTGGTGAGGGTCCAGGTGCAGTCTCAGATGAAAGTCTTAATGGTTTGTAGGTTTTGGACTTGCAATAACATTCCTCTTGGTTTTAAGAGTGATGAATTTCAAATATATCCTGACGCTGATGATTGGGAGTTTCTTTCCAGGTAGAAGGTGAAAAGAGCTAAGATTAAGATCTGCTGAGATCTGAGGAGCTTTGGTTGAATGGACAATCAAGGCCAAAAGGCCTGGTAAAACTTAAGTGAAGGTGCAGTGAAGGATAGGCATGGTCATTCAAAGAAAGTTTTCCTGTGAATTAATAAGATAAAAAAAAGTCTATTGTCTTTCCAAAAGGGAAAAGGAGTCAGCGTTTCTTTGTCCACATACCTTAGAGCAATAAATTAGTAATATCAGATGGTTGTCAGGGAACCAGAGACCTGTTCTGGCTTTCTGAGGTGTTAAGATGCATTTCGGAGGAAGGGTCCACAGGCCACTTTTAGCAGACCTTGGTTGGGTGAAAGATTATTTGTTAAATATAACAAATAGCTGTGTCTCTGATTGGTTCAAATGCTACATTAAGAAGAATTGAAGCTTCCTCAATAAATCTTCCCTCCACATTCCCTGTTCCGTGACTGTCCTCTGTCTTTACTGAAGATATTTTACAGAGTATGGAAATATCCAACAGTACATCCACGCTGTGATACAGGGCTTTCAAAATGGCATGTTCATCTGTCTGAGAACACCACTGACCTGAAAAGCATCAAACAGGAGCTAATACATTCTGCATTGTCTTCTGGGCAGACTGTCACAGGAAATGCATTGCTCCTCACGTTCAGGATTAAACAGCATAAAAATGTAACCATGCCTTTCAGATATGAGTCAGATCGTAAAAGCAGCTGCTGTGTGACAACCCAGACTTGTGGGTAGTAACTTTTGGTGAAACGCCAAAGGAAACACACAGCCTTGTGTAAGTTTAAAACAGAATAATAAACAACTTCAACCTCACTGGATGGATTTTATCTGGCAGTTGCTCACTCTTTTCCCTGTTGCATCATTTTGGAAAGAGATGAATCAGAGTTACCTCTGTAAGTATGTTTAATTCCTCCTGAATTTATTGAGTGTACATTGCGTGCATATGAGTTGATGTAACATGAAATATAAATCAAGAATTCACTTGGCACTCAAAATCCATAAAACATGGCACTAAATGTCAAAATTAATGTTTAGTCACTGTTATTCTTTTCAAAACAAATACCATTCTTTCTATGTGAATTAGGTGTTAACATATCTTCTAATAACTTGGCATATTCCAATCAAAGGTTTGGTGTCTAATTTTTTTATGTTTTTGAAAGAATTCACAAGTAACAAAGGCTGCATTTTTTACATCAAATATTTAGTAAAAGCAAAAAACAAATGACGACTCTTCAGATCCTTCAGAAACTATACTTGATTCAACTATGGTGATTTGGTGCTCAAGAAACATTTATTTGTGTTATCAGTTTGTAGAGCTGAATATGTTTGTGGAAACTGTGAAACACTTCTGTTTCAATGATGAATCGAAATTTCGATTGAGCGGTATTTATTTAAAATGAAAATCTTGGTAACACTTGGGTCTATTAACTAGTCGCTTATTATCAACTAATGAAATTATAAATTAATGCATGCATTGAATCCACATTTAAATGGTAATGTATAGATCCAGGATACTGTATTTTAAAGTGTTCAGGAATTCATATCAGATTGCAGAAGTCTGTGTAATCCTCCCTTAATCTGAACATTTATAACCAACCTGCATGCACATTCTGTAGATAATGTGTACCTTTAACATATTTGCATAATTTCATTATTGAATCAGGCCCTAAGATAACAGAAACAGTTCATTTAAATAAATAGTAATATTAGCAAATACGAAAAACAAACATTCAAGCACCAAAAATCTAATTAATCAAACATAAAAAAATGTAAAGCATCAAATTAGATCAGATAACTTTACCTTGAATAACCAAAAGGCATGCATTTGTCTCAATTAATCATAAAAATGTTTTGTTTATCCATGGCGTTCGCTTTAAAGATTTCCATTCCTCATCCTAGAAGATCAAACAACATTTCATTTCCTGCCGCTGCTCCTCCTGAGCACCAACATTTCGACTATTTCCTCAGGTCTAAAATTAATTGTCGAAGCCCTGGTATACTCTTTGAAGGATTAATGAACTTGCCATACCCGTCTTTGTTTAACTGAAGATCCAGTAGCTTCAGCTGGCCCAATTAAGACCTATTAAACCAAACTTGCTTATGGTCACTTTTAATTTGCTCCTCGCCATCCCACATAATTAGAGTGCACGTAAGGCCCAGGCCTCTCAAAAGGTGAACAGAACAGCACAGAGAGTAAGTCCTGGAGCATGAGGGCCAGTTGTGCTTTTCAAAGGCTGTCTAAACCCAGTGTCTCTCCCGGTGCCTCCAAATGAGATCAGAGCTTTTGAGATTTGGCTTCTTGATAATATTAACTCTCCTCCCACTATTTCTCCATCACTCAGGCCTCCCTCCTACAGCACCGCGCCAATCAAACCATGTGGAGTAAATGGATAAACTGCTGCAGGAAACTGCGCCTGTAAGTGTCCTTGTTTGATTTAAGGGCCGTAAATTACTCTGCATGGTGACCTTTAGGTTGAGCTGACCACAGTGCTCTTTTTTTTTAATTAGAGGAACCTTCAAAGGGTCTTAACAAGATAGAGGTTCTGCTGTGCTGTATTTTTCCAGGATTTTTTCTTTTATTAAATTAGCCTTGATGATTGGATAGTGTAACTGCAGTGCATTTAACACCTTCACCTTCATATTATATATTTTTTTCAGTGTTCTTCAGTAAATTTAATTCTATAGCACGAAGAAAATGTTTAGGTTAAACTAAAATAAAATTAACGTGTCAAAAATGTATTTAATATTTTAATTAAATTAAATGAGTGAGTAAATGGTGACAGAATTAAAATTTTTAGGTGAACTAAACTGCACAATAGATATTTTTCCAAAGAAGCTTGAGATAGAATGTTGGCAGCCCCCAAAACAACAACAAACATAACAATTCTTTAACATTTAGCAGGTGATAAAGAAACTTTGGACAAACCATGAATTGCTTACAAGTGGAGGCCATGTCCTTGCGCATATTTAAACATATTTATAGGCTATACTGGTAAAGGCATAACTAAATATTAAATCTAAATAGCTTTTAGTGATAATTCATTAATAGATTTTTTTTTGTTTAGTATTACAGTTTTATCATATTAGTATTCCCATCATTTAAAAAAAATCCATATGTCACTTTCAGTCAGAGACGTGCCGTGGCGGGTAGTGAACATGCTACGACTTGTAATTTCCTGATCATATCCTTTTCTGTTCTCCTTATGATATCCTATAACCTCACCATTGTCCTGTCAATATAATTGGCGAAAGCTCCAGTTGTGCTTCCACGTGAGCCTGGAACGGCACGGCACGATTACAAACCATTTTCCGTCTGGAATTTTCAGTACAGTTCGACAACCGTGCATAACAGCGCTGAAGAGTGTGTGCGTGAGACATCGTCACTCAGGATCTGTCACTTGTCTGTTGCCTGGCTGCTAGTTTCTCCATAGCTTGCTAAGTGCACTGTTTTGGGCAATGTAAGCACAAATTAGTAATAAAATCGTAAGAAATTTCTGATCATCCTCCATAAAGTGTTATTTACACCTCATATCATATGTAAACATTTGTGGTATCATGGCAATGACGTTTGAAAATAAATCAGTTATCAGCCCGTAAAACAAAACTGTAACTGTACTGGCCGGCTCTGATCAGCGTGGAATGGAACGATTCTTCAAAGAGAACCATTTGGCCAGATAGTGGAAAAGCGGCTTTAGACTGGATGGTCAGAGAGCCAAACAGCATCACTGTAAATCGTATTTGTTTTCACAGTATTATTATTGTTTCTTAAACTTCATATAGTATATGCTGTTTTATTGTAGATTTTGTGTGCATGCTGAATAATATCCGCCTTCTGTAAAATTGTAAATCTAAATACACACCTCCTCCGCACCTCTATAAAGGTTAAAAATCACTATGGTAGGTTAAATAAATGTTTTTAATTATTATTTATTGCTTTGATTTTATTAGTTAGTTAGGTCAAGTTGTTTACGGCAACATTGCTCTAAAAGTTGCCTCAGCTTAAGGTATAAATACATTTGAATTCATAAATGTCCGTAAGCACATTGGGCAGACTGTGTTGGAGTCATTTTGGTTAATGCCTCAGAGAGAGTTGTGCAGTGCAGTGTGTTGCACAGCTGCGGCAACATGTTTGCTTTATTAGCAGCATCTATTCTCGCTAACGTTACGTGAGATACCAGTCTGTGATGCAGTTTCTGTGTAGAATTTATGGTTTCTATAGAGAGAATGCCAAGGTGGGAAGTGCAAGGCCCGCCACTGGAACACAGTGACGTATAATTCATATTTCTAAACTGTACATAGAAATTATTTTTTTATTTAATAAGTCCAATAGAAAGACTAAATTCAATACCACATTTCACATTATCAGCACATTACTGCTATTAAAAACGCGTAATCATCTGTCATCCTTAGCACTGGTAAAATTAATCACACTGTAAAACCTTACCTGAAGGAAGCCTTAAGGATCTGTCCTGATGTAATCTCTTTGGTGTGGTTATTGTAGCCATAGAAGAGGTCTCCAAACACAGTCTGGTTGGCTGGGATGTCAGCTGTGTCCCCGCAGTCCACTCCCTCAGTGCAGGCTTCTGACAGCGGCTGACATGAGCGGCCGTCTGCTCCTCTCTTGTAATCTTCAATACATCTACAAACATATGGCAACGAGAAAAAGATATGAGCTAAAGGAAAAGAAGAAAGGAGAGTCCATCTCTGCCAAAGTAAACTACTGCTTGCCCCTATCAGTCATGATCAGGGGGCCGCTACGGTTTCTGAATCCCATGGACAGCACGTTCACTCGGGTCCCCGTCGGGAGAAATCGCGATTTAAATTAATTTAAAAGAACCATAAGTACATTATGAATGGATTGGGATTTATAGTTATTTTTATTCTCTACACCATAAAGACATCACTTAACGAAACAGAGCAAAATGTAGTACTAGTTCAGCATTCAAAACTAGAGGTACAGGTAATGATCTCACGGCATAGCATCTGTCATAGCATGAATTTAGGGTTGGCAATTCTTTTTATTTACTGCAAAACAATATCATTCTAATAGTGTGACAGCTCACAGGAGTCGTTTATATTTATGGGACTTTGAAACTTAGCTGTCACGGCTGCTCTGTACTACACAAGCAACAGAGAGAAAGAAGTGTCAGGGCTTAAACGCTCAGTCTCACTTCTCTCGGTAACACACTACAGTTTTACAGGAAACTGTCATCAGTGTAGGTGAGACACATCCTCTCGGCTGCACATCCATAGCGCAGACAACGATTTAAGTGGCTTCAGATTGCCTGTCACATTATCAGGATCTCCAGAGAAAAAAGAGAATTATGTGCATTTGCCAACTTTAGTCAAAGCGACATGCTTATAACTGCGAATGATCTCTGAGACTCTGAATAGGTCAGGAAAAAGGTCGTGTTAGCAGGGAAGAAGATGTAAGAGAGTGGCTATTTTTTCTACCTGCCTCATATTCTTTACAGCTGACACATGGAAGTCTGGAAGTTGAAGGAATGGTTAGTGTTGTGTGATGCATGCGATGTCATGTCAGAGTAAAAGCAATTCCACCATGACATGACAGGACACAGAAATGACATTTGAGTTGAGTTTTCTTTAAAAAGAATAATATATGGACTATCATTTTTTTTTTTGAAAGAAGGAAAAAAATAATACTTTTATTCAGCGGGAATGCACAAAACGGATCAAAAGTGAATATCGTTAACATTGATAATACTAAGAAAGATCACCAAATCAGGATATTTCTGAAGGATCATGTGACACTGAAGACTGGAGTAATGATGCTGAAAATTCAGCTTTGTAATAAAAGGAATGAATTACATTTTCAAAAATGTACTAAAAGAAGGACAAATGTATTTTAATTTATAATAATATTTTACATTATTTTTCACATATTTTACATTGTTTTAATGTATTTTTGGTTACATAAATACAGCGTTTGGTCCGTATAAGATAATCTTTAAATTCTTTTTTTCAGCACTTGACTTGAATCTCTTACAAAGCACATTTTTTACAGGTAAATGTGTGATGACATTAGCATGTTTCATAAAGTTCAAGATTTCCGTTTTTTAGCTGGAAATCATGTTCACACTCAATTTAAATACACATGCAGACAGAAATGTGTGAACAAGTAAAGAGTGTGGTAATTCACACAAAGACTCAGCCACCATGGACTAAGAAAGAATGTGGAAAAGAGTCTCTGTGAATAATCATCTGAACTAACTGTAATGCATTTATTGTGAATTTCAGAACATTATTCAAAAGAAAACCGCAGACATTCAGTCATCAAAAATAGCAGGTGTAAATACCAGCACATACCCAGCTGCTTTAAAAAAGCATGAAAGAAAAAAAGGTTGAGAAAGACTCATTAACATGTCCAGATCCAGTTCCTGATACAGTCTTTCAAAGTGTGTAATCTCACCCGCAGAACATCAGGATGTTGTAGAGAGTAGGGTCCTCCTCCAGAGGTGCCAGCTGCTGAAGGCACAGCTGTTCGCAACCCCCATTAAAGCCGTCAGAGCAGTCGATGCCAATGTGGTGGTCATAGCAACCGGTGCCATCCTTCATTGGACTCAAACCAGGTGGACACTGGGGAAAATAAATATTTAAATAAAAATTACTTTTAAACATTCACTGACTGGTCAAAGTATACCTTTATCTTTGGTGTCTGGCAGTTCGAGCATGCATGGCTGCATCACAGCTATCTGCAATAATAAATAAGCTTCCAATGCATGTGTTGTACTATTGTGTATTTTTGTTTCCATGTTACATTGTGCTTAAGATTAGAAATGTTTTTTTTAATTCTAGTAGTATTGTTTTTATAAAAGCAATATAAAAAGGTCCTGACTTTTTGTTGAGAGTTAAGTGCAATTTCTTTCCCAGGTGTTTACGTTCACAGCACTATAGGCATGATAATCCAAATCAAACAGGTATTTTTCAGTATTTGAGGTAGGAGCTGTAAAGGCACAGCACTATTCTGGAAAAAGGGGTGTGGTGCAGCATCTCATTTGCATTTAAAGAGACATGCACTAAAACAGCATGTTTCTGCTTCCAATCATATAGGCATTTTCAAAATGATATAATAAATCAACTGCAGTGTACTTCGAGCTGAAACTTCACAAACATATTCTAGAGACCCCTGAGACTTATGTTACATTTTGCAGAAAGGGGCATAATAAGTCTCCTTTAACATTAACATTCCTTAACATGGAAGCTATACCTTCTCAACCTCATGTCTGTTTTCTCTGTCTTTTCCCTCAAGCTAGCGATGCCACGTTCACACAAAGTTTTCTGTCAGCTTTTGGCTTCAAAGGGGATTGAACAAGTTGATTTTTACCTGCCTGGAAAATGGGATAAAATGTGCCTTCACACCTTAAGTTATAAGCTTCGTATCCTCTTTCTTGTGGCAGGTGCCTATACTGTAGATTCATGATGGTTATACATGAAACATGCCTGCAACTGTTCAGAAATGTGGAAGCCATATTTTGCAACGAGAAAGCAAAACAATTGAATTTCTCCAGTATTTAGAGTGAAATTTCTACAAAAGAACACGCTTCTCTACAATTAGTTATTCTCTATTCAAAAATCATTAAAATGAGAGGTTGAAAGGCCATAATTTTCGATCACAGTGGGCATTGATACAAGCATTAAGCAGCTTTTATAATAAAATGCATTAAGTGTGAGTAAAATTGTATAGCTCCTTAACAAAAAACGAAACTAAAGACTTCTTATCTTTATAATTAAATTGCTAATACTT
Source organism: Puntigrus tetrazona (assembly GCF_018831695.1). Taxonomy (NCBI): domain Eukaryota; kingdom Metazoa; phylum Chordata; class Actinopteri; order Cypriniformes; family Cyprinidae; genus Puntigrus; species Puntigrus tetrazona. The sequence goes on along the minus strand of NC_056700.1, from coordinate 16,128,131 downwards.
TTAGGCCATTAATACAAGATTCTTGAAAGGGGGAGAGAAAAGGAAATGACAAATAAGTCCATCACAGCATGATATAGACTTCACCATTTCGCTTCCTTAGTTTCTCCAGTGGCGAGTTAGGTGTAAAACACACATTTTCTGACCACCACCTTTTCATTTGACCTCATTCGTATTAGGGATCAAAGCCCAGATGTTGGTAATGCATCTTAGTAGCACATCTTGTCCCTGGATGCATCCGTATTGATTTTGTCAGTTAGCTACAGCTGACAAGACACCTGATTTATTACCAGCAATGTAGAGAGCGCAGGGCGCAGAGTCTCTTAACTCATCTGTGGCAGATTCCTTAAATCACAAAGTCCCAGTTTGATCAGCTGAACGGAGGACATTATTGAGGAAAGGGGAGGGTTGTTAGACAGAAAGCAAATTTTTCACATCATTTACCCGCTCGTCCTCATTTGACATTATGACAGTGCTTTAAAGAGGTGCTACGAAAGATTTTTTTGAAGTAAAATAAATAATTATTCAGTACTGTGTTTTATTTTATTTTATTTATTTTTTTTGCCTCTAAGCTAGAGAGACAAGAAAAAACATATAAAGCAATACATTGTGATTTAATCACTTGGAAAGTAAAAAGTATTTACTTTATTAGAGATTTTGGCATAGCCAGTTTTTGGTCCAAAATCACTTATATTAAATAAATATAGTTGTGTATGTCAAGGGGCAATACTATAAAAACATTTTAACATTTGAAAAACATATCTTGCAATGTCTTTCACTGATTCTTCGCTGCAAAATAAAAAAAAAAAAGATTTTTGTACATTTGTACATTTTCTTCAACAGCCCTTTTAGTGGGCAGACATGTGAAATATCTCAGTGCCAGCTGAGGTCAAATACATATTTACGTCAATTGATTCTGCCTTCTATTCCATTTTTACCCTCTTTGAGACCATAGATATAAAAAATAATGGATGAGTCAGAGCATTAGTGTGAGGAAATGGGCAATTTATAATAATTATTTAAAATGCACTCCTAAAACTTTGAAGACAATGAGTTACCAAAGAATGTGTCCAGGGAAATGGCTGGAACAGCTTGCAATAATAAATAAATAAATAACAGCAAAATCTTGTGTCAGTCTCACAATGCAATTCCAGAGACAAAGTTCAATATTATTGCAGTCTTCTATCTGAGCTCAAAGCATCCTTGATTGAAAAGCACTTTGTAGCACAGAGGACATGGTGAGACAGTTAATGATGCCAGAGAAGTCATGAAGGTTTTAAATTCAAGATAAACTGAAAAAGCCCTGAACTACTGAGCCTTTTAATCTCATTTTCAAATGGGGATCTAGTCCCACAGCTTTCCAAAGCTTAAGAGAATTGCCCATGTGATTTTGTCATATAGGAACAAATCCCTTTCAGACTGTCGGATAAGCTATGCAAATCTAAAAACTGCCAAAAAGCCAGAGAGAACAAAGAAGACAGAACACTTATCCAATACACACATACACACAAACACACACACACACACACACACACAAATATATATATATATATATATATATATATATATATATATATATATATACACATGATATATGCATGCACTTCATTGGTAAAGCTGAAAACTAGCTTGCTATAGTTGCTATAGAAACATCAGATCACACACACACACACACACACACACACACACACACACACACACACATACACACATACACACATACACACACACACTAACTGGGCTGAATTGTGCCAGCATGGAGAAGACTGTCAGGTGCTTTGTTTCTTGCTACATAAAACCATCTAGTAAACTACAAGGGATCAGATTTATCAACATAATTTGCAAAAGTCCATTGATAGAATATGCAGAAAATTGTTATCTTCACCCTGATAATAAAATAACAGTTTGCCATTATTTTTAACGGTTCTGCACGCTGACTGCTACAACAAAGCAATCAGCAAATTAGTGTAATTACAATTAAGCTTAAATTAAATTTCAGAAGTTTAAATCAAACCAGTTTTAAAGAGGCAAAACTACAGCAGCAATTATCTATACTAATGTCACTACATTTAATTAATGACAACATTAACAAATTGTTTAACAAATTAGAGTTGCCTTCGCGCTAAGTTTTATATAATTTTTCTGAGGATTCAGTTCGCCAATGGTCAATCTGAGTTTTACAGTGATATTATAAATCTTGCTTTAGGGACTGTAGCTTGCATTAGCATGGCCAAGTATTCCTGCTGGCCTAGACTGTCCCTCTATAAGAGATAGTCACAGAGATGGATACAGTCCTTTAAAGCCACCTTTTGATCCTGGAAGGAAAAGAAGAAGGAGAGAGAAAAAAAAAAAAGTGCCGTTTCCTCCCTGCTGCGCATCTGGATCACTCCCACCGAGTTTGCACTCAGGAGACCTTTGCCAAGTATTGACTAGGAACTCAGAAGTGCTTAACAGCCAGAACATGATAGGACACAGAACAGCTTTTGGGGAGATTGTGAGCAGACTGTCAAAGAGAGATGGAATGCATCAGTAAGAAAGAGGGAACTCTACCTCCAGTGGATGACCTCAACTTAAACTTGCTCTCAGCAGTCAGGTTATACTGTAATACTTCTTTATACTGAAATAATAGCAAAAAGTATATATAATATATAATTAAAAATAAAATTCATATAAAAAAAAAAAACTTTACTCAAGTAGTACTACTACTACTAAAATGTATATGTATGCATGTATAGTATTTATATAGTTTTTATTAGTTGATAATTTATTCATAAAAAAAAAAATATATATATATATATATATATATATATATATATATATATATATATATATATATATATATGTGTGTGTGTGTGTGTGTGTGTGTGTGTGTGTGTGTGTGAAATATTTGGTGGGGAAAATAATTATGGTAGTTTTTCATTTCACTTTCAGTTTTATTTATTTATTTATTTGTTTTTTTTTTATTAATTAAAAGTTTCGCATTAAACTGCCGTGGCATTCGAATTCTTTGCCATTCTGATTTTCTACACTATTAACGCATACATTCACATAATTCGTTCACACACAGACAGCTACTGTACTAGCATCTGTCAGCAACATCAAAAAGTCTCTGTTGAACATGGTTGGCTCGTTTAGATCTAGAGAGGAGCCAATTAGTTTTTCATGTGGACGGCTGGATGGACGACGGGCACCCCTCTGTGTCCCACAAAAGCACTCAACACCTAGTGTGCTGGAGGGAAAGGAACTAATTAATCACATCATCATTTAGTGATTATCAGAGTATTTCCAAACTAGTGCACTGTTCCTCTCCCCAGGAGTACCATACATCAGCTAGACAGAGCAGATCGGAACGAGCCCGCTCACGCAGACTGCGATATTAAAACACAGAAGCAGCAGTAGCACTGCTGTCCTCAGACAAGGTGTTAATTGATTAGGGGGGGAATGAGGCTCTCTGGGGGGCCCGTAGCGAGCTCTTATGATTGGACAGATTGAAGCATCATTTTTATAGCTTCAGTCATCTGTTAATTACAAAACATCAAGCTACGGGCTCAACAGAAGGGTGTGTTATGATTAAGAAGAGCAGGATGAATTTAGAGTTGAAATTTATGTAAAATTTCGAGAAGGCCATAACATCTGTTTCATTAACAGGAAGTTTGATGCTGTCCGTCTAGCTTTACCTGAAGGAAATATCAGTGCTCGCAAAGAAGCAAAATAATAGAGACAAGACAGAAGAGATCAATCACTCACAATTCAATATGCAAATGCGAGTAAGAAAGAAGACCCAGCAGAATTTAGTGGTGCAGTGACCTCATCTGTCAGTCATTTCCTGACTCCGCCCCCTCATCAATCCTTGTCAGTCTACACTGTCCTATGAATGCCTCCTCCACATTATGTTTTGGTTTTAATGAATGCTTGCATATGCACGGGGGCATACATTTGTCTTTACACTTTATTTACTTTAGCCTCTCACGAGTATAGCAAGACAGTCACTACTGTGTAATGTTTAATATAATCTACGAATAGGTGCATATGTCGTTTTATGGTTGCATTAACAGATATTTACAAAAACATTCACATTAGTCACAGCTCTATTTATAAGCATAAAATATTACATGCCACTGAAAATAACTGATAACTATGCTAGCCAGCAGTGCACCACAAAGTAACCCTTTTTGATCTGCCAACCCTGATTTTGCTCCTATATTTTTTTTCCGCATTGAATACAAAAAAGCATGGTGACCAAGTTCAGTTGCAGTTTTGATCGGTTTATTAAAAATATAGACGTACATTCAGGCAGGATTTTAACCGTGGATCTTTAAAAACTAGAATAACAAGCCTTGCACTAATTTAAATAACTGTTAAGGTGGTAAAACTAACAAGGCAAAGCAAACACACATACACACACATAATTTTTTCCCAAAACGACAAAATTAAACAAAACAAAAAGATGCATGACAACCGCTGTCACTCAGTTTTCAGAAAATAAAATCAATGCGAATACCTCTCAAACGAAACATCTCAATGGACAGGAACGGTTATCTAATTAGGCTGGTAATAGACACGTACCTGCACAGACCCTGATTCACATGTTCATAAACATGAGCGGGAGATCATGAATGAAGTGAGTGTCAGAAAGATGGATGAGACACAGCACTTTTCATAAACCCTGGCTGAAACAATCCTCCCATCAGCAGGGCCAGCCAAACACACTAATCACGGCGCATGCCAGAGTGAGAAATCAAACACTTTAAGCGTACCTCAGCCAGATGGTGAGTGAAATCAGAGCCCCTGGCTCATTTCATGGCTGCTTAACAGCCACAAGTGAGGACGAGAGAGTGAGTGTGATGTAAAAGAAAAAGAAATGGAAGAAACAAATACGATTTTTCATGGTAAGAGACAAACTCCTTCGGCAGACAAGGAAGCCCTAACTTATAAAAGTAAATGCTTTTTTTAGAAATTGAGAACAAGAGGTTGTTCTTTGGATGAACATTGTAAGTTTATGGCAATACAGGCGTCGAAATGGCTTTTTTATCTCTGTTATGAGTCTATGACAGTATGTAAACAACTTAACAGAGAAGTCTGCATCAAGCGAGAGATAACAAGACAGCTGAGAGGAACAAGAAAAGAGATGGATACCAAAGGGTGACATGACAACTCGTAATATGAATATAAAACTAACTATATGGTTTTCTAAAGTCATTTTTAAATGAATTAAAAAATAAATGATAATAAAACTTTGAATTAACAAATTAATTATCTTCTCAATTTCTACTACTATATGCAATTGATTTAATTAATCAACATAATATAATTCATTCGTTTGATTTTTTTTACAACGCTAAAAATAAGAAAGGCAGCGACAACTCACCACACAGCCAGTGGAGTCCAATTTGCGATCAGAGATGCAACGGAAATTTCGGCTGCAGCCCCCATTGTCTTTTGAGCAATCACGCACCGGGCCAAAAGAGTCGAGCAGCACTTCCAGACTGTCAAAGGACGAAGAAATCATCAGCTCCTCCCTGATGAACAATGACGCATAGAAAACCCAGTTAGTAATGGCAGGTCAACACCGCAAACATCCTCTAACATCTTTAGCCATCATTAGGACAATGTGTAACTATAATCTGCACGTTTATTTTATTTTTTTCACTTTATCCAATACATAAAAATTACAAGAACTTGATATCATAGAGGCAAATAACAAAGTTGAAACTGACTACGGTGTCTTTTATACGCTACCATAAATCCAACTAAAGGGAAAAGCTTTCCAAAGCAGCAAAAGTAAACAACAGCACTGATGGCTAAACCTTGAACAGACGAACTCCATTGCTCTGACCTTGGTTTAGCTGCGAGGATGGAAAATTGTATTAGGTTATATTTATCCCCCCCTCTTTCTAAAGCACTTGAAACATCCAAATATTTATCATTGCTATGAAATATGAATGGGCAGTGGTCATGATGAAGGAGCAAACCAGTGACCTTTTATTGTCTAATATATTTTAAGAGTGTGAAATCACCAGGCTGCTGGAGAAGTGGAGTGCCGTGATAAATGGATTCATAGTTGTGCTACTGTGATTTCGGTTTCAAGACAGAAATACCGCCTTTACGTTCCAAGTTTTGTTTTTCCTATTTTTCTGTTACGAAGTGGCCGACGAAATCCTGTCTCAAAGCCAAGTGCAGACACGGTCTGTCAGTATTTAAAAATTATGCAAATGACAATCAAATATGCGCACACATAAATATAAAACCAGAGAAAGGAATTAGAGGGTACGCTTTTTAGATCATGCATTCAGGCATCTCCTGAACACTTGAACAAATGAAAAAAATAAATCAATTCTATTTTTGTCATACTACTTACATTAACTTGCGTAAATGTTTTCATGACGACTTTCCACTTCTCTCAACCATTAGGATTTAACTGTCTATCATGTGCTGCTGTCGGTTTTCTTAACCCTTCATCAGATTCACAAAACAGTCTGTGATGAAACACGTCACTTGTAACGTACAGCATTGAATGTCTGGGGATGTTGTTTAAAAAAAGAAGGGAATAAAAGTATCTATCCTGCTAAAAAGATCAAGGATTTCTTATATTAGACAATATATATAATAATTATAAGCGCCTCACATTTCGCAGTGAACTATAATCTCTGGAGATTCTCAGTAAATGTCCACCTTAATAAAAAAAAAAAAAAAAAAAACACTGCAGCTCTCACCTCGGGTTCCCTCTCTCACAAATCTTAGCAAAATACTAGTAGTACAAGAGAAGGCAGACCTTTTAAAGCCATGATGTTATGGTCGTTAGGGAAAGATGTTACCATAATAAGGCAGAATATATAATGACTCCCGTTCCACGGTAATGAGGGCACTTTGAACAAATTGAGACAAATCTACCTCTGTGAACAAAAGATCTCAATTGGCAGGGCTTAGAACAGAAAGTCTGTGGAAGCTCTAATTAGTAGCTTAACTCCAAATACAAAGCAAGTATTTTCAGACTAGACACTGAATAAGTGCTGCCTGCTCTTTTCAACAGCAGCAAGAAGTAATTAAACTGAACCTTCACTTAAGACTGTAATAAAGAAGGCCATGCAAGTAATAGAAGATTCACTCTGTGACAAATGTGATATATAATACTTTTTAATCAAAAGCTAAGAAACTAATCAGTCATTATCTCTGATATAGTTCTAAAGCCTGGTAACTGGAGGAGTTGCACTCAAGCTTTGCATAATAATAATAATAATAATAATAATTGTTTATTATTGCTTTTGTATAGAACCTTTTGTACAGCAACCCAACAAACAATAAGTTAACATTATTACATAGTAACTTATATTTTATATATAATATTACTTTTTCCAACAAAATTAGTTTCAAGGTCACAGCGGAGCTGCTTTGTTTGGAAAAAAACAACACTTTTGAATGAATTGGCTGGGTGAATAATTGAATTATTCATTTGTTTTATTAATTAAATGATTCAGTGATAATAATTAATCATTTTGTGGAATGAACAGTAACACTTTACAATAAGTTTAAAATAGTTAACATTTGTAAACAATTTTAAAAATGAATAATACTTCCACAATGTTTATTCATCTTAAAGTTAGGCTTATTTCAGCATTTACTAATGCATTATTAAAATCACAAGTTGTGTTTGTTAGTTAATGAACTGTGAACTAACATGAACAAAAAACGAACAACTGTATTTTAATTAAGAAACATTAACAAAGAATATTGTAATAAATGCACGGTTTATTGTTTGTTTGTGTTAGTTAATACATTAACTAATGTTAACAAATGACAGCATATTGTATTACCGAATTAATCGATGATTCACTAATTAAAGCCATAGAATGCATTGCTACAATATTTTAAATTGTCCTCTGATATCTACATAGTAAGGTATTTGCCTTAGGTAAATTCTCCAGAAATGGTTTTACATGTCCATTTACAACTCTAGGATTTCTCCCTAGAATGAAATCGTCTGATTTTGGCTTATTTCGAAGGGTCATGAATAATAATGTCCAGCTCTACTCTGATTCACTTAATCACTCACTCAAAGGGCCCTATCATACACCCGGCGCAAGGGGCAGCACAAGTGTTAGCTAGTTTCAGCCTGACGCAGTTCTAATTTTCTCGTCCAACGCCACGTCGTTTAACTAACAAATGCATTTGCGCCCATTTGTGCGCTCATGGGTGTGTGTTCAGACACATTGTCGGCGCATTGCTATTTTGAGGAACTGAAAACAGACTGCACCATAGACTATCTCAAACCTGGTGTAAAGTCAATGGCGCAGTATTTTTTTTTTTTTTGCTATTGTTGTTATTTAAAGAGCGCCTTAGTAGAAAATGTGCCTCTGGGCAGGTCCACAGTGCGCATTGACTTGCTTATTACACACAGTGATGTGCAGCAGCACATGTGCTAAATATTAAAAACTAAAGGATTACAGTGTAAAATAATATTATTGTATGAGCTACATAAATACAATAATGTAATGATGGACAGTCATCGCGTGTATCAGAATTGGCCCCTGTTCCCTCTCCAGAGACGCTTCCATTTTTCGTGTCTGCAAATTCCGGTAGTGTGAATAGTGATCCTCCATGGCGTGAGCGCAACTCGCTCTTAAAGGGAATGGGAGATGAGACTCTGATTGGTTTATTGCATGTTACGCTCAAAAAAACACCCATTAGTTATTAAGAAAATAGAGACAACCAATTCGAACAATGCACCCCAGTGCACCGACCGTTTCCAGTTGTTAAAATAGCAAAAGTGGATTAGGACATGCCCTGAGTTCAACTGCGCTGTGCGCCTTAGACTTTGCGTTTAAATCATTAAAATAAGGCACAAGTCACCTACTAGTGTAAAAATGTAACCTGCAGAAAGAAGCACTAAAAAACGCTTACCATTAGCCAGACTGATATACTATATCAGCCGTAGTGTGTCAGTTGGGTCATTGTACATTCCATTTTAATTTGAATAAATACATTTTCAACCAGCAGAATCACAGGAACTGATTCATTGCTTCTGAACTTTAGCTTCACTTGAATTTAATATTATATTTTAGTTTTAGCCATCAATTTTAAACAATATTTGGCTGGCCCCCTGTGGCCTTTCTGCAGACCACCTATGGTCACAGAACCCTTTTGTGAACAATCATGCTGAAACATAAATGCAATGACATTCCAAACATCTCCTTTATAGACACCAATACAGAGTCCATTCTACACTGTATTCTCTCTAAACTGATTGTTCTGTGCAGTTCCAAGATTGCTTTTCCTTGGATCAGATTATGCTGCTGGGAGTAGAAGCGGTGTACTGGTTCACTTGCACAACGTTTGTGAAATGTGTTTGCCGTGCTTGAAATGAACAAATATTTACTGTGTGATGTATGAAGTCGACAGCTATGGTAATTTTCCAAAGAAGCAGGCTCTGGTAAGTGTGGGGAATTGCAGTCCAAAGACATTCAAACTATTATAAAAAATGTGTTATTATACTAATAGTTAATTCTCTAAGGAATAATTACAGCTTTAACAGTGGTCTAGGATGATCAGTGCAAGTAATGATGCTTAAATATAGAATTTCCCTCTACTTTCACAAGTAGGCTATGCCAAGTCAATAAATTCTAGAATAAATTCCAACCAATGAGCCAGTCAAATTGTTTAATATCTCATATTAACGTTGTCGATGAGGTTATAAATGTCTTTTTTTCTTCTTTAGGGTTAATGGTTCCCCTTTGGGTTTTGCATATATGACTCAATTAAATAGTCCTTATATGGGATAGTTCACCCACAAATGAAAATCAGTTACTTTCATCAGTTCATCTCATGTTATCTAATATAGGGGTAGGGATACTACTTATATATTCTGCAGATAAAAAAGGCATTTGATGGCATTTTCATATTCGGGCGAACCATTTCTTTAAAAGATCAGACATGATGTTTATTAACATGGTAAGAGTTACTTCAAAATATTCCAGTGCTCTGAAAAACACTAGGAATTGAGGCAATATTCAGCAAGCCCGGGGGCCCGGGGACCACATGGCCTGCCAAATTTTGTATGGTGGACCCCTCAAAGCTAGCCACTCTGCGGGAGATCAGTAGGACACACTTAGAGGACCTTATAATAAAAATGAAGACAGAGCAAAGAAGATTTCACTTTTAGCCACATGCATATTGGTATTGGTATTGGAATAATAACGCCATGAACGTGTTTTTAAAAAACAACAAGGAAAGGCAATAAAAGCCAAATTAAAAACCATTAAAAAATTAAATAAAATAATTGTTGTGTGTGTGAGTGTGTGTGTGTGTGTGTGTGTGTGTTATACAGTAAGTTAATTAGAGACAAAAACTACTAACTAGATCAAACTTCAACAGCAAAGTTTCTTCCAATTAACATCAGACAGTGATTTTTTTTTTTTTAGGATAACAGCAGCATGTTTTATAGGTTATTTCTCTCTCTTCTTCTCTCTCTTCTCTCTTCTTCTTCCGCTTATCCGGGCCGGGTCGCGGGGCAACAGTCTAAGCAGGGACGCCCAGACTCCCCTCTCCCAGACACTTCCTCCAGCTCTTCCGGGGAACACCGAGGCGCTCCCAGGCCAGCCGAGAGACATAGTCCCTCCAGCGTGTCCTAGGTCTTCCCGGGGCCCTCCCGGTGGGACATGCCCGAACACCTCCCTTGGGAGGCGTCCTGGAGGCATCCGAACAGATGCCCGAGCCACCTCAGCTGGCCTCTCTCGATGTGGAGGAGCAGCGGGTCTACTCCGAGCTCCTCCCGGTGACTGAACTTTCACCCTATCTCTAAGGGAGCGCCCAGCCACCCTACGGAGGAAACTCATTTCGCCGCTTGTATCCGAGATCTCATCCTTTCGGTCATGACCCAAAGCTCATGACCATAGGTGAGAGTAGGAACGAAGATCGACCGGTAATCGAGAGCTTCGCCTTGCGGCTCAGCTCCTTCTTCACCATGACAGACCAGTACAGCGACCGCATTACTGCAGAAGCTGCACCGATCCGTCTGTCGATCTCTCGCTCCATCCTTCCTCACTCGTGAACAAGACCCCAAGATACTTAAACTCTCCACCTGGGGCAGGAGCTCCCCACCAACCTGAAGGGGGCAAGCCACCCTTGTCCGACTGAGGACCATGGCCTCAGACTTGGAGGTGCTGATTCTCATCCCAGCCGCTTCACACTCAGCTGCAAACCGCCCCAGCGCACACTGTAGGTCTTGGCCAGATGTAGCCATCAGAACAACATCATCAGCAAAAAGCAGAGAAGCTATTCTGTGGTCACCAAACCAGACCCCCTCCGGCCCCGGCTGCGCAGAAATCCTGTCCATAAAAATAATGAACAGGACCGGTGACAAAGGGCAGCCCTGTCGGAGTCCAACATGCACTGGGAACAAGTCTGACTTAATGCTGGCAATGCGAACTAAGCTCCTGCTCTGATCATACAGGGATTGGACAGCCCTTAGCAAAGGGCCCCTTACCCCATATTCCCAGAGCACCCCCACAGGACACCACGAGGAACCCGGTCGAATGCCTTCTCCAAATCCACAAAACACATGTGGACTGGTTGGGCAAACTCCCAGGAACCCTCCAGCATCCTGAAGAGGGTATAGAGCTGGTCCAGTGTTCCACGTCCAGGACGAAACCCGCATTGTTCCTCTTGAAGCTGAGGTTCAACTATCGGACGGATTCTCCTCTCTCCAGTACCCTGGCATAGACTTTCCCAGGAGGCTGAGAAGTGTGATCCCCTATAGTTGGAGCACACCCTCCGGTCCCCTTCTTAAAAAGAGGAACCACCACCCCGGTCTGCCAGTCCAGAGGCACTTTCCCGCGTCCCACGCGATGCTGCAGAGGCGTGTCAGCCAAGACAGCCCTACAACATCCAGAGACCTGAGGTACTCCGGGCGGATCTCGCCCACCCCTGGTGCCTTGCCACCGAGGAGCTTCTCAACAACCTCAGTGACCTCAGCCAGGGTGATGGTCGAGTCCCCCCCGGGTCCCCGGCCTCTGCTCCCTCAGTGGAAGACGTGTTGGCGGGATTGAGGAGGTCCTCAAAGTATTCCTTCCACCGCGACAATATCCCCAGTCGAGGTTAGCAGGTTCCCACCAGCACTGTATACAAGGGCACTGCTTCCCTTTTCTGAGGCGTCGGACGGTTTGCCAGAACCTCTTTGAGGCCGGGCCCGATAGTCATTTTCCATGGCCTCCCGAACTCCTCCCAGACCCGAGTTTTGCCTGCACAACCACCCGGCAGCGGTCCGCTTGGCCCACGGTACCTGTCAGCTTCAGGAGTCCCATGAGCCAACCAGGCCCGATAGGACTCCTTCTTCAGCTTGACGGCATCCTTTACTCCGGCGATGTCCACCATCGGTTCGGGTTGCCGCCACGACATGCACCGAGACTTTACGGCCACAGCTCCGGACGGCTGCGCCGACCAAAGAGGTAGAGAACATAGTCCACTCGGACTCAATGTCTCCAGCCTCCTCGAATCCGGTCAAAGCTCTGCCGGAGGCGGGAGTTGAAGATCTCCTGACAGGGTCTCTGCCAAACGTTCCCAACAGACCCTCACAGTGCGTTTAGGTCTGCCAAGTCTGTCTGGCCTCCTCCCCGCCAACGAATCCAACTCACCACCAGGTGGTGATCAGTTGACAGCTCCGCCCCTCTCTTCACCCGAGTGTCCAAGACATGCGGCCGAGATCAGATGATACAACCACAAAGTCGATCATCGACCTCCGCCCCTAGGGTGTCCTGATGCCACGTGTACTGGTGGACACCCTTATGCTTGAACATGGTGTTCGTTATGGACAGACCGTGACTAGCACAGAATTCCAACAACAGAACACCACTCAGGTTTAGATCGGGGGCCGTTCCTCCCAATCAAGGTGTCACTAGCATCACCAACGTGAGCGCTGAAGTCCCCAGCAGGACGATAGAGTCCCCGGTTGAGCACTTTCCAGCACCCTCCCAGGGACTCCAAGAAGGCCGGGTACTACACTGCCATTCGGCCCGTGAGGCACAAATGACAGTGAGAGTCCTCCCCAACCCGGAGTCGCAGGGAGGCGACCCTCCCGCCCACCGGGTTAAACTCCAACACATGGCGGCTAAGCTGGGGAGCTATGAGCAAGCCCACACCAGCCTGCCGCCTCTCACTGTGGGCAACACCAGAGTAGTGAAGAGTCCAGCCCCTTTCGAGGAGATGGGTTCCAGAGCCCAAGCAGTGCGTGGAGGTGAGCCCGACTATCTCTAGCCGGTATCTCTCGACCTCCCGCAACAACTCAGGCTCCTTCCCCAGAGAGTGTGACGTTCCATGTCCCTAGAACTAGGTTCTGAGTCCAGGGTTGGGTTGTCGAGGTCCCCGCCTCGACTGCCACCCAAACCACAAGGCACCGGCCCCTTACGGTCCCTCCTGCAGGTGGTGGGCCCACGGGAGGATGGCCCCACGTCGCTGTTTCGGGCTGAGCCCGGCCGGGTCCCGTGGGGCAAGACCCGCCACCAGGCGCCGCGATGCCGGCCCCGGCCCCAGGCCTGGCTCCCATGGCGGGGCCCGGCTGCGCCATACCGGGCGACGTCGCGACTCCATTACGGTTTTTATCCATAAGGGGTGAGGTGGACCGCTCTTTGTCTGGCTTGTCACCTAGGACCTGTTTGCCTTGGGAGACCCTACCAGGAGCATATAGCCCCGACAACCTAGCTCCTAGGGTCATTCAGGCACTCAAACCCCTCCACCGCGTTAAGGTGGCGATCCTCGGAGGGTAGAAGTTTTTCCAACTTTATTATTTATAAGAAATAATAAAGTTGGAAATAACTGCAAAGTTAGGTTATTTCCAACTTTATTATTTCTTATGAATAAAACGATATCTATAATTGAATTTCCAAAAGTAACTTTTTCATTTTACTGCCTTTAAGGCCCTGAGCACTGAAATATTTAAAAGTTCCTTTAAGCACCAGCTACCATGATAATTCAGTGAGAGACTAATCACAAGATTAATCAATTTTGGGTTAAAAACAAATTAATCAAATCAGCATGTGCCCTTTGGCAATGCATTCGAAGCCCCTGCAAGGTCTGGATAATGTCAAGCCACATCAATTTTGAAGCTTTACAAAAATAAATAAATAAATAAACACAAGAATACAAGTCACCTCATTTGATCAGAAACGAGTTGCAGTTCAATGAAGGGGCTCAGTGGAATTCTTTACTAGTAAATCATCCTCATATTAGACAACTCGCAAGAAGTGCCATTCAAACAATAACGTCAAGTATAGTGGCTAAATTAAATCAATAGACACTACGCAGTTGTATTCAATACTGAAAATACAATAAGAATCACATCAGGATTTCTGAAGAACTAAAAGGTAAAAGATGACATAACTGAAACAACCGCATCTTGACACAAGGGTTTTAGAGCTTTATTTAACTCACAAAGCCTTTAACTGTATCCACTTTAGTTAAAGACACTGGAAACACAGAGGCTACTTTAAAGTCTGCAACCACAGGCACTGAACAGGCATGTTGCTGTAATTTACTGTAATTATCCAGTCAACTTAAAGACACCCAAGACATCCGAGATCAGTAATCTTTAATTTGTCATGCTCAACTGCTTAGAGATTTTTTTTTCTTGTAAAGTTTAGTTACTTTAACTGCAGTGAAACCGGAGTGTTTTCTAGCAAGTGCATGTAACGTCTAAAATAATTTACGTATCGTTATCTTTGACAGTTCCTTGTCAAATATGGCATTACGGTTTATTATAAAGGAAAATGCATTGGGTCCAACTTTAATTTAAGCAATGAATTTAGTCAATAGCATCCAAAGAGGAAGAAGTGAACCTTTTACTAAACTCGGTTACTTTCTCAAGTAAGCGTTAAAGCACATCTTTTTACATTAAAAGTGCAATTTTAACATGTAAAAATACATTGACAAAAAGACTTTTAAGGACATTGTCAAATTGCATAATTCTGTCGCCTGACATTCATACAAAATACTGACCCCAATTATACAATGCAAGTGTTTTTGTTTGTTTTATCCCGACGCAGTTATTATTTTCATGCCCTGCATCACGTTGTTTAAATAGCAAACGCATACACTCTTATAACTCACACAGAAATACATAGCAGTACACAAACATGCCAAATATTACGAATTACAGGCCCATAGAACACACTCTAGAATTAACTCTTTACTATAAATCTTACTAATTAATTAATTACTTAATTAACTAACGTATTTATTTATTTTGAAATGCAGGTGCTGTTGCTAATGTTATGTGTGCATCTCTTATGATTTATTTAAAACTTTCTAAACTCCGGACCTTCAAAGACTTACATAAATCAATAAATACAGATAAATAAATAAAAGCATGTTTGATCAATTATCACAAATTATTCTGACAGCTGGAAGGCATCTTGAGGATGAGTCCAAACTGTTTTTATTAAAAAAAAAAAAAGTTTATTTTATTTAGCCTCTAAAATTTTAGGCAAACTATCGACTAATGCATTTCAACATGTCATCACGCTCAACTATTCTTCTTTGAAGCAAGCTGAGATTGAAAATGTCATTTCCTACAGTACCTGACATCCACTGCGTCCTCCATGACAGTCATATCTGTCTTGCACTTGGCAGAGGGGTTGATGGCCAGCTCAGCTGGAGGAATGACAAAGCTTTTGCTAAGTGGCAGCCACATGCCTTCTCCAAGAGTGTATGTGAATCTGAAACACAGAAAAGCAAAGTGAATATTTCAGAAACCTCTCACCATGTTACCAAAAAAAAAGAAAAACAACATATTTTACATCATTCAGTTTGCTGCATTGTGAGACAAGCTACATTGTGAGACAAGAAAATTGGCATTTGGATGACAGTAGTTTTACAATTCAAAAAAAAAAGAAAGAAACTAAAAGTTTTCCTCTCGAGGACCCATGAGGGTTAAATTGAAATTCTAGGTTGGAATCTAAAAATAGGGGTGTCCAAGGTAACAAAGGATGACACATTTCAGCATTTCAACATTTAAAAGACACATTACTGTTTATATTCACTAAATGATTTCTGACAAGAGAAAAAGCCATACATCCTCATGAGAGACTCCCACATGTATGTAAAGACTCCTATTCATTTGGTTTATCGTATCCGCCTCTGCACAGTGGAGCAGGGTGTTTAACAAATAATGTGTTCCATCTAAAGGTTCAAACAGATTGTTGACAGGAAAAAAATAGCTGCTCTTCTCCTCTGCAAAATCAAATATAACCACATTTTTCAGTTTGACCCTCACTCTGGAACGGTAGCACATTTTAAAACTTGAGTCATTACCGGAAAGCTTATCTGACCTTGAAAACTCCCCCCCCCCTGGTTTTAGTGCTGAGAGACGTCCAGGCGGATAAGATCAACTTGTGGGTGGATATCCATAGAGGAATACAAAAACAAAGCAACGGAGCATTGTAAAATAATGCCCAGAACAGAAGGTCCAAAGAGTTTGTGGGAGTAATTGAAAACTGGCACATCTACAAGCTAGCTCTTTTTTTTCCTGCACTTCAATTCACTTTGAAATCCTGAGGTTCTGACTTGGTGTCAGAACACTCAATCAATAAATCCAGTTTTGTCCAGCGCCGACTTGCATACAATGGAAAAACCTCTAAGACACAAGTATGGACATGTTTTCTTCTTCTCGTGAAGAATAGCCAGGATGCACTTGATTCATTGATTCCATCACACGCTGATTCATTCCTTCATTCATTTGCTTTTCCCCTGTAATCTCAAATATCATTTTATTCCACCTATGCATCTCAAAAAGGCTGCATGTACATGAGCTAAACAATCGCCCCAGTAATTTTATTTGCATAAGATGCATTATGCAAAAAATACTGTCTGATTACATTACTGGAAGCACTTTTATCTTTCCAGGATTATGCATGCAAAGATGTGATTTAAACCTACACTGTAAAAATAAAATTCCATTTTATCATTAGTCACACAACAGAATAGTGAAACATGATGAATCTACATAAAAAAAACAAACATTATGTTGTTGATTTGTTAAGGGTTTATGAGCTTGCAGTGCGCATTGTGGCATGAATAAATTATGCATTTACTGTTACAGGAGTATTGTTTTACTGTTTGCAGACTTTATTTATGCTGTTGCTGTTCCTTATGTACACTGGTGTTCAAAAGTTTAGGATCAATATGTTTTTTTAATGTTTTTGAAAAAAGGAATTTCTGCTCGCCAAGGCTGCATTTGTTTAAAACAATAATAATAATGCAAGTAAAACATACTCTAAAATTCTGTAAAAAAGTAATAAGGTGAAATATGAATACAATTTAAAATGTGTTTATATTTTCATATATTTTAAAATGTATTCTTGAAGGCAAAGCTGAATTTTTATCAGGCATCCCTCCAGTCTTCAATGCCACCTGATCCCTCAGAAATCATTCAAATACGACTATTTGGTGTATAAGAAGCATTTATTTTTATTATCAATCTAAAAAAAAAGACATTTTTGTGGAGTTATTTGATGAATAGAAAAACTATAAATGAAAGTCTTTACAGTCACTTTTTTCTGTTTTGCTACTTTACTGAATAAAAATACTTTCTTTCAAAAAAAAAAAAAAAAATCATACACTATGCTAAACAAAATGACCTTAAATTAACTGCTAAAAACAGAAAAGCAGCTATAACCCATTTAGATTACTCTCCTTGTGCACTACAGTATGAATGGAACTCTCGATCTGTGCCGTTTAATAAAGGGCAATAAATTGCTTTTCTTGATCACAGTTAAGTCTATTAAACCTGCATCTTTTCCTATATGTTTGATTAAATAAGCCACTACAAACAACTTTGTTTATTTACTTTCCTGAAGTACTTTCAAATGCAGGCTCTTCGAATTGTAGTTGTGCTGTCATAGTTAATGCGTGGCTGATAATATCAGATGCTGGACAGGGTTAAAGGTGATCAATCGATTTATTAACTGGCATTTTTAATTCACAGTTAAAACCTAACAGAGGGCAATGCACCAACGTTCATATTCTTCATTAACTACATAACTATCAATTTCATGTTTAAAAATGTAAATATTTAAAGAGATTACACTATGCTCATATATAAATGTGAAAGACCATTCCTATTAACACATCAAGATGTGTTAAATGTAATACTAAATAGGGCAGACAAGCACCTGTGAACAACATTCTATATTAATGCATCGATAACAAGAGGACTGTCAAAAACACACACACACACACACACACACACACACACATACATACATACATACATACATACATATATATATACACACGCACATTTAATGCATAAATTTGAAACTACTATAAAATGCAAATGCATTTATATCTGAATTCTGACCACAACATGCTGCAATACACAGCAAGCTTGTTTTTCAAGTTGTGCTCATCAGTTTGGATTTCTCCACATGCATCTCATCACACCTGGGTGATGTTTGTGCCTCATCAGCTGTAACCACAGTCTGATTTATGTCAATATATCATCAATCATCAGCTACCGTTTACATTAAATCCAATTAAACCTGGATCATTTCATGTGCGCACAGCGTTTTTTCATTGTCAGACGCGCTGTTAATGGTAAACTGATCTGTTCAAGTAACAGTTTCTTGTCAAATATTGAAGGCAGAAATTTCGGTGCAATCCATACTCATATATGTTTCATAACTCCATGACAGCTCAAGAAGAAATTTTCGAACGCCACCGATTTGCTGAAAACTCACCCAGGCGTTTTGCACTATGCAGATTCAAGAAAAAAGGGGACGGAACGTGAAGATTGACACATCTGAATATTGTCGTCTGCTAGTGTGAAATGGCTTCAGTCGAGTTTTGCAGGAAAATGACTTGTAAATGGATTACCGAACAAAACATTGAGACGGGGATGAAACTCCCTCATCGCAGGTGGAAGTTAAAAGAGAAAAACACATCTATCAAAAAAAAAAAAAAAACCTTTTAAAATATCTCAGCACACTGAGTCAATAACAAACAAAGGAGGAACAGGACGGGAAAAGAAATAACCATAAAAGCAGCTCTGTTACAAGTTGCAGAATTCAACTTATTGATGTGGGTGCCAAAGTTCGCACCAGATGTTTACAGACACAGTGGCTAGCTTTAAATGGTTTGCAGATTGGAAAGTAAATCAGATTGGAAAGTGTCTAAAAAAAAAAAACACCTCCAGATTAAAAAATACAGACAGTTGCACACCGCACACGCATCATAACAACATCTTTCCGTCTCTCGCTCTTGTACTTTATAGCTCCACTTTAAAAGTTTAACAAATATCAGTCACATAATTTCTCCGTCTGATATCGAAAGCTAGATAGATAAATGAATAAGCGAAGCATTCAAAATTGATTATGGCCTTTCGTATTCATTCATGGCACAAATCAATGATGTATGAGGAAAAGCTGTGTGAAATTGAAAATAAATCTTTCATTCAAGTCGTTCTCAAACATTCACGTCTGTGCAGGTTTGTTTGGAAATAAAACATTTAATTGTCCCAATGAAATGTATTTGTTTGGTGGCCCAAAGCCAAGGGATATGAGATTTTACACCTTTTGGTGTTATAACTCGGATTCCAATTACAAGATGCCCTCCCGTGTTGCTTTCAAACGAGAAAGAACATTGATTCATAAGATTTGTAAATAAATAGCTTGTGATTTGCGCAAACGAATTAGGGTTGAACAATCAAAGGACTTTGGAATGTCATGGATGAGATCTATGAATAATTCAGAACATGAAGAATATGCATGGCAACTGAAGGTAACCATATGTTGCTACAATTGATTTGCATTGCTAAATATTCCAAAACATACACCTCACAGATTGAAACATCTCCAGTGCATAAAGCAATGCACTGATTAGTCTTGAGTCTCTGGTTATAGCCAGAGGTAAACATCGTCTAAATCCCCGCCTTTGTACACGAATGAATTTTTTATTTGTAGGGAACCGTTCGCAGTGGCCCTGTATTAAATGTAATTACAACATTTTTCTATTTTCAAGTTTTTATTTAAACTGTGAAAGGAGCTCTTTGAAGCTGAATAAAGAAACGTCAGCTTAGCCAAAATGACAAAATAAGTGTACTCTATTTCACGAGCTACTCTGTCTCAACAGAAACCTATTACATACTTGTCAGCACCTTTTTAAGCGCGTTTTCTGCAGCCATTTAAAACGGATTGTTCTGTTTTCTCAGAAGTAACTTTCACTTATTTTTTAATTACTAATAGACTTTCTAATCCTGTTTTCATTGAACTGCTTAGATGTTTTTTAGTCCTTATTTTTGAACTTAGTCACAAGCTAAAAAAGCACATATAAAGTGATCTTTCTTACCTAAAAATACGATCAGATGGCTGCTCTCCCATCACCAAGTCAAAGCCACGTTGGAAAATTGTGTAAGGCCATGGGCTGAAAAACAGAGATGACATAAATCAAAAACAAAACAAATAATTCATGCTTAAAAACAACAACAACAACAACAAAAAATGTAAATCACACTATAGACTCTTCATTGTTAAATAGCTCCAGTCTTCACTGAAGTCACGTGACCTTTAAAATGGCATGACTTTGCGACGAAAACATAACATTTTAAAAAGTTCCTTTTTGAACTCGCATCAAACCAGTGTTTCTTATATAAAAATCATGGAAATTCCTCCACCAGATGTTGTTTGTAAAAACTGTGACCTGACAGCATCAGTCAGTCAATGCCGTATAGACATGAGCGTGACTTCAAGTGTGTGTTTATCCAAAGCTCTATGTGAACTGATGGAGATTAATGCAGAGAGGCAGCTGTGGGGACAGGGGCTGTCGCTGCAGAATAAGAGAAAAGACAAGGAGCTGATGCCTCTCTAAGTAAGCTGTTACTCACAGCAAAAGAGCAGTAACAGCCTGGTTAGGCCATTTCACACCACAGATCACCTACTGCGGTTTAAACGTAAACATACCCCTGCAGCATTTGTAATCTATTAGAGAACTGAAAGCAAGAGAGTTGTGAAAATCTATTATACAGAAAGGGGCAAAAAAAAAAAAAAAAAAAAAAAAAAAAAGAATAATTTATAATAGGAATAATAATTTTATATAGCAACTAATGATGTTAATTGCAGACATACACCTAAACATTATCACATTCAAGGGAAGACGGACACTAGGTCATACAGGGCACGTGGCAGGTGAAAACATCAAAAAACAGTCCACAGGCGTGACAAATGCACTATACAATTACATTTTTTTGCTTATATATAGGCAGTAAAAGCATTCTGGGAATTCATTACACAGGAGGAAAATAAAAGAAAAAATTTAAAATAAAATAAAATAGTCCAACAACTACATTTTTTGTCTGTACTTGTAATGTCTGGCAGTTTATTTCACATATACAAGATATACAATAACATACATTTCATCTTTGGGGGGAGTGGACTGTTCCGTTAAGATATAAAAGAAGGTCCAAGTATATGAAACAGTTTAGGAAAAATCTTGGCACTTCGAAACTTTAAAAAGCATTTGGCAATGGACTTTCTTTCTCCTCCACTAAGTGTTAGAGTCAATTAAAAACTGTTCACACCTTCACAGTATGGCACAAAGGGAACAAGCACATCCAGTGCTATTCCACTCCCCTAAGGCAATCTTCCTGATTGTTCCAATTTGATTTCTAATTATCGGATCCATCTCACCAACCGTCATCACTCCCATCTCCCTCCCAATTAAAATGCCAAGGATTTCCTCACCTCCAAGTCTTAATCAAACTGCTCCAGAGCGACAGCCTCAAACCCAGATGAGCATGTGAAACTCTCCTCAGGGAGGGTCTAATTAACTTCAAACATCTTAAATACAAGCCTTTCCGGGTTTAGAAACTTGTGCTCCTGACATTTAAGTGTTCTGACTATATCTAGATTGCCAAGAAGCGAAAAAACTCAACTTTGTGCCATTATCTTGCATTTGTGTTTTATTCATCTACTGTATTTGTTGACGTGAAAAGCAGTATTTTGGTTAGGTACACTCACCTTTTTACCTCAGATTAAAGATACCATCTGTTCAGATGCAGTTAACTCTGCTAAAATATCTGAGGGCAACAACAAAAGCTGCGAAACTAAAAGAAGTGCAGCAGAACTTCAAAATAGTTATTTTCTCTTTGATCATTTTAATAGCAGTACTTGGATACGAGGCACGCAAGTGGTGAAATACATCACTTCTTACACATGTAATGCAATTTAAAATGCACAATACGTGTATCTCATTGGTATACCGAAATGTAAATCACTGTCACGCAAATCTAAAATGACCCAGAGCTTCACCACACTAATCCTTTTTCCAATTCCAGAGAAGGAGCATCATGCAAAAAAGCTAATTAATTCAAACAAGCCAATTTAATTTCCCTACAGTGCATAACACCTGGCTGGCTATCGGCACTAGAGACATTTTTACTACAGATAAGAAGCACGACCAACTTCAAGGTGGCAGATCCCTGATTGTATGGTATGGTACTCACCCCTGATTTGGACCCCATTCGTTGCGAATACACAGATGCTTATGCACAGGGTCCTTCATGTAGCCATCGAAACAGAGACATTCTCCTGCAAACAGACATAAAGTGCATTTATACCATCGCTGACATCTTAGTGTTATTCAACTGTGATGAGCAGTATCATTGTTAGGATGTCAGTTAGGATAGTACCAGATTTCTACGATTTCAGTAAATACTATTGTTATTACTCTAAAGTCATCATAGATTACTATGGAACTTTAAAAAAAAAAAAAAAAAAAAAAAACTTCATAAAAGATTTGTATAGCTACATTATGCTGTTTCTAATTCTTTTATTTCCAACTTGCTAGATGGGAAAGCCACTTTTTTGAGCATCATGCTGACTCCACGTCAATTAAAAAAAAGTGAAGAAAGACTTTAGGCTTTTAAAAATGTGCCTGGAGACACTTATCCCATTCTTTTGTGATCCTTCCATCTTTCAGAATATTTATCATTTTTATTGTTTAATATCTAATATACTCCCTATGATAACTGAGTTTTATTATCAGTCACTGTAGCAACCAGTTTTTTTTTAGCTTTTTTGTTCTTTCAATTGTTACAGTGTAATTAGCACTTAAATTTTTGGTAAAGGGATTTTAATGAAGCACATCCATATAAAGTAAAAAAAATTATTTTACAATTTGTTCCATTTCTAAGTTCCTTCTCAGAGTTTGTTAATTTTTCTTTTGTTAAAGTAAAAAATAAAAAAGTTCATGTTCTTCAAGTTCTAAATAAAAGAAGTATTTAAAATAGATCTGTATCCTGCAGCCGCTGCTGCAAGCGAGTATGCAGGAGCTAGCTACTGCCAGTGCACAAGGCCATGAGATACTGTGAGCATTTAAAGGTGCAGTGTTTAATATTTGAGAGGATCTATTGACATAAGTTTCAATATAATATATGCAACTGTGTTTTCAGAGGTGTACAAAGACCTTACTAAATGAACAGTTATGTTTTTATTAACTTAGAATGAGCCATTTACATATACATATACCGCAGGTCCCCTTACATAGAAGTCGCTATCATAGACATGATGCTGCTGCACAAATAACCTGTTCTATACAGGTGGAGCATGGGAAGGTGGAGGGTTTCAACTATGAAAGCACACTGCACAATACTCTCCATCGTGGTTGACCCAAGCATGGGAAACTAAGCACACACTGCTCCCGTTAGATAGAAGTCTATTTAATATTCAGACATAACTGTTAAACAAAGGAATTCAAATATATACAAAAAGTATTATAACGACCGTTTTAATTAGTAATAAAGACAAACGATACTTTCTATTTTGCTTTCAGCCTTCAGCGCATATGCATTTATATCATTTAAAGAGATGTTTGAGTGACTAGCGAACATTTAACAATGCAAACCTTGCTTTTTTGTTAATTAAATAAACAAATAATGTAAAAAGCATTTTTTTAAGTATACGAGTAACAAGTATATCATCTTCTCTTTAGATTATTAGTCAACAAAAAGCAAGTACACAGAGGTGCACCTTTTATTAAACAGAGTGGTCAATGAAAACTATGACTCACAGAGTAGTTCATGCTTTAGGCTACTATAAGGTCGTTTAGATTCAGGAAGTCAATTTATTAATAGTCCATTTCCACCAGTTTTACCCATTCAGACTAATCTGTGAAGCGGCTGTGAACGTGACATATCAGTTTGACCCCGTGAAGTTGCACGACTTCCCAAGTACTTTGCTTTTACCCCCCTTCACATTCACACTATGCCCTGATCCAAAGTCTTATCGGCTCTCTGCACGACAGATATTATTTCACCCACTTCGGAGTCAAGTGAAAATGACCTCATTGTCATGTTTACATTAATATGGTGATTCTCCGGCCGTGCTGTGCTATAAATAGCAGTTTTGTGTTTTGTGTGTGTTGAAGCATATATGCATTCGCAGCAGATTCCCTGTGTCAGCCGTCTTCGGTAGTGCTCATGGCTCAGACAAGTCTAATCACTCTGAGTTCAGCTGATCAGTCTTGTCAGGCCAAACCGCAGGCATGTCGGTCATGATTTGGGTTCATGGGACTGATGAGGCTGCACCCCGAGCGGGACATGTGTGAGCAGGCCGATGCGAACACAGGGGGCACAGAGGGAAAATGGCATTGGCAAACATAGAAACAAATGTGTTATGAGTGAGAAGAGAATATATGAAAAAGGCTAAACGGGAAAACATCTGTTGACATTTTGTGCAAAGCAGCGGTCATCAATATGCTCGGACGATGTAAGTGATTATGACGATTTCGCACGTCATTTACCCAGAGTTTAGTTAATGTAATATGTGACCCTTAAATTTTGCATTATGCAGACTACTGCTGGATTTGCAATAGTGGGGCTTTAATAACATGAGAAAAGTGTATAAGATGCAAACTGGAGAGAAAGATTTTAAATATATGTATGTATATTTTTTTTAAAGAGATACTACAACACTAAAACACTGATTACGACTGATGTTGTATTCAGTCTACTTTCATCTTGTAAAATGCCTGCTGAATATATTAATATTAGATACTTTTCAAAAGGGGTTAGCAACTGTCTTAATAGAAAAATGAATACTTTACAATACAAAAGTAATTCTTTATTTAAAACAACTGCAAACTAATATATATATATATATATATATATATATATATATATATATATATATATATATATATATATATATATACATTAAACTGATTTTTACAAATAATGCAAACAAATAATCATTTTAAATCATCAGTGTTCTATTTTGGTTTTAGTATATAATATATAATACATTTATAAAATTCATACAATAAACTTCCAATTATTCTTCTAAAACTATACTTGTCTTTAATAAAAAAAAGTGCAGTGCAGGACAAAAGCAATTTACCCTTGTCAGTCATAAACACTTAATTTGATATATTACTGATCATTAGCACATTTTGGCAGGCCAATAATAAGGTCTAGCACTGCTATTATATACATAGCTAACTGTTTTAGCTTTGCCAAAGTAATTTGTAAAACTTAAATTAAACTTGTACCTTAGGTAATAATAGCATTTTTATCAATTCAAATGAGATGCAGGGAGTGTTTATGACTCTGGGTGGTAAATGACAATTTTGCCAGGAAACATGTACCCAGTGGCTCTGTGATTGAGTGATCATTGAGGATATCCAGCAGGCGCTCAGCCAGTGCTGTATGCATAAGAAATACATACCTTGTTCATTTATCTCTTCACAAAATACATGCAGAAGAAGATATTGTGAGCGAGGCATAACAGGAAGTAAAAAAAATAAATAAATAAAATAAATAAAGCTTTTAAGCTGATAAAGTCTAAATTGTATGTGGATGTAATACAATGTTCATTTATTCAGACCTGTGGTGTGGCATCTCTACATGACAGAAAGAGATTTGCAGCATTAATAAGCATAAAATAAGTCAAAGCTTTACTTTTTGTAAATACGCAGCATATGGGAGTGTAACAGTTGGAAACAACATGTCAAAATCTCTTAATACTTTAAAATTGTACTGCTGTGCAGCAGAAGTGTCCTGCAGTGTGAAATCTTAACTGTTTTACAAATTATTCTAATTTTATCATAATTAATTGTTATGCATTCCAGTTACAAAAACCCGAAGGAATTCAGAAAAAAAATCTTGAAGCTAAACATCTACCATATTGTCCATGTCCATATTCAAGTACCCTTCTGATTTGAGCATGTAAATACCAGAACTAATTACTTGCACAATTTTGACCCATCAGTTTAACCTATTACGAGAGAAGGTGAAAAATATCAGAGAAGTGCCTATAAAGCAAATGTGTTATTATGCATTTCTAGGCACGATTAATCTCTGTATAGGAATGCGTACAATCTTTAGTGGCAAGATGCAGATAGTGCATTAAAATTTGTGATGCAAACAGAAAAACTCCACTGTCTGCAATTATTCATCAATACTGTCAGAATTTTCATAGCTGGCACTCGCTGGCATTTCTAAACCAAAAAAAGAGAAAGATTACAAACTTCCACGCATATATACTGTGATTAAGCTATACATTTTGATTAAGATGTGAAAACTATCCGGAAAAAAAAAAAATTGCATTAACCTGACATTGCATTACATTTGAACAAGTACAGCAAATGTTGTAAAATAAATATACAAATGTATTTGCATCCATAAACTTGAAAATTTTTGAATTTAATCAAAATTTATGGTTACGCTTTCTATGAAGCCTGTAATTATAATACATTATAAGGCTATTTTAAGGCGTTATAATGAATGCATAATGCATTATAAATAACTATTTGTTGTATCATCTAATGAATACTTATAAGAACAGTTTTAATGGGTTATAATATTTACTTATGTGTGTTTATACCTAT
Source organism: Puntigrus tetrazona (assembly GCF_018831695.1). NCBI lineage: Eukaryota > Metazoa > Chordata > Actinopteri > Cypriniformes > Cyprinidae > Puntigrus > Puntigrus tetrazona. The sequence goes on along the minus strand of NC_056700.1, from coordinate 16,101,272 downwards.
TAAGAGTATGATAATTTATAATACACAATGAACACGATTCGACCACTTCAGTTACAATGGGTTATATTTCTCATAACCTGTATGAACAACTGTATGTACATTAACAAAAAATAATAGTGTAATAAATGCTTTGTTCATTGTTTGTTCTTGTACAATAATTGTTGTTAACGTTATAAGTTTTACCCTAATTTTTTTAAGAACAATTAGGGACATTTTCACATAATAGGTCAGTAAGCATTCGTTAATGTGTTGTTTTTTTAGTGCCCTATAAAAAAAATACTGCTGACTTTTCCAGTTCATTTTTATTTGTGTGTGTGTGTGTGTGTGTGTGTGTGTGTGTGTGTGTGTGTGTGTGTGTAAAAATAAATCACTACTATTGGATTTAGACAGAGAGAGTGACTGTGTAGAATTACTTATTAATGAAGTTTTTAAGTCCCTAGTAATTCCTCTCTTTCCACAACCACAGAGGAAGTCTGTAGGGGATCTATTATTCAGTCAAATTAATGAAACGAAGGTGCAAGGATCAGGTAGCCTGAGACACAACATGGCGTGTTCTTGTTTAATAAATGTCCCCTGAAACCTGATGGGAATGAAGGAGGTGAACAGGGCCTCCGAGAGGCCTTCTATCAGTCCGATTCTCATCTCGACTTTTACACATCCTCCGCTCCTCTGATTCACAATCTCTTTTTAAAGCTCTCACACCTCCAGTTATTGTCGTTCCCCATTCCCGCTTTCATCAGTATCTCCCATCTCTAGTTTGATTGAGACAGTCTTACGGTTTTCCACGAATACCCTCTGCCACGTAGTCTCTGCCCCCCCTCCCCTCCACACGCACCGAGGCTTTCATTAAGAATGCATCTTACAAAAAGCACAATGCAATTATTGAACCGTGGCAGTACCAAGGCCTCATGCTTTAGATTTCATTTGTGAGGAAAGCAAGGCAAGTTCCCAACGGTCCAACTTTGATTCATTTAGGGCTGGAAGATTCACTTTTCAAAGCCCAGTGGAGTTCCTCTTTTGAATTATGGATGCAAACAGGAGGAACTTGTCAACAAATGATAACAACGTCGGACTGATTCCCGCGGCAGATGATCGGAGAAACAGCTATAAACCAAATGTATTACCATTCATTTTGATGTACCTCGATGTCTGTTGACTATGTTTTGCCTGACTGGAACAACTATAAAACTGAATTGATCAATCTCAGCTTACAAAGTTGCAATCTTTAGTGTTAAAACGCAGACAGTGCATTAAAATTTATGATGCAAACAGAAAACGTCTGCCTACTGCCTAAGATTATTCATAAACACTGTCATGGGTTTCATAGGCATGTAGTGTGTACATTTTTTAAATAATAAAACCAATAAAAAAAAATGAATTATAAAATCCAACAACCTCTGAATATGACAACATTTAATTATATATGATAATATGACAAAAATTTAATTATTGGCTTTTATATTGTGCTAAACCAAAAGATGTGATGATTAAAACATCTGGGGATATATATATATATATATATATATATATATATATATATATATATATATATATATATATATATATATATATATTCAATTTAATAGAATTTACATAGCAAGCCACAAAATGAATAAAAATCTAAATATTTTGTAGCATAATGTATGCAGATGCTTTTTCCTCCTTACAAAACTATGGTCATCAATAGCAAAAAACAAAACATTCATCTCATTAAATTCAACACTTATACATGTAATTTATTGTGTTACATTTAATAAACTCTCTTGACATATTTAACAAACCCATTTGAAACTATTTCTTTTTTCTTTCAAACTTTCTGCAGACCCCTTAGCAACCCCTTGTGGCTCTCAGATTTTGTATTTCTATTTTAAATATTTTAATATCAAATATATTAATATTTAATATTCCTGCTCTTAGTCATGGTTTACAAAATTGTAGGGTTTGCAAATGAAATGACACTAACAGGCACTTTACCGTATGCAAAACAACACAAGTCAAACTTACATGCAATATGTATGTGCAATTCTGTGTTGACTATGAATCATATGAGTTTTGTTGCACTTTTTCTTTAGACGGTGATAGGAAGAAAACTGTCCACAAACTGCGTTAGAGCAAGCGTATGACGTTATCTTTTTATAATGAAATTTAACAGCTAAATATACTTAAAATTACACGGAAGCGAAGACCATTTTAAAGTGAAATCGGACCATTTTGCATTCAGAAAGCATATTATAAGCAGCTGCTTAAATCTCAAATGGTCTAAGTTCATTTGGAGGGCTAACATACAACTCAACATTCCTTAGTTTAATCAAATATCATCTAGAATATTTATGCTTCCCTGGCTCAGAATATTCTAAGTTTTGAACACTCCATTTGATCCGTGCTTTGCCTAATTTATGTCCCAGGCAAATGAAAAAAAAGAAAAAAAAAAAGAAATAATAATTCAAATCCAGGTCACTCAAGCTGTATAAGCCCAAGTCTTACATTACAAAGATTCATTGCCGAGCATTACTGTCCTCACAGCTCTCGCTCAATTAGGCTTTCATTACTTAATACTGTTCACTCAAGAGAGACACCTTCAGAGAAATCTGCAAATGAAACGACAGATGAATCAGAGCTAAGCCTCTCTCTCCTGTCCCTCCTGCTCTTTAAAGGAAGCTGCGTTACAACTGCAGTTCGGTGAACACATTGATTTTACACAGTGGAGGGGATGGGCACTCATTCACTTGGGTGAAGGGGTGGAACGAAAGATTATTTTATGATTAATTAGGCAAAGATGCAGACTAATGAAAAAAAATCCCAATGTGCAGTTCGAAGACATACTTCAACCAGAAATCTTACTCCGATGTCATTTTAAACCAGTATGACATTTCTGTGGGGAACAAAAAAATGTGAAGGTTTTAACTGTTTATGTCCAAGTCAGCGGGGTCCAAAACATTGCATACACGAGCGTTCAAAATATCCTGCATTTCAAACTGTTTAAACAACTTTTTACGAAATACCCACTCTTGTGTTCCACCGAGGAAAACGCTTTGAACGCATGAAGGGGACTAAATGATGATGGAATTTTCATTTTTACGTCAACTAGCCTTTTTAGTATGTCCCTCAGAGTGCGTGTTGCTCCTAGTGTCAGACTTTCTACATGAGCTGTGTGAAGTACAGAATCATGTAAGGGTGGTGTTGTACCTGTATCTGGGTCACACTGGTGCTCACAGGGGTCCAAGAGACGGCGGCCACACAGATCATTGACCCAGGGGCCACTGGCATTCTGCTGGTAGTACAGCAGCACCTGGGCAGGGTTCAGCCAATCAGAGGCGTCCAGCTGGCTGCCCTGGAGCAGAACGAATCTGGAGCCTGAAAGAGAAGAATCAGAGAGGACATCTGTTAAAAGTTACATCAAATAAATTAGTAAATAGTGAACTCTATTAGCTGGTGTTCAGAATGGAACCCTTTAAATGGATTCTACGAATTGAATCTACAGTACAACCGGTATGTAACTGTGCTACAAAAATGTTTGGGAATTTTTTTATTTTATCACTGAACAAAATAAAACTGCAATGCAGGGGATTTCGACACGTCACGTGATTTGAAACTATTCACCAAACATATGTTTAGACTCATTCTCTCATTTGCTAAGTGACTGTTTCAGCAGGTTTTCATCTTCCTTTGTCTTTTAAGTGAGTTAATAACCGACTTTTCATCCAAATTCACCAATTTAACTTGTGGAATGCTGCATTAAACATTTGCAAATAAGAATCGTTTCCATCCAACAAGGAGTGTTTTCACTCTGCTGTGAAAGAACTTTATCAGTGTTTTTCTTTAGAAAACGTTAACGTTCCAAAGAATAACGTTATTTCTACTGCACTACGTTTCATATTAAATAACATTTAATACATAATTACATTAGAAATTCAGTATTTTACTCAAGGAAAAGTAATTCAAAAATGTATGACATTATGCTTTGTATAGTTAAGTAATGAAAGTAAAAGTAAAAGTGAAAGTAAAAACACTTTACTACTGTCCACTTCTGTTTGTCACTTCCTGATAAACTGGGGCTAAATATCACAGTGGGAGAAGCTATTGAATATAATATTTTTTGGAATATACTAATTATTAACGACAAGATTTATTTTAGTACATCAGAATGACCATAACAGCATTTCAGATGCTGTGCAAAGAGAACGCTGGTTAGTCCGGTAATGTTCTTCCATTGCTCAAATCAATTCTTTGATGCGGATGTGCAAATGTCTTTCCATTTCTTATTATTCATAGTAACCGTTTTTCGCACAAGACAAAAAACAATCAATTGGGTCTAAAAAATGTATTTTTGTTTTTTTTGTGAATTAAAGGATTTTTTTTTTCATGTTCATCACTCGTCTCTCATGTGCGCATGAAAACAGGGTGATCGAAACATAGCTACTGATTAATTTATTTGGCTAATTTATTAATGGAAAGACTCTAATTGTACGCCATACCATTTGCGTCAAATCAACAGTACTAAGAGACTTAAGAAGAGTTTTAGCAGCATGAACATTTTCTTTCATAACTGCTAGGCATAATATTGTATGAAGGTTTTTTTTTTTTAAAGAAAAGCAGAATACTAAAATTCTATGCTTTATAGACATTTTTCTATGTTTAATGATTCATGCACAGCCGTGGATAAGATACAACAGTACAGATAAAACAGCTGAACTGAAAGCATGATGTATTCTGAATTATCCCTCTGAATATTTCAAAACCATGAACACCATATAGAGCAGAATTTATTCTGCAAAAATCAAGTTTTATCAGATCTGCTTTGACATCAAATTTTACCCTGTAATTCTGTTAGACAGTTATAGACACATCTTAAATCTGATTTTTCCAATTCAAAAGGCGAACTGTGAATCCTTCAAGTCTCTTCTTTTCAGATTTCTTCCACTTAGACATCTATGTGAATGTTAATCTACCCTAAAGCACCAGACCCAATAGAAAAGAGCTCTGCATGAAAGACAAAATGACAGATGAGCAAAGCCAGTCACAATCCATCATATAGCCCAAACTCTAGAAGTGGCGGCTGAAATGCCAATGAGCTGAAAGAAAGAGAGCAAGGAAGAGAGAGAGAGAGAGAGAGAGAGAGAGAGAGAGAGAGAGAGAGAGAGGCCTGTAGTCTTGGACTGCAGGTGCAACATTGAAATTCAATAACAAGCTCATCCAACACAAACACAACTTAGGTCCAAAGCACAAACAAAGAACCCTTGGGAAATCGGTTACAGTTGTGTACAAGTGTGGGTCTGGAAGTGTAGTTCTAGGGACTAACTTAAAGTAGCACTACAAACTTAACAACATTTTTCATAAGAAAACAGCAGTGCACCGTAAAAAAAGAACAGTGTTTGACAGAAAACAAATGCTACACACCTGTTAAATGGTTAACTGTAACCTGTGAAATTTACAGGGAAAAAACATAAATTGACGTTCTCAGAATTCCCTGCATTGCATTTAAAATTTAGTTTGAATTTGATGATTATTTTTCTTTTTTTAAATCACAGTTTCCTCTTTGTGTTCCACATCAGTTATGTTTCTTAGAGATGCATGTTACATCTAATGTTGTTAAACTGATGTTTATTGCATATTTCACTTAAATTAATCTCACCATGATGGTGTTTAGTGTTTCTGTGAATGACACTGAGCACCTTCTATATATGTTCATGTTTCTCGTCACCACCTGCATTTGGTGGCTATCAGAGTGTTTCAAAGATACAAAACAGATTTCAGTACTTTGATAGGTTGGTATATTAACATTATATCAGTTAATGAAATTACGCTATTTAACTTAAAGTTAACATAAACCGTAAAACCAAAAACATTCCGTATTTGTTATGGAGTAATTCCAGCAACCACAGCTAACCAGTTTTTCACCATAAATTTTACAGATTTTTTTACAGTGTGCTATTTTCAAAATAATGTTGCTTTTTCCAGACACTATAGCCACTTTTTTTCAACAAGTAGCAGTGTAGCGTGACAAAATGCTACATCAGAGTTTTTCTGCCTCTCTCTTTTTTTCTCTTTCACACACACAGACACACACACACGCGCGCAGCCAAACAGGCAAAGAAAATAGCCTCAATAGTCAATAAATCAATCAATAGTCTCCAATACAGTCTGTTCGAATTCAGTGATTCATTTACTGATGTTTCAATAATGATTCATTTCAATAATGAGTCCGTGTGCAGTCACCTTTGAAGTTAAATTTAAACTGTGGTTTTAGTAAACATGTTTTCATGTTTCATTAGCTTGTTTATAGTTTTATTGATTTTGCCTTAAAAAATGAATTATGGGGTTTAAAGCTACCGTTTACAGCGCAGTACAGTATGTAATACATAAATTAGTATGTAATACACACTATTATTAATATATATATATATATATATATATATATATATATATATATATATATATATATATATATATATATATATATAGCTTCTTGGACTGCCTAGAGATCCCATAATAATCGAATACTGATTAACTTGAGTCTTCACGGTTCTTTAAAATATATTTGATTATTCTAACCATTCTTATTTCATATATAAAGTACATTTATAACAAAAAAAATAAATATCACATCAACTACTACTGTAAAACTGACTTTATGTTAAAGATCGCAATCATGTCGAGGATTGTTTACGATATGTACAGTACTGCTGCAGTGAGCTTTTTGTCTTATTCTAGTGGTTTAGCGAGAAATAAAATCAAATCCTGTTGCACCCAAAATTGCACCCCAAACTTATTGTTCCCTTTCAATATAGGATATTTTTAGAGTAACTTGTAGTGTTGCTAACAACCTTCAATCTTAAAATCAGCTTCATTGTAGCTTATCTGCTATTATAATGAAAAGACGATGGACAAATGTAAGTCAAATGATAAACCGTCAGCGATCATTTTGGGTATTTGTAAATGTAAAAATCTGATAGTGAGGTTTTCATATCTACTTGTCATCTCAAGTTAGCTAACGTTAAAACTAACAGCAACACTAAATGAGAGCAAAGGTTTGTCTGAAAACCTCCGTGATAAATGAAAAATAAACAGTAGTGTTTCATTTAAGACTGTTTAAAAATTAATTCACTAGATGTCCAAGTACACAGCGTGCAGTGCGAGTACATGGTGTACAGCCTAGTACACAATTTGAAACACAACTAGAGACTATGCATTTGTGTCTGATTGTTCTTTGAAGCTTTCAGCACACATCTGTTTGGCTTTTCGCTAGAGACAGAGAGAGAGTCAGCATGACATTTGCTTTAATACAGTAGAAGTCGTAGGGGGTTGACGGGGGGCCGAGGACCCCCGCTGCCCAGGGGCTGGACGGTAAGCAGAGCGGGTGATGAGATTACCGTCTGCAATGAGGTGCTCCGGAACGTGGAGTATGACTCTGACGTTGAGGCTACAGGAGAGGTGAGACGCACAGACCAGTCCGATCACACAGCTCACCACGCTGATCAAAGTCAGGGTGGTCTTGTTGATAGGACTCCGTGGGGAACCTGGGAAGAAGACAGAAAGAGAGAGAAAGCAATGAAAGAGCGATGCTACAAGACTGGAAAGTTCACATTTTTATGTGTACCTTGGGAAGGCACAAGGGAGGCAGTTAAAAAACATCCCACATCAGGGTTGGTGGTCCATGAAAGGAGCACTGGATCAAACCAGCCAGCCAAAGTCTGGGAGCTGCGAAAGAGCTGGCACGAATCGAGCAGTGGTGAGATAATGCTTTACCTTTTGAAGCCTGCTGCTTTTATGCTAAATACTGCAAATGGCAAAATATGAAAAAGAGCTTTTTTTGACCACGTTGTACCACAGCCAAACTGGTTTGATGTCGTGCTGCCCTGTACATCTGTTACACGTAAAATAAATTGCACAAGACACTGCAAATGGTGTATGAGTATTATACAACGCACAAGATGACATAAACACACCCAGACACAACTCTCATGATCCGACATATAGTAGCTCACTGACACAAGTGACATTTAAAACTGTTAAAAACATGTCAGGATGAACATATAGGATGCAGCAATCAGAAACAGCAATGAAATACATATGAAAGGAAATCAGATGATACATATATGGTGACAAAAGTCAATATACAACATATTTACACTGATTATGTACAACGTATGAAAATGAGTCACAAAGGGGTAACAAATGACATCTGTGCAGACACTTAGCATTGCAGTAATGCTGCAGAACATCAACTGCAAAAGGAGGAACCCCTTTTTGCAATATTGAAGCATTAAAATCCTCATCATCTTAAGCATAGATGTTATCTGAGAGATATCGCATCAAAAGAAGTAACGAAATGATCAAAAGAAAACGGAAGGCATTGATTCAAACATTTGCACACATCTCTTAAAAATATATGCTTGTTATGGGAACGGTATTTATGTAAAGCATTTTTGCTATGGGAACTGGTGCTTTTGCGTTTGGCCAGGTCGACATAGACAAAACCCGACTTGGTCCTCATTGAGGACTACTTTTTCAAGGTCTAATTACAGCGAAACTATTTCAAAATAATTCATTTTAGATAAGAATATAATCTAACTTTTTGTCCCCTGGCCTCTGTCTTTTTTTGTAAGTATTAGGAGATAGATCCAATTTTCCAACTATGGAGAGATAAATGCCAGCATAACAGTAGAAAATAGTGTGTATGTATATATCAGTGTAACATTTAAAAGTCATATTAAGTATTACTTAATATATTATTATAACATACATAAAGATTTATAATAATATTTTACAATACAATTAATTGCCACTGCTATTACTATACCTTACTCAAATATGACAGTTCATAATAACACCTTTTTTTCTTTTTTTTAAGTAAACGTACGCAAACATGTCTATCAAAATCAACACACTGCTCTCACCCAATCACCAGTTACTGCAGCAATGTAGTGGGGAAATGCGACACAAGCCATGTCTATTATTAACTTAAGTCCAATTAAAGGTGTTGTTGCTACAGCTGACTAGTAGCGTTTTTGACAAGTACAGGGTTTAAGCATTTGGTAATTAGAGGGAGAAAGTCTTAAAGCAAAGTGATTGTCTGTTAGTTTCCTTTCAAGTGGCAGCTCCTCAAGAGTTTAGGGAGCCTTGCATTCAGTCTAGTCTCTTCAGAAAACAATGCAGCGCTCCTCTGGGGACAATACAAGAGTTTCAGACAGATACTAGCCATTAGCATCTGACAGTACCGTCCAACCAGTTTGTCACACGCTCTCTTAGCTCTTAACATACACACATTTACGCCACTTAATGTTGAATGCTGGTCTACAGATGGAGCCGCTAAGCTTAAGGTGCTTAAATACTTGTAAGCATGCATTTAGTCGTCATTCATTTCAGAGGTGGTCCATGGAGTCCACAAAGAGGCTCTGAATAATTCTCTAAGCAAACTCAAAAATTGCTAGGGGAGCCACAGTCCAATTTGGAGGACAGTAAAAAAAAAAAGTAAGCATTTGCGCTTTCCTGTAAATAGTTTTAACACAGGATTCAACTGCAATGTCAAATCAATGGCAAATCTCACACGTAACGACATGCCTCGGTCGGTGAGGTAGTTGTAAGGCAAGCCCCTTCACAACTAAAGCTTTGCTCGGTTTTCCGAACAAAGTGTGACATGAACACCAAATGGCCACAGTCAGGCGGTGCGAGTTGAAATCATGCGATGGTGTGGAAGTCCTCCTTACCCCCGGAGCCCCACGCGGTGTTGACGTTACCGTTTCTCATACCTCGACTGCGACGGCGGCTGCGGTTTGGGTCGGTGTAGAAAGTCAGCTGCGGCTCACTGTCCGCCTCCGTCCCAGAGTCTCCATCCGGGTTCAGGAAAGTTGAACCCGCTGTAGAATTCATACACAAAATTATCTATCAACTAATTCATCATCATCATCATCAAAAAAAAAAAAAAAAAAAAAGAGTAATCGTGTTTTAAGACAAACCTTCAAGTTATTCTGCGTGTAAAGCAACCTAAAGCAGTTTTGACGAAAACGATGCTAGTCTCAATAACGAAAAACATCAACATTAATTATTGACTGATTATCCAATTAAATGTTCAAAGTCAGTTCAGAAAGAAAATAATGATTTTACCTATGACATACAAGAACATTTCCAAACACAATGTCATTCTGAGGTTTTGAAATTAAACAAATCTGACAGCATGACAATAGGGTGATTTTTTGTCTAATTGCCAATCCCTTTGTTTACTTATCTAGCATTATTGATTAATACAGCAAGTAATTATAAAGAGCTACAAACAAAACAACAGATTCATTAGAAATACTGAATTAGTATACTGAAAGCCATGTGATTCTGTTAATGAGAGACAGATAATGCAGCAAAACCACAAAAAAAGTTTGTTATTTAAGTTGCAATTGCTAAGGCACTTCATACACACTTTATACACTACTGTAATACATAATACATGAAAAACTTTTAATGCTGTTTTCTTGATTGTTTATGTTCCCAAGGTTGCTGCTTAGTGATACGACAGACTATAGAATACCCAAGAAAACCCATGTTGTTTTGAACAGGGAAAATGACTGATCAATCACAAGAAGCCCCGCCTTCTATATAAAATAGCCAATCGCTGATCTGTAAAAATCAGATGAAATGCATCAGCGCATCTGCCGTTAGAATCTGCTGTCACCATTTTGAGAAGTGTGTTTAGGACTGCGCGCTCACACTGGTTGATCTCACCTAAGAAATAATTATTTTATTTACATTTTTTTAATTTATTCGGTTAATTTATTTATTATATATATATATATTTTTTTTTTTTTTTTTTTTTTTTTGATTTATTGAGGTTATTTATTTTTTGGATTAAAAAAATTACTTAAAAAGAAAATTATTTAACACTTTGAAAAAAAAAACATATACAAAAATGTGAATTAAATTATGCAATGGATAACTTACAAAGATAATTGAAAATACAACAGGTGAAAATATTGCACATCATTATAATAATACAATAGTGTTTTGACACAAAGTGCTTATAGGGTCTACAAAGCATTCAAATAAATGATATATAAAACACATTAGAGACTGTATAATTGCAAACATACATCATACACAGCACACACCAAAATGACTTATAGAGAATAAGCCAGAAGTCATACAGTAATCGCTGTTCTGTGAGATGCACTTCTCCTCTCAGAAGAGTATTGGGTAAATATAAGTAATGAACAGGAGGTAAGGAGTGTGACTGAGATAAGAGATGCACGCCTCTTTGGGCTCTTTTTTTGCCGTGCACAAAAGACACAATTTACCCGTCAGAGCTAGACAAACGCTTTCATTATGCAGCGCGTGAGGAAGAGATGCATGAGCGCACCGACCCGTGGATTAGACCGACTCGCGATGATGAGAAATAATGTTTGAGTTACTCCGTATTCACACAACAGTGTGGCTATCCATTAAAAACATCTTCTCCGGTGCAAAAGAGAATCAAACAATTATCATTTATAGATGAGCCATCTGTATGGAATGAACCGAATGATGCTTATTTTTACAATATAATTTCATACCGCCATAAAACAACACATGAAATATTCAAAGCTGTGATGCAAACAAGACACAGGCGGGTCATGAGAACAGCAGGAGTTGTGATTGTCCTACAGTGAAATCACAAGTCTTAAAAGAGCACGAGTCTGAAAGTAAGCATTTTATTTTAGCGCATCGCAGTAATATTGAATGACAAATCAAATGATTCATAAATGAAAGTGTAAAGAGGGATGAAAAGTACACAAACAATGTGAAAAGCCAGTTGTCCTCAATATGTCTTCTAAAAACATCTACGCTGTCAAAATGATTTTACAGTAAACATTTTGGAATGAATTCACTAAGAATTGCTAATTACTGTATTTGTATGTGCTGTCTCCATTGTTTCTGCAACGCTATTTAGAAAAGGAACAATGAAAATATGGCAACATAATGCTTATATAAATAGAAATATGAGACATGTTTTCACTAAAAGAACACACATTGGTGGTCACTAACGCTTACCATGGAAGAACTTATCAATCAAAATATGCAGTAAAAGCAACAGTAGAGTTAAATACCATTACAGTCTAAATAACTGTTTGCTATTTTGATATATTTTAATATGTAATTTATTTCTGTGATAGCAAAGCTGAATATTCATCAGCCATTACTCCAGTCTTCAGTGCCACATGATCCTTCAGAAATCATTCTAATATGCTGATTTACTGTTATGCTAACAGTCATGTTAATGTTGAATGTATTAACATTGTCTTAATGTTGAAAACAAACGATTACAATATTTGATTAATACAGAGATCAAAAGATACACATTTAATTGAAATATATATTGTGTAACATTATTGTACTGTAAAATCTCTTTACTGTAACTTTTGACCAATTTAATGTTTCCTTGATGAAGTATTTCTCTCTTAGTAATTTAATAATCTCTCTGTTTTATCAATTTCCCATAAAACTTTTAAATAGTAGAGTTCCATTGTTTCCACCAAAATTTAATGCAGCACAGCTGTTCACAATCTTCATTATTTCGCCGCCATTTGACCACCAGTGTACATATATTTATATTTAAATGCATTTAGTGCCTGTTTAAACTGAATGGTGCATTAATAGATTGCAGGCTTTTGTGCTTAAATACCATGCAACAATTTAGTGTATTTGACCCTTTTGTTTCGAAATGCCTTAAGAGCACACCAGTAAAAATGTCTTGATTATAGGCCTATAATAAAAATCCAACAAAAAGCTGATGAAACACCTGGCATTTAAGACTTCAAACGCTAACAACCATTTCCAAATGACACATGAAATGCCTCTTTTTGTCTTCGTAACAAATGAGAACAAAAGAAGAACCTTCAAAGGAATTAGCCATAAACCTCACAGAGCAGGTGAGGATTGTGCGCTAGCCTCCACAATTAGGCAGGGGCCAAAGGTGCAAAGCTCCGTGGAGGGGAATAAAAGATGAGCTCGTTTAAATATTCAACACGGAGCAGCAACAGCTTCTCGGCATGCAGTGCAGGTGCACATGTCCCCAGCAACAAAAAAAGGTATTTTGTACCGCCATTCGGGGTGGTAGAACTCAATCATTTGCAAGGTCTTGGAATCACAGTGTCGCCAGAGTGATCTCGAAACGAGAAAAGGTGAAGTCGAACACCTACGCCAATACCGCTGACCTAGAGATAGCGGAAAAACACTGACTGCCGAGAGCAACAGTTTTAATTTGTCTAATGAAAAATGAGGGGTATAAATAGAGGAGGTGAGAGAGGCAGGTGTAACTGAGAAAAAAAAAAAGAAGAAGAACTTGAGAGGATCTGTGCACTCACACACGTTCTCCTCCGGCGACGTGAACGGGTGTCTAAACATAGCCTTTAGCAGCTTTCGTGTTCTCGGATTGCTCTGAGAGCTCGCTCATGAATAGTGATACAAGGTTCATTAGAGAAAAAGCAGCCAAAAGAAACCTTTTTAAAGGGAACAGTCACTTTGACAAAAAAAAAATAAAAACAAAACAAACAGGGCAATATCAGTATGAATGTTAAAAGCTATGGAAATCTGGAGTTGCTATTTTGGAGTTGTCAGAATGAGCTTTCAGAGGCCAGTAACCCGAAGACAGGCTCAAACCCTCAGAGACAAACTCATGCATGGTGCAATCAGTAGATTGGCGATACACAATCCACCTACATAAATAATCATTAAAACAGTTGAAATGTTTATTTGCTCACAATAATCTGTGCGCCTTCAATTCTATGGCATTGTTAAAAGATATCAACAGCTCTCAGGTAACAATAACTGATACTTCAAGTGCAGCTATATATAGATGCAGGTAATATTTTTTGTGTTGTGTTGGCAGATATGACATTCTTGATTTCTGAAGAAATTAAGACTTTTAATCAGCAAGGATTCATTACATTTCTAAACAGTGAGAGTAGACACATTTATACAAGTACACAAATGTTGTTCTTTTCAGTTTTCTATTCATCAAAGAATCCTGAAAAATGCACCACAGTTTCCACCAAATATTATATACAGTACAAAACAGATTAGCATGTTAGAATGATTTCTGAAGACTGCTGACAAAGCTTTTACGTCATAGGTATAAATCACCTTTGAAAATGCACCTAAATAAAAAAAAACAGTTTTAAACTGTAATAATATTTCACAGTATTTCAGTATTTTTTAAGCCTAAAATAAAAGTGAGGATAAAATGTACTGCTCCATGAGTACTTTATAGGCTGTGAAAGTGTCCTATAATGAGGGAGAAAAATCTGAAATAACATTGAGCTGATCATGTGATCTCAGCATGGCAACCCACTCACAGCTTTTTTTTTAATTTAGGACTGAAGTCTTCATGGGAGTGTTCAATTTTTGTAAAACCTTTTTTTTTTTAAATAATTATTCATTTCTGTTTTAATGAGGCAAAAATTCCTGAACGCAACTTTACATTTTTACATTCATATGCAGTGAATGCACAATCCAAGTGCATTGGGTTTAAAAAAAAAAAAGGCTGGTCTGAAGGTCAGAGAGAGGCTGTACGTCTGCTGGAGTGAAGTAATGAAGCATTAAAGCATGAGCAGAGAGTCAAATATTTGCCCAGCCTGGAAATCAGAATCTTACTCAAGGAAAACACTTCAGTGGACATCAGCGATTTGTGCTCAAACTAAATCTAGGAGAAAAGGAGCTTGTATTTCTGAGTAGATATCTTTAGGCATGTTTCTTTAAAAACCATCACCACCAAACAATACCAAAAACACACAAAAAAAACGTGAATACCTCATCGAATGAAAGATTTTGGTGATGTGATCAGCTAAGCATAAAGCTAGGGGAAGAAAAAATCAAACCAAGAATGGGATAGCAAAGAGAGTGGAAGACAAATATTTGTGTGTGGTTATGATTACAGAGATAGACGGTGGTTGGAATGAGATCTGTGTGGATGGAATGGGATATTCAGTGGGGGTGTAATGGCTCACATTTCTCAGGTTTCAGACTGTACTGCGGTTCTGTGGTTATGGTTTCTGTACTGTTCGATTAATGTTAATAAAAGTATATCATTTTTAACAGTGGCACATCCTATTTGTAATCAAATTTTAAATGGTATGGCCAAAAACCCATCATTAGTTAGACTGAATCATGCATAAACATACATTTAAATACTAAAAAAAAATAAATGCACCAAATTTGCATTTTAAAATTATTTTTTTCATTAGTCACGCGACACTGAAGAATGGAGTAATTGCTGCTGAAAAGCTTTGCCTTTATAGCAATTACTTACATTTTAAAACATTAAAAAGAAAACCATTATATTATATTATATTATATTATATTATATTATATTATATTATTATTTCATAATACAACTTAATTTTTTGATTACTATATTTATTTATTTTTATTTTTTTAATTGAATGCTGCACAGGAGACTTCTTTCACAAACATAAAGAAAAAAAAAACATATATGCACTTTTAAATAGTAGTCAATAATTAAAGATTGCTGCAATTATCGGCCAGATTTACTAAATGGCAAATTAGTAGAGGAGTGCAATTCCAAAACAAAGGAAAGTTCTGTGAGTAATTAACTGGCAACGTGCAAATTAAAGAACACAGACGCAACTTATCATTTGCATATCGACCAAAGGAATTTACCAAGCGCAGTGCAAATTTAGCATTGTCGTTAAGCAGATACTCTTCAGGTACTGGTGATGCACTTATGGCATAGAAGCAAAATTGTTTAAAACATGCTTTTTGGAGTGTTTAACAATGGTGCAAACACCAGTAAAATGGACAAATACAAATTCCGTTGCTTGATTCATTTTTATACTCTCTTCTCATAAATTTTGCATCTGAAACTCCTAGAATTGAATATTCAATAAAGTAGTATCCATGCCTTTTCAGTGCTCATTTTTCACTGCTCATCCTTAAAGTAAAGTAAATTCCGACGGTACTATCAAAAGACGGTTTGCAAGGTGTTAGTAAATCTGACCCTATATGTAGTATAAGCGACTTTAAAACTAGGCTATGCTAGCAGGCTAATCAGCTAGCGTTATGCTAAGTAAGCAAACAAAACTTAAAGACATAGCAAAATGCGTACTGGGTTGCAAACCATATGGTTATAGAAACCATTTCACACCGATACCGAAACTCACCGTGTGTTTTGCTGGACAGACGCTTGCGCTGATTGGTGGAGGTGTTGTGTGGGAGGAGCGTGTTTTGCTGGTGGTTGCTGTCGACAGGACTGGTAGCTATGATGTTGTCCTTGTACTTGCTCATTAGGGACAGTTTTGTGCTATCATTCCCTGATGGAAAAAAGGTTACAATTAGGAATGAAGAGAGGCAGACAGATGAGAGGCAAATAACAGTCCACCAAGGGCATGTGGAGACACTTTATGTAAACGCTTGTCATTCAGAAGGACGAGACTAAGTGGTCTATGCGAAGTATATTCAGGGTTATGTTACAATGAAGCAACTGAGAGCCTTCACAGCCCAGCGATTCAGGATATGACATTCCGTCATTCACCATTACGCAATATCGCCATCCCCTGTAGTTAGTCTGCCCCTTCATAATGAGTAAATTGCACAACAAAGACAACTGGCACTGCAGGGTTTTTATTGTATTAGGCAAATTACTGTGACAGCATGAAATCGCTCCTCTCCTGCAAAGCTTTTTAGGGGTATTTATAATGGGCTACTCTTCAAGGCAAACATCAACATCATTTCACATCTGATAAGGGCCAGCCATTCCAAATTCTGTGTGTCCAATAGACACGGCCAATCTGGCACAGACTCAGGTCTGGTCATGTGACTCGTATCTATTCTTGACTATAGCAGAGCTGAAATGGGTGCCATGGGTGCCGTGAACCCATGGCCAAATAAGCAGTTTTGCTTAGCAGGAATATATAGCGACATTACTTTGATATTATTTGGGAAAAATAGCTTCAGCTAGCTAAATAAATAAATGCATCGTGTTGATTTCCTCTTTGCAGCTGTTTTGATATAGGTTTTGTCCAATTTCTGGAGCTTGCACTTAACCCACGTTTTCTCACTTGCAGCTGCATTTCGAAGAGGTGAACTCTGCTGCTGACTCTTGAGCTCTCAGGGTGAAATAAATATTTTCAGGGCCAGCAAAGTGCACATGTAATTTAAATCGTGTAGGTTCCTGGATGTAAAAATAAGATTTAGTGTCACAGTGTACATATGCATGAATCAAAATAATGTATTTTCGTTTTTCCTTTTGTATATGATACATGAAAAACTTTTTTAAAGTGTTTTTGTTTTTTTCTAAAATGTAGAAAGAAATTATTGCTTTTTTCTGTGATCATTTGCATTCACCTGTACCTGGTTTACGTTAACATTTTGAAAATGATTAACAGCTGAAAACATTAGAAATTTATAAAAGTAATCAAAAGTAAGCTTATTTAAATAAATTAACTAAAATACTTAACTGGTTATTAAATTTTAAATAAGGTAACTTGTAATCAGTAACCTATTATTTTTCCAAAATAACCTTCACAACCTTCTATAATTAGGTACTAAATCAAAACTCTGAATTAGAAGCTTGAATTAATTATATGAATGATTAAAGCAAGCTATTAAAATTATTAAGGTTACTGTCTGAGGTTTTATTGCCAATTTTATAGCCCAAATATTGTTGGGCATGTTAAAAGGATAGGTCACTCAAAAATGAAAATGATATAATTTACTCCCTCTTGTGTCATTGCAAAGTTGTATGACTTGCTTACTTCCATAAAACACAAAAAGGCACTGTTTAAGTCATAGTTGGTTGCTATTTTACATGCAACTACGGTGAATGGGCATCATAAGAAATTAGGAATAATAATAAACGTGGTTTAATGACTTGTGTGATAAGTTTTCTGAAGCCACAGATTTTGGTGAGAAAAGCTTGAAATATAATTCACAATATAATTGAAAATCGTGATACCTGCCCTCTCTTTAGCATGTCCATGAGATATTTTTAATTAAACAATTAATTTGTCTGCTTTGCGATCATTATTACTATAAAAAAAAAAAAAAACTTTTTTTTTGTTGTAAAAATACAATATTTCAATGTATTATTAATTAAATATATGCAGCCTTGGTAAGTAGATTTCCGGTTAAACCCAAACCTTTGGATGTTAAGAGGTTAAAATGTTATTTGGATCTGAAGGAACAGTTATTGAGGATTAAGTAGACTTGATTCACTAGGATAAATCAAAATCCACTACTTAAAAGATCAATTCATTAAAATTGCAATGAAAAACAAAAAATGTCCATTGCATGCTCACAGTCGAAATGACATAGGGCAGTTTGATGTGCTCAGGGCTCACAAACCTGGAGTGAGATCCATGCCAGCTTTGTCATTGCACCCTTGTAGTGAGTCAAGCGTGCGTGTCACCTGACTGGTGAAGTCCTCTCCGCCATTCATGCACTCCCGCTGCAGGTGGTGGCGCAGGTCTGTGATGTCATACTCGTACCCGTCCAAGATCGGAGTCTCTCGGATGCTGAGCGTGCCGCTCGAGTTGTGCCCTTGTCCGCGAGAATTTCTCAAACTTTCCCGGGCTTGTCCACCCATCAGCACAGATGGGATATAGTGGATCTCATTGGCTGCTTCAGCGCTAGCGCTCTTTTGCGGCTGAGGCACGCGGCGACGTTTACACCAGCGTCTACGAGTGTACAGGATTAACACCAAACAAAGGATGGACAACAGAAGAGCGATCATACCACCCTACAGAGACAGAGAAATTAAAGGGAAAAAAGAGAGAAAACAAATTTATTAACAGAAAAAAGATACTCTACTGAAACACATAAATCCATTTCCAAAGCAAGTTTTTGGCTTGCCCTGAATCACTACTGCACACCTTTAATAAGTGTTTATATTCAGACTATTTAGACTGATTCATGTAGGTGCTACTGGAGAGTAGCCAGGTACCTGTGTGATTCAACATAGACATAAGCAGAAAGAAGTAGCTCCAGCTACAATATTTTTACACAAGAGTTTGTTAGCTCACGGAGTACAGAGATGTACTTGAGAGACAAGGGAAGCCCGTGTAACTACAGTTCACCAAAACAGTTCAGATCTGTGTAAAAGGAAGTTGAAATGGCACAGCTGCATCAACAAATACAATTTTAAATCAGTTTTACATTTGTTAACACTATCAGGTAGGTTTAAGTTGTAGGGCATGTTTCCAACATGATAGAGTATACATTTTTAGCAACAGTCCACAGATATTTCAAAACTAAACCGAAGCTATACATACCTATATCAACAATATAAAAATGTTAAAAAAATATTGATATTTTAGCACCACTCAAACTGTCTCTATATGTGCAGTAGGGTACATAAAAAATGCCATTTCACAAAAAAATGCACAGAAATACATATTTTTATGAGACCAGGTTGCCCATTTCACATTTTGAAATCATCTAATATCCTCATGTTGATGACAAAAATTTGTTGGACCATAAATTATGTATTAGTGTATTAGTGTACCAGTTATGTTTGCTGTACCATAGATAAAAGCTCTTCTTAGTTACAGAATACACATCATTTATGCTAAGCCAAAATATGTGTGTGCTTTAGAATAATTTTTAGTTATTTTCTGGTGGTGCAGATATCCACATGGCCAATTAAAGAGGGAAAAACGGGTAAATTATTATTTGTTCAAACCGTTTGGAGATATAATAAACCATATTTGCACACAAAATTAAAAAGCATGCAATAATCATGATTTCAAAGAGATACGCAATAAGTGCATTTGTGTAGCTAACTGAAGAAAAACATGGAGTACTGTTTGTTTTCTGTGCATTTTACAAATATGACCATGATTATGACTAATTATAGGTGGAGAAAAATTCACAAGTTCCTTTTTAGTCACTACAA
Source organism: Puntigrus tetrazona (assembly GCF_018831695.1). NCBI lineage: Eukaryota > Metazoa > Chordata > Actinopteri > Cypriniformes > Cyprinidae > Puntigrus > Puntigrus tetrazona. The sequence goes on along the minus strand of NC_056700.1, from coordinate 16,081,399 downwards.
CAGCGTGATTATAATCTACATATGCTGCTAAAGACTGCTGGATGAAAACCATACCAAGATTGCGGCCACATACAGCACCAGATCCAGTAGATAATTAGTTTTGTGTAATTTGATTTCCTTTGGGTCCATCACTTTGAATTAGCCAAACAAGCAAAATGTAACTTCACTGCGGAGAAAATTATGGAAGGCTGCATGTTACAGACGGTTTAAAATTAGACCAGATGGGATATCTCTTTACGAAGGGGAACTATTAAAACCAAATGAAACATCGTAGTCTAGCAGCATGAGGAAACCTAATCGAATTAGCCAACGGATACAAGTGATGCTATTATGGGTTTGTCACATTCTTCAACAACTTCAAGCAGATGTCCTGTAAGTCATCAGCTCCCAAAATGGGTTATATTTTGGAGCATTCTTGTATTTTCCTTGGCAATAAATAAATAAATAAATAAATAAATGATTAGTTCCATGGTGCCAAGTATGTTATTTCAAATGAACTGGGAATGTGGTTAAAACCATATACATACAATATAGCTTACAGCCATTTATCGTTTATTAACATCTGTTTAAAATACTTAACCCATTAACTATTTATTTTTGTTATATATTGCCTTTCTTGTATTCTACTTAATTAAACATGATTGAAATACTGCAGAACTTTCCAGAAGGCACAATTTTTGTCAAGACTATTGAAGGAAAACTATGCAGAGGATGATGGTTCTGCATTTCTTCATGATAAATCACCTCCTGCTCCGCTGGTAAAATCAATGAAAAATGTGCGTCACAACCTTTTGTTTAAGAATCTCATTGACTTTCATCCCTCTGAAAGTATAAGGATGATAAATAATTGTGATTTCTTAAGACAAAAGTTCTGTTTTTCTTGTTTGTTTCTGCATGAGCGTGTGTGCTGTGAAACCAAGGGACCTGGCCAATATTAATGAGTGGGTCATTGTAGGACAGTTTTCCAGATGGGCCTTTATCTGATCTAGGTGGCGTTTGCAGAATAAATGAGAAAGGCAAGAGGAAATGCCCTTTCCGTTCAAGGGTGCATGTGGGCATAAAACAAGGTATTATCGAGCACTTAAACTCTAAGTGCGTGTAGTGAAAGAACCCACAGGGATAAAAGGGATTTACTGAACTGGTCAAGACTCCCATGTTTTATTGTCTTATTTATTACACTTCCTCCATTAAATGCTATTTGGTGCCCATATCTTCCATCTCTGATATCCATGTACAAGCATGGACAGTATCCATAACAAAAGGAAAATAAAAGGAAAGTGTACATGTACATCACTGTTTCTTATCTGTCAGTCACTACGAGTTATGTTGTCACAACAGATTGGGGTCTTGGTTGGAGCCCTAATTTGCTATTGATAAGAGAAAGCACACAATGAAATTTGGCTAGTGGTTTTTGCATCCTGAGCCACCCAAAATACAGGTAGAAATACGTGACAAGTACAACCACTCATCAGATTTTTGCTTCAATTTGCTAAACACAAAGCTTGACAAAGAAAGAACAGGAGAAGATGGAAATAGAAGCTGTTATGGTCAGCGGGGTCCCTGTTTGTTCAGCAATAAGGCCTATGGTGCCGATGCTTATGCTGTCTCTGCCCTGCATGTCATGGCGATCCTGTAGGTCCACCAAGCCATCACACTTAAATAAATGTATGAGGGTGACCCAGGATTAATTCAGGAGCTGCGCACAAGCAACAAAGGTCATGGCATGGTTCCTGGGAAGATGAAATAAAGAATAAAACTAATAAAAATAAATAAATATGATCACACTGCATGTCACAGCTTGCCTGCCCTCTACTCCTTTGTAGTCAGTCGCAGGGCAAGTCTTTGCTCTGTCCACATTCCAGGGGGAGTTCATGCATGCAGTTGATGTGCTTTCACATCCTGAGATGATCTGGCTGATTTGGAGTCCATTAGGGAAGGCTGTACTGCTCCCTGACCGAGGCCCCCCTCAACACGAATGCACTGGCACACAGAAGGCCCCCAGTGAGCCTGTTCACACAACCACTGTGCAAGGTCAGGGAGAATGAGGAACAGGTCCTATTGGTTATGGCGTATGTGCCCATCCGTACCTGGTTTCCTAAACTCATGCTCCTCATAACAGCACCTGCATGGCGCATACCTCTGAAGACCTCCTTTCTCAGAGGCTTGTGTTTGGGTCAGCCGACTCTCACATTGTCCTAAGACCTCAGCCTGGATACATGTCCAGGGTTCCCATCACACTTTTCCCTGATCAGCAGTCTAAAGCCAGGTCCGGTGTTGCTTGCCCAGGTCTCCGGTCAGGTGTCAGCCCCGTGTAAACCCATTTCTTCCCTGTTTCCCCTGTTTCTATTCTCAGTCGTTCTCTCTTTTCTTGGGTAGGTGGGTAGGACCTGCCTCTGAAACCCATATCTTCCCTGTTTCCCTAAACTGTTTCATATTCTCAGTCGATTATTCTTCTTTCTCAGGGTAGGTGTGGTCCCAGGACCTGCCTCTCTGAGACTAAGCACATATACTTTGTCTGACACTACCCCAAGCCTGGGTCAGTCCATATTAGTGTCTCCACATGTTACCTCCCTTCTGGCAGGATGTGGCTTCCACAGCGTCGAACCATCAATTGCCTTCTCCAGAAGGCTCACTCTCCATCATTCTGCCAAACTGTAAAAACAACAAATAGGAGACATCTGAAGATTTCTCTTGTTGACGATAAATATTCTTCTATCTCAGGAACAGCAATATACTCACCTGTGGTCCCACCGGGCACTAAAGTCAGCGAATTTGCTCTGGGGCATTGGGAAGGTTACAACATTTGCATGGCATTTGTCTGACATGCGGTTGCTTCTCAACATTTGCAGTGCTTTAGGTGGTAACAGGGTTCAGGTTGTGGCAATTTCTATGGACCACTCATTCCCTGATGGAGGGAACAGAAAACCTATGTCCCCTTGCCACAAACTCGAATCATCAATTGCCAGGGAACAGTTCTCGGTTCCTCAGCAAAACCTGATGAGTGGTTGCACCTGACGCCTATTTTGGCACACTCTCTCCTGAGGCCTTTATTTTGTATTATTATTTGGTAATAAAAGCCTCCGCGTGGTGTCGCTGGCTCCTCCCGTCACACCCATATGTCGGGGAATGACTTGGGATGCAAAAAACCACTAGCCAAATTTTATTGGCTTTATTTATTTTATTTTATTATCTTTTTCTCTTAATCAGAGTGAATCAGGGACCCCAGTTTGTCGTCACGACATAATGTCTCTGTTCTTGGAGGGAGTGTTACATACGTAACTGAGATGTTATTTTAGTATCACTGATATACCATTTAACATTTGCTAGATTTTCCCCTGAAACAGGTGAATCTGCACTTTCCCGGAGCACCAAGCACATCATGTCATGTCATGTAATATATATATATATATATATATATATATATATATATATATATATATATATATATATATATATATATATATATATATATATATATATATATATATATATATAATATTCGCTGCCCTTCACCAGGCTCTCTATGGGAGTGGGAGTGTCTGAAAGGAGGAGCATGGCATTGGACAGGTCTGGCGGCATGTGACGAGGCACATCTGAAGTGTATCGAGCCTCGTCACCGCCACCGTTAAACACCGAGCGCGCCTCGAGAGACCGGTCTCTTCCCCCGTGCATGCACGCTGGTGTCCTCGTGGGTCCAGGAAGGGTGCGTGAAGAAACTCGACACACCGACCAGAGAAGCGCGCTGTCGGACTCCGTAGTCCTGGCGAAGACTGCACACGTGTACCGCTGACGGGCCAGGATGCCAGGCTGTTTATCCCTTCAATACTGCCGACCGGAGTAAGAAGCGACTGAGAAGCCGCGGGGAGAAGCCGCCGCCCCTCGTGCCCCGGACCAGAGAGGGGAGCGCGTGCGGCCGCCGGACTCCGCCCCTTACCTGGACCCTTTCCCCTGGAACACTACCAGACCTGCACTTCCCCTGCAGCACAACGAGGACACCAGTTCCCCCTTTATTTGGACACTTTTCCCCCTGGACACTTTATTTTGTTTAATAAAAAGTCTCTCAGAGGCCTGACGCCACACCCACTGTGTCTGTGTCGTTGGCTCCTCCCACCACAATATATAAAATATAATATAAAATAATAACATAGATAAATCATCTTCTTCTTTCTTCTGTGCTAGACTACAGTGAAGACCTCCTCATGGGAGGCTGTTCATATGTAAGAGGATGCATATATATTACTCAATGCATCTTAATGTTCATGTAAACGCCATTATAAATACCCACCTTACAGCGAAGAGTTTCGGACTGCAGTGTAACCTGAAATAACTATTCCAGGAGCATCATCCTCGTGGCTAGCTAAGAGATTCATCTTTCACCGCTTTTAACATTGCTTGCCCCTCTTTCCAGCATTCTTAGCCATTGGTTACATTCATGCAGCCTAGGGCCCTAGGGAAAGAGCTCAACGCAAAGATATATCACTTTCCTCTTATGGCTGCTAACAGGGCAGAAACTCAAATCTCCAGCAGGTCTGTTTTATAAATGGAGTTGAGGTTTCAGGATGTTTACACCTTTGCATCCTGGTCTTGCTTTGCAGGTGCCTATAGAGATGCATAGCTAAGATGGGACTGGGAAAAACAAGGGCATCTAACGTCTCAAACAATTTCAGAAAGGTCAGCATTTTGGGACTTGCAGCTGTTTTTTTGGGGGGTTTTTTTTCAAAATACCTACTGTCAATTCTGTCTAGGTAAATAAATCAGTTTCATACATTAAAAAAAGGATATACAAGGATGGAGAAAAGAAGCATGTGTTTTCTCTTACATACCTTCAGCTCACAGGGTGTCAAGCAACTATTTTATTGGCTGTTAGCCAATGCGGGAAGAATTGATTTCTGCTTTATTGCTTTAGCTCTCCTTCGTATCCAATTCTGTATACACCTTAATGCCACCCCGCCAGTTTCCTCTGAAACACTATCTTTCTAATATTCCCAGAAGAGATGGAAATTATCCATACATATTTCAAACAGGGGGAAAAAAATAATAGCACTGTTTACCAAGAGCTGCACTAGCACAAGGTGTGTGATGTGCTATTTTATAGGCGATGGGGAGTAGGAAACAAAGAAAGACTTTAATCACATCGTAAATTCTGGATTTATTAGTTCAGTCCAACACACACACACAAGGAAAAAAAAAAAACTGAAACATTAATCCAAGGGCCAAGTTATTGCTGCAGCAACAAAGGAAGAAAACCAAACAACCAGCATCAATCCAAGAGGTCACCAAGTGTGCTTCTGCTGAAAACTAAAAGTAAAATGACAGATGAAGCTTTTTATTATATTTAAAGCGATGAAATCATACTATATTGCTTAATGAAATAACACAGGAAGCTGAGAATATTTAAAGATGCATTAGTTTAATCAATACTGTAATTATGTTAGCCTCATATATCTTTCAACCGCCATTCAATAGAGAACGTCTAAGGCCTATCAACACGCTGAGAGTGTATGTTCATTTCAACAAGACGGAGATGGAGTTTTGTTTTTACAAATACAGTGGCTCCAAAATATTTGGACTCAAGTCATATTCTTAAAAGTTTGAATATTATTACATTATATACTGAAAAATAAACAACGTGTGATTACTTTCTTTAAAATTGTAAATAAAACAAATATCACTTACTATTTACACTATTAAATATTGATATTTTTGAGTGAAGATTGATTCTACTCCTTTTTTTTTTTTTTTTTTTTTTTTTTTAGATATTTTGAGCCAGGTTTTCTAAACAGGGCATATTCCAAAACAGTACAGATGCGCGTGAAAATTTCAGCGACAGATTTACTGACAATGCGCAAATTAAAAAACAAAGATGCACATTTTATTTCCATAATGAACGTCGCAATCTACCAAACACAATGCAAATTAGCGCTCCCAGATATGTTCAGATTTAGTCCAAATAAATTAATATGTGTGGAAAAAATCCTTTCCCTTCTACAACATGTTCTCTGTTGTCTGCAGTGCCTCCTCCTAGCAACAACAAATGCAGCTATTTAGGTGCGCAGTTGTTAAAGACACGTCTTTCTTGGATGCAAATCCTAGTAATTTGACGAGCACAAACGTAAGTGCGTAGCATAATTTATTTGAATATTCTCCTCCAATAAATGTTATGTCTGAAATGGAAACTCCTACAAATACATATTCAATAAGGTCAAACACAAAAAATAACAGCGTCCATGCTAATTGCTAACCATGCAAGCTGCTAATAAATCTGACCCTTTAACTTTTATTTCATTAATAAATGTTGAAATAAATAAAAACATTTTTACTTCATATTTAATAATGGCAATATGCCATACATTTGTATTTGTGTCTCATAGGACAGGAAACAAACTAAACATACTATATTAAAACCATATCATTACCAGTTTATTCCTCTTAACAACAGACTGCCACATATGCTTGGGCATGCATTGTCTATTTTGAGGGAATAATAACATACTCTATATAATTTTTTTTCTTCCCATAGTTATGGTTGTTGTTATTCATTCTGTTTATAAGACTAGAAAACTGCATCTACTATTGTGCTAAATCCAGGACACAATACCATCTGTTTCTGTTGCCAATTTGAGAATGGCTGTCAGGTGTTGTGATATAGATGCAATGAGAACTGTGTTACACGAGATGCCTGTCTTTCCACCCAGCGTGTGCAAATCACTGCAAGGGCAGGGCACAGCTGAGCCAGCCATCCGCAGAGAGATAAACCACTGGGGAACAAGCTTGAGGCTGGCAAATGGGAGAAACGAGGGTCAGGAGCAGCCTATGGATGTTCAGGCTTGCTGAGTAGTGCAAATTGCAGCTTGTAAAACGGCTAGCTGAATGAAAGGGGGAGGTGTACCTCAAAAAAGCTCCCTGTTGAGAATACAGCCACCTCGGAGAACATATTAGTATGAAGCGGGTCCAGAACAAGGTGGAAAAATAGCTTGCTAAATAGCAGAGGTCCCGAAAGTGGCAGTGGTATGCGGTATTTGATTGTAGGTGGGATTTAGTGACTTGTTCATTTGTGGAGACCCCCCTGCAGTTGACTCAATTGCTCGTCTATTACAGTGACCAATGACAGTGGAAGAAATGAGGGTGGTCGCTTTTCGACAGCCTGGGTAAGCAAGCCACTGCTGTTTTCAATAGGTTACACATTACCCCCTAAAGAGAAGAAAAATAAGCTGAAATGGAACAAAAAAACCATTTCAATTTACAACGTGGCCTTTGTGATAGCAGCTGGACGTACGAGTCGAAGAATAAACGGTTAAAAAAAAACTCATTAAAGTCAAAATGACAGCACAGCTGGGCTTTCATCAAGGCACATTTGACGAGTGCTTATCCATCCACAAACCCTAAACTATCACGGTGAGACAGTGAGCCTGGCGCCGAACGACCACCGCGCACCACTGAGCTGAGCAAAAGCCCCAGCTGGACTGAAGACCGCCACGTATGGCCCACAATAGACATGGACGGGTGACAGGTGTCTACACTGGCGGCTCACTCTCTTTGGGACTGGCATCGATGCAAAGCACTCAAGGAAGTGACATGATTTTAGGGGGTACTAGGTTTAGGAGCTTGCCCTCCGGCCGAGACGAGTCAGGGCCAGGAGGGGATGCAGCGTAGGTACCATCTGTCGCAGAGGCTGCCCGTCGCTCCCACTCTTCTCCCACCTTGCAATAGCAAAGAGGTCTGAAGGCTAAGAAGAATAGAATGGAAAAATCAACAGTAGGATGGGTGCAAAAGGAAAGAAATGATATTCTAAAGAAGGTTTTTTTCACTCTCTTGGATTCTTTGCAAATTTGAATACGTACAAATTGGTTTGTTTTCGAGAGCAAGTTGAGGATTCAAGGTCATCTGATAATTTCACATTCTGCAAGCATCAAGCCATGTACAGCAAAGCAAATATGACCTGTTCTGCTCAGATTTTAAAATAGAAATGATCAATCACTTTTCTGTCTTTGAACAATGCCACGAGAAAACTAAATATCAGAGGACAACAGAAGCGTATGGTTGACTTTTAAAATAACAACTCAATTTCTTAATATTTTATATATATGTGTGTGTGTGTGTGTGTGTGTGTGTCTGTGTTGATTTTTTATTACTCAATAATAAGCTTTAACAAACCTAAAATCATCAGTGAAAATCAATTTAGTCTAACAACAACCTTTATGGGCTTCTACCTCATTTCACCCTGCACAACCTTAATCACGGTGGTGTCTCAATCACGCAGTGATCGCATTATAAATCCTGTTTGTACATCTGTACTCTGAATAATTAAGTAATTAATGACATGGACCCAAACTTTCAGCTGTTTACCGTTCATGGACATCAAAACACAATCTATTTGTGCTTAAATATTGTGCTGTCTTTCATGATACAAGGATATTGCCCTGAGAAGAGAAAAATAGTTTGGATCCTGTTGCCTTCCTCAATGAGGCTAAATCATCTGCTGACTTCCCGCATGTTACCCTTAGAATACTAATAACTATCTTTGTGGGGATATCAATGTCAAAGTCTGTGTTTGAGATAGGAGGCATGCAATATTCTTCAGCTTCTGAGGGATCAAGCAGGGTTCGCTCAATAGAGGAGGTTTCCCGGAGCTTGGAGGAATCATATTCCAACAGGGATCTTTCAGTAATCAGTGGCTTTGCACAGAGAATCAACTAACCATCCAAAGCAACTGCCATACAGCTCTAATGTGCAATTACAGGATTTGAAATTCAAGCAGCACAGGAAATCCAGCAAAGCCTGGAGCCCCCATATGTTCCCTTTACTTTATAAAAAATAATGAGCCATTTGTGCATTTGCTATTAAAATATTTGCATTCCAAACAGTTGACTTGAATACTGACTTGAACATCCCATCCATCCAACCTGTGTTCAGAGCTCTCCATTTATCTGAGCTGCACAGCTCGTCACCGCTAACTCTGCCCCATGAAAACCCCACTGCTGTTCAGCATGACAATTTACAAATATGGATTTTCCACTAATTATACTGAGTGTGTTTAAAAGCTTTTAAAATCCTTATGCCCTCAAGAGTCTTCGCTCCAATTGTTCTGAGGCTAACTACTTCTGGGGATGACAGTAGTATAACGATCTGAGCGAGGAGGACTGTGAAGCCAGGAGGCGTAACCACTAATTGACTGAATCTGAACAAACACTTCCTTTCTATCTCACACACAACTTTTCTTATCTACATAATATTTTCTCTGCTGACTCCTGCAGAACTACAAAATCGCTTTGTTAAGTCAAATTAAAGGTATGGAATCTTGTTTCTGCAACTGAATAAAAACTGAATTTTTTTTCTTGAAAATGTAAATTCAATTCAAAGTTGTTTTTTTTCAGAATTGCGTGATATTATGAGATAGCATTTGATATTTACAGAGTCAGAATTGCATGATAAAAACTCACAATTGCATTACAGTCAGAATTGCGAAAAATAAACTTAATTCTTAAAAGAATAGTGAGACACAATCCCAGAATTGATTAAAAAAAAAACAGAATTGTGACACAATTACCTTTTTAATTAGTTTTTTTATTCTATGGTGAGCTTCCATATAGACATTTTTGAATTATTTTTGTATATAGATATTCTTATACTCTTGGCTAAGGCCCAGAATTTTAATCTTAAAAGAATGAAAAGTTATCATAAAAATATAACACTATAAAAGTATGTTTAAGTGGTATATTTATTGTGTTTAAATCATAAATTCTACAATAACTGCCGCCCTTAAAGTTCAATTATTTTCATAACGAAAAACACAGTTCATAGTGCATCAAAATCAAAAGTTAGTATTAGTGGCTGAACATATTGTAGTTTTTCCGTGATCCGTACGGACCAAGCCCCATGATTCGGCATACATGTGATTAATTGCAAAATTTAACCATTATAAAGTTAAAGTTCATCATTTGTATGTGTTTACCCACAAAACAGATTTTAAACCATTCCAGTTACTCGTGCATTGTTTACAGCCGCACACACAGAGAAGACCGAACTGAATCATCTTTCATATCTCCTTCAATCCTTGCTTTGAACAGACACATATAAACATAAAATTATGACAAATGGCTGATCTGAACAACCGTCCTGGTAAGTGCCAGTCAGTCTTAAGTGAACAAGAACAGCTGAGAAAGAAATCGGACATGTCTCACCGTATTGGATCTGTGCATCAGGTCTCAAAGGGACAGCAGTCCTACAAATAGGTTATGCTGTCGTTATGCTCATCAAACAGCAAAACACATTTTTGACAAAATTAATCTATATCTAATCTATATAGTTTTAGCTGCAGTATCGAATAAGTACTTAGTTTTAAGTAATAAATGGAAAGCATAACATTTGTTTTACTGATCCGAAAAGCTATTCAATTTGTGGCTCAAAAAAGTCACATGATCTGAGCCGTGAGATCTGCCATCCGTTGAACTTGGTTACCGTGGTTACCATGGAGACAACAGTGTCAGGAAAGAGATTTCATGTGATTAATTATGAGAGATGTGTTGTGTGAAGAAAAAAAAACTGAGCAGAATGCTTTTATTGTGTGTCATCTTCGATCAATCTGTAATTTTCTCACATTATGCAGAAGTGTGAAATTATTATTTAATTGTCAGCATTTAGAATACACAAAATGCTAGCACAAAATTAGCCTTACGAAGACAATGGAATCTGAAATTTTATTTCAAAATATCTCAAATATAATTTTCATCACAAAACAAAACTGAGACTGAGGTAATGAACTTTTGTTACTGCAGCAAGTATCATGTTCTCATACTCAGTGTGGGTTGCATACCATGACAGAGATGTGCAGGATACGAAGCTCTTCCTCTGCAGAGTCGCTGGCAGGGTAAGCGGTGGCTGCCGGGCCAGGCAGATTCTGGCTACCGTCCTGATGGTGGATGTGGAAGAGCAAAGTACCATTTTCCAACCACTGCTGCCTCCAGCGAACCAGGGGGATGTCTTCAGAGTTCCCAGAGATCTCTGCAAATATAAACATACGAAAATCAGGTCCAGTAAATGTTTTGTGTTGCACTGAGAAGGATGTGATGGCTCGCAAGATAAATCGTTAATGATCCTGTCATGCAAATACACGCGGTATATTGCGACTATACATTATTCATATCAACCCAGACATTTTAGGATTATCAAAGCAATCCCTACGATGTCCAAACTTCTCTTTAGAAATAAACGCGAAACAGCCTCAAGTCCAGTTAATGGATGCAGAGAAAGACGACTTGAGCTTGTCAGAACAAATACACATTAATAGAAATGGTGCTAGTGGACGTCACATTAACAGACGATTTAGGTGGAGAAATGATAAATAGGCTTTCCTTTTACTCGCAGCTCAAAGCTAACTGAACATGTGTTCTTGACATTGCATAAAGTCTGGTTGATATGTAAGGACAGAGGATTTGGATAAGCCTTTGAAAACGAGTAACGTGTCATTTTATGACAGTTTATTGAACTCTATGGGTGGGGTGATTCACTGAATACGTGCTTTTCATTTTTAACGGTTGCTATAGAATTCTCTTTTTGTTTGTCTGATTAGGCGTTTGTTCTTAAACATACTGATGTACTGCTGAAACAAGTGAAAAACAAAGCTTTTGACCCGCGCTGCGTCTTCTGCATTAGTAATATTTTACACAAAGGGGAGGCAGACATCTCCTTTCAAAATGGTGCTTTGCAGACTGCAAATCGAGGAGAACCCCTGACCCACTTTATGAGTTGTATATGCACAGGCACAAGCCAGAGTGACTCTGCACTTCATCACTAGACGTCACACAGAGTCCCAGGGGTCCGGCGGGGTACGGCACCTTTATTAATGAAACAACACGCATGATACAACAAACAAAGGCATGTTACAGGAATAAATTACTGCTGCTTGCTTTTTTCCTATAAGGGTTTCTTAAAGCATGAGCAATTGTGCCCCTGTGGACTATAATAGAAAATAAACTCTTAAAACACATTTTCAGGTTCTTACTACTTTATTTTTCTGCTATTTTTTTCTAAGTTCTAGTCATAAACACTTTAGAATAAAAAACATGCAAAATTAACTTTTTTCTCCCTAAAAATATTAATATTGATAATTGGTTAATACTGTCCTTAAAATAAAGTGTTAATAAAAATAAATCTAAGTGTATAAAACAAATATAATATAATGTTCACAATGTTTTACTAATTTGACAAAATGTTCACATTGACCAAAAAGAATGTAAAAAATGACATATTTTACTCTTTTAGTTTATCATCATTTTAAAACACAAATTTTATATACTGCAATAACAGATTTGTATATTTTAAGATGTTTGATGAATAGTAAAAATAATTAATAAAGGTTTCCTTCTAAAGTTTTTTGTTCAACCGCTGAGACATATATGTGTCCAACGTTGAAGAAATATTCATAACATTGCCTTCTTTTCTACATTCAGCAGGATGTGCTTTTGATTTGAAATCACTTTAAATTGACATGGAATTATTACTCTCTTTTCTTTTTTTTTTGCTGAAATAATTCTTTCATCAAAATGTGCATAAATAACACGAAATCAAATAGTTCAAATTAATTAACTGTGTTTAATTAGCTGTTAGAAATCTGACTTTGAATTTAATTATGATCCAGACAGGTCATGCATTCCGTAACATAACCTGAAGACTTTCATTTCACACCCTAAATCCTAAAAAGTTTTATTTTTTGACGATGCTGTCAGTTCAATCAACTCAAACTATTCAGTGTCATGACAAATTTGTAAAACAAACCGACAGAATAAATATCTCAGAGAGAAAACCGTTGCGATGTCAGTGGAGGCCGAAATCACATCTGTTTTAAACTTCGACATGAAGACGCGTACATGTGAGGGTCACTGCACCTGGACACACAGGTTAGAGGGAAAAAAATCCCACACGCCAGAATAACACATTCACAAATCATGTGCTTTTCGGGGGGCTATGTGTAGGGCAGGCTTTCGTTTTATGCAAAAGTGCAGCATTGACATTCTACCAAGCATGTCTTTTTATGTTCAACAAAGAAAAGAAAAGAATGACAGATGCCAGGCTTTTCCATCTCTTTAGTATAAAAATAATGATGTACAATTACCCATCCATCCCAGGCTGCCCTCTTTTCTCTTTTTTGTTGTTTGTTAGGCTTAGTTTTGTTTGTATGTCCTTTAGTAACGCCACCCATGTATTAATTTATTTTTGTCATGCAGTCAAAAAACACGGGCTTTGGAAAAGGTGTAAAATTAGGTGTGAAAAATAGGTATGAATCATTCCAACTGGTAATAGGGAGTCGGACTTTGGTTTGAAACGGTCGGACAATCTAAAGGCTGAACGCTGATTGTGCCGAATTCTCTTTTAAATGGATATGGGGCAATAGTTGCCTCGAAACGGCTGTTTAAATGCAGGAAAGCACAGACCAAAAGGGGAGATAGAAAGAGAAAGAGAGAGAAGAAGAAAGAGAGGGCTGGGGTAAAAAGCTAGTACTATTCATCTCACATCCTGATGCAGTGTTAGAACCCGCCCTCCCCTCTCTTTCACTGTGTCTATGCTTACAGAGATCCACAGACCCAAATATACAATCTGGCCTTTGGCTAAATACGGCCATTTACAAAGGCTGCCTCTGAGGAAAAACCTTTCTAGAACCGGCCAGGACGTTTGGCATCACATAAATGTTCATAATGCAGGCCGAACAAAGCCTAATGTTTCAGAAAGCACAGAGTGGTGGCTGTCATTGTGTGAAATTCGCATTTTGATTTAAATAGTGACTATCTCCTAAAATGCACTTTTTGTTCTGCTATTAAAACAATTCATACGTGCAGTAAAACTAAGGTTGCAATCAGCTTTTGTTCTCCATAGATCGAGGCATTAGTCTTTTGGTCATGTATGCTAGTATGCAATTATTATAAGCAATTATGTTCTAATTGCCACTGTCTGAGACTAGACATGATGAGATCATGGAAAAGAAAACTATGGTGCCCTGTTATGATGCAATTATCACAACTCTATTCTCGCGCTTATTTTTTACTTATTTAATTCTGGAAATGCGAACGTTTGCTTAAACAATTTTAGTAATGAGATTATATTACTGTAGCAAAAATTTAAGTGCAAATTAATATTTAATTATTATCATTTGTAAACCATGTGATCACATCTACTTCGTGTAATATACCGAATTATCCAAACTTCAACATTGTAATTCATGTTAGAATCACAAACGTCTTCTGCAGTTATCACAGCATTAGAGAAACAAGAATCATGAGGGATGAACATGACAACTCAACTCGAGAGATGTTTTGTTCACAGCAGATCAAAGTTTACCTTCACCAGCCTGTTCCAAGGTACGTTTCCTCTGATGGTGCCAATTTTCCTCCTGAATAAGAATTCAGGGCTAAGCAATCAGTCAAAGTCAGTTTTATTTTGTGAGCCTATCCAACATCCAGAGTATTAAGCGCAATGGCTAGTAAATGGTAATTTGTTAAAGATTCAAAGCCATGTTTAATATTTCATGTTGGGTAATTAGCCTTAAGACTGAGCACAATTTATAGAAAATGCGTGCCAAGGTCTTGGCGCTGTTATATGGAAAAATGTTCGAACAAAATCATTCCATGTTAAATCACAATTAATTACTGCAACTACTTTTTTCTAGAATAATCATCAACAACAGATGTTAACTCTATAAAAGCCATATAAAAGGCCTTGGCATTCTCAACATACACGTCCTGCTTGTCATGTGCCTGCTATGTTAAACCTTTTAATAAAAATGTAAAAAATATCTTAATATTTTAAGATTAAATTTTTTATGTTTTATTTTATTATTTTTTTATATATAAAATAGGCATATATACAGGCATTATATATAATTATATGCATTTAATTAATTGGGTTCTTATCTTAAAATGATTTTTCTTTTAATTTTGTTTGTTGTCTATCTTGTACAGGATCATACTGATTGTTTTTTTTTCTTTGCATTGAGGCTTTTTTTTTTTTTTTTTTTTTTTTTTTCATTATCTCTCTCTCTCTCTCTCTTTGGAAATTATGAAACGTGAACCTGGACCATGAAAAAAATACGTTATACGTCACATGGGTATATTTGTAGCAACATCCAATGACATACTGTATGTGTTAAAAATTGGCAACAAATATGGCAAATATATCAAAACTTATTGCTTATAAAACTATTATTTTTATTTATATTTATTTATTCTAACAAAGCTTATTTATTCAGCTTTTATTGGATGTATCTCAGTTTAAAAAAAAAAAAAGAAATGACCCCTATGTCTTGTGGTCCAGGGTCACATATATGATACATGAGGTTTTTGAGGACTATTTATTTGTAAATCCCTCGTTCATCATGGAATTGCATTGCATTATATTATCTGGCCCCACAATAAATCCTACAGATCTTTGATCATAAAACCCCATCAGGTCAGACGCAACTGACATACATCTATGCTATACACCTCAAGGTAGATTGAAGCACAACTTTAAAGTGAACTGATTTGATATTGTAGCAGACCAAAAACAATAAAACAAGCCTCAATGAGTCAATCTTCTCAGAATGAGTTATTTTTATTCCAAATAAATCTGGTTTATGTGAAATATAAGGTGGGTTATAGTTTATATCACAGGTTATTCCAGGGGGCTTTACACTAGATGAGATTCAGCTATAGGCTGGTCCAAAGTTTGCAGACCAAACAATCATTATTATTTTAAATAAACCATCAGTAAGGTACCACCTAAATCACATATAAAAAAAAAAACGAAAAAAAAAAATGGTGTACACTTTGTAATCTTTTACGTTTCTTGTCAGGTTGAATGATATGACTACTTTGACAACAGTACAATGTGCGTTATATCATAAGTCACGACTGACAGTGTTGACTGGCCGTTTTACATCATTAATCATGTTACATTCTGATGTCCTTGTAGACACAAAATTGAAATGGTATCATTCAAACCAAGCAAGCAATGCTTTGCCTGGAAAAGGAAAAGCACACTCTTAAACACAGATACACGCTGAGAGAACAGTCTAAAATGTTTTTTTTAGTAATATTCAGCTTCTTCTTCTTTTTTTCGAAAGCACCTTTTTCCATTTATTACACCTCGCTACACGATCCTGGCAAACAATTCCGTATATAATAATTTTCTCTTTGTCTTGTATTTGTTCCAGTAGAAACATTCAAAAATCCCTTAAACAAGATCAATTCACCTGAGAAGCCAATTGCATAAGATATTAAGACTTGTTTTCAGAGCATGCATTGCATCAGAATATAGTTATATTTTGTCTTGTTCTGTTGGCTGACTTATTTTAGCATAAGCCCCGGGTTTAAAACAAGCCATGTATTAGACTGAGCTGCTACCTTCATCTTAAAGTGATTTGAGTTCCAAACCGAAACCAACAACTGTAGAGGCACTACAGCAACTGCTAGATTCATACATTTCACATTTAGAAACTCTCTATAAATAAGCACCACCAACCCGCCAATGTCACCTGCTATATTTTGAGCCACTTGGAGTGCTAAATAATGCACACCGCAGGGATGAAAACACATACACTTGAGAATATGCTGAGCATAGAATCCTTCACTTTGAATGTTGGCACTAAACCTTGAGCCTGTTAACACATTACAGTTAACATGGGAACAGAGTGGCAAATGACTAGATATAAAACCATGCAAAATATAGTGCGGTAAGGTCACATGTTGTGGCATCACTTAAATGTGACATTTGCAGACAAAATGCTCTCTTAAACTCTTTTCAGACAATAGACTCTCTTGAAGCACTTTTGAGGGTCAACATCAATAACAAAACCTGCATGCACACCCACTAAGAAAACAAATCAAAGAGGCCGGAGTGGAAATGCAGCGCTGCGTTTTCAGCAAATCTGTACTAATTTGTCACGTGACGTAGAAGAGTTAAACAGTTATATTTTTTAAATCACTGGTGACATGACAATCGCAGTTCAATGAGGCTCATCACCAAGGCGCGAGCCTGCTATTGCGCTACAGCACAGAGCGTTGTTACCGAGTCTTATCACAAATATTCAGGGGGAACCACAATAGACCTATCACTAGTCTCAGACTCGGTGGGATGCCGGTGGAGCGTCTGCATATTCAGCCAAGTGCATGTAGGTTCTTTCCATTGATCACATACACCAAGAGGCTAATCTGGGGACACCGCTTTAAACTCTGAGCTCTGCCGAAGCAGCAAAGTTTTTCAGCATGATATTTATATATATAACCACCTGCATGACAAAGAGGTCTCTGCCTCCCCCAAACCAGCAGGAGGCAAACAAAGCAAGTCCCTCTGCAACGACTCTCCATTTGCGACACAGCGGGAGGGTTTCAGAAGACATTTTCAGGGCAGTCAGCCTGAAGCGTGGGCACGCCAGTGTCGATCACAGACACTTAACTGGAAAGCATATGCATTAACTCTATCAATAACACCATGCTCAAATTAGTGGCTAATAGAGTTCAGGTCCAGTTTTTTTAGCATGACCATGCTTATTTGATTTTCTGCGGTTTTTCTCCTACCTGAGTCTTATCTAAGGCTCGCTAAGATTTTTGAAAATGAAATACTGTAAATGCAAATACCTCAAAGTCTACGCTACTAGAAATGTAATGTGTGTTTTCATCCCTTTTGAATTAACTACAGTTAAATGGCAAACAGAAACTAAGCATGGTTTTGCTAAATTGACCATAGTTTCCTTTAGTTTAGAAAATAAGCTTAGGTGAACCACTGAGTGGTTGATTGCAATTTCACTCTTTTAGCGTTAGTTAGTTTGTAAAAATTATTGCCAATGAAGCTGAAAGTTCAGTGCAAACGGAGGTATCGTCTTTCAAAGTTCTGTCTACAAAAATGGTAGCCAAGGGGGCAAGGCCATGCTGCACTGCTTTAGAGAAGATTCATAAATACTAATGAATTCACAAGTTTCAAAATGAATGTCTTAAAGCAGTGGTTCTATTAACTATAATTAATTTTGTTAGTTCACATTGCTATTTTTGTTGTGAACAATCAAACCGCTAAAAAATTGTATGCCTTCGCAATTATTATTCTGAAAGAGCTCCTCCTCTTTGAAATGATGGGCTTTCTCTGATGACGTCAGTTTGGCAGCTTGGGCATAAGAGTGACATCTTTAACCATGGACTTCCAACCGTCAGTGTTTATTACTGTATGAAACGCCTACTTTACTACATCCAATCAATTTTAAGTAGAATTTGCAGCTGCACCCTGTAATTTAGTCATGTAATATTTCTCTCGGAAGTACGTCACAATACGGAAGTAAAATCAGTCACAAACTTCTGGTTCACACGGATTTAACTCATGCATTATACGGGATAAGTTTATTATGTTTAAACAATTAAATGATCAAAATTTAAAGAATGAAATTTCCGTAGCTAATTTAATAACTAAAATAATTACATAATAAGAAAAATTGTAACAGTCATCGATGTGTTAATTAATTACATGTGTAAGCTTAATAATGTATAAACAATTAAATACAAAAAAGACAATTTAACGTACTATTACACAACTAATAAATCCCTTTTGATAACTTTCCCCAGTCAGACATTTCCAAGCATCGCCTCTTTGAATCCAACATACAAAATCCCTGCAGTAAAAATCACGTGTAATTGAATATTGAATGCCTGACACATAGCCCTTGCCCCGACATCCCCAGCATGACACATTATTTCACCAAGGCTGGTCGATTATGGCCGATTAGGTGAAGGTTACAGGGCTAAGTCTTAAGTTGTATGCACCCAGAGCTCGCTCACTGGCCCACAGCTTCCCTTAAGCTACACCTGAGGTCAGTATGATGTTAAAGCAGGTGCTGATGTGGTAGAAGACGAGAACAGAGGGTTCTAAAAAGGAATGCTCATTGAAAAAAAAAAAAAAAAAAAAAAAAAGGGCCAGGGGGTCTTTGCATGAGTCTATTTATAGTCGCGGATCAAGCCAACAGGGCTTAGGGGACTGGTTGGATAAAAGAAGCAAGGACCTACTAATGGAAGTGCTAAAACTGAGACAAAGATGAGAACATGTCTCTCTTTGCTGTTCAACCCCTCATCACGCTACAGATAAAATAAACGGCAAGTGGTGTCACGGTAATTTTGCAACAATGGTAATATAACTAGTTTTGAGGTTCATTTGAAGCTGTTGGAGAAAAAAAAAATGCTCTAATGCTCTTCAAGGGGTAACGGAGCAATATTTTAAAAATACAAACACAGCTTGAAGTGCTTTACTTCTCTTCTAAGGTTATCACAGACACCTACAGCAAATGACTGAATAAATTGCATGATTATTGCATAGCATACCCTCTAAAACAAAATTGTGCATTTTATTCGTTTCCATGGTGTGACAGCAATACCACAGGCAACTGCTCAAAGGCAGCGATCCAAAGAAGAAAACTTCATAAAAGAGGACGACTGGTGCCATCTCTTTTTTTTAAAAAAGACATTTTTGGCTTAAGGAGAAAATTGAAGGTAATTTTCTTAAATTGCTCCAGCATAAGAAACATGCTCGTTTGGCAGATACTGATAGAAAGTCACTAGGAAAAAAAGGACGACATGTTTTGTTCTTTTATCCTCTCCGTAGGTTTTTGATCACTTTAGCATCAAATGAAAAGCACAGGGAAAAAGCTGAAGGTGGAGAAACATACTCAAATTAATACAGACAATTTGTGAGCAGCAGTCATCTTAGAGCGCACAACATAAGTAACACGATTCAAAGGACGACGGCATCTGTATACACTAGCTAATAGCATGTGAGGGTTCGCTAAAGCACGTGAAATTACTCCTGAGACTTTCTGATCTTTAGTTCAAAAGAAAGTTTCTCAGCAAATCCAAAAATACTCCCAAGTTCTGCCCTGAAATTAGTAGATAATTGGAAATGAATGAGCAATTGACATGACATGCCACGCTGAAGAGCTCTGCGTGTCTTGTCATTTTGAAGCATTGATATTAGTTCTAATCTTCCCTTTGCTTCCTTCCAGTTTTGTTATTCCAACACTTCTTTATTTCTTTAATAAGCTTTTGTTGTTGTTGTTCTGAACTACATTTTATTGCCTTCCTCTTCAGAGCTTCAATGTCTAATTATAATGCTCAATAATCGCCAGTTCTTCCAAATGGGCATAATTTTGCTTTGTTTTGTTTTGTTTCTTCTATTACACTAGAAAGCACCCAACGAGCAAATGTACAGTAGTTATTTGAGAGTCCCAAATGCTTACAAATAATAAATATTCGATATAGGCAGTTTTTGTTTGGTTGTTTTTCTTTTTTTTTTTTTGCTAAAAGTCTTGCTCACCAAGATTATACTTACCTGATAACAAAAAATATTTTTACAAAACAATTTAATGTAACTGTTTAAATATATTTTTAAAAGTAATTTATTCCTGTGATGCAACAGCCATTACTCCAGTCTCCAGTGCCACGATCCCCTCCAGAAATCATTTTAATATGCTGATTTTGGAACTTTTCTTGTTATCAATGTTGAAAAGGGTTTAATGCTTAATAATAATTATTATATAACAATAGGGTTGGGTGATATGGCCAATAAAAATACATGTCTACATGTATACATTGTATACATTCTACATGTTCTAATGAGTGATATTGTTTCAAATCAAGAAACAGGTTTGGGTTGCCTGATGATAATAATAATAATAATATCACTTTTTTGTCTCTTAGAAATGCACATTTGATAGAAGCTTTATTTAGAAGTGTTTTGTTCATTAAGCATTGGTCTCCCATAGTCCCAAACAGTTAAAACCACAGTACAACACACCAATACCAAGGTAAAAATGTAACTATATGGTTTTAGGTAGTCTTTTTGTATGAAAAACTGTAAAAAAAAAAAAACATTCAGTATAAATGAAGGTGTGCTATTGTTTAATCAAAAATACAAACTATAACTACACACCATTACTCTTGTAATAAAATTCAGTTTGAATAGCCCACATTTCGACCACAATACCATGGTGCAGTGAGTGTACAGTAAGTCCATGGTAAATGATGGCGATGGCTGACACAGTGTTTCTCCTGTTTAGCTTTAAACCAGTTTAAATCACTTTTGTTCATCGCTGAGGTCGCAGGGTTTCGTTGTGCTCCGGGCAGATCTAAGGACACATTCCCTTCAAAAATAAAAGGTAATCCACTGCGTCTTCAGTGGCTTAGATTTGAGGATTAAATGATGACTGC
The DNA here is from genome assembly GCF_018831695.1 of Puntigrus tetrazona. Taxonomy (NCBI): domain Eukaryota; kingdom Metazoa; phylum Chordata; class Actinopteri; order Cypriniformes; family Cyprinidae; genus Puntigrus; species Puntigrus tetrazona. The sequence continues at coordinate 16,060,190 of NC_056700.1, read as the reverse complement.
TTTGTTCATATTTCAGATCAAACAACTCGTAAAATTGAATGTCACATCCGATGACCCATTTAATACTAACTACTGCCATGTGTTGACCATTCATATGCCACTGGCAAAGTGTCTGATGGCAGTTGTTTCAAATAATTCTCACATAGTGACTGGAAAATATTAGCTTGACATTTACAAACCAGTGCCCTTGACAAAAACAGACAAGCAAACAGACAATAATATAATCAGATATCCATCAGCAAATCTGTGTATGCATGAGTCATATGTCAAATAGAGGAGAAAAAAAATCTATTCCACTTACTTAGAGCATATCTACAGCGTGTCTATTTTTTTATTATTTTCGTCCAATTACATAAAGCAGCTCTGAATGTATCACACTGCACAAAAACAAATTACAGCAACAGTATACATGCATCCCTTAACACTAAAATATAGTGTTGTTTTACAGTTAAGCTACAAACATATGCTGTAAAGCAGCTTTAACCACAAGAGTAAGTGATAACTCAAACAAATGCCACTTTTTTCTTCCATAAATCAATGTCCTATGGTAAGTTTTACCCTGTGTGACAAATAATCAAATTACCTTTAGTTCCCCAGGTAATCAGAGCCTGAATTTTCCCATCTCTAAACGACAACACAATCTAGCAGATTGGAGGAACTTGATTAATCACAACTGGAAAACTTGATTAATCATACTACATTAAATCACAACTTCATCAAAACAACGCACATGAGTTCTCTCTAGTTCATATCCATCATCCTCAAACTTATCCTCTGGATATTGTCTTTATATTTCAGAATAAATTGATGGCATGCACAATAGCGGCGTGTTGGCCTCAGCACATGTAACCAAGATCTGAAATAAATATAAAGAAATTGCTTAAGATTGAATGAAAACTGAAGTAGTACATATTTGGCAGGTGAAGCAATCAGCAGAAGAAAAATAATAAAAAATGTCCTTGTGTTAACAAATGCGCTCAAGCGCTGTTTGCGAGGTTGAGAGAAACCAGCAGCAGAAATATCTTTGACAAGTGATGCTTCAATTCAGCATCCACAATCTGGCCTTCACGTTCATGTGTGTCTGGGGTGTTGTGTGGCCTAACAGTATCGTGAACCATTGTGAGTCAATGGGAGAGTATATGTCATGTTAAGAAGTACCGCATTGCTAATAGGGGTGATTATAATAAATATACTGCAGATGAAATATTAGCCCACCTACTGCTGTTTACTGCAAACAATGGGTTCTCTCCCAAAAAGTTAAAACAAGTTCCTGATGAGCATAGTTAGACATCAGCTACCTCATTAACCGAGATTTCTGTGGCACTTCGAAAAAGAACTTACAGTAAAGTCGTCTGGTTCATCCACCATCTGAATCTAGCTGACGGCTCGTTTAATTATGAGACTATGCATGCCTTCAGGGTCAGTTCCTCATCAGAAGTGCATATATAGATCGCAACGCCATTACTGTCACAACCGCCTTCACATGTAATTAAATACATCTCCAAAGAGTTTCCTTTCAGGTCTTGGGCAGACAAGAATCCAACCTCTTTTCTGTGATAGCATTCCTTATATGCCTTAAAGAGCCCACCTGTGGCGCCACTTATGAAATGCTCCCTCAAGATGGACTGTGTGCAGATATATACAGGCTTATATACCGACCTACACATATGGTGAAATGTATTAATGTATGATTTGACATATGCTAAATTGGTTACTTTCTGCACTTTCTGTAATATTAGCAGGGGTGCGAATAATTGTTGCCAAAATAAAAAGGCTCTGCGTAAATAAGTTGTATAAGATTTCCATTCAAATTGTAAGCTTAAATATAGGCTACTTAACGCACTGCTGCTTTCACAGCAAAATATAAAATGCTGACCATTTAATTTCCTGACGCGCTTTTCTCGGCAGCGTTAAATCCTGGGTGTGCATTTGCAGCTCTTCAAAATAAAAGCTTGCAGATTTTACTTTTGAAATTTTAGAAAACTTGTATTTAAAAAAAAAAAAAATATATATATATGTTGGCGTTGTATTTTTAAAGTGTAGTATAAAATAGCTTAGTTTGTATTTTTTATAGTCCTGTCAAACGATTAATCACAAATAATCACATCAAAAATAAAAGTCACGTGTGTTGATGCTGTAATACTTGAATTAAAAGTCTGTTTTGTTTATTACTTTGTTAATGGCTGACTTCTACAAACACGTCGCGTTACAGTATGAGTTATATTTATATGAGTATTTATATATACATAGTACACACAAAACATTTATTCTGTATGCGATTAATAGCAATCAATCATTTGACAGCATTTTTTTTAATACGCATTTTTATTTTAAAATATAACTATTATCAAACTTGAATATATTTTTTTAAATAAAATCATGAACAATAATAACATTATTACTGTTATTTTTATATTTAACAATAATGTGTCACATTATGTGTAGTGTGCATACCAAACCAAATCTTCAAGAGCTCTTGGAAGAACCTCGTGTGACTTATAGCTCACATGATGCTCAAATCATGTGATTTAACAGCTCAGATCTGCATAAGGAAATACAAATAACATAGCTGCATAGGCGAATACGTTTTTTTATATAACTTTTGCATTTGTTAACACTATCGGGGTAGGTTTAGCTTTGAGTTTGGTGTAGGGGATATTTCCAACATGGTAGAGCATAAATCTTTACCGATATTTACTTTACCACAAAGCGTACCTCAAGCAGCATTATAAAAACGTTTTGACGGTCGACTATTAAATATGTGTTTTAGCCCCATTCTCTGAACATTTCATTTTGAAACTGCCACGAAACATGCCGTAAGATGCACAATTAAGGGTTTGCAGAAATGAGCTCGAGTTGTATTATTCTGTATACTATCTCATATAAACAATGTTTGGAGTCAGTAAGATTTATTTGTTTATTTGTTTGTCATTTTTTTAAAAGAAATTAATACTTTTATTTAGCAATTATGCATTAAACTGACCAGTATGCATTAAACTGACAGTAAACACATATACTGTATAAGATTACAAATGATTTCTATTTTAAATAAATGACGTTTATGAAAATACATGTAATTTTCTTAGCATTCTATTCATCAAAGATTGGAGTAATGCCTGCTAAATATGCATGTTTGCCAGGATGCTGTTAAATAAGTGTGCTGAGATGACACTACACAGAAACTGTACAAAAAAAATGGCATTTTGCAGTACTTTATGCATAATGTACTGCATACTGCATTAGAGGCGAGAAGTATGGTAGTGTGCTTTTTCCCGAACTCTGTTCTCCCACCCACAGAGCAATGATAAGTCAATTCCTACTGCTTTACCTAGTGGGACTCCCTCTTCTCGAGACTGCAGCGGTGCTCTTAATATATGCAAATAATACAGAATGGCAGCAGAGAGCCCTAAGTGCTACTGTAACCGACTCAATTAACCTAATATTTACTGGCCCTGCTCAGCAGAGGTGCCTGCACACATCTTGTCTTCGACTTCTCAGGCAACTATTTTCAGCAAGAGCTAATGAAACAATTATGTAAGTGGGCAATTAAAAAACAAAGAACATTGGAACTCACTGATAGTGCAAAAAGCAAGATGACATGCACTTAGCACTACAGCCCCCCAAGGAGAAGTGTGTTAAAAGACCATGAGCGCATTAAAAACGTCAGCTTTTCCTGGACAAAGCAGATTAACATTTAAGGCAAATGCATTATTATATATAAAACGCTACAAATTAATTACCCAGCGAGCGTTGCTATTTTTATAAGCTGAATTAAAAAGGACTCACATTAAAAGCCAAACACAATAATAGAGAGAGAAAGAGAGCGAATGAGCAGCAGATCTGTAGGGACCCGCGAATCATTATCAAAGGATGTGGAATTTCTGAAGTGTAGAAATTTGCAAAGATCTAAAATGTTTAGCGTTTTGGTGAGGCTGAAAATATATTGTTGTTTCTTGAGTGCCGTATAAGAATAAATAATGCTTGCTGAAAATTCAGTGTTGCCTTTACAGGAATATTTAAAAAAAAAAAAATATATATATATATATATATATATATATATATATATTAAAACAGAAAAAAGTATGGCATAAAAATATAAACAAATATATAAAATGTAAACAAATAAAAATGTAATAAATGTAATAAATGTTTAAGTGTAAAAGACCTCTTAAAAAAATCTTACTGAGCCCAAAAAAAAATTTTCTTTAGAAGACTATACTGAACACTACATCTGTAAAAGCTTCAATAAGGCACATCCAGTGAACACGTTCTCAATAAAACATAATAAAACTGATTCCATTTGTCATAACTATAATAGGCAAGCAAATTGAAAAAGTGTCCCTTTCTACATGAGTACTTTTACATGGTGAAAGGCCTTGTATATGACACAGAGGCTCTTCACTAAAGTTCAACACTTCTGAAAGACTACGCTTCTTTTATTTAATAATTTATAGTCTTGCAGAAAACAGTGTGCCTACTGTGCATGACCAATTAGTCCTGATGGCTGAAACTGTGTGGAAGTCAGAAACCATTTCATTGTTATAGCCTAAAATGTATCTCCCTCAGTGAAGCAGTGGGAGTAATTAAAGCACAAGAGCAACACATTTCATAAGACGAATGCTTTCTTGTTGACTCTGTAGTATGGTTGTGTATCAATCATAATTACTCCTCAAATTACTGCAGTAACATATTTGATGCTTGAACCAGGTATATGCACATATTGACTGCTGCTAATAATTCGACTGACTAATTATAACAATAACAAATTAATATTTAAAGTCTGATGCCATGAACTGTATGAAATATATGGGAAAATGTCTCTATTTCTGAAACCATAACTTCAAGATCTCTCATTGTGATGAGGCAGCATGTGCTCCAGATTTAAGCCGTTCATTTAGTCTAATAAGGGCTCCAGATGTGAAGATAAGATTATCTTCATTCCTCTATTATTGATGTAGTTCTGTGCCCAAGGACTCCTGGAAGGCCTAATGGTGAATAGAGGAGATTTCTTTCACAAAAATGGAATTAATGATGACTTCCTAAAAATATCTGGAAAGAATCTGGACTGTTTTAATCCGCATACATGTTCAGAAACCTTCAGAATCATTAACCTTGAGATCTTTGAAAACTACAGCAAGGCTTCTGACAAGTGCAATGAATGATTCAGCACTGAATTTACAAAATTTTCACAAAAGCATAGTGAAGAGTGAAACACACAATTATCTGGTTTAGACAGCCAGGTCCTAGATTTAGCACCGTGTTCTGGAAAATCTGTATATAAAGTTAATTAATAAGTGGTTAGTGGACCCAGCAGACATTTATGGTTTCTTGTATAAGCAAAATGTAACGAAAGCCAAACAAACAAACAAAGCAATTTAGAGGAAGCATTTAGACTAAGTGATTTAGGCTAATTATTGTTGCCTTATTTATTTTTTTAAGTGAAATACAGAAGTGAAATGGATGCACATGAACACAGAGAGCAACCTGTTGAGATGGGAGAATTAATGTGACCTTTATGAAATTGCCTAAGACTATGCAATCTTTTTTTTTTCTTTTAAGAGGCTCATTTGCTTCCACAAAGAAGCTTACAAACTTCATTTAAGTGCACACTTTTATAATTAAATGACTGTAATCACATTTTAAATGTAAAATAATAACAATAATCCAAAGTAGTCAGCACCTTAAATTTAAAAAAAAAGTGTTTAAAAAAAGAAATTGATGGAAGGCTACTTCACTAAAACACAAAAATGTGTTGTTTACTTCCCATTAGACCATCCAAAATTCAGGTATAGGTGATTTTTTGTCTTTAGTAGAACATTAAATATGTTTTTTGTTTGTTTTGTTTTTTGCTGAGATAGTGTTCAATGGTGATTCATAAAATGCAATTCAGCAGCTATATGCTTTTTGAGGATGGGGGGAAATGTATCACGCAAAAAAAAAAAGTCTCAGCCCTCAGCGATGGTTTGAGGTTGTAGCAAGGGGACATAAAGTCTCTGTTCCCTCCATCAGGAAACAAGGGTTACATACGTAACCAAGACATTCCCTGTCTGTCAATCACTACGAGTTATGTAATGATGATAGACTGGGACAACTATGGCAAACGCCACAACCTGAACCCGTTACTACCTGATAGCACTGCAATAGTTGGCAAGCTATGCGTGACAGACTAGTGCTATGCAGAGGTCGTGACCATCCCATCGCCCCAGAGCAATTCACTGACCTTGGTGCCCACAGGGACCAGAGGTGAGTACATGACTACTGGAGAACCCAACCCACTGTTCCTAAGATAGAAAAACTTCTACCAGAAGGACTTCCAACCTCCCAAAAGGGTGCTAACCTCATCTATTTGTTGACAGTTGGGAGAACAATGGGGAAGCAGACTTCCTAAGAAGTATGCTACGCAGACCACATCCTCACCAAAACAGGGGTGACATGTGGAAATTAGTATGTACTGACCTCAGGATGGGGCAGTAAGCATGCAACTTATCTCTGTGGCAGGTCCTATGCCAGGAAGGAGAGGAACGGCTGGCAGCAGAGACATACAGAAGACTTTGTAAAGGGAAGAAACAGGTTCACAAGAGGAAACCTTACAGCGGAAGATACACATATAGGATTGTCGTGGAGAATCAACTATATGGAGCACCTAGCCCAGTACAGGGGATGATCGGAAGCTGCAAGCTATGAGAATCTTGGCGATGGCATGGAGACAGCTTTTCCTTTCTGCTGACCTCTGTGACAGACAAAAAGTTGCTCAGAGCCCCTTGAAGCTCCAGGTGCGGTCCACATCTATGCGTAAAGCTAGATAAAACAGGATAAAACACCACCAAGGCTGGATCTGCCTCCTCCGTGGACAGTGTTTGCAGGTTCCCCACCTGATCGCGAAGGTGTGGTGGGAACCTTAGGCACATATCCAGGCCTTGGTTTCAGGAGAGACCATGAGAGTCTGCCGACCCGAACACAAGACACTATTCGTGTCCCACTGTGCCATGCCCATCTCAGCTGCAGAAGCCATATGCCCCAGGAGCCTCTGAAATATTTCAGTGGAACCACTGTCTTGCCTCTGTCTTGCCTCCAGACCAAGAAAAAAGATTTTCTTCACAGAGGAGAGTTTGCTTTTTTCCAAGTTGACACAAAGCCCCGATTGGCTGAAGTACCGAAGCAACAAGTCCCTGTGTATGCACAACATCTCCCGTGACTGAGCCAGAATTAGCCAGTTATCAAAGATAGTTGAGGAGTCTGATGGCCCCACCAAATCACTCGGCGGAACAGGCACCGCAGGAGGAGTGAGTGGTCCATTGGGCTAGAACCAGCGGAGCAGCACTCACTGTAACCCCCAAAATTCCCCAATGTGTCAGCCAGTGATTCTCTGCTTACAGCCGCAAAAACTAACCGGCCCACAGAAGGCGCTACTATATCCCGAAGGATAGAACGGCGGGATCAGAGCACCATCAGGAGCATGGCCTTGCAATGAGAACATGCTCTCACCGCAAACGCATCCTCAGAATGCTGAATACTTGAATTCGAGATCAGGTAATGACCTCACCCAAGAGGACCCAGGCGAAACGGCATCTTTAAAAAGACACGAAACAACCGCACACAGCAATTGCTCTTTTAGGTAATACACCCAGGGAAATCGCTGGAACGCAGGAATGCTGTTGATTGTGTCTTCAACGCCTCCCAGAACAGCTTCTGTTTCAACATCTCTTCAAGCTCGTTTACAATGGACTGCCGGCTCCGAAGCAAAATTTCTAATGAGTGGTTACACCTGTTGCCTATTTATACCCACGTGACGAGGAGGAGCTCAGGATTAGTTAACCACTTGCCAAATTGCATTGGCATTTTTTTCCAAGCAAGACCCCAGTCTCTCGTCACGACGTAACTCATAGTGACTGACAAACAGGGAACTGAACTTTATTGTTACCTGTAACCCATGTCCTCAGAAAAATAATGCAGAGTAATATCTGAAAATAATCATTCCTTTGAACCTGCTCACCAAACCTGATTAAACCATCTGAAAATGTTTACAGCTTGAGCAGCACAGATCTACAAGTTACTTAATCTAAAATTGACTTTTGGACATGCATGACACTCACTTCAACTTTAAATCAGTAAAATGCTTGCCTATGTGATCCTATGATGCTGTTTTTTTGCCAACTCATTCAGCGCTCCAGTTCCTCCAACAGTTCACTGAACTGAGGAAACAGTTCTGACTCAGTTGGAAGAGCCAGTGACATGCACAAACGTGAACCGAGCCCTAGCACTTGAATATGGGCCGAAATAAAAGTTTTTATGTTTTCTCTGTTTATATAAAAATGTGATCCAAAGAAGACTAGTTTATTTACTTTATATGCTTCAGGCATATAAGACATTCATGTGTCACTTCATTATTTGGTGTTTTAAAAATATAATTGCTTATACGTTGTCATTATATGATTACATAATCAAACTGATTTTCATTTAAACAAACAGATCACATTCAGAATTGCATTTTAAATGTTGTCTAAATATGGCTTACAAATAATAATGTTGTACAGGGCCATACACATCATTGAGGTCCCCGAGGTCCACTGCCACAATTACACAATTTCTCACGAGTGCGACTTTTTCCGAAGAAATACCATGATTACAAATGAAATATACATATATTTTTTATACAACATCTCAATAAACAATGCCTGTTTTTGTGCTATTTTGCCAACAAAAATCATTCCAAACAGAGCCTGTTTTGTGTCTCCAAGCAACGTAAATGCAATTCCTTCCTGATTGTATCAATCGTTTAAATGACTCGGTTCAATCGCAATGACTCACTGGTTCACAGTGATTTGCTGTCATCTATTGACGGTTTTAATTTCACATTTTGATTTTTCTGAATTTTTTTTTTTCATGTTTTAAATCATTTCAAATTGCAGTATTTAACATTTTATGTTTAATATATCAAAACAATATTTATGCATCTGTAATTGCAGTTAAATGCATTCATGTCTTAAACAGTGTGCAAGCACTTCTAAATGCCACTTCAAAACAAAATGGACACTTTTAGAAAAAAATGACTTTATAAAGTTAAAAATACCCATAAAATGTAAAAAATAACATATTGGAAAATATTAATTTCTGTCAGTGCGAATTAAAAATATAATAAAATAATATTCCCGCTTAATTATTTTAGACACTTGATTTTACTGAAGGCTCCCAGGATAATTATAACTTGAGTTTATCTAATTCATAAACCGTTTGTAGAGTGGATCATTCATTGCAACGTTTAATCTAATGCTCATGTTTAAGAATCTGTCATCTTAAAAATTATTTATGCTACTACTGCCCACTGCCTTGGTTTTAGACCTATATTATTATCCAATTTATGAGCCTTACCACTTTTTAAAATGCACACATGTAAGTCAGGAAATAAAAAATTTTCTCAGGTGATTATGCATCCAAACACCCCTAACAATGTCCATTTTGGGAACTCTGTTTATTTATTTATGAAAATCTGCTCTACCGTCCTGATGTTATAAACAGTGTTTCTTACACAGACACATTATTTCACTTAATATCATCCGTCATATCAATATATCATCATTAATTTTGCGTTCCTTGATATGCTTTTCTGATACTCCAAAATGTCAATTGTTGATTTGCATTATATCAGTCCCGACGAACCACAGTTTCAACTAAAAATCCTCTTTACTTCAGTAGAAAAATAATTTCTTCTAAAGAAAAGAATTCACCTGCATATTGAATAACCTGAGGGTGAGTGAATTAACATTCAATTCTGTGAGCTAGCTCTTTAAAAGCCCCTTTTTAGCCTTTTCTTTCTTTCTTCCTTTCTTTTTTATTTCCTTTTTTTAGATACTTTATGTACTTTCAGATGGTATATTGCTGCCGTTCATTTACTGCATATTTATCATAATCTAAACTTACATGTCCTACATGTTTGTCTTTCTTCTGCTCACTAATGATAGCTTGCAGAGAAAAAAGGAAAGAAAAAAAAACATTTTACTGCCACCCTGTTGAGCATCTGAAAAATAAATCTTTAAACTTTGAACAACAAAAATACAGAGGCTGATACATATTACAACTGTGCATGGCCCCAGTCAAAGAAGGCTTCATACAAATATCTTTTTATATTGCACCTTGTGATTTAAAAACATAATATTTAAAAAATGTTAAAGTTCTAATAATTTAAAATACATATATTTAATATGATAAAATTGGGATATAACATGACAGAATGAGAGCAGCTCAAAGCCAGGCATGATTTGCTGCTCTCATAAAGCTCTCACAACCTTGCCAGACTCTTGCTACCTTTTCACACAGTTCGCGTACATCAGACTCTCTGGAGCTTTCCCAGGGAAGAATGAATCTTGGATGAAGGACATGTAGAGAATGCAAATGTTCTGTCTGTGTTTCCCCTATACTTCAATTTCTCAGCTTCAGTTATGTAGACAGGTCGTCTGTCTTCCCCCTCAGGGGCTGCTTGATGACATCTGTCGCCACATATGGCGGCCAGAAAGTGTTTGTTTTTAAATCTAATGATAAGCACGACAGTGGGATCTATTATGTGGAGAAATGATAATGGTATTGCTGATCATATTTTCAGAAAACGTTTTATCCTATTAGAGCGCACATAGCGTGTTATGGTGGGAAAAACACGCAAGAATGATGAAAAAAGGTTTCAAGTGCCAAAGATGGCAGCTAGGATAAAATTGTTGAAAGAAAATAATCTATGTTTATGGAAAGGGGGAAGCACTTTTACATGATAGAGGCTATTTTCTCAAACGCAGAACAGTCATCTAAAATGATTGCTTTACAGTGATGATAAACGCTGACTTTTGCGAGGTGTAAGTCTTTTGGCACATTTCCTTTTGCGCTAGCGCTAGGGTCTGAGTGCTGTAATGGCCTCATCTACACAGATCTATTGCTGTATATTTAACCTCCTGGCATACTATGATCTCCTGCCAAGGTGTATTTCAAGGATATTGGGGTATTCTTGCATAGTATTTATTTTGCCTACTACTTGCATTTGGTTCGATAATAGCTATTCAGGGCTTATTTGATCAGTAAAGGGAAATTTGATCAGCAAAAAGATGCAGATGAAATTGTTATTGGACATGCTGGTGTTTTGACACCTTGAATGCATGGAATAATCTCTAAATCTCTCATGTTCTAAAAGCACCAAGCCTCTGGTCGTATTACTATCATCAGTTTAAATGCTTTCTATTTTGTCCTCTAAACGAAAGCATTATCTACAACCAAGGTTGTTGAAATTTTACATTGATGCAGTTTTAGCCAATACCGTGGTGCATCACAATTTTCCAAACCACCTGTCCTTTACTGTTTATATCTCCAGGCTTACAATTCTGACTATGTGATATATGCTAAATTATTAACTTTACTGCAAATAAAATATAGTAAGACGGTATAAGTAAAACAGATTAATCACATAGGTGTCAAAAGACCTCAGTTCTCATCTGCATCTAGGTCATGGCACATCCCATATCATCCCAACAAGTAAAATAAAAATACAAAACAAAAACCAATGGTAAGGATGCGAGCCAGGAGCATCCACGCTGACTTGCATTTATTACTGTTCACAGTGGCAGGCCATAAGTTTCATGATGGAGCTTAATAAAACACTCCCCCCAACACTTGTGCTGCTTTGGAGCATAGTTTTGAGCCCTCCATCTGGGACTCGGCCACATGGCAAAGCCATCCGCCAATAATAAACACCTTGGAAAAAAACTGAAGTGGTGGTAAATTTGCAATTCTTCCTCCAGGGTCTGCCCGTCAAACAGTTGCTGAAGACAGAAAACAAAGTTAACCGAATGGATGTGTACAGCATAAGCGACCTTTTCAGAGGGAAGCCTCCTGAAAAACTGGAAGGTTTATTTGTTTTCATTATATCTTGCCAGAGATTCTAAAACCGTTGCTCAGAATTTGAGCTAAAATGCCTTTTTGGGTTTCGGCCAAGGTGAAGAATAGACACTCTGTGTAACTGGCACGTGTATTTATCATTCAAATGAGACAAAAATTTGATAAGTCAGATTTGACCCACATTAAGCCTGTTCCTATCACAAAAAAGATGCGGTCTTGTGTGCTTTATTTTATTTCAAAACTATAATCTTCTTCATTATCATTATAGTTTTTTCTCCTTGGTCTTTAACGTACATCAGAAACAGAAAAGGCCTATACAGACGAATCATTCACAATAAGGTCTATAAAAGGCATTTACAAAATAGACAGGGTGAGTTTTCATTTCATGCCGGCTTTAATGACTAGTCTATAAGTAAAGCACAAAATAATGTTTATAGGATTGTGAATACTCAAAAGCAACAGATCAAAGCCTTCACAAAAGCTTTGTATCATGAAGTCAAGATGTAAATGCATGGTGCCTTCAGGCAATACATAGACTGACTGTATGTGTTGTAAATCCGCATGATGAGGCCATGCCAAAAAAGCTCTTAAGCCTTCAAATTCCCTTAAGCTTTGGAAAATGTGTAATGTTTTGTTAAAAAAAAAAAAAAAAAAAAAAAAAAAAAAAAGACTCTGGAACCCAGATCATTTTCAAAGCGTTTCTCTATCACATTATGACACGGAACAAGACAGAAGATATTTTCCTTTTTCTTCAGTTTTCTCATCAGTATTTGAAGTTGAAAAAGCTGGCTGACCGTAGCATCTAACAGTATCAAAGCTGTCAGAAGCGATGTGTTTTAATTATAAGGTTTAGGGGTTGAAAACCTAAGGCTAGGTGTCAAGGCCACAGTCGATACGGTTCAAGCTTTCGTCTGGCAATTAGCCGACCGCTGGATTGACAGAGTATCTCGGCCTCACCTGGCTGTTCTTTCCTCTGAAGTTAACATGTCAGTCTCTCCTTCCCTGCTAATAACAGATGTTCACAGATGGCTAGTATGTGCGCGATTCAATGTCAGCTCCATCCTGTTAACCTCTGGTCAGAGCGAGGTTAAAGACAGATTTATCAATGTTATTAAGACCTTCTGGTGTTGTTTACTTTAAGAAGGCAGAAACTGTCAGCGGTTCCTTGCTTTTTCAAGTTAACACTAGTTACATTTCGATACATTTCTTGGAGATCATAAACACATCCAGCCTTTTATGTATAAATGTAAACACTTTGAACCAAAGATCAGCAGAAATACTGAGTTCACCCAAAAATACTGACATCATTTACTCATCCTCATGTTTTTTCCATGACTTACTTTCTTCTGGAAAATTCAAATTACTGTCAAACAAGATTTTCAAGGCAAGATTTTTTAGCAAATAACGAGAAGTCTTCAGAGGTCTTATAGTAAAATATAGTGGCAACTTTTATAATGTTTGCATGCTGCTTTCTTAAGAGAAGTTGGGGCATTCTGTTAAAATTTTTATTTTGTGACTGCACAAAGGAAAAAAAAGGGGCTTTGTGTGAAATGGGAATATTAAGACTAAATATTACTTTTTAAACAATGAAAGTAGATGGGGAAGCTCCAAAGCGGCATTCGTATAGAATGTGTATTAGTCATAAACTTATTCTATAAGTCATACGCTAGCTTTGTGGGACTGAAATTGAGGTTAAAACGATGGCTTGAAAATCTTGCTCGACATACATTATAAATATAATGATAAGCAAAAATGACTTGACAAAAATGATAAATATATTCTTTTGTGTTCAGCGGAGGAAAGAAAGTCATAAAGGTTTTTGAAAGAAATGAGTGTGAGCATATGATACCAGACTGGTGAACTATCCTTTAAAATAACAATATGGAGAAAAAAAAGAGATGAAGGAAGAAGCGGTATCTATAATTAACCTTGATTTTGTGCTTCTGAGCTGACAAATTACATAACCAAACTATTGTTACGGTGTCAAAAGGCTGCCAATTGTCAAGGGGGTTTAGCAAGTAGTATTTTCTTTCAATGACAACCGCTGAGCAAGTTTCTTATGAACGAGCACAAGGTAATGCAAGTAGGGCTTCTTTGTTTTATTGAAGTTCTCCGACTACCTCCCAAGGCGCCACGCTCTTTCAAACAAGGATGTTGCATCATTGTCAAACCAGGCATCCAAAACTTTGTAAATTACAAAATCTTGACAGATCTGCAATAATCAAAGCATCATATCCGCACCACTCTGCTCCGACATATGATCCTCTGTGCTGCAACCAGCTGTGAAAAATATGTCTTCTAAATAAACGTGATCTAATTATAGACATTATTGTAGAGGCTTCGGGTGCCTAGCGAAACTACGCAGTTATACCGTGGAGAGCAGCGAGTCAACAGCTCAGCCATGCAGATGGAAAGAAAGAAAGGAGGCTTTTATTAAATATTCCGAGCACAAACAACAGACAGAATTGAGCTGGGAGTGGGCCTACGCTTTCAAACAGAAGTATATCTCATGAACGAAATGAAAAACAATGACCTGACCTTCAAGAGCACCCGCTCACCTCGAATGGTCCAACCCTCTTTCTGACAGACAGTGGCAGCAATTCTCCAAGGGCATGTTACCATCTCACTCTGACCTAGGGCAAAACTCTCGTCAACCATTTTGGGTTTCTATTTGCTCGCTGCAGACTAGTGAAGGCTGGAACAGAGAGAATGTTGGAAATGATACATAAAAACAGCAATGGCAGTTTTGTGGTTCGGTTTTAAGCGACAGAGATGCGATCTGACAGCAGACTTCTGGAATGGCCACACCCATTACAGATTTGTGTATTAAACAATCATATTAGCGCATGTGAATCGATACGTTGTGCTCTATTAAATAAACAAGTATTTGAGTGTGCCCCACGTAATGTGGTTACTCTCATATATCTAGTTATCAAATTTATTCCACACAATCTTTATAATGTGCTGCTGTAAGGCATTTGAGGTGAAAGTAGACCGTGTGCTAGGCTGTCTGCATTCTCCTCTGAATACCTGGCAGCACATTTACTGCCCAGTACAACTGTACTCTGGTAAAACATTTCACCTTGCAATTCCATTATATTTATTTACGGTACGTATATAAATATATGTTAAAAAAAAAAAAAAAAAAAAAGTAGGGTTGCTAACTAGGGATGTAATTGCGCAAGCAAGCCAGTTGAAAATCAATACAAATATGCGACGATTGAAATTGACCGATTTGCAGTGCAGTTAGGCTAGGAGTCTGGATAGCTCTGAGGAGAACTAACTGTTTTTTGGAAAGGTTTAGATGTATGTAGGTGTTTTATTTTTATCTCGCCTCTATATAATGCATATTTAAGTGTTCATAGCACAGCCTTGTTTTGTTTTTAGTTGTAACCAAGGAAACACGGTATGGTTTGTTTGAATGGTGATTAAAATACAGTGGTTGCATCTAATTTTAAATGTAAAGAGCACATGCAAAGCTTAAGTTTTAGTATATCAAGAGGTTTTTTTTTTATTTAGGCTAATTATATATTTGGGCTTTGTTTCAATTGAGTTTTGTTATTTTGCATTTACAGGAACATTTAAGAGAGTTCAGATAGAACGGTTCTTCCAACCCAATTTTCATAATTAGTGAATTATTTTTGATTCACTTAAAAAAAAATATTAAGACTTTTTAAAATGATTTTTAATCTCTTATGTCCACTGCATGTAATTTAATACAGCAAAATATTATTAGAATTTAATAAAGCAAGTATTTTTATGTACTTAATTAGTTTTTATTATAGTTTTTATCTTAATTAGTTTAATATTTATTATATTTTCAGGATTATTTGATAAATATAAAAATATATAAAAAACAGCATTTATTTGAAATAGTCTTTATTGTAATCTTTTGATCAACTTACATCATAATAATTTTATTTAAACATGTTAATTGTGTTTTGAGTCAAGCTAACCATTACACTAACTGAAGTCAAAGGTTCAAACATGCATAGCAAAAAGTCAACCTTGAACAAAGCGCAAGTCAATACGGATAAAGGAGGCTGCCAAATGAATAAAAGTGTCCTGAAAAGAGCAAGCTGTGCTGAGATGCTCTGCAGCCTATATGATCTTTGAAATATAACTCCGAAACAACTCAAAGCTAACACAGTTCAATAGGGTTTAACACAACACATAATTTGTGTCTGTAAATCATGTTGCTGTGAATGACCTCACCATACCATTCTGTTGCTGAAATGCCCATTACCTGCACCATAAGCCCTTCTATTCTATCTCAGCTCCTGTCACGACCAGACAAGTGCGGCGTCTGTGTCATCTCATTAGCCTGGGCTCTCCACAAGCACAGGCACAGAGCAGTGGCAACAAAGAGGGAAGCCTATATAGAATGTTGCTTTGGTCTGTTATTCAAGTGGCTGAAGTGAAAAGAGATGGAAATGGAAGCAGGAAAAATGTAGCATCTAGAAAGATATCCTTATTAAGAGTTTAGGGAGGGAAGTATTAAATGAGCATATTTGAGGGTGTTCTATTGGAAAGTGATTGTGAAGACACCATGTTCTTGGTTTATCACGAAATAGGGTCACTCCCATAGCGCCAGGCAACAGTGTCACGCAAAAGTTCTTACTAAATTCTCACTCGAACACTATTCAATTACAGATACAGCTCATCTCATACAGTGGCTGAAATGTTCCATCAAAAATATGATGTACAGCTGTACTTTCCCAAGTGTCCTTATGTGCCGCTCCATCTTGTTTCTAAGTTTCTAATCATTAAACCACTGCTTTTGGCAGGTAAAAAGCAATTCACAAGAACCCAATTCATTTATGGCTTTTCCATTTTTGTCTTGCAAGACAGACAGAAAATCTATTTATCCACAGTATCTGTCTGTCTGTCTGTCTATATATATATATATATATATATATATATATATATATATATATATATATATATATATATATATATATATATATATATATATATACAAATACACATATAAAGACACACACACACACACACACACACACACACACTGTATTTACATGTATATGTGTACTTTCATATCATTTATATTGATTACCCTTTTGGACATTTTTGTCCATTTTAGTTTAGTTTTTTTTTTTTTTTTTTTTTTTTTTTTTTTTTTTTTTGTAATGCTAACTGCATACATTTGGGCCAGGTATGTATTTTTATTGGAACTTTATTACTTAAAATACTTTATTATCTAATTTCCTTAATTAAATCTATTTAATCACTAGGTACAGAAAATAGTTCCTCTCAGGACCTTTTGTGCAAAAATGTCCCCACTGAAACCCATTAAAACTGCAAATTTTAATCACAGTGCCATTACCTGTAAAATTATGCAATTTTTTATTAATATTGCTTTAATTCTGTTGGCTGTTTTTTTAATCAGATGATGCCAGTTTTTCAGGTTTGTTCTATAAAGCAAATACTTGCTTTATTCCTTTATTCTATTTCTGCTTATGCATATTATAGAGTGTGTCAGTATGGATGTCAGAGTGTGGTTTGTATGTTTATCAAAAAAAAATAAAAAAACATAATAATAATAATAATAATAAATTCTTTGTGTGTGTATGTATGTGTGTGTGTGTTTGTGTTTAATATTTGAGAGAGAACAACTCTCCTGTAAATCACAAATCAACCATTGTGTGCACCAGCATTTAATAGGGAAAATTTGGTACTGCGCCAAACTAAATTTTACTGAAAGCATTTTTGAAATATCAATCTCAAATTTGGAACATAACTTGATTAGATTTATTGTTTTGATTTAAAGTTCAATATGGTTAATAAAAAACACGTTTTAAAAAAACATATTTTTTGTTGTTGTTTTTTGGTTCACTTCCTAACCTTTTTTTTTTCCACTTTAACAATAAACTGCCATGGGTCTTCTTTAAAATGAGACAAAACTTAAATCTG
Organism: Puntigrus tetrazona; assembly: GCF_018831695.1. NCBI lineage: Eukaryota > Metazoa > Chordata > Actinopteri > Cypriniformes > Cyprinidae > Puntigrus > Puntigrus tetrazona. Next base: position 16,042,388 of record NC_056700.1, on the reverse strand, counting down.
TCTTTACAAAAAAAATTTCATGATATGAACATTTTTTGTCCACTATAGAAGAATGTGTCTTTTTATGATGCACAAGTGTTAATGTATAAACATAACACATTTTTCTTAAACATATACATGCATGTGTGTGTGTGTGTGTGTGTGTGAGAGAGAGAGTGTGTGTAGATGTGTATATATATATATATATATATATAATATACAATTTAAAATAACTTTAACTATAATTTATATATTTACGGGTTAAGAATTTTTTAAAAACTGTTTCCAAAAATGGTAGCATAGACAGATGAATAATGTTATCTGCAAAACATTAATAAATGTTCTGATGAACCGGCTTCAGACTTTGAGTATAAAGAATCACAGATTCAATGTGGAAAAAAAAACACAATGTCAAGAACAAAACCCTCTAATCTTTACAATTTCAAGCTTCATTTATAATGAAGTCTCACTCTCTTATTTGAGGCAAATAAGAGAGCCTGTTCATTAGTAAGCTTTTAGTCTAAGTTTATGCAAACGAGCTAACATAAGCAGCCCATTCTTCTTGATTATCTCCTTGAAAGCAGGAAAGTTTGCATAGTTTTTGACTTTAATGGCATTCATAGATTCTTCAGAATTGTGTGAATAAGAGAAGGATGTCAAGGTCGACAAGCGAAGACTGTGGCAAACTGAGAAGATGGTGAACTGTGGCTTGTAAAGGAAAAGGAAAAACATACTCAGCTCAAGTACTCAGTGAGTGGAGGTGGGAAGTGTCCATTAGACACCCCCCTTACCCTTTGTGGGTCATTCTCTTCTTCTTCTACGCTCTGTACAATTTTTTACGCAGCAAACCCACCCGACATTTGAGATCAATACAAGCAGGACAGACTATGCTGTTTGATGTTTTATAGATGCGTCCATTGTTCTAAAAAGCAGTTTTTAAGTTTATTATTGGGTAGGATTAAGGATGTAGAATATGGAAATGCAAAATACGTGCTTCATACATACTAACGAACAGTCAATATGTTAATGAGCCAATAAGCATCTAGTTATTAGTGAGAACTGGTCCCCATACTAAAATGTTACCTTGAAATGTAATTGGTTGACCTGAAAAAGAATGTAAAATGATCACTATAAAAGTATGGTAAACACTTTAAAGTATGGAACACTTAATCATTAACAATGATTTCTCACTTAATTAATTCCTAATTTGCAGCTTATTAATAGTTAGTATGGTAGTTGTTAAGTTTAGGCATTGGATAGGATTGGGGATGTAGTATAAGGTTTAATATGTGCTTAATTACTACTAATTAATGGCTAATATTCTAGAAATATTTATGCTAATAAGTACTTAACTAGTTCAGGGACCCTTAAATAACATGTTATTACTTATAATTAGTATAACAATGTACACTGCATAATAATAAGATAAGGTGTATAATATCTTGTTATAATTAATATGTTACTATAATATGAATAATAAAATTATAAAATGAATGATTTCTGAATGATCATGTGACCTACTGCAGTAATGAGTGCAGAAAATTGCTATCACAGATTTATTTTTTATTTTTTTTATATAATTGCAGTCTAGGTGAACATAAAAAATTAAAAGCAATTAAAAAACAAACAAACAAAAAAAATAGTGAGAGGCGGTGTAGATAAAAAATAAGTCATTTTAACCAAGTTAATAATTTTGTGGTTTTCTGACAGTATTATTAACTCCCCCCCCATACAGCTTATTAAATCTCAGCTAAATACTGCCATTTGTCTCTGGAGAAACTCCAGAGTGTCCAAGTTCACCAGAGCAAAACTAATCACTCTGTGACTTCACTCAACAATCTAACCAGCAACAAAACGACAATACAGTCAAAAGAATTAGACTCTTCATTTATTTATAATATTAAATATTTCTATGCCTTAAATATCCCCATGCTTTGTGCTTAAATTATTCACAAAGGCTGGATTTGGCCAGCTGATTTGCCACAGCAATTTAACATCGCTCTCAAACGAGCAACGGTCTCCAACACATACAGCTTAAAGGAAACGCACTGCATTTGATTTATTAAAACCCTTTTCGTAACTCAAAGATGAAATAGCAAAGATAACAGAGGATTGTGCACAGATCGAACAATCTCCTGATCCTGACTAGACAGGGAATTCATTTGCTAATCATTTGAGGAAGTCTTCTACGGTTGGCTAAGAGAAAGTTACTGTGAATTTTAAAAACACGAGGGCTTTGACATTGAACTTTTTAACAAAAGGAGCTCATCGAGATTCACCTAGACACCTCCTTTTATTTTAAGTGCCCAAAAGAGACTTGCAATGAAAATCCCCTTGAAAAAGTGTACCGTTTCATGTAATAATGTCAAAGGTGTCTGAGCAGCGGCGCAGCGCATGCTTGCTCACTGCGTCATGTCGCAGCGCTGCTACCTACCTCCAAACACTTAAACCTAAATCCAACCCATAAAATTCTTTCGAAAGAAAAATTCTTTCGGAAATTTGAACCACCGTTGCGGGCAATTTAATTGCCTACTTGCTCAATTTTGTATGCAAACAACTATGCATGCAATTGTTTGCATTGCTTGAGGGTCTCAAATCATTAGCTACCCTCGAGCTACGCTGTGCATTACTGCTGAAAGGGTGCATCTATTTACCTGCTAAAACTATGGAAGTGAAAGCAAGACCTGTGTAGAATGATAATAACGGTAGCCCGAGGTGCTAAACAAGTCATTATGAACAATAAAAGTTAAATGTAAGTAAATGTCACAGCCATAAACAGTAATTAAAATTAAAAAAGAACAGTAACAGAATGCTGAGGTCATTTGTGCAACTGAAATAAAAACTTTCAAACTTAATTAACGGCATGTCTGTTTCCTACACATTCGCTGTGGTGTGTCATACATTACGCCAGCAGCCCTTTAATGCAACTGCACTTTCCCTCAAATAAAGTTTGCAGAAGTCAAGCTCACTCTGTTTGCTTGTCCTGTGCATGGCCCTGCCGACAACACGTGAGCATGCATAAATATCTTCGGTTCCTTTGCGAATACCTCAAGGTTTGCTTTGCTTTCTCATACACAGGCACTCGAAACACTGTGTCATCCTTTGGATAATTCAAGGAGACAACAATAAAAAAAATAAAAAAAAGTGACGGATCAAAATTCTTCACCATATCTCCTGGATCGTATTCTTTAAAGGGGTGTTGTTTAAAGTCATTTTGTGGGCAATTTTCTCCTGAAAGCTACAGTATGTGCTGTTCCACATAATCTGAGCCTGTAGTTTCTGTTGCTGTGGCAAACCGAAAGGGACTCAAAGGCTAAAAGACGTTCAGAGAAAGAGGAAAAAAGAACAAGAGAGTAAATCAAAAAAATGTGCTGGAAAGCAAAATCAGACATCATCCATTTGCTTGTTTCTGTACTTACATTTGTTCAGTCGGTCTCCCGTTGTCAAATACACAACGAGGGATTCCAAGTAATTTAATTTCTCCAATTGTTATGATTCGCTCGGTGCAAAAGCATTTCCTAAGACAACTATAATCACACTGTGCAAAGACCATGAAGCTGTTTGTTAGAAACATAAATGAACATGTATTGATAGTGATAGAGATGGGATTCACAGTTGTAAACTAAAAGAGAATTTGCATTTGATTCTCTCCAGATGTAGTTGGGTAGAATTGCTGTTTCTCTCCCGAGGAGGAAGCGTAATGTCACCACTCTTCAAGGCATCCTTTAAGCACCATCTCCTGTTGCCATGGAAACCATTCATTGCCACACAATCTCCCTGTGCTGTCTCTCAGAACCTTCCTGACAAACACACAGTAAAGCTCACCTCTAAATCCTGGATTTCACTGAGAGAGAGAGAGAGAGAGAGAGAGAGGCTTGAAACATGGATCATTACATCTTATTGTGTTTGCTTTACTTCAGTACACCCCCCCATAGAAGAGGTCATACGACACAATCACTTATAATCTCCGTTACAATGCATTACACTTACAGATGAAAAAACGTGGTCAAAAAGTTGCTTTTATTTAAATTCAATTAATTATTAATTATATTCAAGCATGATCAAAGGTGACAGCGAATACTTTATCATTGTTACAAAAAAAAAACCCTGAAAACCTTTTATTAATAATAATAATAATAATAATAATAATAATAATGTTTTCCACCAAACACCAAATCAGCATATAAAAGTGATTTGTGAAGAATCATGTGACACTCCAGACTTGCGTAATGGCTGCTGAAAATTTAGCATTATAAAATAGACGAAAAATAGTGATGTTTAATTATAATGACTTTTCACATTATTGCTGCTTCTCCTGTAAATGATGGAGATACTTATGTTTATTAAACAAACTGGTTCATCATAAATCAGCAGCAGTCATGCATTAATCTTTAATCGTTTAGGCTACGTTCTATACCAGCCACTACCACAACAAAATAGAAGTGAGCTAAAGAAAATGTATAAATTAACAATTTTATTCAGATACTCAAATTACAATATTGTTTTGTATGGGTTGCCTGAAAGAAAGAATACACAACAATGTCTCTTCAATGTTTGACACTTAGCCAATAATTAATTAAAGAAAAATCTAAAAGCCAAGAATAAAAGGCAATCTAAACCTAAAACCTAATTTTAGAGACTTTCCTTTGTGGGTGGGCATCGCCCACACTCACCCTCTCTTTGCCTACCATTGGAACTTAGTAAAAGCAATAGAAGTCTTTGGTGTGTTCTTATTTGTTTACCTCAAGTAATGTGTGTGTGTGTGTGTGTGTGTGTGTGTGTGTGTGCAAGAGCAAGTGAGTGTGTGTTTGCGAATGCATTTGTAGACTGTACCAATTACCCTAATGTATCCAATTAAAAATAGCTTGTTCAAAGACCAGTGGCGGGTCTGTAAAGACTGCATTTATAATCAGGAAACAAGACCACAGAGCGAAGGGAGGGACGTGCAAACACCTTAGGCAACATTTATAACACCAACTCGAAATTACTCCCCATGATCATTCCAATCAATCTTATGCAAACAAAGAGCCATTGTGGGAGGCAGAGGCTGAAGGAACAGAGAAGACGATCTTGCTAGAGTGAGATTTATGAAGTAAAACAAGGTGCAGTCTGTCTGAAGGAAATTAAAAAGCACTGGGTCCAATGTGAATTATTGAAGCGAAAGGGACGGCACAAGGAATATATTTTTCATTTCGCAAACGGCTTTCCGTTGGTCAGAAACCAATTATTTCCCAATTTCTGTCAAGCAAAGTTTTGGTCATATTAAAAGTCATTCATTCCTGATGCGTATTAAATATGAATGTTGACTCTGGACAGTTTTTAAGCAAACAGCTAAAATTCGCTACTTGAAATCGGTTTTAAATATTTCAAACCTAGGAAATTCACAATAAAAAGTAAAGTTTAAATAAGTTTCCCAGTTTTCATAAACCCAGAAAATTCTATTTTGGCCTATTTTAAGACCAGCAGGTTTCTGCAGAGCCAACACATGCTATTTTTGAGTGTTTTATGTAGTATAAAGCGCTGAGCTTATTTGAATTTTGTATTATAAGTATTAAAATCCTGACTACTCAGAACTTTGTGCTATGAAAAATGCAGTCACATCCGAACATTGTTAACAAACCGAAATCCTGGTTAGCTCTGCTTGCTGACACTATTTTTTAGACTCTAAGGATTTCTGGTTATAAATATGCAGGTCCTCATGCATCCAAATACGACTGTACGCAGATCAAACTGTGTCCTCCCAGGTGTATTCTTTTTAAAGTTTGCTAGACTATTTAAGCATAAATTAAATCACAAATTAATTATACATAAAGTACAATAAATATTGTAACTAGAATGCGTGTGTATTATGCATGGATGTAGAAACCACTAAAACTTAGGACACAGTGTTTTTTGTTTCTCTCACACAAAACAAAGGTAATAAAAAAGGTCAAAACTTATATAAATAAATACAAAATCTGCCTTTTCACCATGTTTACTTCCCGTCTAACATTTATTTCCAGACATGACTAAAGTGAGAAACAACATGACATCTTTGACAGTGTCACAGCAGTGCCACATAAACAGTCAACATCTTCTATGACAGCCACAGACTCTTCACACTACATATCTGATTGGCTGGCAATGACTTATACAACTGTCCACTCCTTAAAGTTGCTTTTTTGCACCTAAGAATGAGTGGCAGATATGCATGCGTTCTTCAGCACCATGGACAGCAGCCAGTGTGCAGCCTCATACAAACTAGCTGCAAACTATATATATATATATATATATATGTGTGTGTGTGTGTGTGTGTGTGTGTGTGTGTGTGTGTGTGTGTGTGTGTGTGTGTGTGTTATTCTAAGTAGGCTGTAACACATTTCTGTCTACTTCTATGGGACCCAAAAATACTCATAATTCATACACATTATGTTACACACACAGAGTTTAGTCGCTCCTTTACATTGAAAAGCTTACATAAATGTTCATCCTTATAATTCACCTTTTTAATTAACATGTTTAAAATAAAAGCAAGGAGGGTGCCATAATAACCATTTTAAAAATGTTTATGCACAAAAACAAATCAAAAAGTCTTTTAATTAATTATGCTAATCACACTTATTTAGTTCAAAGTCCATCTCAACTCGTGTAAGCACTGCACACTTTGTACTTACAGTAACATGAAGTCACACAGTTTAGAGATAAGATGTATATTTCTAAACTCCTATTCACAGCAGACAATTATTAAATAATATATCAAAGTTTATCAACTATGTTTACATCTGTTTATCTGTCTCTATGCCTATCTATCTCTTTCAGGTAACAAATCAGAGCACGCATTTCTTTTATTGCGGCTGATTGCTTGGTTTGTTCTTCTCAAGAGTTCCAAAAAAATGTGAAGCTATGGCGCAAACTTTAGACAAGTTTGCACGTGAGATTCTCACAAGACTTTAACCCAGTGGCCGCTTTGTCTCTATGGGATCATAGCTGTATTTGTCACGCACATCCATCACAAAAAAACACATGTTTGTATATGTCTCGACCTGCCAAAGGAGCCTCGCGTTTCCCATATCTTAAATAACACATATCTGCAGCTCTCCGAATGTTATTCCGGACAAAGAACACACTGTAAAAAGTAATACCTAGATCTAACTTATAAAAAGTGAGGCAAGTGGCTGCATTGGATGTTTTAAGTTGAGTCAACTTGCAGTCTTTTTTAAGTATAATAAACACAGTAACATTACTTAATACAAATGCAACAAAATCAAGTTGAGGTAACTAATAGTACTAGTATTACTTAGATAAACCTACTTTTCTTGGTACAGGTAACTTATTTATGGGTTGCTACAAGCAACCTGTACTCATTTTAATTAGGTTTAATGAACTTTATGTTTTTAGTAAAATTAATCTAATCATATTTGAATAAACATTTTAATTGAGTCCTGACTATACCTCTCAGAAAAGAAATTTAAATGTTTATATTCTAAACCCTACAGTGATTAACTTTATATAAACAGACTGTCAATAACAATTACAAAATCAATTGAAGAAGAAAAAGATAGGATAGACTGAAGACAACATTTATTCAGTGTCAACCAGTGTCACATTTAACAGTGACTACAAAACAGGCCATTAATGTGGCTGCACATGTACACAATAATATAAAACAAACATTGTGTAAGTGTAATTTCAACCTGTTCTGAACAGTTAAGTGAAATAGCCAAACTGCCCAATCTGCAATGTTTAGATAAATGTAACTGTGAGCCATAACATCACATTGTATTGTCAAAAACAAACGAAAAAGAAAATCTGTAAGATTTTTGTATTTTAAATCAAAATACTTGTAAAATTCAGAGACTTGTAAAATGATGGCAAACAATGTCAGATGTCATTGAGAAAACATCTAAGATAACTTAATGAGGAGATTGGTATACTTGGATGATGGCTTAGGACGCATGGGGTCCAATCCCACAAACAGCCTCTGATATATCTCGAATGTGTACACCAACTTTGGGGGATACTTGAGGTCGAGGGCATATGTAAGTCCAAACAAGAGGCAGCATGCTTTCGACAGGTTTGGCACACCTCTGACCACGGGCTTTCCTTCTATGATAATTCCAATTGTGTCGGGATGATGGCACATGTAAATTTTCAGTGGGCAACTGCCAAGCTCAGCCTGCACCTCGCTTTCATCATGACTCTACTGGTGGAAACAAACAAACAAAAAATAATCAAGAGTTAGGTCAGATGAACAGGCAATGAGAGCAGACAGGTAAAAGACAGAAAAGACACAAAGTCAAAATTTACTTTTTGTTGCTAAAGGTGGTGAATATTAGATACTTTGCAATTTTACCTATGTTTTACTTACCTGGGAATAGTTATAGCTGCAATTGTATCTTTTCTTAATTTTTTCTTACCTGAATATGAAGCTTGAAGACCCTCAGGTAACAAAAGTGCTTGGGTATCTAAAGACCAGGAAAATACATGTTAGAATAAAGTTAAAAATCAGTTGTAAATGTAATTGATTTAAGTAATAGGTTAGACATAGTTTTGCAGAATAATTCTTTGCAGAATAAAAAAAACGTGAATCAAATCTCTAAAATCAGACAGAGAAGTCTAAACATACATCTCTACAGTCAGTTCTGTGCATCTACTTTAGTAATGCAAAAGTATAATAACATGATCTCTGATTTGCCCGCAAAACTATTGCCTGAAGGCTCTAAACTGCGACCGTTTCGATCACATATAACGGAGGGCATTTGTGCAACTAATTAATACCTAAGTATTTGCGTTTTTAAACAAGTCCATCCTAAATGTTGTAACAGTGGCGATGTTAGCAGGTGCTGCTAGTAACAGGTGAGCCACTGCTATCAAATTCACTAGCATCTCTGCTGCTGATAACGCAGCTGCAAAGCCCACCGGAGACCGCATTGTTAATATGAAATGAAATAAGTTCTGTAGTCATGGCTACTATGTGTTTTAAGGCTACTTTGGCTTTAATTTTACCAATAATATCATTTTTAACCGTTAGTTAAGCGTTAACTTAAACTAGCCTAGTACTAATGTTAACTTAGGTTAACTTTTACCTTAGCGTTTAATGTCCAATATTTTCATTATCAGAACGGCCGTTGTCGGCTTGTCGTGTGCAGGATAGCTGGCTATACAGTGCAATTTGCAAACCTAACCTCGCCGATTTCGCGTGATTCTACATCAATCACTCGGTTAAATTTGCTCAACTTACCGTGTTAATCAGTCCCTGAAAAGATCCGCTGCAGCGTTCAAACAGTTGAAGTGTCGAAGATGCGGCATCTGCCTGGGCAAGTCCCCGCCAGTGAAAAATGGATAATGCCAACTACTAAAAATTTTAAAATATTTACGTTTGATGAACAAACCTGTCACACCGACAACTGCTCTAATAAATTGTGTATGTCAACTCACTTTTATAACATTTCTTGTACACAACAACCATATACAAATAACTACCCAAATAAATTGCAATAGCTTTACTTAAAATATATTGTTATATAAAAACTGATATATTTTAAGTAAAGAGGAAGTATATTAATACGTTTTAGTATAAAACAAATAAAATAAACTAGATTAAAACTATTTAAAGTATTTAAAACCTACTTTGTGGGTGTAGCACTTTTTACAGTGCATACCAGAACTGACCTATTTGAGTTTTGGACTAGGCCCGCGACTGATGTTTTTATTATTAATAACAATAGCTGTCACAAACAAGCATGCTGCATCTTTAATGATATGCTAAACCGACAATAAATTACAGCACTCACCCAATACAAAGTACGGGAGCTCGGTATTTTCCAAGTCGTCAACAACGACTATCTCGCCCGGAAAATCGTTCCTGACGGAGAATAGCAGCTTGGGCTCGGAGGCCGACGGGCTGTGCATGATGCTCAGGTCGTTCTCTCGCAAAAACGGCAAAGCGGATACCGTAACGCTTTTCATTTTGCACTCCATGTCTTGAGACTGATCTTCTTCGCCGTTCAGAGATTTCACATCAGCGGGACTGAAGATGACAATCCAGAGAACGCCGATAAGCACACCGGAGCGTGGTAGTAGCATCTTGCCGGGGACCGTGTAGCGGTTGTCAGGCTGCGGCAGTCGGTGAGCGGCACACTGGGAAGCTGGAGGAGGAGGAGGAGGAGGACCGGGACTGCGCTGGCTACACGATAATCGAGCTATTTGCGTCAAAAAAATAAGCAAAAACGCAGGGTTTAAGACTCAGATATTCTCCGTCCCACGGCTGAATATTCTTGTTGTCATCATAACACGGCTCGGCTTAGTGATGACAGCGAGAGAGGCGGAACAGCGCAGCATCGGAGTCCGTTATTGGGCTTCTCCACCTCAAACCATTAAAAACGATTTTTCTTGTTGCAGTGGGCAACCATTAGCAAGAGCTACATTTAATAGTCCTGTAACTTTAAAGCATGCCATGGTTTGCCATCATTTCTGCTTTATTAGGTGAAATGCCTTTTTATCACGAATGCATAGTTTTGTACGTCCTCTTCTTCCTTCTTTTGTTCTGTTTGAGTATTTTATGTTCTAAATGTAGCTAATGTTTATGGTAGTTCAAGTACTTTTTCAATAAAACGTACCAAAACACGTGAAATAGCTTAATAATTGCATCGCTAAATATGGTCAAACGTATTAACGCTTTTGTTTTTAGTTATTTATTTTTTTATCTGGTTAGATTTTATCATTTCAATCCATTTGAAACTAAGTGCCTAATTAAAAACATTTTACAAACTTTACGGTGCATAAAAAAACTAGATTTAGCCTGCCACATGCAAATTATATATAAAGCATATATATATAAAGCATATATATAAAGTATATATATATATATATATATATATATATATATATATATATATATATATATATATATATATGTGTGTGTGGTGATATGCATTATGTGATATACACAAATGTATATAATTTTGATTTGATGAATACAAGCATTGTGTCGTTTTGTGTTTGTACAGAGAAAGTAAATGAATATTTGAGAGTTACTAGCAGAAACAAATGCCTGCTAAAAAGTTTTATAGTTCACTGAGCACTGCGGAAAGAAGAGCAGAACTGAAGTCAAGAAGCCAAGAGCATCTTTTCAAGCAAACAGCAGCTGCAAGCTCTGGGAAGAAGGAAGAAAGGGAGGAAAGAAAGAAGCAGTCCAGTCTGCCCCAAAGAATGATCTCCCTGTGTAATCTTGAGCTTATTCCAGCACTGAAGCAAGGCTTTAGCAAAGTGTAAAGCACTTTTGTGATGAAAGGGCACAGTACTCATTTCAGCTTTGACCTGCTCAATAATTGAACTTTGAGGGCGGTGGGTGTGGAGAGGGGTATCGGCACACTTGTGGTCCCGTTGCTGTGGTATCTTGCTCTCTTTTAGGGATCTTTCTGCAACACTCACTAAGCTATCACTGCTTGTGGTTTACACATATCCAAAGGCAATATGACGGCTAGGGCACAGTGAACTGTTAAATTTACTTTGTCTGAGGATTTGTCTTTTTTTTTTTTTTTTTTTTTTTTTAACTAAAAACCTAGATTATATTATTAAATTAGTTATTATAGAAAAAATGTATAATAATAACAGTAAAACAATTATCATTATCTTCATTACTATTATTATTGTTATTATTAATCTCATGGCAAATTATGCAGCCTTTGTGTATGTTCAGATTGAATTGATAAGTGATGCTAGTTGAAAAGCTGAAGCGCCTATCATCTTAGCATGTTCCCGGGGAATCTAACCAGACTTGACACAAATTCTTGTCCCTTTTACCGGAATCGGTGGCAATGCCGGGAGGCAAATGTGTACACAGATGACTGGAATGCCTCCATAAGCAGAACTACGGTTCCATCGAAAAAGGAAAAAAAAGTCCAGATTGTTACTCTGAATAGACCAAACCATCTGATATGACATATACATACAGCTTTAGGTATAAACATAACGAAAAAACACACAGTGTAATGGCCTCAGCAATCCAATTAATATTAAATCCTAAACCTCAATAAATGTGCACAAGGAATTGGCAACCAAGACATTTTTAAGCCAATTTTTTTTTTTTTACTAAATTTTCATTCGAGCACCTTGAAAAGCAATCTGAAGCTGCATATGTTGTGGTTTATGACAGCTGCAGAAAGGTACTGTAAAATCATGTTCATACACCATTATATCACTGGAGACGCAAGTCCGGAAAAGCATGATGAACACAATTTTCTCTAAAACAGGATACGAGTAATGAAGCCTTTAAAAGATAAGAGCCTCTTTGTGACATGAGAAATCTGTGTTACCCATTGGCAGCTTCTGCGTTTGTGCATTTGTTTGCTTTCAAAGCATCGTTGGCCCTTGCGATAGCCATGGCAACCTCATGCAAGTCAGTTGTCAGATTTAGAAATGAAAATCCACATAATATCTCCACATGTTTTCTGGAAGGCTTAACAGCAGACTGTATTTGACATGACAAATTGTCACTCAAGGATTTGCAACCTTAGTATATCCGGCATATTGTTCTTATGCTTAATAAAATGTCCTTGCCATTTTAAAATGGTGTGAAGCAGGGTTTAGACATAAGCTTCTTTTCTAAGAACAAATCATTTTTTATAGCACAATGCCGCCTCTGATATAACAGCACACTGTGTCCACATTTATGCAGATTCTCATAAAATGCCAAATGCAAGCTTCTTCGCAGGTTATCAAGTCACGTGCATGTTCTCGCACGTCCTCAAATATCTTTAAAAGGTTCGCAGGAGAAGAAACTGGGAGTAGGTTTTAGCCGAGCAATTAGAACTTCATAAATGCGTGCATGCCATTTCTCAATTACTGCTGCAGAATGTTTCCCACTGAGTTAAATAGCTCACAAAATGATCTTCAAACAGTATGACTGCACTTTATTGGAGGACAGACAATAGTTCGGGGTAATAGCACTTGATAGAAGATCATGCTCGAGTACTGCTGGAAAATTAAAGATCCCCTATGTAGTAAGATTTGGGAATTTCTAAATAATTACCAAAACCGTGTAAACAAAGAGATGTTTTAAACCCAGTGCCTTTTATGTTTAGGCGAACAGTGTACAGGTATACGTTACATGAAAGATCTTCTTTTTAGTGCATATCTGCTACAAGATGTTCTACTACATGCACGTATTCTGTACGGAAGGTAATGTATTCACTTGTAGGTGTCCTTTCAGCCATATGTAAGCAGTAATATGTGCCAGATGTTTCACAAAATGAGAGACTTCCTCTCCCCTCACGTACAAGGTGTTACCCCTTCACCAATTAACTGGAGAAAAACACAAAGCTCTGCATAAGATTTTGCTGAGACAGCACACAAACAAGAAACTATAGAGGTTTTGCAAAATTCAAGAGGCGAAGATCCAGAATTAATAAGTTGTGTGTTTGCAAAGTGAAAACAGTGTTGTAGTATCACTGGGATTATTTTTATTCATATAATAATAGCAATTATTATTATTAGTTTTATTCATATTCAAATTTTCTTTATAGTTATAGTAATTGTGCACAAGTTCATATTTTTTTAATAAAGCACATTTAAAAATAAAAAGCACTGCCCCAAAGTGCCGAACATTAAGCATTAAGCAATATAAAAAGCAAAAACAAAAAAGTTGTTGCAAAGTAATATAAAAAAGAAAACTATGTTCTGAAAAATATTTAGTTTTTCTTATTTAGTGTAATTTATTTATTTCCTTTTTAATTTTAATTATCTTAGAACATAAAATGAAACTTTTAATTATAAAATAAGACTTTTTAAATAAATCTTTCATTCAACATTTATCATAGGAAGCAAAATTGTTTATGGTTTTAATTTTAGTTTCAGTTTTAGTTAACCCTAATAGCCGTGCGAAACTGAAGTACAAAAGAGAATCAAACATTGTTATTTGATGTTTCTTTTAAATCTTTCTTTGTATTTTTGAGTGATTGTTAATATGTGACTTTAAATCCAGAACTGGTTGTTAAAAACATTTCACTTCATATCAGAGTTTTGACTGTGCATTTCAACACAAAAACACTTCTACAATTTTACTGCAATTCTTAATCTATAAGGTATTGAATTTTGCAACTATTTTAAAGTAAGAAAGAAAGAAAGAAAGAGCACGCTTGAAGAGCGGACAGAAAAAAAGATGCATTTAAAATCTTACGTACATTTATATTCAATGAGACATAAAATGAGGCTATTTTCTGCTTGGTTTTATTGGTTAAATGTCAATTTGGTTCCATTCGCCCATGTTACACAGTGCCAGTCTGTTCAGTCGGTTATGATGTGCATATATATATGTGAATAATGTGATATGTCGAGAGTCACAGTTACATAAGATCATGTGACTGGCATTTCTGACAGACCTTTCTGACCTCAGAACAAACGCACACTCTAGGCAATTACGACATTTTGTATATTAGCATTAAAGACATCGTTCTGGAGTCAAGTATTATTTAATTCGAAATGATTGTGATGAAAATACTATTTCCAGGCTTGTATGCTTATGAACAACAACAACAATAATAGTGATTTGTTCATAGGTTAACAAGAGAATTCAAATGAGATTCAATCCCCGTGAGTCAAAGCAATGGCCCTGACATATGCTGATCGCTACAGATCAGTGTTATGACATTAGCACAACTAGATTAATCCGTATTTATCTTTCAGACTTTCAACAAACGTCATTTACCTCATGAATCCGTGAAGCAACGTTCAACCAAACAGGTCCTGACACAGAAGATGCACAGAGAAAGAGAGAAAAGGCATTGCGGGTTTTCGTGTCCAGACCGAATGTGGATGTCCGCCAGCTTTCTCTCCCGAGATTGTGCCCTCTGAGTGTTTTTTATATGTCAACGTCACAAGACAAATAGCGACGGGGAGTATCTGCCCCCTCACCCCCAAAGATGAATCACCCTTGTTGTCCAGTTTGCCAGTCTCCAAACGCAGCCTGGGCCATGATCTCACTGGCAAACGCTGCCATGGATTGACCTTCTACTCAAGGTAATGATTACCCCCTTGAGCATGCGGCAGCTGGCAAGGTAATGCATTGTTGGCACGTAAAAGTGATGCTGCAAGAAGCAGAAGGAGATCAGGAGACTCATGTACCCTAGAGTTTGACCATCTGTGGCCTATTGGTCGTCATTAAGGTTTCTAATTTGGGACGACTGGGGAATAAACCAAACCGGGGCTGAAAATGTCATTACCTGACTCCTGGTGAGGTGTCCTCCTATATTTACATATTTATACACCTTAATTGTCTTTGCCTCACTGCCGTGACATTGACGCTGTGAAAGCTGGAGCAGTTCTAATCCAGGTATCACATTTGAAGCAAAGCCAGTGCCGTCAACATGATAATATAACCCTGCGTGCTGAGATGGACCATTACGCTTCAAATAGAAGGGAGTTAACACGGTGAATATTACTGCGAATGTTGTTATGAAGGTCTGGTCACGTTAACGATCTCTTAATTAGAGCTTCGCTCAAACTGTCAGATGTTGGTGCCTGAAACTGCCACTCAAAGCCAGCTGTTTATATCTTCTATTCACTTTTGGCGATCTTAAAATAAAAGTTTTAAAATGCATGTCAAATACTTTCTGACAATTAGCATATTTAAAGGCTAAAACAAAACAAACTGTTATTTCCAGTAAGAAGTTACAGTTTGTTTATTGTTTTCAATATGAGAGTAGTAATTACGGATTTAATTTTGAATACTGTTTATAATTACTTTGCCTCGTATATACAATTTTGAATGTTTTTTTTTTTTTTTGAGAAATACTTTTATTCAAGTTGACCCAAAGTCACAGTAAAAAAATATATATATATATTATACATTGTGTTAGTTTTCTTAGTTCTTCATATAAATGCCTTCTTTCTAGCCATCAAACATATAAATAAAAAATAAAAACATGCGTAAAAAAAAGTGCACAGCAGTGTGCTGTCAACATTCACAAGAATACATTTTTCTCTTTTTATTTATTTATTAATTATTTTTTTCAGCATATTGAAATTATTTCTGAAGGATAATATGACACTAAAGACTGAATTAATAACAGGTTAAAATTGTTTTACCCTCACATAAATAAATTCTTTTTTACAATATATAATCATCATTAAAGTTATTTTATATAGCAATACGATTTTACAATATTACTTTTGTTATTGTTATCGCAGTTTTTTTGATGACATAAAAGCAGCCAGTAACACTTTAGATCAAAGTAAATATAAAACATGGATAACAGCCATTCTTATTATTAATTGTTCATAGTAAATATGTGTTCCCTAATAATCTAAAGTCTTACCAAGCCGCCTGGCACAGCATACTGTAAGAGACGTCTTTTAAAAACATTAAAATGATGCTCTTTTATGTGTATAAACAACAAATTAAAAGATCAATTATTTTCCAGTGACAAAAATTTGATTAACTAATGGAATGATAAATGCACCGTGAATGAATCTCAAAACTATTGTTGATGAGCATTTCCAAATGTACTGAAAATGAGATATTTAGACAAATATGACCAAAAGGATAATGAACGTCTAACCCAGCGCATGCTTCTTGACCCATCTTACCCTTTAGCTGTCACTACACTTTCTTAGCTTGTTTCAACACTTTTGTTTTAACTTTGCTGACTTTTCTTTAGACTGAGAGCTGTGCAGCTGCACACGAGTGGCAAGGTTTACAAAGCAAACAGAAATGCAATGCTTCCGGCACAAACAGAGACCTAGCTTATTTTTATCAAGCCCAGGCAGAGGAGACAAATGATATGCAGAAAATGTTCCAGTTGGAAGCAGGGAAAAGCTCAGTCAGTTGGGATGGATAAGAATAGTTGTCAACCATACATAATGTAAGCACTGGTCAAAATAAACTGGACTGGTAATTATCTAGTGTACGGTATAAAATATGCTCATGCTACTCTATTAGCCAAGCATCGATTTATAAAAAAAAAAATTATAAATGAATAAATATGGCTATAATGACCTTATTTCTCACAGTTACGTATCAAAATGACATTATGTCACAGTGTAAAAGTATATGACACCAAGTTTAAAATGTTTTTTAAATAAATGTTTACAACTCAGGAATGTAACATTATGACTTTAGACCTTTTCTTTTTCATCTGGGGCAGTAATAGATTTCCATAGTAATGCATGGCTTTTGTTCTTTGCTTTTATAATAATCCACATCCACATCCCAAACTGCACATCTCGTTTTGAAAAAGCGCTTTAACTGCACGAGACAAAATAAAATTTCCCGTAGAAAATATGTGGATTATGTCATCCCTTTTTCAATCGCACTGACTTCAGACTGTTTCCACATCAGAATGATATGTACAAGTTTTAGCATTTCCTTCAATATTCCCAAGCTATCTGGCACTAACAGGGCGCTAGGCTGACAAGAACTGACTTTTGGCTTTATTGTATGAAGAACAAGATACATCTCCCTTAAGAAACTGGAGACTTTGTCAGTATGAATTCAGTTTGCCAGGAGTCACAACAAATTTGTAGCAGACAAATTTGGCTAAAGCATTGGGAGAAAAGCATTTTCGCTTTCATTAGCCACCCTGTCCCTCCAGGGCTCACGGAGCCTGGTCTATCCTCCCTCTCCCCCTAAAACACTCTCTCTCGCTCTCTCTCTCCCTCTCTCTCGTTCTCTCCCTCTCTTCTTGCTTGTCACATCGCTGGCTGCTGCGGCTCAGCCAATCAGAGCGAAAGAGGCGTGGCTTCTGGTCTCAGTTGGACAGAGCTTGTTGAAAAGAAAGAGATGCTTTCCTGAAAGACTTGGAGTAGCTCTCCTCTGCGCGAGGCTCACCGTTTTGGGGCTTGGCAGTGAGTGATGACCACAGCACGGGCAGCTCAAGTCTAGCTCTAGCAATCTGGCACACACACACACTAAAAAAAACACAAAGAGAAAGAGAGAGAGACAGTGGATGTCACAAATGAACCGTGGCAGGTGCAGTTTTTTCTACTTGGAAGAAGCTGGATAATGCAAATGAGTTGAAAGGAGAGAACAGCTTCGTATGGATTTATCTGCCTGATTGTAATCTGATGTGATCCTACTTGTTTTGGAAGATCACACATCGCTCACGAGGACCCAAACTGCTTTTTTCCTGCTTGGACAAAAAAATTTATTTCTGGGACTTTGCGTTCTAAAAAGAACTGGTCTTAAAGTTTCTGCATTCAATTTCTCCAAATCATAAATTGAAAAAAAGAAACTAATGGCTATCAAACATTTTAAGCGCACTCATAAGGGGTGCACTTAGCTCACTTTCTTCAGAGCGCTAATACAATGCCTGGATTACCCTTTTGACTGCCTTGTGAACCCGTGTGAAAGCACCGCGGAGGAGGTACGGCGGGGGGCTGAGCGGGTGGGAGCTGCATTCCTCCACTTGAGAGCGAACCGAGAATCCAGCATCCTGACTGCCGCTACAAGCCGATCGGATACAAACGCTGTAGGGACAGGAGTGGAACCACCCTTCACGGTCTGGGTGAGTACCCTGTCACAGTTCACTGGACACTCAACCTATATTGAGTTAAACCACTCCACCATGCTCATCTTGTGTTGTCAGAATCATCTCCTGACTTAAATGACACAGCTTTTGTAGGGTTTTATATGTGCTGGGTATCTGGTATTTCTCCTACATCTGATTATAGAAAGCTGCAGTGTCAGTCAGAAATATCACATTAACATACGAAGGAGGTAACTTTGTTTTGATCCCCAAAAAAAGGATATAGTTGGATGTTCTGATGTTGATGTAAACATTGGTTCTATTTGACTTACTACAGATATGCGTGCATGCAGTTAATTCAGAGCATTTCAAAAATGCCATTTGTATACGTGATGAGCTCATGCTATAAATATAGCCGACTTGACTAGTATAGACAGTTCTACAGGGTATTGCCTCTATCTCATTAAACTGGATTTAATTTCATCCCACAATGCTTTTTCAAACTAAATCTAGAGCTTGCCCCAAGAGTTTCCAGCTCCTTGCACAATGACAATAACCCAGAGGGGCGCTCTCAAAACACGCAAGAAGTCCTTAACTCCCTTTCCAAACTTTCTCCTCACTTTGAAGCTTTTGAATATAATACAGAAAAAACATGAACAGCAGCGAAGAGCTAAAACAAAACCGTCCCGCAGCGACAGTGACTCACGGGATGGCTTCTTCACAGTTTGGTTTGGATGTCTGCCTGGACTCCGCAAGGAACCCTGGGAGGAACCAAATTCCTTGATTTCTTGGGTGTGTGGGTTCTGTGTTTTGCACTAGTCTAAGGGGTTAAAGCTGGACTGCATTGTCTTACATATGTACATTAATCCTCTTTTCTCACTCTGGCAGACCAGAAGCATGCTGACATTTCCACTGTTGTAGGAGAATATTTAATGCCCCTTTCTGTCAAAATACAAAGCAGCTTGCTTTTTAATCTGTTGCAGAAATATTTAAGCTGTTCATGGTCTCTCTCTCTCTCCCTCTCAATCATTCTCTTACCCTTGCTTTCTCACCGTCTTAACAGTAGGTTTCAATACAAATCATTTTTGGAAAAGCCGATTCCTGGTGTGGTTTTGCTGTATCTACACAACAAACCCACCAGGCCATCTTTCTATGGGAAGAATAGCATTTTAATCCACATTATTCAGCAGTGCCAGGGATTGTATTGTATACTTACACCTACCCAATAGTCGGACATTGACTATTTCGTCACAACAAGCAATCAGAAAACAATGGGCCAACCTCCATTCAACAAAAATGAAACTCTTTGGTAAAAAGCACACAGGCTGACAGCACTTATGCAGCACTTTTCATGCTTAACATTGCCTATAGAGGGAGCAATTCTCTTTTATCACAAGCAACCACACATCCAGCAGAATCATAGTCAGAATGGCTAGTCAGAATGCAAAAGAGAAGAGAAGGTGACCACTCGATTATCAGTTTACAATATTGATTTGTTATCGGAGAGGTCTATCCATTCAGGCTGACATCCAAACACGATTGATTTCCACTGATAACGTCAAGGGAGATTTTATCTATGTAAGGCGAGCAGAAGATGCTGAAAATTTCTGCATCTGCGACATGCGGGCCTCAGTTATTGGGATGCAAGTCCATGACATTTCCCCAGCGCACATTCCCTCCTGCTTACCAAGAAGCCCTCTGAGGTTTTTGAAGTGTTAAAGTGGAAGAAGAACACAAAACTCCATTCCCAGTCCCCGAGGGGATGCTGATGTGCGCGTGTATATGGGCCGTCATTTGCTCCGTGAAGTTATAAAATAAATATCGATCTGCTCAAGCAATATTCACCATCTCAAAGGAAAAACTCATGTAAAGTGGATTCAAAATATACTGTGTATGTTCACTGAAATGGAAATATAAAAATATAACCGTAGTCTGAGGCTGTTTCACTAAGAAAAGACACTTCACAAAAGCAGAGCTGGATGTAAAGGTACATTGTATGTATATATATATATATATATATATATATATATATATATATATATATATCGTCCAGTTTATCTATAAAGCCACTTGCCATTTTTCAGCATGTACCAGATTTATAATACGCTCCCTCTCCTTTTAGCCTTTTTTTTGTGTAAGCAGCTCATTTTATGCAACTGCTGTATTATAGAAAAATGAAAGCCTTAAGTTGACTGCACACACACAAAAAGAGTGATGGCAAAGTAGAGAAGACTAAAGATTTATGTGAGTTGTACTGCAATTAGCAGATAATCATTTGGGAAATATTCTGGCTTTAAAAAATGTAAAATTCATACAAGTGCATAATGAAAATGAATTCCGATGTCTGGTTATCTTGCTCATCACTTCTGTTGCTATCAACTCTGAAAGTGTAATTTGCTTGGCTCATTAGCATGCATAATTACATGCAAAATTCTAAATAACCAAGAAACACCCTAATAACTTCTATAGCCTGAGCCCCTTTGAACTTACTTGCGTGTGTCATGTAGAGATTGCGAATGTCAATCGAAGTTCACGGTGCAGAACTGTGGGGAGGATCAAGTTCATTTTCATGCAAAACTCAAGTGAATAAATTATAATTGGAATAAATGCATGCCATAAAATTTGTAATATCTTATCATAATGCCTAAAAGCAATATGAAGGCAGATAATTAATAAAAAATAATTAAGAAATACATAAATAAGTATAAAATATATATTCCTAAAATGCTGAAATATATATAGAACTGTAGGTTGTATATAATTTTTATACTGTGGTCACCATAACTAAAAGTTAGCTCCAGGCCTTAAGTATATTCTCATTAGTGTCCAGGAAGAGTAAATTAAGTCTTTCATGTTGGTTATCATGTGGTGTATTAAGTCACTCGTTAGATAAGCCTCAGCAGTTTTCAAATCTAATTTCAAAGGGGATCCCAGGTCTACTCTTTTAATGGAAGGGACATTTAATTTAAATGAATTGGGTAATTCCCTGCCCAGACCAAACTAAAGGCAATAAGATAAAAGAGCATATATTTACAGATATAAAGCTGGGCTGCTTTGATAATAGGGATTCTGATTCATCTCTTTTAGATGAATAACTCGCAGTTGCTGTAGTAGTAGTAGTAGTAGTAGTAGTATCAAGATTTTTTTTTTTTTTGGGACAGATGCAGACTGACCCTTATCATTTAACCATTTTCATTTTGCTTTATTGTTTTTATTTATTTATGTTTGAAATGAAATCATATCTTTAATCGTTTTAAAATTATGAAAGTAAATTGCTTATTGCCAACATGAATTGTTAGCTGTAAATATTAAAAATGAGGTCTTTACGTCCTAATTTGTAATAACAAGTCGACATTACCAAAAATGTGGCAACTCCAGTGTTTACATTTCTTCCTGTTTGGATTTGATGAGGTGATTTCACTGGCTGTTAAGCCATCCGCATATCCTGTTATGTGGTAGGCACAGCCACGTTCCCGAGTTAATGGTGAATTTCACCATGACGCAAGGCATCAGAATGGGAATACACCCTGCCATCTGGTCAAGGGGCCAAGGGGAAAATGATTTATTTGACAAAGAGTCAAAGATCAAAGGCAATGACTAACCAGGAAGCACCAATCTCCTACTGTAGCCGATCACAGAAGGAGCCTCCACCAATCAGCCCTAGCAGCAGGACCTCTTCGCTAAGTTTTAATTGGTTGCTGTGTACCGACCGGCCTTCACAGACGTCAAGCTGGAGGACATTACGTGTGGCGGCAGGGTCAGCTATCGCACTGCTTTGGCTGTTATCTCTGCAAAGACACTCTGTGGTCGAGAGTAATATGAAAACGGTCATAACTTCATAATGAGGCTGTCTCATCAAGTAATCTATGTCCTGTGAATGTGCAAGATTTCAAGTTTATTAACCATTATAGGTACATGACTAGACCAATTTTTGCTGCAAACAGGATAACAACGGTTAACACTTTATTTAAAATGTGTTTTCACAATTAGCTTACTGCATACTATTAGACTGGCTGTTTATTAGTACTAATTAGGCACATGGCAATGCCTTGTTTTCCAAAAACAAAGCAAAGCTTTCACTTTATTTTGATGGTCCCTTTAACACATTACATTGACTATAAGTAACGTTGCACATAAAACTAAGAGTATTAGCAGAGTATTAGTTGACTGGTAGGGTTAAGTTTGGAATAAGTTGACATGTACTTGCAAAGTTACTTATAGTCAGCAGAATATCTATTGCGAGACCATCATAATAAAAAGTTAGCAGATATTAATGAGACTGTCAACAGACAAAATAAAGTGCCTCATATTACTGAAATATTCCTTGATAGAACCATATAGAAATAAACAAACAAATAAAACAACTGAGTTATTCCATTTGACTGGATATTAAATATAAAATGTGCTGCTGGAAAGGAGGCTGAATCTGGTTTCATTTAAGGTCAAACTCTGACTCTGACTCTGGCCGATCATAGTTTAGTTAGACACCTGGACATGCACCTGGCGTACTGTCAAATATGGCCTAATAATATAACGGCACAACATCAGCACTGCCACCTCACAGCCATTCATTACTGCCAAGAATGGAAACCAGAAAACCTGTCTCTTTTTCTGGGGAAGACAGAGCAGAAGAGATAGCAGAACCATTGTATTACACTCCACAAGCCTGTCATTGTCTGTACCCCAATCCCCTGCTCTCTGGAGGGCAAGATGGATGGTTACGGTTATGGCCAACTCTCCTGGCATTTCACTCAGGCCCCCCTGACCTTTCCTTCCAGCAATGTGATGCACATAACCTATCGATCAACTCCTGACCACTGTCTCTCCGAGGACAAGTACTGTACCAGCGTGCTATTTATGTTCACTCAAATCTGCAATATGAGGATCAATGCTAGATTCCTGGCCGACCATTGTTGTTTACGGCAAATTCTTCTAGTTATGTAAATATGTGTGCTTTGAAATATATCCGTTAGTTGAGACTTTGTAGAGATTGATCACCTCGAGAGACAATTTGCAATTCACGCAGCGCTAAAAGACTCATTAGCAACACACATGCAGTTCATTACTGGCTTTACTTTGAGTTCCTCGCTGTACAATTTCACAGGAATCAAACAGAAGAACAAAAAAAAAAAGTGTTGTATTTTGTCCTCTGCCCCCTTTGTCTTTTTTTATCTCTTGTATGCACTGAGCGCAGGCTAGCTACCTTGTTGTTGATTGAACGTATAGGCTAAGTTTCCCAATTGGTTTTTGTGGTTTTATTTTTGAAAAGGGTAGACATGACAGCTACATTATGGTCTATTGTATTCAATTTCTGTTAAATAACAAAGAGGAGAAGATGAAATGTCACGTTATGCATATTTGGTACGACACATTTTTATTTTGCCTCGTTTATATTCATAGCTGCCTCCAGTGGCTTCTTAAAAAATGTGATGAATTGCTTTTTAATTAATTTGAGTACGAACGTGATTGTGAAAAATGTTTATCAGGTTTCATTTCACAGTGGTATTAAGATCTTAAACCAGCATTTTTTTGGAGGTGTTGCTAAAAGCTGCTTTTAAAATAAAATAAAAAGCACACTGCAATTTCGGTGTGACTAAAATGGTGCAGCAGAAATTACCCATCCATATCTACATTTGGCCAATCTAATTGAGTCACACCTTTACACTGAAAATTCTGTCATTATCTACTCATCCTCATTTTGCTCAACACTCATGTGACCTTTTTCCCGTGAAAGATTAAAGGAGTTATTAAAGAATGTCAAAACTGCCCTTTCGAATACAATGAAAGTGCACATTGATCACTGGCTTCCAAGTGACAATTTTTTCTTGGTTTATGCATATTATATACAACACACACACACAGACATTACACCCTTGATGGCAAAGACTTGCACTAGCCATCTCTAAAAACGCTGCAATTGTTGAACCAACACTGTAAAAAAAAAAAAACTTGTTCCACCCACTGCCTAAACATTTTTAGTTTAACTTAACTTGAAATGTTAATGTTAAAAAAAAGGTGACAACTAGAATATTTTAGTTGTCTAAACTAAACATTTTTAGGCAGAAATAAGTTATTTCAAGTTGAAAGAACTTTTTTTTTTTACAATGAATATCCTTTCTGCATGCATATTTCATTTAATCTGACACCGCATGCTGTGCTGTAATCAATGAAGGTAATCCTTATTGACACTGAATTGAGTTTAGCGCCGCTGTGCTCCTCTACAGTGACCTTTTGAAGGACTTAATGAGACTAAGATGTTTCTCGCCGCTTTTATTTGCTCAATGCGTTGACAGAAAATATGAGAGACAGCCTATTTGTTCCGTCCCTGAGAACTGCATTTTGCTTTCTTTATTTAACTTCATGACTTCTGACCCTCAACAGTCCTGGTGTTAAAGTCTAAGTTCACTTTGTGCTTTTTGAGATGGTCATCAGAATTTCTCTCTTATCCTCAGCAATTCTCATCTAGCCAATGAGATTAGCAGCAGGCAGGTATGAAAATCCTCTACTGATTAGATGTCCTTTAATCCTGACGTCTGCCATCTCTCTGTCCATTAAATTCTCTAACTGCTGTTGACACCTCAGCCTACACTCGGCCACATTTGAAATCTGTATGAGGGCCCTAGGGTTTGATGATCCTTATCTGAACACAATCCAATTCCCTAATTCTATCTCTTCCTGTATGTGAGTGAAGTTTTTTCAATGATGAAATCTAAAGTGTCTTTTGTTGAACAGAATCAGATATTGACAAAATACATGTAGAATTATATGAAAGGCTTCAGCAAGGATGCATTAATTTGTTGCACATCGTTACAAAACACTTGATGAACAAATGAAGTCTGTTTTTTTTTTTACTTTCTATTCATTAAATTTCTTGTTATTTATTAACTGGGAAAAAACATGCATCATGTTTTTCTCAAAAGTATTAAGCAGCACAACTGTTTTCAGTATTGTTAATATCATTAAAGTTCCTTGAGCAGCATATCAGCATATTAGAAAGATTTCTGAAGAATCATAATTAGAACTAAGAGTAATGACTGCTTTAAAAAAAGAATTTAAATCATAGGATTAAATGGCATTTTTAAATATACTAAAATGTAAAAAAAAAAAAAAAAAAATCCAATCTTACTGTTTTTACAGTAGTTTAAATGGGAAAATAAATACACTTGGTGAGAATAACAGACTTATGTTAAAAAAATGTTAAATAAATAAATGTAATAAATAAAATGGCAAACTTTTCTGACTCCATACTTTTGAATAGCAGGTTTTCTAGATTGTTTAATGCACTTAAGACCAGTTTCACAGACAGGGCTTGGACTAAGCCTTGATTAGGCAATACATCAATTAGAACATGCAAGTATTTTTTTTTTATAAACATGTTTAGAAAATAAAATAAATAGAACAAAAACATTACTGGTATGCATCTTGAGAAAAAACAAAAGCACTGACATGTTTAAGATCAGTCAGTGTAAGTTTCTTACTTAAAACACATGTCAGACTAAATAAGCCTTGCTTAATTAAAACTTCAGTTCACATCCAGTAAACGCCTTTTCAATAAAACAAATGAATAATTTTTATATATAAATCTTTAATATTTCAGTGTTGCTATTTTTACTGTAGTTTTCCAAAAAAAAAGCCATAGTATAAAAGACTTATTTCAAAAACAGTGTGTGTGTGTGTGTGTGTGTTTATGGTTGGTTTGATCCCCACCGTGTGCATGTCTCAGACTGCCAATGACAACAAGGGACAGAGACAAGCGAAACAGACCTCAGAGCCAGCAAAAAAAGGATTGTAGAAGGTCTGTGCGATTTGATTTTTAAATATAGGGCTCCTGTCTTTACCCATATCTCAGGCAGGCAGTCACAAAGTAGTGGCCTATGTGAGAATTGACTCATCTTGCAGAAGTCTGCATTTTTTTTCATGTTTTATTTCATCTGTGGGGCTCAAAAGAATGTGCGCTGTCTTCATGTCTCCGCCATTCCGCCAGTGCAGCGCTTGGGCAAATGACTCACAGTTCCTCTCCCACAATACCTACAGGCGTAAATCAGCCTCAGTAGGATTAAGCTGAATGTGAGCAAGATTAAATGGCTCTTGCAACTGTCTTGCCATACATCTTATTGGAATTCACATGGCTCTCTGCGTGGTCCAGACTCGACTTTGCTTTCACGGTCCAGAAGCTTTGCAAAAGGCTGCTGGCTGACTCTCTTATGGATGTGGTAAGAGGGACAGCTCAAGATGTCACTTAAAGATCTATATACACAAGCAGTCGATAGTTAGGACAAACTTGATAGAATTTATGTTTTGCATGATATTGAGTGAGCTTTTGATATAAAGTATCATGCTTGTTTGCAAAGCTAATTTATTTCAGAGCTTTTATTGAATGGTAATCAAAACAATTCTATAAAATGTATATATATATATATATATATATATATATATATATATATATATATATTATTATTATTTTTTTAATTAAAGTGACAAAAAATTACAATAGGCTGTATCTCCATACAATAATGGTACATTTATTCTATAGACTCCTCAGAATACAAAAGATGTACTCAATATCTACATGCAGTGGAGATGAATGACAATGCTGTATGAAATTTTAAAGACAGTCTTTGGAAAGGTCATGGCATTATGTGAGATAAGCAAAGAGAAAGGTCAGCGAGAGTCTACTTTTTCCTTCAGATCATACCAGGAATACTTATGACATGTAGCTTTGTAAAGATTTCTTTGTGTGAGAGCAAGTGAGGGAGGCAAGCCAATGCAGTGATTGGTATGAACAAAGTATGCTAATGAGAGAAGAGTTCAAGTGGGTCAAGGCAAATGTGCTCTAACAGGGCTTTCAGATATATCGGCAGTGGCAGGTTCAGTATAACACATGCATGTTGAAATAAGAGATACCAAAAGTACTGTTAGAGATGAGTGCGATGTTGAGACGAAAGGTTATAAAATAGGCAAGATTGTAAAGCACTGAACCTACTGACTCTGAACAAACAATATTCAGTCCCTATAAACCTGCTCTCATCACTCTAACCTCTCTCTCTCTCATGCAAATGGACACTCCATCAGCTGTGTTTCCTGTGAGACGCAGGTTCATGAGTGGCAAGCAGGGCGAGCCCTCTAGTACTCAATTCTGTCTGAAATGGAAATCACTTTGGAAAAAAAATACACCCGTCGCTGCATCAAAAATTGCAGAAATTGCTTAGCTGGTTGTTATCTGTATTTCCTATTTGACATTTGAGAGAAACCATCGCTTTTTCCTCTCTCTGTCTCCACAGGAACAGCATGGTTGCACAAGCACTATGCAGTCTCCACTGAGATTTTTTGTTTATCTGA
This sequence comes from Puntigrus tetrazona, assembly GCF_018831695.1. Taxonomy (NCBI): domain Eukaryota; kingdom Metazoa; phylum Chordata; class Actinopteri; order Cypriniformes; family Cyprinidae; genus Puntigrus; species Puntigrus tetrazona. The sequence goes on along the minus strand of NC_056700.1, from coordinate 16,014,627 downwards.
TTTAAAGCAATACCCCCCATTAGAACCAGCCTTATGGTGTATAAAAATAGCCCGCTCACTCTTCATATACTACACTATAGTTGCCTTGTCCCATAAGCCCAATTGGCAATTGTGTATTAGCTGTCAGTAGGTTGAATACAGGCTGAGGTGGGGCGGAATGATGCAGAGGGCCAATATTGAGGTATGGACTTCTCCATTGCTCCAGGGCACACTGTCAGCAGCATTATTCTCCTCCTTCCTTGTGCACTTTAGTCAATTCCCTCACCCTGACTGCTGAACACGCTCTTCCGCTGCACATAATTAAAGACCCCAACTTCAATCTACCATTTACCGGGTATAAATTCACTCACTGGCCACAAAGTCTCCTGCAGCAATTTGCTAAACAAGGCGGCGTAGCTATTTGCATGCATTTCCTATTGGCCATTAAAACAAAACAAAACATAAAAAATAACTGTGTCCATGCCTTTTCAGCGGTAATTTGCCACTGATCGTTTTTAGTAAAACTAGATCATTTTCATTTTAACGGTTCATGCTAGTTTGTAAAAAATGTAAATAAAGTAAAAGCTGTTAGTAAAAAATGGCCCTACAGGGCACCCGTAACGCAATATGTTTAATGTATATATGTGATAACAACAACAACAATATTATGAAGTGTTTTTGTTAGCAAACTTTCCAATACTATAATCTTCCATAAGAGGACCTTGAATAATTTGAAAAGTAGAGAGGGTAAGAAATAGGAGACACTAGTACAGGGGGTCTGGATTTCATTTGTGTTCAGCTCTTCCAGTTAGCATCTGCTAGCCTTGGCTTAGCTCACTCTTTGGCATGCAGTCTGTCAGAACTATACAAGGCCCCCATGGCACACTGGGCAGAGACGATAAAATGTGTGTCTGAGAGCCAGTCGGGCCATGAAGTGTGAACTGAAATGCACTGAAGAGGGTGTCAGCAGAGTTTTCTGAGTGTTCTTTCAACACAAAACAAGACCAAGTTTATGCAAATTCGAATAAATGGATAACTATACCTGTATTATTATTCTCAAATCTGAAAAGCTCAGAATAATGTTATGCAGAACCACAAACAGCAATGGCAGAGCTCACATTATATTCTTACAACAAGACCATTACAGGCGTAATGCATTATACAGTAATGGTACCCCTACTTCATAGTGCAAGTCAGGAACTATTTCAGTCAGTTGGGCTGTGTCAGCAGGGCAGAAATTGGTCCCTAATGGCTTGCCTATATTAGGGCAAATGCCCACCTCAACTGTGTGCCAAAATCAACTACCATGGGCCCTTGGCACCGCATCACTTCGGATTGTTCCAGATGGAAAATCTTTCCAATGTTTTTGTCCATTCACAACAGAATGTCTAGTTTGATTGTTTCCCTCAACAACTTGACATTTCATCCATATTAGCTTTGTGAAGCGTTCAGTCCTGAAACCCCAAAGAGAATAGCATTATATTTTCACAAATGCTGGGACAAGTGAACACCACAAAACTGTTTTCTTTTTTATTTCTCTTGGTACATATACATATATCAGATTACTTTTCAACACTTGAATATATACACACACACACACACACGCAAGTTACTGTAAATGAAAAGAGATGCTTCAAAAGGCAAAAAAAATACTTTATATATATATATATATATATATATATATATATATATATATATATATTATATATATTCAAGACAGTATGAAATTCTAATTCTATTAACCCCTCTTCAGTTTGATCCATACTAAAACATCCTCCTCCATAATGCATAACCAGCTTGCATAACCAAAAAACAGCAGTTGTGGTTGTTTTATAGTACGGACATGCCCTAATTTCTCTTTTCTTTTTTAAGTTTTGACTTTTAAAGCTGTTATCAATGGTTGCCCAAAGGGGCAGAGGGTAAAGTGGCTTATGATGTATGGAGGCATGAAAGCCAGCTGCCAATATGCAAAATGGGCTGGATGTCATTATCTTTTGAGGACTAGTGATGTGAGAACTGCCAGTACGAGCTGGGAAATGGTCCATCATTCAGCCGAGTGCTCTTCCACCCCCTCAAACATCATTGCGTGCTGGTTTCGCCTTTGCATGCAGGGACCTCTTCACTGTTTTGGCACGACGAGCAAACAGAGAGTATAGAAACAAAGCTCTGATGAGTCTACCGCCTGTCTGGAGAATTAAATATTCGGGAGGATGCATGGAAAATAACACCCACCGATTAGTGGGTGTAATTGAATGTTAGCTGATCTGCAAACTGGAAGAGCAAAAAACTAAAAAATGCAATACTATAAACACAGGCTACAAAGACACATTTACATACACACTTAGGACTACCGCACTCAAAAATTACAATTCCGTTATGACTCTCTCACAAGCCATTCCTTACAATGTTATTTTTGTTCTGTGGAGCACAAAAAAGAGATGTTTCACTCCTTTTTTCCTTAACAACTGTCAAAGCCCTTAAAAAAAAAGAAGTAGTAGTCCCATGTGACTCTTGTGAGTCAGTAGTACCACAGTTCGCATCATTAACAGACTGAAATTTTTATCATTTTAATTCAGTAGTAGGCTGTTCGCTGCTTTGAAAGTACTGTTATGCTGTTTTATGTCTTGACTTGGTCACTATGAAGTACTGTTGCATGAAAAACCAGTGTATATTAAAATTATTCAGCATATGTGTTTGGAATGACAAAGATAAAAGAAGTGATGACTATCTTTTTTAAGCGAACTACTGCTTAAAACATCACTGTTTTTGGACCGATAATGGCTTTTTTTAAGGGTTTCAGACACAATGGAACAGTTTTGGCATTAGGAGCTGTCTGTGGATCCTGTGGACTAAGCAGCGCTGGCTGTTGGCCCTCTGGACCGATGCACTTTAACAATGTGCGTGTATTGATCCAACATCGTAATATTGCAGTTAAAAGGTTTCCAAACCTGTGAATTATGAGTTAGAAGACATCCTGGACACTCGCATGGATTTTAAAAAAAGGTGCAAACAGTAAACATTCATACACACTGCATGCACAGATCCAGTAAAACACATGCTGTGCATAAAGCCACATGTAATTACAGCCCAGCTGGTATGTTAGACTGTTTTTCTATAGTTGTCGATTGTTTCAAAGAATAACCTGGGTTCAATACAAGTTAAGCTCAACTGACAGCGCTTATGGCATAATGGAGACTACAACAAAAGCTAATTTAGATTTTCTTGCCTCTTTCTGGGTTAGTATAAGACACTTACAATGGAAATGAATGGGTCCAAACTGTAACCATTAAAATACTCACTGTAGTCATAGTCTAGCCACAAGGCAAAATCATTGTGTTAACATGATTTCTGAACAAAAAAAGTCACTATTTATTTATAACTAAAAAACAAGCTCAAATAAATATACTAAAATGTATTCAAAATACATTTCATGCAAAGTACTGTACAAAAGACATCTACATATTTATGTACTCATTAAGCTTATCCTGCTATTTTACTTTTAAGTATAATAAACTTGTATACTTAAAGTCTTCTAAACTGAAAAAAACTAATTTTGTACTTAATACATTGTATGGGTCAAAATTATCTATTTTTCTGTTATGCTAAAAAACATGAGTATGAAGTAAAGATCATGACCAGTTACGATACTTTATCAATTTTCTACTGTAAATATATCAAAAAAATATTCTTTTTGTAATATGCTTTGCTAAGAACTTTATTTGGACAACTTTAAAGGTTTATTTATTTTTTTTTACACCCTCAGATTCCAGATTCTCAAATAGTTGTATATCAGCCACATTTTGTCCTATCCTAACATACCATACCAGATAATCAAAAATCATCTGTTGACTTCCAATGACCTTACCATAACCATTTATTTAATTTATACAATATTTGACAAAAAAAAAAAAGAGAGCCCTAATTTGTTACCTAACACATATCATATCCTTCACATCCACTTAATGGATTCCAGTTGATCTACAATGCATTCCATTTTTCTGATCTACAGTCACCATTATCTGTCACGTACTGAAATCTGTGTTAGCAGCCAAAGTGCTGTTCCATGATGCATGCTTCACAGCTCCTTCGGTCATTAATGTTCATTGACCCTGATGGAACGATCCCCATGCAACAGAAAAAGCATTTATCCATAAACCCTCTGAAAGCCGAAAGTGCTACGCCCTCCACTCATTACAGAGCGAGAAGCCAAATAACCACTTTATTCCACTGGTCAGCGTAACGATTTTTCTATGCCAGCACAATTGTTGTTTTATGCTCCAGGACAGCTAGCCAAATGCATTCACATGGTCTACTAGAAAAAAAAAAACCCCAAAACAAAACAAACAAATGTAGAATAAATCCGCCCCCTTCCACACTTGCAAATGCATTCATTCACGCTACAACTGCACTCTACACATTACCCAAAGATATCTGAGACGCAAAGTGCTGTTGATAAACCGACCTCTCTTTGACGCTTTTGCCGTTAGCTCAAGAATGCCTGCGAGGGAGATGGAGGAACAGCTTCACCTATCCTTCATAAATATCAGCAAGCCGCATCCTCCAGAGGAATTAGCTTCCCTCTGCCAGTTTTCCCTTGCGGGTATATAGTGATTTCACTGGAAAGCATGAGTGGAGAGTGGATGTTGTGCTTAGACTGATCAAAACTGACCCGTTTAATCTTTCTAATCCATCTAGGCCTGTCAATCATCTTCTCTGACTTTCATACTTTTGACTTCCGCAGTGCGCCTACGGTGCGCCCCTTGCTTGGTTGCGTGAGGAATGAGATCTGTGGTGATAGAACTTCTGATGACAGTGGCTTTAGGCTGCTTTATAGAAACGTACCACAGAACTGACACAGAAAAGAGTTCAGGTCGACTTTCTTAATACGTAACACAGACTGTGTGAAACTCTGCCAAATTTCATATTCCCACAGCATTGCCAATGATAGTTTGCTCGATAGAAGTATTTCACCCCTGAAGCAGCTGTGCCAACAAATGATCTCAGAATTACATTCGCTGATTTACTCCGAGCTGTACCTTGGCAGACAGACTCCTTGGACTCAGATGGACCGCCCACAGTCCAGTCACTGACCGTCTGATGCATATTGACACAAAAAGTGGGAGGCGTTGGCTGAAATGTCAGTTGCAGTCTGAGAAAAAAAACATTCATAATTGCAGGTAGTTAAACTACAGTCAGTACTTAACAAAATTTTAAAAAAGGATTTTATACAGTAAATCTAAAGTTACACTAGATAATTGTAGGCAGAACAAAGTGCTAGCTTTGCCTTTATTAGAAACCAGTTTTACTAAACGGGGCGAATTACTGCAAGAGCACAATTCCACAAGAGCTTCAATGGCTGTGGAAATTTGTTGTGACTTACAAACAAAGCTCAAATTAAAGAACACAAATGCAACTTCTTATTTAAATATCGACCAATGCAAAATAATAAGTGCAGCGCAAATTAGAGCATTCATTGAAAAGATGCTAGATGCTAGGTCAAAAAATGCTAGAAGCTGTAGGAAGTTTTGATAAATCTGGTATTGCATGACTCCTAGTTGAGTTTCATGTCTTTTATTTCCTGAAGAAAATAAAAATAAGATGGCTTATTTAACTGTCCAACATATAAATTTTTGGTAACAATCTATTTTTTACGGTTACACTTATTAGTTGTTTATTAGCCGGTATATCACTACAATATTAGCCATATTAGTGCTAATCAAGCACATATTAATGCCTTATTCTACATCCCTAATCCTACCCAGTACCTAAACTTAACAACTACCTTACTAACTATTAATAAGCATCAAATTAAGAATTTACTGAGAGAAATTAGTATTAGTTTACAATTTAGGAAGGGATCCCCAGGCAATAGAATCATCATTCATTCAAGTCATTGTTAGTCAGAATAAAATGAAATTAGGAGCAGGCTTTATGCCGATAAAAGTTTAGCTGTGGGTTACTATCTGACTCTTAACTAAACAAGCGTTACACTTCCTGATAATAAGGTGACAAATGTAGCCAGTACAGCTGCTCAAATCACTTCAGGCCACCGGAATAGCCTCATAGACTCAAGCAAGGATAGTAACATCAGCTCTTATTAAAGCTCTAAATGTAATTCCACATTTGACACCATAAATGTCCTGAAGGACTATAACACGACAGAGCAAATCCAAAAGTGTGACACAAACTTCAGAACACATTCATCAAGAGAAGACTTGGCCAACTAATCATATGTTTTATTTACTGTACACAATCTGTAGTTTAAACTTTTTTTTTCATCCCAATATTGAATCGTAACATTAAAAGAGTTTGTATAACAAAAACCTTTTATGCTTGCCCAGATGTCGTCTTAGATCATTATTGGGTGCACAGGTAAGTTTAGACAATAAGACTTGATAGCATAGCACAGGCAGGGGAGAACTGTCTGTTGTTTCCTCTAGATGATTGATTCATCAACTGTTTCTCACTTTCATCTCCGAGCGATGTTGGAACTTTGTATTTCAGCGATTCTAATGTCACTGCCTCCTTAGGATAAATTGTTGTTGTATTCCTCATTTGCAAGTCGCTTTGGATAAAAGTGTCTGCTAAATGAATAAATGCATATATAAATGATTGATGGCACACAAGTTTCAACGCAAACGCTGGAATCAAGCCCCACTGGCCTGAGCTAATGCATCACTGCCAAAAACCAAAACATCGTAGTGAATTTATATTTAATTTAATTATGTTTCTAAGAAGTATTTACATAAATTCAATCACATTCTACTTTTCCAATCCAGTGTTGCGAACCAACTAACAAAGTAGCATTTTTCAGTAATGGGATAGCAACCATCGCTATTTTCTTATTTAGTACTGATAATAAAAAGTGCAATTAAACAAGAAAATGTTATAAATGTTCTTACTGTCACTTTTATCCATTTAACTAACCATCACTAAATAAAGGCGTTAATTTCTTTTAAAAATATATAGTTTAATATAGTGTATACATATACAATTTTTATATATTTTTATTTTTTTTATGCATTAAGTTTAACATTTTTATTATCTTTATTTCAGCTTTAAAGTAATTTAGTACTTCAGCTCAATTTTATGTTTTTAAACTGATAATTATATTTCTTTCCTATTTTAGTTAATAGGAACTCTTCTGTGTATTTTTATTTTTACTTTTTATATAATTTTTAAATTATCAGCATCTTCTGAATTTGTTTCACAGCTAAACAATACTCTGAAGCGATAAGATACGATTCAGATCCACTAAACTTCTAAAATATTCCATGGAATGGTAACCAGCATAATATATGAGGAACACTGATATATAATTTATAAGAGCAGACTGTATGGCGAGCAGTAATTGTGTATACTAGCAGGCATGAAACAAACCTGGGATACCAATATCCTCCATAATAGATTTTTCAGTTATAATTGTAAAAATCGGTTTAATAAAATGTTGCGGCTTCTCATCTGAATATAAATGCAGAATTGTTTTACTATACAGTGATAATGAATAACCAAGTTTCTAAATAGCACATCTGTTCATCTCTCCGAATAGTCACTTTGGGTTTTTAGCCCTCGGTGATTCTGATTCAATCAGTGAAAGCCCAATAAACAGGGTCACGGGTCAAATTCTTTCCAGAACAATCTTTAGGGGAGGTTTTATCTGCTGCTGGAGGGTAATGGACCTCTTACGGCTCTGTGGTAGATTTATTGACTATCTGAGGACCCCGATGCCCCTGATCGGTCTCTGCACACTACATCTGTCTTCACTCATTATCACACATGCATATGGAGCTTTGCAATCACCCTGCGTCTGCCAAAGTCCATTACCCACAAACCAAGTACTCCAGCTCAATCACGAACGAGATAACGGACAATTCGCATACACACACATGATCAATGACATGCGTGAGGGATAAGCTGAACGTGCTCACACACTTAAATGTAGTGTATATTGTTGCGCGCGCGTCGACAGAATAGCTGAAGGTCAAAAGGTGTGTTTGTATTACCGTTCCACATCGATCCCCTCTCTTTCCTTTCATCCTTTCCACTTTCCATCTCCTCTTCCTAGATCAAGAGTTCAAATGTTACAGAGACCACTCAAACAAAAAGCAGCAGTCTACAATACAGAATAGTGCCGTTTTCAGAGCTTCAAGTATACAACAGCGCACTGAAAGTAAAAGCATCGAGAGAACGAGTGCACTGATGTTATGACAGTCTCTACCCGAAGACATGACACCGATTTAGCAGTGGTTATTTAAATGTGCAAAGCTTTCTAACACATTAGGTTAAATTATGACCGTGTTATCTGGGTGTGATAAACCAACCTGCATGTTCCCATAACTGAAAAAAAGAAGATTCATTTGGAGAGTGTTAAGATACTAATTACATTTGTTACAATTAATAAACAGCTACAATTTTCTGGTCGGCTGGACACAATTTAGTATTCCTACATAGACAGAGGCACTGCTGTGAATTTATGATTAGAGTGTGTGAAAGTTACTGTTGCTTAAATTAAGGCTATGAGAACACATCTTCTGGAATGAACGCTGAACTCGGAAAAATATGTAACAGTTTTTATAGCAGCGCAAGGTATAAAGTGTGTTATATAGAAGTTTGAGACTTGTCTGCAACAGCAGTGTCCAAAAGAATGAGAATAAAGTGTCCAAAAGAATAGCTTTTTTTCTTTTTTGGAGTTAAAATTATGGTAGCACAGTATAGTGCACAACAAAACAAAATTAACATGACACAATGGTGTTGTGGTAATTTTGTTGTGCACTACTGAGTCACCGTAAAAAATTGGCTCCGTGACCTCAAAGCAAAAGCTTGTGCTTCAGTTTAAACCAGTTTATGAGAGATCAGGACGATGGTTTATTTTCCTATTTGTTTAGTAACATAAATAGATTAGAATCTAAAATACGTAATTTTAACTTTGAAATGAATTTTACATCAAAATTACATTTTGGTCTACTCTGGAAAAAAAAAAAAAAAACTAACCCAAAGAAATTAAATTATACTTAAATTAAACCAGTTAGTTTAGATGTTTAGATGGATGTTGCCTCTTTTAGGTTAATTTAGTTTTTAGTGCAAAGGCCCATTCATACCAAGGCTATAATAACATTATAACATTATAAACTATAATGTTAAAGATTTTATTTAAAAAAAAGAAAAAAAAAGTGATAACAGCCCAGAGGAATGATATCATTGCAGTCATTTTCAGAACTATTTTATTCCATCTAATGATTGAGAAAAACATTTACAGCCAATCAGAAACCGCATTGCTTTGAAGAGCTTGAGCATTTAAAGCAGCAGATGACAAAACTGCACATTACGCGTTGGCTTTGATGCTGATATAATTATCATTATAGTTACTTTTTACTGTCGTGTTTAAATTTTATTTCGAGGCTTGGATAAATTTTCGTTGTTGTCTCAGATGCCAACTGTATATTATACAAAATGTTTTGGAGCTTGTCACGTTTCTCATGCACCTCCCGTTTAATTGACACAGTTGCCATGGTTTCGTGTTCAAATTAGATGAGTTTTGCAGCCCAAGCTATTGTGGCACAAATTGCGTGTTTACATTACAACAAGCCTGCTTTTCAATTAACAACAAATTTCTCTCCTCCAGGAAAATATATATTATCGCTATTTTTCAAGAAACGTCCAAAACAGGCGCAAAATTAACAAGGCCGAGATGAAACATTTAGATCACACATTTTTTCCTAATGCGGTCACTCCTCAAAACACTTGAGGACCTGTGGTGTATATAATCACGATTCGTACACTTGTGGTAATTGGTTACCCATATGAGGTGACCATGGCAACGATGCTGGAATGTGTCCTGTGCGAGTCGTCCTCTGTGTGTTCAGTGTTTTTAAAGCTCATCCTCTCATTAGCAGCGAGAATGTTTTATAGGTGTGTGGGAGGTCTGTTTGCACGGGGACACACTTTCCCCTCAATTACCAAATGAGTTTGCACAGGCTCTGGCAAGAAATTCCTGAAAACTCTGCGAGGACCTGGCGAGAAAGTGTGCCAGGACGTATTTAAGGATGAGGCACGGAGCTAATAGTATCAGAGCAATATGCAGATGTGTTTTTATGGAGTGGTGTTAATCTAATAAGCAGCCTGGGTAATTATCTTGAGTGCGAGTAGGTGTGTGTGCGTGTGTACGGTGTTTTTTAAAGTGTGATGTATAAGCGATTACACCCAGCAGAAGGCTGAAATGTGTTTATGGTGATACAACAGCAGGATATTTGGGTATTAAAGGGATAGTTCACCTAAAAAAAAAAAGTGGATTTTTTGACAAATCGTACAAAATCGCATGAGTGACCTTGTAAAACACGTACGAATTGGTCGTAAGCCGTACAATTTGCGGCAGCCATTGACTTCCATAGTATGATGAAAAAAATAAAAATAAAAAATACTACAGTGGCCACCATCAGCTGTTTGATCTTCATTCTTCAAAATATCTTCTTTTATGCTCAATAGAAGAAAGAAACACGTGCAGGTTTGAAAGAAGCTAGGATGCATTAAGTCTAACGGAATTTAAATTTTTAGTCGAACTATCGCTTTAAGAGATCGCAGATCCCCGTGAGCACAGATCTTGCACAGCATAAACCAGTTGTGGAACTCGAGTCTGGTTTTGGTGGAAAAGTTGCTGTTTTTAATTATCTAGCACAGGTATAGTAAATAAGACATTGATGAGTCTTAATTATCCGTATGTTATTATGCCTAATTCTGAAATAAACATCAGTGATTGTGGCTGTTTGCTTTGACTCCTCATGTGAATGTTTTCCCTCTGTTACCATTGGAGAACATCTGCTTACATTATTCCGCAGACAGTGCATTTATTAATTCACCATAATGTCGTAACACCTGCTATAAAAGAAGCTTGAAGAATTTGTAAAATCACACGCATTTACAGTATGTAAATGTAAATAAAGCACACTAGTGTACTAATATTCTAATATGTATATTAGTGTATGAGATTGTTTGCTAGACCATCACAAGCACGTACAGAGAGAGACATTTAAAACCCCTCTGCGACAAGGTATTGTTAAAATTGCTTGCACATTAATGCTCTTTCACGCCCGCATAATTGTTTGGCTGATTAACTTGCCATGCTTGCATGTTTTAATTAAACACATTTTCAGGATTTATGCCCTTTCATTTATTTATCTCCCATCTTGCAAAATGGTCACCTGGGGCATATTTTTGGTGAATTAAATGTGGTTTAATTATTTTCACGGGATAAAATTGCTCATAAACATTCCTACTTGGAGGTTTGTGGAGCTCAACCTTGCTAAAAGTTTCTTGCATGCTTCTTTTGTGCTGCTTTGTCTGTGACACTCACATTCTGCTAGATTGAATGCAATAAACAAGACAGATGCAATAACCGTGATGCAAGAATTGCAAGATAGAAACGCTCGTTTCAAAGGTTGGCTCTCTTTATGTGGAAAAAAAATGACACCCTGAGGTCTTACTCTTTGGTTATTTCTTTCAAAAGTGTAGGAAATGTAGTTTGGGTCAGTTGGCCTTGGTTTAAAAGTTTTACGTGCCCTACAGTTATCAGTGAAGTAACAAACAAATACATAAGTGAAATCAGACTAATTTTATCAACACAGATGCATGATGGGTTATTAGGATATCAAAGCATTCATATTCCTATTCCTTTAGTCTTTAGTTAAGGATATGGCATGCAAATTGTAGAAAATTCTGTATAACAAATATTAATACTAATAATTATTAAAGCTGGTCATTTGAACTCTAACACTATTTAAAAATTCCAAATAATGCTATTTTACAGTCTCACTGTTTTTACTGTATTTTTCATTCAATAAATGCAGCGTTTGTAAGCATAAGAGGTTCCACTTTTGTATGGTAGTGTACCTCTCTAATCATGCAATGAATATAATAATGCATCTAAACTAAAATGATTTGCAGCAGCAGCAGCAGTAGGAAAATCAGTGTATACTTTTTCGCTTACGTTTGTATTTCTGTAATGGGGCTGCAGGCACACATGATGGTAAGAGCAAGGCATCTGGTGGGGATTGCTGAGTTGGTGTACCTGAGTTCAATAGGACAGCCGGCCTTATGGTTATGTCAGTGCACCTGCCTTCTCTGCACACTCAGGCTCAGTAAAAGTCCACAGCTGGACCGCACAACATTTCTTGCTTTACTTTGAATAATGGATGAGAACACGGAATACTGGAGAACCAACCTAAATTCTCAACAGGTCCTCCTTGTTCTCAGACATACTAGAAAATTGACGATATTGGAATTTTGAGAGCCATGTAAACAGATGTTAAATCCACTTTAAATCAGGAAGAGTTTGAAGCGGCTATGTGAATGGTTTCACCTGGGCTTTGTTATATGTAAAGAGCAGAACGGCAGCTGAATTTCCGCCATATTAGGCCTCTATTGGCTTGTTGCGCCACTTTTGGATAATTGTCTTTGATGGGTGATTCTGCATCTGTGTGGGATCTAGGTGAAATTGAGTGGTTCTCAACATGAATTATGTCCCATGGTCACATATGTAGAAAGAATGTGAATGAACTTAGATGCTTGAAAGAAACACACTCTATTCTTTCGAATTTGGTGAGAAGTTATGCGTGTCCACACACGTCTTATTCTTGTTTGTTTGTTTGGGGTTTCTATTTATTTATTTGTCTGTTTTGGTCATAAGAAACTGAAACGGCTACACCTTACAGAAAGCACTGTAAAACTGCAGTCTGAATTAAAATACCAAGAAATTTACTGAAGCCTTATCCACCTTTTCCTTCAACGCGGAAGGTATGAAACAGATTGCACTACAAACCAGTGTGTTCATAATTAAGATAATACATTAAAATAACATGATAAGACACACATTTTCAGTATCAAGTGGCAAAACGAGATGTTTTGTACAGCTAAAAATAGCTGGATGCCGATTAGACCGGAAGCGAGACCCATAAAATGTACAAAGTTTTTTTTTTTACGTCAAGAAAAAGGTAGATAAACCTTATAAATGATCAAAGAGAGTCGACTCTGAGGCATTGAAACTAGTCTTTTTTTTTTAAAAACAATTCCCAAAAATCTTTGAGCGAATCGTTTGGGATTCTTTGAGGTACTATGGTAAAAATAATTGCATGAGACAATAAAAGGGTTTTTTCTCCTTTTCTGCATGCATACCAACATTGGACTTTCAAAATATGAACCTTTCATAACCCATAATAGGAGCACTTTAAATTAGCTAAACAGTTAATTAAACAAATACATTTATTTGAATTTCAATTCTACTTAGATCGAAAAACCCTCGTGTATGGTTACAAGCTCTGAGATGAAAATAATAAGGTTGCTGGTTTGATTTTAAGTCTACTACTTTGGATAAAAGTGCCAAATAAATAACCATCTACTTTAAACACATTTTACACGCAAGTTATTTTAACGGCCACATACAACAAAGCAAAAGCCTCAGCAGAGCTTTCGAGACGCTTCATAAAGTACAGTACATTAAAACCACAGAAGCTGCAGGTGCGTTATTTTACGAAAATAATGAAGTGTGATGAACAAGCATAGCAGGTTACCAAAATACTAGCAGGTGCACAGCATGAGTCATAGGCTCTTTTATAAACATTGTTAAGAACGTTGAAAAATTCAGAGCAATTTTGAGAGCAATTATCATGATATTCAAGAAGAGCCATCCCACATTTCCTGGAGCTTTATTGTGTTGTTTCAATTAAAACACTATGCAGATATTTAACAAATAGCATACTCATACCATATACAGCTGTAATCTCTACATGCCAAAAAACTAGAAGACAGCATTAAAGTAATGATGTGTAAAATACATGTCTTTAGGGGTTAATAGATAGAATTGCTTTCGCTTTTCTACAGGTAAATATTCACAGATTTGCACTAACATGAGAATGAGTACATTTTCGTTTTTAGGTGATCTATTTCTAAAGGACTAAATCTTCAAGAAAATTACACCCTCCTTGAGCAATATACTGTTCTCAGGGTTTGTGTATCCCTCATAATTACAAAAAGCTGCATTATCAGCATGTCCTCAAGCCAGTTCCTAAAACCACTACATAATCACTATTTGATCAATTAGTTCTAAAGCCTTCAGGTGAACCTCAGGCCCTGCAACTCCGATTTCCTAACAAGTGTGCTCTGCAGAACACTCCTGCATGCAAGTGTTGCGGACATGTGATGTGCTCCCAATGTCCCTTTTTTGCCCTATATGCTAAATTCTAGATACTCGCAGCTGGCGCCTGCCTTCCCTCCTGAGCGGGAAGGGTAAATATAAAGACACCTAAATTATGCAAGCCGCGCATGAAAATGTCAGGGCTAAATTCAGTATTTCTTCCATTGTCTCCCTGGCATTTCAATGTTTTATGCATTTTATAATTAGGTAGAGGCTCCAGAGTGAATGGAGAGCAATAAGACCGTGCATTGCTATAGCTGTCTGGGGTGTCGCTACTCAGACCCCTGACTTTTTGAAAGGCAAACATCAAACGTGAAGCCAGTTAAGATATTTAATTATAAAAAGGCTGACCATACCTGTGTCCATCTGCTGTCGTTACTTAAACAGCGTGTAAGTGGTGTGCGTAATACAGCTAAATGGCAGCGATAGTACGTGACAAATAGACCAAATAGTTGACAAGCAATGGCTAAAATCACATAAACACTTGTTCTTTGTGCAACGTGCATAATTATCAAGCATAAGACATTTTGGAAGTTGCAGTCAAAAATGAGCAACTCATTCTATGAATGATAAAGGCCTGACCAAATTTTAGATGAAGCCGTTACTCTAATTTTGACAAATAGCATGGCATTTACCTCTCTCACGAAGCAGTTAAAACCAGACCAGAGTAAAAATGCATGCTGTGATGAATGTGCTCAGTGTACAGATGTTGTTCATCATGTACTAGTCTTATTTGCTCGCACTGTTAATTTAATTTATTATGTTTTGTCATTTATATTTGCTTACTTGGTTTGGCATTTGCCATTTATGACAGTAATGTACAGTAAAATGCGGGTGTATTTGTGTAAAGTACATTCAGCGGGCTTTTAAAGTACGTTCAGTTTTACTCTGTTGCTCTTCTAATATGATCTACATTTAAAGGTTTAAAGGATCCATTTAATTTGACAAACAAATGCATTATTAAAAACAGAAAAAAATAATGAATTCAGAAATAAGGGGATCTCGTGCAATTTAAACAATCAAAATAATAACCAATTTAATATAATTTAAAACTGTCTGACAAGCCTAATATTACGTTTTAACAGTAATAATAAATACATCAAATAATAAATAATAATATTGTATTTTCCCTTACGGAAACCACAAGAGTTGGCTACATTATTACAAGACTGAGAAGAAGAAAATGAAACGGGAAAAAAAAGACAATGGGATAAATTGCTAGAAAGAACAAAGAAACAAAAAGATGAAAGATATAAAAAAAAAAGAAGAAAAAGAAATGCAATAGCACAAAATTAGATATATCAAGATGAGGCCATGAGAGGATTGCAGAGTGTAAAACAAAGAAGAAAAACTTGAAGAGTGGAAAAATTATATTTTGCTGGAGGAATGGGCATAATTACATTTTGTATATAAGAACTACACGACTGAGTGAGGAAATAAGATGTTCTTTTAGGAAGCAATAGAGGAAAAACATGGGGAAATCATCTCTGGGTGACCTGATGGCCGTTCCTAGTTTAATGAATTGTGCTGAAGGAAGCTATGCTGGGTAAATGGAACTTATTACCGTACATACCACAAGGTCCTATATACACTCTATATGGTTATCGGCTGTTTTGAGACCTGCTTTATGTTTCATACTCTCTGCCTCTAATTGCCTTTTTAAAAAAACTACAGATAGTCCCTTGCTGCAGTTAAAAAACGAGCGCAAGGTAGTTCATACATCATTAGGAATCCAAACCCGCATTTAGTCCTTTGGAAAATTAATTTTCAGCACGCATTTGAAGAAGAATTATAAAGGAATGTGAGGGAATGGAAAAACTAATCATTTGATACTGTATGCATCTATGCATGAAGTCATCACCTCCAACAAAGCCAGTGTCTACCTGCGCTTTACATAATCAATGTGAACTCATTAATATAAGCGTTGTTCGTGACTCTTGCTTTTTATGACATGCATGTCAAGCATTATTTTCAAGGTTGCATTTTTCCCCAGTGCTGCTGGAAATAATTGTTTATGAATCAGGGACCCAATTGCTCATATGCTCAACAACAGAAAACTAAGGGAAATGCGGCATATGTTGCATATTTTATTTTTATTTTTTAATTGTATCATGTGCATGATACAGCCAGCTGTGTTCGCTATACTTCACCGTGAGACTAAACACACACACACACAAAATGAATTGTTATGTCAGTGTTCATCATCAAAGCCTTACTGTTCATCTTCTCTTCCTGTGTGTTCAGGTCAAAGGGATTGGCAGAAGAATGCTGGCGCCAGGTGCCCAGGGGCAGGATGGCGTTGTGTTGGCAGAGAAGTACAGTTGTTAGATGGTTCCTCTTGATGCTCCTGTGGCACTGGGCACCTCTGGGCCCACTGAGCTGGTTTCTGGCTCTGGCTGAGCGTCTGGACCAGAAGACCTCACCGTTCTCTTCTATCTCCGGCCGGAGCAGCGGCCAGCTGGACTGGCTCTTGTCTGATAAAGGGCCCTTCCATCGCTGTCCAGAATACACAGAGTTCAAAGAACGCTTCCAACAAGGCTTCTCCACACGCTACAAAATCTACAGGTTTGTGCTGTGATGATTATATTATTAGTTGAAAATACTGGATGGATATTCAAAAATTGACTTCCCATGACAGATTCCGTGAAAATGTATGACAACTGATAAAAAAAATTCTCACCTTCACTACTGGCTTACTTGGCTTTCTAGGGCAATATCAATGAGCATCATCAGAACAGTTCTTTGGTGTTTTACCCTTTTTAATTTAGTTTTTGAACATTAGATCTCTTATGCTCACCATTTATTTGTTAAAAATACAGTTAAAAGTAATATTGTTACAATTTTCAAGTTTTCTAAAAAATAAGATTTTTATAAGATTTTAATAAGATAGGAATTAGTTGCAGGGAAATTATTTGTGTGTAAATTGCAGCACCGTGTAAATGATTTTAAAACCAAAGGATTTCCATTTTCCTTACAATGTTCTCCATTACTTCTCTGCATTTAGGGAGAGAACAGCATGTAAAGATTCATGTGAGATTCTTCATATCAATGTTAGCTTATCAACAGAACATGGTAAAACATGTGAAATCCACTCTCTGTTGTAGATGAAAACTTTATAAAACTCGAAAAACTTTTTAAAATGAAAGATGCATGGATTCGGCAGCACGCAGTGGTGCTTTGTGCAGAATAGTGTGGGTACAGATTTCGTGCAGACAAACTGACCTTTCATCAGTCATGTGACAGATCGAATAAACCACAGTGAGAAGCACTGACACCAACATAGCAGGAGAAAATGAAGCAACACTCACAGCTCGGTTGTGGTGAGGCATGGATCTGTTTAATCTGATGCAGCCCATGGCGTTGATATCGTTGTTAAGTGAACTTGGTTGCAGTCATGTGACAGAAAAGGGCCATTGCGCATACAGTAAAAAGGCTTCATCCTCTATGATGCTGCCAGCAGTTACTGAAACAATGTTTAGATCATATACATTGCCCATTTACACTGATCCATAAATCATAATGCACTTGCGATGGATCCCTTTCTTAAAATATAAAGATAGTAATATATTTACATGTAAACTGTGGTAGAATAAAAATTATGTGTAGAAATACTACTTTGTGTTCCATTACTTGTATTAAATTAAACTGGCTGCATTAAAGTGCTTAATACTGACAGCAAATGCATTTATAATGTTATAAAAATATGTAAAATAAATACTTACTATTCATTCAAGAATAAAAAAAATGGTTTCAACAAAAATAGCAGCACAACTTTGTTCAGCACTGATAATAGCAACAAACGTCAGAGTGTTAGATTGGCGTTCGAGTGCAATTTCTTTCCATGACTGTATTTTTCATTATTATATGCAGCCTTGGTGAGCAAAATGCACATCTTTCTATTTTTTATTTTTCTTTTCCATTTTTTTAATGACCAACCCGAAACCTTTGAAAGGTACTGTAAAATTATATCTGTCAGTAAATGATTTGTATTCATAAACGTAGCCATATATTTATTTATCAGTTTTTCGCAATTCGAAAAGCCCTGCACCACGCTACACTCAAATCTGTGACCTTGGCTTTGATATCGTCACGCACAGCAACGCTCATCATTATTCTGAAAAGTGCAACACATCAGTAGCAACACGGTGGTGATTATTCAGCCGTTGACCTGTTTTAATTACATGCACCCGGCATCTTTCGTTCAGTACAGTGCATTTTAAACATCGATCGCTGCACATTCCTTCCACCCCATGTCAAAGACACACACACACACACACACACACACACACGACAGGAAGGAAAGGGGTGTTTGGTGCATTACTGTGGCTGACCTCAGATCCGTCAGGGGAGTTTGGCCTTTTTGCCTGCTTCCTTTGTCCCCCGCTGGCACATAGCCGACTCTGTCCAACTCTCTCCGCTCGCCGAATTCAGAACCCAGCATGCCTACAGCAGCTGGGCAGAGAAAGGCCCACGGAACTGCGATGGACTCAGTGAGGGGGAGACGAGCCTCTGCCAGCGCGGTTTGAAAGGCTGTCCTGCAAGCCAAAGAGCCTGTGTGGGTGTTTTGGGTGTAGGCGAGTCTTCTGTATGTGCATCACAGTTCAGAGGCATTGTGTAAACAGCATCACTGACCTCACGCCGCAAAGACGGGGCTTCAGCCGGACACTGCATTCAGCCTTTTTTTGATATGATAACAGATCGGGATTTCCAGAAAGAGAAACTGGGTTGCACATCACAAGTGGAGAACACCAGCAGGCACTGTACCTTTTTACTGCTTCCTTGGGTACAGCTCCCCTCTGGGGGTTAACATTGCACCAAAGGATCCCCGGCAGAGTGAATTCTATGGTCTTTAGTCATACTGCCAGCTCCGATGGGGATTTTTATGTTGTGAATGGAGAGATATGTGCGCTTGCATTTGTTTCCTTTGTTCCAAGGCTTTAGCAGCAGTTGACATTTACATTCAGAAGTTATTCGATATGGAAGCATCTGTGAGCTCAATAAAAATAAGTACCCGATTAAAAAACAGATATCCGTTTAAAAGAGAGAACTTGCATATGTCAGGTTTTTGTAGAAATGCTTTATTACTCATCTAGAATGGCTAATTTATAGTAACACTTGACAATTATGTTTGCTAACATTTATAACTCGTTATACAGTTAACTGTGAAAAATACAGCATTCAGTCTACGATCAATGTGATTTCTACATGTGCTAAATTCATTTGAAATAAACTGTAGAAATTAGAGAGTTCATGGGTTATGAATGAACACGAATGACTAACAAGGAAAATTATATTTTGAAATTAACATTAATTTAGATTGTTCCATGATGTTAAGTTCATTTTACCCAATGCACTACCTAATTTTAACAAATTAAACCTATTGTTCAATGTTACAATGTTATTTTTGTAGTTAATTATTTGGTGATCTTTACTATATACTTACATTTAAAATTGTAAATTTGGTACAGTGCACTCATCGTGTACATGCATGTTAATACATTATACTTATAATACCGATATGTAATTACATCTGTAATTTATTTCTGTAATTACATTTATTTACATTACAAACCTGTCCCTAAGCCACCTAATATAAAGCGTGACCAATTATTCATGTATATTTTTTATTTAGTTTTCGTATAATTTAATTAGAATTACTTATAAATTTTAAGTCCTATTTGTTTATCTGTAAAACCTTCTTTGACAAGGAAAAATACATAACATGTACCTTTAAGAGATTGCAGTAAGGCATACTACTAGAAGAAACATATTTATGATTATGAGAGAACCATGACGCACTACCCTACCCATGTGGAGCCTTGGGATGATGTAGTAGCTCCCATTCGTGCTATTATCTGTAGACCATCACACCGATGATGGCGCACAAGGTGACGGCAGAGACAACCAGCGGGGAGCCACTCTGTAGGGATTTAGTAGCCTGGTAGGAGCTGGTTTCCAAAGGCAACGAGTAGCTGCAAAAGAAATCAAACACGAAGACGCGTGTAAGCTATAAGCAATCGAGACAGAATGTAATTTAATGTTTTCATGGCAAACACAAGAGATGAATTGTGTCATGCAGGTGACGCTGGTCCACAATGTAGAATTAATAAGCCAAATGGATGGAAAACTCAGAGATGCTTGTGTGGAATTATAATGGAGGGAACCATACAAGCTTTGAAAAGAACCGCTTTTGTGTTTCGTTGACTTGATGTAATTTACCACTTCAATCACTCACCAAAGGACATTTTAGAAGCATTTGATAAACATTGCCTGCGAGCTTCCACAGATTGAGTCAAATTTAATTCTTTACGTTGATGTGTGCAAGTGCAAAGTTTTTGCTGAGCAGTTTCATTTTTTTTTTTTTGCATTGTGTAGTTTTGGGTTTTGCTGAAAGCGTGATTTTGTCATTTCTTATTTGCTTAACTTTGGCAACTAATCCTTCTTTAAAAATCTATAGTTAAAGCTGCTTTCATAATACAATGCAGCCCCTGGTGGGAGGGTTTCCTAAGCTTATTTTCTAGATGATGCCCTCAAAAAAAAAAACCCAGCATGTGCCAATGTTTTAGTTCACTAAACAGAAGCCTTTGAAGTTTTGCATGAAACAGAGGGTTTAAAGAGAAAAATAAAAAAGAGAGCAAAGCCAGAATGGGACATTCAGGCAGATTGTGACATTTTAAGCTTTTGGCTGAATAGGTGAACAAACTGTTTAGAGTGATTCAATCACCATCTGTTGAAAACGTGGAGTCATTTCGTTTCAGGTTTATTTTCAGAACACGAAAATAGTTGAGACAGGCTTCGGACGTACTTGTGTAAAGCCTGTTTCTGATGTGTTTTACGTCAATGATTCGTCACCAAGTTAAATTGCACACTGGACCTATAGTTACCATTAAGTCTATGAGCTATAATTGTGAGCCAGATTCTAAAATGAAAAATGTGAAAATGTTGTTGTTGCTGACCTGACACTAAATTACTTTCACTTGTGTAATTTAGTATAGACAAGTTGATTTATTCACATTAAATCATATTTCTGATTACATTAAAACTGGTACATTTAGATTTAGACAACATAAAGTGTATTTTAGATTACCTGACAAAACATTTTAAACGGCGAAGGGGGAAAAAAAAAAATCTAAATCTGCAATGCAATTTAGGAGGAAGTGAACAAGAGTAAAACGTTGGACATTTCTGTAAAGGGTTCAGTAAATGTCTCAGTGTCTGCAGTTGAGATGGGAGGCAATATATCATACTTACAGCACTTTAGTTGACAAGAAGTTCCTATTTTATTTTATAGATACAAAAGTCTAGATGCACTGGGAACAAATATTTCTCAGAATCTCAGAAAGCCTGATAGTCTGTCACTTGAATCAAATTCATGTCAGTTCTGATCTGATTTCATACCGAGGTAAAGTGTGAAGGTCATTAGAGTGAACATGATGTCTATGGAATTGAATGTCCAGCCAGTGCAGGCGAAGAAGTATACGCATCTCTAGGAGATCCAGCCTTAAAAAGCACTCAAATGTTCTGTAAGGAACCCAATGCATTGCTATGAAAACACAATTTTGATCCTTTTCAGAGTGCAATTAACAGAGAAGTACAATTTCTGTCAATGACTCACCAATGTTGTTCTAAAGCCATATTTCTTTCTTTGTTCCATGGAGCAAAAGAATAATCTTTTTTTTTTTTTTTTTTTGAATATCCTGGCAATTCTTTGCATATAATGAAAGTGAATAAGGACTAGGGCCATATATCTCCAATATTTCAAAGACACCATAAAACTATCATAAAAAATGATTCATACTGCTCTATATTCCAAGTCTTCTGCAGTCATTAGATAGCTTTATGAGAGAAATTTAAGTCATTATACACTGAAGATCTTGACATCCATCCTCACTGGCTTGTTCATAAGAAAAAGGCTGATTCATGAATTAATCAGTTATTTAGAAATGCAGTCAATCATTTGATCCCAGAGGAGGATCATCAGTGAATAACAACTAAAATGTCATCCTGTTCCTCACAAAAAGCCTCAAATGAGTTTGAATATGAAGCATGAGCCATGCAAGTTATTAAATTATAATTTCTTTTTCTCCATTGTTATGGAGCTAGACAGTCCCAAGAATTGTTCACTTTCATTATATACAGAAAAAAAAAATCATAATTATATTCTAATTTCAGACTCGGATAAGATGGGAATAAATAAAAATTATGAAATTAATTTCATTGTGAACCACTCTATATTTTCATGACATTTCATTTTGTTTGACCTGCTTAAGCCCCACTGAGGGTTAGGTTCAGAGGCGGACCTTCATGTTTGCTTTTTTCAAGCTAATGCATATGAATTTGCCAACAATTTCCCAAAAACATATTAGCTACACATAAGATAGATTTGGAACTGTCACTTCCACCTATCTTACAATACCTCCTTAACCCACCATTCCCAAAAACAAACCTTCACAACTGTCACACACAGCAACTTTCAATGTGTTCTTATGACATTTAAATATATCTAAATTAATTCTTTCTCAACATTTCATCAGCTGAAGTTTCAGGAATTGGTATTTTCTATTCAAATTGGAAGACCTAAAGGCACCAAACTAGAAAAATCTAATTAGAGCATACTTATCCGTGCTCCTGGTAAGTAATCAAGATTCAAGCTAATTTCAATGTAAAATCAGAGCATCTGCTACTTGACTCCGAAAAACAAAAAGCTATCAGTGCACAACACTATACTTCATCCCATTAACATCATTGCTCAATTTACAACAAAAAGGCACAAAATCGACTTTAAAACAGCACATTAATGGCTACTTGAGTAATATATATTTGGTTCTAGAAAATAATTTAAGGTTTTCCTGGAGGAAATGTTTAACTGTCTCAAATTAGCGAGGAAGTGTTGTGAGGCACCTATTATTGTGCTGAGCACAAACACGGCTGCAGAATGCACCGCCAGCACAGGTTCGCAGGGGAAAAGAAAGACACTCTAATTGCTATTCAGATTTCCTCTTCTTCATTCACCAAACTCTGCATCGCACTAACCACCATCCACTAGGAATTCTAAAGTAGTAACAATGACTTTGCTATTCAGTCCACCATTGAGCAGAGGACACAGCCTTCATTATATGCATCCGATAAAAGCTTGCGTCTGTTTTAATGAGTGAAAAGTTTGAAAGGTGAAGACCTATTTTCATAGAGCGCGCCTGCCGTCCTCTGCTTGATTGGCAGGCTCAAACAAACGGGCCAGAAGACCCAGTTTCAATCCAGCAGAGCGAGGTGTTGCAGATCAGCAGTTCTCTCTTTCGGCTGCGTGTGTGCTGTGCAGATGCAGCCTGCAAGTTAAAACTCAATGCAGAAACCAGTTGAAAAGACTAAAGTTACTTCTTAATGTTGGCTGACAGGCATGATACAAACAACGAATGCAAGAAGTTAAATTACGATGAGCCTATTCAATGATACCCAGGTGCGTTGGCCCCCTAGTCAGGGAGTATTAAAAAGTCGAGCGTTTTGGGTGATAGTGTCCCACTCCCCAGCAGAGGTCCAGGTGCTATCAGCTGGTGCTAAAGCCCTTTAATTAAGACCATCTATCATCATTAGCTTATGGTTGGACAGTCACTGCTTTCGTTAATTAACTCTTAGAGATTCTCACAAACCGTATTAAGCCCAATAGGCGATTCCTTTGGGTAGAGTCTTCACAGAAGTGCAAGCTTTGTTCTATGTACATAAACCCAAGAAAACAGTGACTGGGACTGTCAGTGGTTTTATGAATGCCTATATGAGAGCGTTCTGGATGATATACATGTAGGAATGATGTCAGAGTTACAAAAGCTGTCAAAAGTTGCATCATGTAAGCTGTATTGTGTTTATGGACCTGAATCGTGTTTGCCCCGCATTACAATGAGATGCATCAATATTCAGCACCATGCAATATTTATGCTCTCTTAGCCTTATTTTCTGCTTATATCAGCATCTTGCTCTCGCACCTTGCACACACATATAGATGTGCGGTTTTCTGTTCTACCAATGACCGATGAAACATAATGGCTTCTGTAATCCGCTACGTGCATTAAAGCACTTACTGTGTTTGTTTTGTCTCACAGGGAGTTTAGTCACTGGAAAGTGAACAGCTTGGTGACAGAGAAGAGAGACTTCTTCAAAGCCCCACTGCCTTTGGCGCCCGAGTTTTTACGCAACCTCAGGCTTCTGGGGAGAAGGCCGAGCCTTCAGCAGATCCATGAAAATCTGATCAAGAAATATGGCACTCATTTCTTGGTATCAGCCACATTGGGAGGTAAGCCAATATTTCATGAGATCTATGCTAAAGGTGAATTTGAAAAGGTTTTAAACAAGATATTCTGGTAAAATGTTCTGTAAAATATATTGCATATGGGTAGTTTTAAGCAACATTGTGGCAAGGGGTCAAAATATTAAATTAAAAAAAGAAAGTGTTTATGTCTGGTCATCATTCAAGTCTTTTACCTTTCTTTTTTCTGGATCATTTAAAATGGTCCTGTGGTGTGACAAATATTTTTGGCGCAACTATTCCATGTACTTCCTTAATATTAGCTCATAAAACTTAAAGGCATAGTAAATGGATAAGCACAGTTTGTTTAAAATGTTTCATCAGCTGCCCAATACATTTATATATAAGGCATGTTGTACTTCATTATATATGTCTTGACATTTGTGAGTCCTGTATTTAGCAATGCAATGTATTATAATGTAAAAGTCACACAAGAAAGTACTGGCAATATAAGGTAACTACATGGGGTAGGATTAGGAATAGGTTTAGGTTCAGGGTTAGTACCTAATTATTACCTTGTTATTGTAATTACTACAATAAGTACATAGTATGTACATGAGGGACAAGACTGTAAAAAAAACTGCTTCCATTTGAATGTTTTATACTCTTAATTTTATCATAGCTGCAATTTATAAGAACATACTGATTCTACGAGTCATGATAATATATTAAGAATTCAGTGCATTAAAATAAAAATATATTTTATTAAGCACCACCTTTCACTGACAATTGAATAATAAATAAATAAAATGCAATACAAAGACTGACTATCCATACACCGATTCTGGCATCCTTAGCATAAGTATAGCCATTATCAGACAGTATTTTTCTCTTCTCGCTCTGGCACCCACATAATAAGTAGGGCAGCATGTCCCAGTGGTGGATTCAAACCTTTCAATGTGTCTCAAGCAAAATGTTGCATGTTACCGACACTAATTATGATGTCATTTATTGGTGGATGTATGAAGCAAAGCTGTAGAACTTCAGAGACAGGGGAGACGAATGAAGTGGTAAAGCTACAATGAATGCTGGTAATTAACAACTCAAAGCAAAGGAAATGGGGGGACAGTGCTATTGCTTGCATACTAATCAGACTGAAGTGAATAACACCACTCAAGCTCCACACATACAGGTACAGGACATGGTCCTCAACCCAGACAACATTTATCTGAATTTCAGGCTTAGACTCAGATCAAAAATAGCATTTACTATATATAAAAAAAAAAAAAAAAAAATCTAAAATTGATCTTCAGAAGAAATCTGTGGTTTTAACAACCTCCCTTTGGGATAAACTCTCTTTCGTTTGTGCCATTCTCCTTCCTTCAAAATCGTTATTGCTTCTCTGCCTTAACTTCTGTGATTCATATTTAACAATTCCTTGGAAAAACTTGAAAGGTATGGACTATGTTAGTACGCTTTGACAGTACAACCAGAACTCACTGTAATTTTGATGAAGGTTGTCTTTTCGGACATATATTTCATCTCATGGTTTGGTTTCTGGATGTATCTCTCCTTAGGAGAGGAGTCACTCACGATCTTCTTGGACAAACAGAAGCTGAGCAAAAAGTCAGAGGGCAACGGAAACAGCTCTGTGGTCTCCTTAGAAATCTTGCACCAACTGGCGGCGTCGTACTTCACAGACAGAGAGAGCACCCTGCGAAGACTCCACCACCTGCAGATCGCTACATCTGCCATCAAGGTAACAGACGACACGACTTCTTCCTGTTTGATCCAGCCTAGACTCGTTGGAAAGAATGCGCCTGTGACCGCATTTTTAAAATAAAAAAAAAAAAAAAAAAAGATCATAAAGATATTATGCTGCTTTTTAGTATTCTCCAAAGCAGGTGAGTGCCAATCTGGCAACAGGAATTTTATTATTTTGGTTGCTGTACGTATTACGAAGATTGGAAAGAAAACGTCTGATGAGAGGGGCTAGGGATGTGGGGGTTGTGTTTCAACTTGGTTTGATTTAGCTACTAATTCAAATCTGTATATCTGAAAAAAAAAGTTTTTCTGTTCTCTGTTGTTGATTACCACTTATCAATTTGATCTGTACATACTGGCGTTTAAAATGTATGTTTGTTGCCATGGTAAATCTTCAGCAATTAAGGTCCCGATGCCATTTCTGTGAGGTGTCAAGTGGCTCTCGGTCTTACTAACAGCTGCTGAGTGGGTGTAGAAATGCTGGTGACTGCAACATCATGATTCCTTCAGAGGGAGCTCTGCATGAAATGATGCTGCTGAACTGAGACAAATATCATTGACTTTCAATAAAGATATGCACCTGCATGCTTACAATTACAGTTTTATATAAGAAATTTTTCTGTTGGGGTAGGATATGCTTTTGCATATTCCCATAAAGCATATTTCGAGCTTGCTAAAATATTCTAATACGTTTTGTATTTATGCATTACCTTTTTTTATATGGTAAGCAAGAAAAAAAATTGATGACAAAATGATCTTTTGTTAATTTGTTTTTGCTTAGTATTTATGAACTACTAATTACATCAACACATTTTTACCGCAATCGATCCAAAGCTCACTCACCAACACTGCAAAAGCTGATTGTGCAATTTTCCTGATGCACTTTACTGTGATTGTCTTTTGTCAGTCTCGCTAATGTCGGCTGGTCAAAATGAAATATGCCATTTTCAAAGCTCTGTCAAAGCTGAACTTTCTTCACTCTGCATTTATTACTGTGACGAAGAGTTTCTGCCTCAAAAAAATGTGTGTGAAATGAAAGCAGGATGACACTGGAACAGGAGCGGTGGCTCTGTTGGAAGATAATGACTTTCTCTTTGGGCTGCGATGAGCTTTCCCTGTGCAACATCGGCGGAGAAGTTCAATTGAACACGTACGATTGCATTTCACTATGAACACGGACGTAGAGAGTCATCTGCATTTATATGCAGCAAATATGCACTTTATGTGACGCTCGGGATCGGGATTACAAAATGCATCACGCTATTCAAATTAGCATAGATGTCCCATTTTGTAAACATATTACCCGCGTATTAGAAAAGTGTCCATGGTAACAATAAAGGGCACTTTGTGACAGACAGACCTCATCAAATCATTTCGATGAAATTGTTTTGGTGTACATCTCTGAAGTGCTTTCAGAGAGCCCTCTAGCATCGCTTTAGGGAGCAGTCTGTCCTGCCAGGTGTGTTTGTCAGGGGAGAGCTAATGAGACGTTACGGGGCTATAGGGCCCACCTTTGACTGCTTTCTTCCTGCACCCTGTGTGCAAATCAGCCTGATGAATTGGGCACCACAGCAGAAGTGGGTTATAGCAGGCTCATCAATAATGCCATAAAGGATGATCAATTACACCCTCCGCTCAGAAACGAAGAGCTAAGGCACACCAGGAAGCAGCTTCTGGGGGACATCACTCTGCCTTTGTGTAATCAGATACCACTTAAGTCCAAAAATAGCCTAAGATCCCAAGGCAGGTTTAGCAGTGATCAGATTTTGCAAGAACAAACAGTCTTGAGATTAGCTGCTCTTCATGGATCAACAAGACTTTGTTGGCTCAACGGTAACATTTACACTGCTATGGAGATTCGGTATCACCATTTCATAAAGTTAACCGCTCAGTCCAGATCTACAACTAGACATGAAGGTCTCTCGCCCCTTTCTGTAATATAACCATTTGTCATAATGACATACTATTAACAGTCACCTCTGTGTAGGACACGGAGTTACCGCCAAAGCTACGGCCGAGTACATGAGACGCATATAATTGTAAAGTCCATGTTAAAAGACTAGGTACATGTCATTAAAGGTGACACTTCTTCAAACATGCAAGGACATCTACTTGTCAAAAGGGGACACTATAACTTCACACAAAATCAGTGCAAAACATACAGAAAGCGTTAGCATTTTTCTGGATACCATGCAGAAGGGGCTAATTTTTGTTAGAATACCAGATTCATGATTGGTCCTCATAAACTTTTTGCCGGTGAGCCAATACTAATACACCCTGATAGTGTTTCATGCACTGATATTTAGCAATGCTGCAACAGTAAACAGCAAATCCCAGTGTAATCCAAACAATAATAGAAATGAAATAAATAAGTAAAAATGACTATTACACACTGGCACAGTACGACCAGTTCGATTCCAGAAAAAAATGTCTCTGACAAAAATCTGAAATAATGTGTAGTGCACCAATGTCTCGTATGAGCTGATTCTTTTTAGTGAATCAAAAACATAACCAGTGTAACCAGTTTAATATATGATTATTAAACAAATAGCTTTGATGTAGCTGATTCTGTTTAGTGAGAAGAAAAAACAGTGACCAATTTACTGCAGTTATTGTACAGTTGACTTCTGAATCAGAAACAGAGCATTACCAGTTTGCTACGACTGCCAAACAAGTAATTTGATAAAACTCTAAGTAATGTGAACTAATGACAACTTATTGTAATGTATTAACATGAACAAACAAGGAACACTAAATGTATTACGCTCTTTATTAATCAATGTTAATGTTAGTTAATAAAAATACAGTTAGCTAACATTAACTAATGAACCTTATTGTAAAGTGTTACCAATAATTCTCATTTAACATATGGCATAACCGGTTTACTACAAACTTTTTCACTCTTATGAACTATGTTTGTACAAGCAAACAATTTACTGTTATTGTATAGTACAGTTCTTTTTAGTAAATAAAAAGCCGTCATTTTTGGCCAGTTTACTACAGTTGACTTCAATTATGATCCAATTCTTTTTAGTGAAAAAAACATCAAAAACATTAAAATTAAAAAAAGTGTATGACAATTGTTGGGTTGCTTTTACAAGACTACATTTAAATGTAAATACTATGGTGCTAAATATGTTGATAATAAAGATCATATAACTAATGCTCTCATAACTAACAAGGTATTGGCTGCTACAGTTCTACTTTGCGAATCGTATATCATTTTTCTGTCTGAGCGCAGAATGTAAATGACCACCAGTATTTAAGGGTGGGAGCACAGAACTCTGCACCATTTATGTCAAGAGCCGCCTCTAGATAGCTGGCACTGGTCAAGCGACCTGACAGTGCCGTATAATCAACATCAGCTGTCAAATTCAATGACGCTCAGAATCTGCACTTAAAATCCTGACACATGTCATGAACTCCTAAACTGCTTTCAGAGCGCATCTGCGGTCTTTAGCCAACTGTGCCTTCCACAGCGGAGGCAGAGGCATTTTTGACAAATGAGTCAACTTGATATGCATTCCTCCAGCATCTCAATTGACAAAGAATAGGCTGCACTCTGTGGTCTGTGGGAGTTTTCAGGGCCTGTGGATGATGTGAGATGTTACAAAAATGGAGAGGAGAGTACTGTACCGCAGGCATTCATTTCCTTTGTTATGCCCTTAAGAAAAGCATGCAGAGGAAGCCGTGGAAACACAGCTCCGGTAAATATAAGATCAACAACAAAACATGACACTCTCTGAGGAGGCAGGGAGGAAAATGTGGGATTTCAGTGTTAGCCAGTTATTTTGTCAGGTATGATATCATTCCTTAAATGGATGTCAATATTAAGCGCCGCCGATAAAACATACGCACGATTGGGGAGTGAAAACAGCAGGGTGACAGCTAAACAAGAGATTTGGTCGGGCTTAGCATGGAATCGTACTTTATTCATTCATACACGGTAACCTACATACAGTATGACATTGTGTCTACATACTTTTATTCGGTAAAAGTGCGTTAAATTGACATATAAAGGCTTGTACGGTATGTAAAGAAAAACAAAACACGATTTCTTAAAGATCCGGAGTATCGCCTGCCGAAAATTCTTATGATATATTCAAATTTAATTTGAAAACAGTTAAATTCTAATAATTTTTACCAATACTACTGTTGAAGAGTATAGGAAAACAGCTATCACTGCAACAACATGAGCTGTTCATGCTTCAGAAATCATTGGAATGATTTCCTCGTGAAGAATGCAGGTTTTGTGAAGACTGTTATACGGATTAGTGTCTGGTTTTATGCGTGAGGTAAACAGCCTGGAGTCCTATTGGGATCAGAGCAATTGAGCTGCAGTAAGCAATCATAAATGACAAGTGATCTAATGAGATGCTGCAGTGGGACGGGGAGCGGAGGAGGGCATGTGTGCGACACTTCAGAAAAGAGACAGTAGTTCATAAATTAATGATAAAGCTTGCGTGTATGCGCGCATATTATGATAAATGCTGATGCTTTCGCACTAAAAGTGTCATTATCATACAGACTTCATGCATTCTCCATGTTTCAAGTGTTCAAAGCTTTTTTTATGTAATATGTGTACATTTATGTGGTAATAAATAGTGGCATAAGAAAAAGAGTTGATGTGAAGAACGTGCGTCATTAATCAATGACAATGTTGGGCGAGTTACTTAAAAAAAAAAAAAAAAAAATAATGTAGAGTGCTACAGCTTGGCAAAATATCAGCAACACGAAAATAATTCTTCGTCATAACATCGACTGAAGAATATTTAAAATCCTACAGAGAAAAAAAACACTCAAGATAAATAGAGGTTACTCATTTGAGGGGAAACAGAGAAATGAAATATCCAAACTAATGATTACGGCGTTATGAGGACATGGTCCCAAATCCTTTGCATTTTTCTCTTGGATTAGTTTTGGATTAGCTACAGCATTTCATTTTTAGACAAAGACCTGACAATGATGTGTAAAATCACAAATTTTTTGACAACTGCTGTCAAAACACGGGCGGCACCAAGCTTCCGAAAGCGGTGGGGTGAAATTTGATAGAAATTTTTACAAAAAGCTATCTGTGCTGGTGAAATATTTGCAAGATATTTCAGGTATATCAGAGCATTTTACAGGCTTTAAACATTGACAGCATTTTGTGAATGCAGGAAATGGATGCTTTTATTTGTAATGACATTTTTAGAGCTATTAGATAAAAAAAATGTCTTCAAAAAAAAAAAACTGTTATGGAATTCATAGCTCAAGTTACCCCGTAAACGGAATGAATTCTGCAGGATTAGAAAAGCTAGGCTAGTGGTAAAAAACGAATGCTCTACCAATGCATTACTAATCCAAGCTACTCTGGTCATATAGTGTCTGTAAGTACACACATCGTAATAATAAAGATCAATTTCAGTACTAATTAGCTTAGGTTAGGATATAATATCCTGTTACAATCACAAACATTTTTAGTCTTTGTTCAGTGAGCTTCAAGTCAGAGCGTCAAATTGTGGCTTAACGAGTTAACAGCAAATGCTTTTTTTCACATCATTTGAAACCATGAATATGTTGTTGTGACATTTTGCAACACTTACTGATTCTGTGAGTTGTCAGGTTTGTAAATGAGTGGTTCTTTTGAACAGGCTCTTCGCAATGAATTGATTGAAACAAACATGTTGAAGACACCGTTGAAGTGATTAGTGAGTTCTAATTACCCTAGTCACACTCGTTTGCTAAATCAAACATTATCACAGTCACTCAAGTGCATGTGTGGGTCTAAATGATTAAAATACTGCATATACAGTATGCACACACTGTATTTTGTTGATTTATTTTTTTTAATGGTTCTATTTTTGATGGCCACTGAACTGTCAATTGTTGATGCTTCCTGTATGCATCTACAAATTTACAAGTGCTGTACCGCATTAATTAATTGATTATTGATTTGTAAAGACACACTAATGGATCCCTATTAGGACCATCCATTTTGCTTCACACTCAATAAAAAAATACAAAAATAGAAAGTTCTAGAACATCACCCAAGTATCCCAAGTCTCAGCCGAAATACCAGGTCAGACACACATTATTTTAGAATCATAAAAGTCTCCTTATATTTTACACTAGGGTCTGTTAACAAAACTACACCACTGCACACAGCTCACCGCTCTCTAGATTTGAAATTAATAATGCATCGGGACCTAACACTGGAGTCAATTTACTATTTCTATGGCGCTCTGCAAAGTGAGCATTTTTGGAGAGCTCTGACATGCTGAAATGGGCTTTGGTGACATTTAGATATTGACTCCGGCTTATTGCACAGGCGTGCTGGTTTGTTTTAGACAACGGCATATGCTCAGCACTCTACCGCTTCTGAAGAGGAACAAACAGGTGCATGATTTCAACGATAATAAGGCATTAAAATATCTCCTTGTTTCCTAGGTAACAGAGACCAGAACGGGGCCTCTTGGATGCAGTAACTACGACAGCCTGGATTCCGTCAGCTCCGTCTTAGTGCACAGCCCAGAAAATAAAATCCACCTGAAAGGTATGACAGCTGATGCGGTCTTCAGATCAACACTGCACCTATGTTTGGATGTTTTTGCATCAACTGCCCTGGTTATGATGTACAGTGAGAGGGTTTGCTGTTGTTGTTTTTAGGATGGGCAGATAGATAGGTAGATGACTGAGGTTGAGAACTAGCAAAATGTTGAAGCATATTACTTGCAGGCACGAATTAACAATAAGTATAATAGGAATGTATTTAAAAATGTATTACCAAATTAAATTCAATAATTTTGTCTGGTAATGCTTTACAGTAAGTTTCATTTGTTAACTATTTAACGAACTGAAAAAGAATATTGTTCATAGTTAATGTAAATTTCATCATGTACTAATGCTTTATTAAAACTTAAAACTGTTTGTTAACATTAGTTAATGCACTATGAACTAACATACAAACAATGAACAACATTTTATTAACTAACATTAACAAAGCTTAGTGTCATTATTTTTTCATTAATGTTAAAAAAATTACACCTTAGTGTTATAGGAACGGTTCATTTAAAAATGCCTCAAGGAATTACTTGAGGGTGAGTAAATGATGACAGAATTTTTATTTTTGGGTTAAATATTACTTTGCTACCGATTATCTTTTAGGCAGGTCATGCTTTACTTTCCATCAGGAAGGAAAATTGTCACGAAGTTGATCACAATAAACACAAACTGCTATATCTGACGACTTGATGACATTTGTTAATGCACTAAATAACACTAGCAGTAAACATGACATTTACAGTAAATATCTTTGTATCTTTGTATTTAATACAGTTGTTACAAATACATTTCCAAATAACATCTTCTGATTTCATTAATGCATTAGTAAATGTTGAAATTAAGATTAAAAATGCTTTAGAATCATTGCACATTGTTATTTCATGTTAATCAATGTAGTTTGTTAATGTTTACAGATAGAACTTCGTAAGTATTACCTTAAACCCTAAACGGTATATTTGTATGTCAATCAAATATCCCGTGGGCAGTTCTCAGCCAGAATAAGTTGCAATGTGGACGAAGCCAAAAGCCTGGCTGCGAAAAAAACCTGTTAGGAGAAACACATCACTTACTAATACTCATACGGTCTTCACATTTTCAGCAAGCAAGTAAAGACTTACCAGAAGACAGGCATTTAGACTGCATTAATGCACCTCACACTCTCATGACAGCAGTGTCACCACAAGTCAGAGGTGGTCTGAGCAACAAAGAGAAGAGAGAATGAAACAGGACTGAAAGGAGCAAAAAGGAAGGTTTTTAAGCCTCTAGCTGTTGCTAATTATACACGTGGCCTGCGCCAATTTCCCCTGCCTTCTTGACATTGACATTTAAATTGTCAACCCATTTAATACTGCCATCTCCTGAAGCAGGTTTGCTGCTGCCCAGATTCGTGTAACTACTTTAATGAGCTAGCCATAGGGTCCGGCACCGAAGCTTATCTTTTGCTGAGTACTTGGGGAAGAAAATTTTGGTGGAAACAGTTGGAGAGATAGGAGTTTGGCCTATATTTGTGCATGTTTGTACCGCTTTCTGCATTCTTTCATTCACTTCCCGGGGCTTCCCTGGATATTTTCAATCAAAAGTGCCTGTCCTTAGAATGTAGACCCTTAAAAATTAGGACATCAAGCTGTCAATACCGTAGAGGACTGAAATAATCCACAGGAAAGATTCCCGTTCCTCTGGTTCGCATTAAAAAGAGAGAGACTGTGGAGGAGGGGGCACAAGAGCAGCTATTTAGCTGTCTCCGGTATGAAAGCCATCCAAGTCAGTCTCTTTTGTGAGGCTCCCCACACTGTTGGCTCTCTACCCAGCAGAAGCCAAAGCTTAAGACGAAGGCTGCATCTAATTACATCTCTTGTTTTTCACAATCCGACGAATAAATACTGAGGAACACATCATAAATATTCACACTGGGAAGGGAATTCAAAAAGGCTGAATATGAAGGCAAAAGGCATTGATTCTTTCTTGAAGGATGTCAGACCTGGTAAAGCTGTGAAGAGCGTTTTCTCAGATAATATAATTAGCAGGTGTTCAGCACCCACAGCTGGGCTGTGAAATCTGAATCTTTCACTTACGTGGTGGAACGGCTGGTGGATTCATGTATTCAACACAGAATGCTTTCATGAGTAATTCATAGGTGAGTTATTGATGAGGAGGCCTTAGGAGATTACATGTAATGTATAAAATAAAATATCAGAGGGGTTCTGCTCACTAAAATATCTGGGTGGATCTTGGGAACTTTATTAGAAATTGCTTCCATTGCCATTCAAAACAGATATACATGTATATAAATTAATAAATTAATATCTTGCACAAAGATGCAATAAATTGTTCAAAAGTGAAAGTAAAGACATGTTATGAGACATGAAAAATATCTTCTATCAATAAAGCAATTCTGAAAAAAAGTTTCCACAAAACTATTAAGTAGCACAACAGGTTTCATAATGGATTATATTAATCATAAAATATGTTTCTTAATCACCAAATCGTATCACCATTGTATTAAGTAGATATGATAGAAATATTTGCAAATGCAAAACAGAGATTCATAGAAAAAAAAAAGGCAAATGTGGCAAAAAAAAAAATACATTTTTGACCATGTTTACAACTGTTCCATCTTGTTACTGCTTTGTTCAAATTGCTCAAATAATCAATCATTTGTCTCCCGGGCAAATGTCAATTCTTCCTTTGCCTGGTATCAAAATATCTAATCAGGCAGGAGATTTCCGCAATAGCCGCATTGATTCCCTGTCTGCAGCGTGCCTGCAGTTCATGACAGAGGTTTACGGCCGAATGACCTTGCCACGGAGATTGTTGGTCTTTATTCATCCCATTACCCCATTACTGCGCTGACATAGCAGACCTCACCGTCCCAAATAGGACTCCCATCACTGATGCTGTTAGAGCAGTCAGGCTGCCTGCCTCTCTGACCCACTTTAAATGCTGTCTGTTTCCCAACTCAGCCTGTCCTGTATTGCTAAGCCAAATCAGGGCTGTGAAACAAGAGTAATGTGTCTTTATTGCTATGGTGTTTTGACAGTCTGCGGAAGTCAAGGTTTAGAAAGTTTTTTTTAGAAAGAGAAAAATAAAGAAAAAGTCCTCAGCGTGATAATACCCACACATATGGTATCATGTTCACAAACAATCTAGACATCTGGTTCACCACCTAAAGTCAAATCTTAATGCACTTGAAAGTACACTTCAGCTTGAACTTTGAAATGTTAAACTCTATTGTGAATATGTTATGAAATCGGTTAAATTAGAGTAAAGATGCGGAAATGACCAATTTACTATACAAAAATGCCACTTTCCCTTGTCATTTCAGAGGTCAACCTCATGCTACTGCATTACTGTATTGTTCTAAATGGAGACTTAAAATAGAAATCATATTACTTTGAGAGTTAAGTGGGTAGAGAGACAGAGTGCTGAGAGAGAAGACTATAGCCAGAGGGCAGATGATGGGTGGGTTCATAATGGTGTCATATGACTCAGAAATTGATTTTTTTCAAGTGTCCATACGGGAATCTCAGACTTATCGATGATTTCAGATGTTGGCCAAATATGAAACTTTAGCACATCTAAACACCATTCTGAACTTGTTTAC
This sequence comes from Puntigrus tetrazona, assembly GCF_018831695.1. Taxonomy (NCBI): domain Eukaryota; kingdom Metazoa; phylum Chordata; class Actinopteri; order Cypriniformes; family Cyprinidae; genus Puntigrus; species Puntigrus tetrazona. Next base: position 15,978,324 of record NC_056700.1, on the reverse strand, counting down.
CAACTTAGCAGCAAAAAAGCAGCACTAGGTAGCTTACAAAATCTCTTATCTGGTCTTGGAATCAAATTTCAGTTTTGTTCACAGTGTCTAACATGGCAGTAAACAGATTTTTCTCTCTCTTCCCACACACACACAGGTCTACAGGATGTGCTTCCTGAGTTTCTGCGGAATCGTTTTGTGGAGGCGGCCCTCAGTTATGTGGCGTGTAATTCAGAGGGCGAGCTACTGTGCCGCAACAATGACTGCTGGTGCCGCTGCTCCGCAAAGTTCCCTGATTGTAACTGCCCCTTCACAGACATCAAAGCCATGGAAGAGAGTCTGCGAAAGAGCAAAGAGTCCTGGATCAACCTCAACAATGACTTCATGGACTCAGGTAGGTTAATCCAATGGCCACGAAAGTGTTAAAATCTGCTGTATAATCTCTGGGGTTATGACACTCTTCCACGCACTGGATTAAATGGGAAAGTGGAACTTCTCAGGTTTAAAATGACAGGTAAATCTCACTGGTGGTGACAAATGATTGATATACTGTCATATTCCCTCGGCAGCACTTTCTTGCAGGGTTTCTGAGTTTACTTCGGAATAAGTAGATGCACTTTGCGCATAAATATACCACGAAAAAAAAAAGCACAGACATACCTCTGAGGTTCTACCACTGCGCCACAGCTCTAGCAAAGTGTCTTTTAATTACACTTACATTGATAATGCACTGGGTAATGCAGTGGAAATAGGCAGGGCGTAATGGTTAAGGATTTGTACTGCAAATACAAGGGCTGGAGGTAAAATCCCAGGTGTCTGAGGAAATGGGAGCACTAATGAGAAAACCATTGCACTCCGTTACTATTGTTTACATGGGCAAAGCACTTAACCCTAAAGTAGTACACCTATATGGGATTTGTCTCTTAGTGGACTGTATGCTGCTTTGGATGAAACCATATGCTAAACTTTAAAATCAAGAAAAATGACAACAAATAAATATATTTTCAATATTAGTGCTATTAATTAACCCTCTGGGGTCGAGCAACACAAACACATTTTTTGGCATTGTCGCCTGATAATGCCAAAGAGAGCTTAAATTACACTTTCAGTTTTAATTGAAGTCAAGTCAAGTCTGCTTTATTGTCAATTCTAGCACACGTACAGTACATACATACGGAGAATTGAAATTGCGTTTCTCTCAGACCCTAGGTGCACAGTAAAGTAAAATATAAAAATATAAAATGTACAAAAGTTACAGATAAATTAAGAAATAGAAATAAACTATATATTACAAACACCTATACAATTTTGCTATACATATTGACTATACAGATATTGACAGAGATTAATAAAGGTCTTATCTGATTGTACAGATATCAATACATCAATCAAATCTGAAAGGGGTCTACTTTTATTTGTATACATAAAATAATAAAAATTTGTGCATTTATAAAAATAAACAAAACAAACAGGGTGCCCTTTCTGACGCCTTGGTCTGCGTGATCTTCATTTAGAAAAGCCTCATTAGAATGAACTGAAACTCAGCTAATTCAAAAAAGCAATTTCAGCTTTAAAAATGTGTTTTCTGGTTTGTGCGATTCGTCAATTTGTTTCTGAAAACTTTGAAAAGACCTGCAAGGGCCTACAAGTCAATAACAAATGTAGGCTGCTTTGATAAATGGGCCCCACGTTTGGGGTTTAATTCTGAGTTCTTTAAAGTTCACTGACTGTGATACATTTGCACCTTGGAGAAGAAATCTAAACCGACGAGAGGGAGGGATTGTCTGTTTTATTGCCCTGGTTGTGTGAAAACCAGACTGATAAAATCTTCAGTTTGAAAAATGGTGGTGTGGTGTGTTTGTAAGTGAGTGAAAGGGAGGGCAAAACCAAGGTAAAGAGAGCCGAAGAGAAAGAAGCATGGAAAGATGGCACCTCAAATTTTTCTCCTAGCTGAGCATTTCCACATTCAAAAGATGATTCAATCAGCGAGATAAACCCTAGCTGGCTCTAAAAGCTTCTCCTGCTCAGTGATGGAGCATTAATGAAAGCAGCTCAAATCCCTTTAACTGTGGCGCTGCACTCATAAGAACGCATATCTCCTTTCAGCAGGTGAAGTGCTGGACTTGGGAAAAGGGCTCTTTGACCATAGCATATAGCTATAGCGTAAGGGTTTTATTTATTCAGCCTCACAGTAAACTGCCCCTTTTGTCAGGAGGCCAGATGGCAGAGAGAGAACATTCGTTCAGATTTAAAATGGAAAACTGATTTGGCATGCAGGATTCTGATTAACAATATAAAAATATCGGGAGAAAAAATAACTGCTCCAAAACAAAGAAGAAAAAACGGTTTAACTGGTCAAGCGCCATGATATCAAGTTTGCACTGTATATATATAGTGGCTCCAAGAAGTATTTACACTCAAATCACGCTTAAGATGTATGAATTTCATTACACTGGATCACAAAATATCAAACCATGCTGTGTCTACAAACAAGTTACACTACAAGAATCGACTGTTTGCATATGTGTGAGTGCTGTGTATATTTATTATGTATTTTTAAATACACACGTTTATATATTTTAAAAATAATATAATATAATTATAATTATACAATTGCAAGATTGCAGTTGCAAAATATAAATGCATATGCATATATACAATATACACCTGATTTATAATCAGGTGCATGACGTGGAATAAACAGCAAAACCAGTCTTTAAAAAAAAAAACAACAGTATTGCAAAACTAGTACTTGACAAAGGAAAAAAAAAAAAAAAAAAAAAAAAAAAAAAAAAAAGCAAAAAAACAATAACCTTCTTTGGTCTTATAGCCTCCTACACTGTGCATCTCAAAAAGGACAGATAAACACAATCACACCCACACACCAATACAAACAGATACTTCAGGGATGTGAAATCATCTTCCCTCACAATCTGCACCTCAGTGCACTTAGTTCAACTTTGTTCGAAAGCACCACGCATTGACCTTTCCTCAACCAATATCTCCTATTGGATGGTTTTCTAAAGGCACAAAACGATTGTAGCACTACCCCTGTTGGTGCAAAATGATCCCCACGCACAACCCAAGGTCTATTTGTACATAAAATGCAAGCTCAACTGTCATAAATAAAAATACTATATCAAGAAGTCAATGTGACCAGTGTTTTATGATAAATAGAATTCAGTGACATTAATATATCTATTTGAGTCAGGTAAAGTGCCAAGGCAAAGTATTCCATTCCGGCTTTTAATCCATATTTAGACTGATCGATTTTTCCGTTTACATTACATACTTTAGAGAATTAGTCACAATTGCAGTGCATTTTCCATTCAATTATGCTGGCCATATGTGTATTTAGACTGGAAATGCTCATTTATGATGCACATACGCACTGTTAGCTCTGGGAATTGTTTCCAAAAAGAATCCATTCCAACACATTAGGTATTGAGAATCGATTCCAAAGGATGGAATAGACTCCATCAAAGGGAATCAACTCCTATTCATTGGCTCTTTAGTTCAATAGAGCTAATCATTGGGTGCTTCTCAAACGGAAGGACACATCCTAGTGAGGATGCTTCTTTCTGATGCTTCAAGGTTACAGTCTTTCTCAGCAAAGAATGTTAACATGGTCTAGTGCGTTTGGCTTCATCATTAATATTTCCACCCCGCAGTCGTAGCATAAAAATAATATTGTAATTACAGTTTGAAGAATTTTTACATTAAACATTTATATTTACTGACTTTCTATTAATGCACTACAGTTAATAACACCCATGTGTGGTCTCCCAGTGGTTTGCATTACTCACAGTTTAGCATTGTGCAATTCTTTTACAGCTAAACAAAAAACGTAATCCTTCACCTCAGAAATACGTTTTTGTTTTACATAACATATTAAAACGGAACAAGCCCAATGTCGATTCATTTTTTGCCAATTAATTTTTCGTGATTGCGAATGTTTTCAAAAGGATTGTAGGTGACTGAACACCTGTCCTTCTAAACAGCCCGAAGGACTCAAAATGAAAACTGCTTACTAAGGATCCTTCAAATTGTGACATCCTTTGATGGAGTTTTATGACGCGGTAGCCTAGGTATGCAGCCTTACAAGGATGCGTCCTTCTGTTTAAAAAGCACCCATTAATTTGCCTATGGCCTGGGCATTCACTGATAGTGAAGGGAAGTTTGAATCATTTCCGCAAACTTGTTCTTTCAGATAGTTCGTTTCAATTAATCAGTAGAAACAAAAACACATATCCAGCTTCATATCTATAGGTTTTCATAGACGGAAGGTTTGTTCAGTAGCTCTTGGAGTATGGAGATGCGCTTGAGAGACAAGGAGCTCTGGTTCAAATCCTGTCTACAGTTTGACAAAACAGTTCAGATCTGCATAAAAAGAAGTTGAAATGGCACGATTGCATCAGCAAATGCATTTTTATATCAGTTTTGCTTGTGTTAACACTATCGGGTAGGTTTAGGGCATATTTCCAATATGATAGAGCATTAACTCCACTGATATTTCAATGCTGAACTGCTGCAATACATACGTACTGAAATGTGCCAGGGTTCACTCATTGACCCTGTGTTTTAGTGCCACTCAGTGGACATTTTTCTTTGAAACTGCTGCGAAACATGCGGTACGTAAAAACGGTATTGCACAAAAAGTGCACATAGGTATGTGTTTTTATGAGTGGGAGGGCGGTCTGGGCCAGCAAAGCCTTCTCTTCTGGCCTAAACACTATCAGAATCCCTGACTTAGTTTTAGTTTATTTTTCCATGAATGTATATTAAATGATCTCCAATAGCTACTCTATTTATTTCATAGCTATGCTTTTGGATGTGTATGTTTATATTAGTGCTTTTAATCAAATCATATTTCAGCCATGGCGTTGCCAGGGTCACAGAAATCTGCCTTCAGAATCAACAATGAAGGCTTCTGTAGCGTAAAAATCAATGGCAGTGACAGTGCTGGATTAACCAATCAGATTTTGAGTTAGCAGCATTTTCTCATCTTTTGATTAGATAACCAGAGACTTTGCTAGTGAAAGCTAGCAAACAGCGTCAAGTCAAGCTGTATAACAGGTCTCTTCCTTTCGCTATTTTAATGACGAAAAAATGGTCCGTGTGCCCGTAGATGTTCTCCTTGTGCGTTTTAGCTTTGTGCACGTGCAGATCATTTTCGGGACAAGCAGGAATCCGCCAAAGCTTTCTGAGGTGCATTGAATGCAGGCTTTCAGATAGCTTTCAAATGTACACAATAATATACTTTTACACTTATGTGTGTGTAATAAGCAAAGTCAACGCGTGCTGTGGACCTGCCCAGAGGTGCATTTTCTACTAACATGCTCTTTAAATAACAAAAGAATACTGTGCCATTGTGCCATTGCCGGAACACCTCTTTTTTTAGACCAGCACACCCATGGGTGCACAAATGGGCGCAAATGCATTTTATAGTTAAACGACGGGGCACTGGACAGGAAAATAAAGACTGAAGTCGGACCGAAACTAGCAAGCATACTTGCACTGCACCTTGTACCATATTGCGCCGGGTGTAAGATAGGGCCCGATGTGTGTATTCAGTGAGCTTCTAGCTTTATTAACAACTTTCATTCTCAGTAACGTCACATGAGGTACCCGTCTCTGATGCAGTGCTCCGTTATACTGCATTTCTGTGTAATATTTACGGTTTCTACAGCCGTGGCATCATTATGATGGTATATGACTGGTTTTTATGAGACTGGTTTGAATAAAAGCAGTCACACATTATTTTTATGCACCTTTTATGGGGTGCATTTTTGGTATTTTTGTAAAATAATTCACATTTTGTTAACAAAAAATTTTATAAAGCGACAAAAAAAAAAAAAAAAAAAAAAAGATGATTGATGATGGTTGTGTAAAGGTACAGATTATAAGAAAATAATATTGACTGGGGACGTATGAGGAGCATGAAATGTTTGCAGGATGGAGACAGACAAGAGACAATAAATTGAATGTGAGCTTGTGATTGTATTTCATTTGTCCTTCAGGAATCAAGTCCACTCAAATTGACATGATATTACATAATGCTTAAAGTTTAAGTTGGCATAAAATATTCTTGTGTGGCATAGTGAAAATAATTGAATATGGAAAGATTCAATGGAAAATGCAAGTTGAATGGAAATTGGATTGTTGTTGTTTTGTTAATGGATAATTAGCACTTTTTTGTGATTTAAAATCTATTTATTATTTAAATATAAATAATTTCTGTATTATTTTAGCACTAAGCATTCACATAAGCATTTTGGTTAAAGCAAGGTTAAACGTTCCATGACTAATCTTTTTAATGGTAAATTCAGTATTTAAAAGTCAAGAGGTCTGGCTGTATAAAACTTGTGTGTTCCTCATCCTCACAGCTTGATTAGCTGAACTCTTCCATTACGTTAATTAAAAACTGGCTCAAAGTTCCACGGTGTTATTTGATACAAGGTACCACCAACAATCAACCTGGCAACATTTTTATCCTCATCATAGTCTGCCAATGGAAATTTTCACTGGGGTTTTGTCCATTTATGGGCTCAGTTAGTTGCTAAAGCTCCCAGCGCCTGTACTCAGATAAGGCACTTTTGCAGTTTGAATGTGACAGATAGCAATAAACAACAAATGAAGGTCTTTTTTCAGTGAATTGATTTTTTGGCTCCGATAAATGGCACCAGCTTACCAGCCACTAAGGTTTGTATAAAGAGGATTACACATATTCTGATATATCCTCGAAAAAGACCAGACATTTAACAGGCTTTATTCATTTCTCACAAGGCCTTCCTTAAGAGAAATTTCAAATTTGCTTCAAACTGTTTGATTAATTACTATATGCATTGCAGATCAAATGTTGCACATTTAATAAACATCACCCATTTGGCATTTGATTAACTTAATACAGGTTGTAAATGGCTTCACCATGCTTCTCATTACCTCATAAACGGAGTAAATCAAAGGTAGATTAGCATGGCACATGTGGTGGATGCTGTTTTTAGGATTAAAGAACGGTGGATGCTGAGTTCTCCGGTATGTGCAAGATTTTAGGAGTCCATTCACTTCAGGTTGAATCAGCTAGCAGAACGAATGGATTCGCCCAGCAACAGCGCTGGTTAGTCTAAGAAGGGATTATACAAAACTGTACTACTGTCATAAACATGATACTTCTCCCCACCAAATCCCACAAGTGCTTCACTTTCCCTAAAGAAGGCAATAAACAACTCCGCGTAGGTCGACCTATCGCATATTCGCAAACGGCCAAAATGCCAGTTTCTTATTTAATATTTGCATGTTGCTTGGGGGAATAATTGTGGCGGATTTAGAAAATGAATTATGCATAGCATGCTTTCTCTTATGTTGTGCTGTTGCCATTAACTAAGTATGTTTAACAGTTCAGATTCTAATGGGATGTTTAAGAAGATGTTTAATGTTTTTTTAAGAAGAATAGCAATAATTATTTTTATCATTGAAATGGCATTTATTATTTATCAAATATTTACCTTAAAATACTGTGTATTCGAAAAATCCATGCAAATATAGCTACATCTAATCATTTTGGAAAAATAATAATAATTTGTTCATTTATTTATGAGATTCTAACATGCACATTTTTTTTTTTTTTTTTTTTTTAGATGGAAAGCATTCTTTTTAGTTAAGCATTTTGATTTCAAAGCTTAATAATAAAAATCCTTATTATTAGATGATAATTTATGATTGCTTGAGTCTGCCACAGGGGAAAATAAAAAAGTAACAGATTTTTTTATATAAAAAAAATCACAATTCAGACTCTTCTTGCAATTCTGACAAATCAGGCTTTTTTCAGAATTGTGAGATAGAATTGTGAAATATAAAAGCAAAACTGCAAGATGCAAAAGGTCTGAGCAAAAGGGTCAAAAATGCGAGATTTACAAAGACAAACTTGCAGCGGCAAAAAAGTGAGGTGTTAAATCAGAATTGCAAGAAAGAAAAATGTGAATCAGGAGATAAAATGTTGCAATTTCCTTTTTCATTTTTTTTTATTCCATGGCGGAAATGGGCTTCCATAGAAAAAAAAAAAAATGTTTTGTGATAATAATAATGCTCGGAATTATTCAATCCACATGATGCCATTCATTCTTTCACCATGGATTCATTCCACTGTTCAGAACTGCACAATTTAATTAACACATTACCATTTGTGTCTCACACACACACACACCGATGATTTTCCTTGTTCTCCTTCATAGAACAAATACTCAACGAGTGTCTTTAGGGAGCAGTCACTCTTGTGCATCTCAGAAAAGTCCAGAAACTTTTGCAAAGGGTTCCTAGAAACTTCAGGAAGTTGCTGTCAGGAAGTTGTTGTTGAGCAAGGGAAGAGGATGGACAGTGCAGAACACAGTCAGGCAGATGGGTTCTAGAGAAAGGCATTGTTTGAAGCTCCTGTCAGGAGCTCCACTGACCTTCTGTCTCACTGTGGTTCCCGTTGGGCCCAGACTGACAGATAGGTCCCGGCTTAGGGACATCATCTTCAGCAAGGTCCAATGCTGGACTCTGTAGATGTTTCCAAATGCCTCTGTGGGTGTGCAGTCAGTTCTTAGTCATGTAGGACAGCTCCATAACACACTGACAACATCTCGACACCCACTCACACTTACTTGCACAGCGTAAGCACACTCATACACACACTCAGGGTTTGACAGCCTAATGCCATAGGAGAACCTTTTGAAGTTGCACAAAGAGCTATTTTTTCCAATGTATAAACTAATATAAACTGGTGCTATTGAAGAATGTTTTTCCCTCCGTTTCTTGAAATAGACTTATGGGTGCAGATTTTTTATTTATTTTTTTCATACACATTTCCTACTATATATTTCCTTTATTATTATTTTATATAGCTAGTAGGCTTGAACCAAGCCAAAAGTATTAAAATAAATTGTTTGTAAAATATTAAACAAACAATTAAGGGCTTCACTTTCCCCCATATCCTTAGGATCCCTTTTTTTCTGAAAATAGCTAGATAAATTCAGCTTTCATTCAGCTAATTGTTTCATAATTTCTCCCACATCTAAATGTATCTTCAAATTTCAGTACAATTAAAATTAAAAAGGTCAAATATATAACTCTGTCTTTGTTAATTTGCACAATTATAATACTATTTTTATGAATATTTTGAATCAGTTTTTGAAATGTTATAGTAACCCTACTTTGTACATGATGTGTGTGTGTGTGTGTGTGTGTGTGTGTATGTATATATGTGTGTGTGTGTGTGTGTGTGTGTGTGTGTATGTATTTTTATTTTGAACATACATCTTCTGTATTGTGGCATATATATAGGATTACATATTTTGCCATTTATAACCAGAATGATTAGAAAAGAATGTGTAGCAATAAGAGAAACAATCCATTTGAACATAGAAATGCCACAGTAGTTTAGATTTCAGACCCTTGTGTCTTTATAAAAGAACGATCCATTACAAAAATGAAACGAATGAGTTATTAGCTGCACTTTACACTTTAAATATTATAGTAAACAAAGCTGCTCATGTTTAAACAGACATAGACGTACAAACTATAAAGAAGCTTTATCACATAGTGACACTCCCACTGACTGCTGAGAAACCTTGTTCTGCACAACTGCATATATTTTCTGCCTTGATAAGCAGCTGTCATTAAATCTGGCAGGTGGCCCAGGCAAAATGAGGATAGATTTGTGCGGTGCGGCGTGTGCAAAATGAGTTTTCGGCTCTGAGAAAAAATACTGTCATTGTCATCAGCGACGATATTAGAAGTGTCACTTTCTGACTGCCTGCCACTTAGACCTGTAGGTAGTCCGAGCACTTCCCGGCTCTCCTTCTCCTGACAAATGTGAGAGACAATGGCAGTTCATCTTGTACGTGGCCTGATCTATGTGCTCGTGTAAAGGGAAAAGGATCAAATCCACATGGGGTAATTCGAGTAGGGTGAGATGGGCTTCAATTCAGGTCACATTTCTTGCTGAGATCGCCCGCTGAGCACCTCTAAATAATGTCATTTGGAGGGACCACACACACACAGAGCTATAGAAAGACATTACTATTCTGTGGCACTATCCACCACACAGTTTAGACAACAGTCCATTGAACCAATACAGAGATTCTGACCAGGACCACTGCTGTCATAGATTGAATTATCCTGAAAAAAAATGGAATTCACAAAAATGAATCTTATCTTTGAAGAAATCCAATATTCTGCTCTAAACATCTGCTCTTCTAGGATCCATAAACCGCTATGCCCTACAATATCTTAATACAGAGAGACAATGTTTTTTTCCCCTTTTTTTTTTTATAAAGCAGCAATTAATTTTTCGTCCATCAAGCTGCACTAATTTCATTGTCTAAATTATAATTATCTGAAAAATAGCACCCACACGTAAAAAAACAAAACATTTTTTTAATATGCATCAAGGATATTACGTTTGCTACAGTAGGATGATACCAAGTATACTCAATGCAAACTGCAGCTTTTAGATAATTTCTAAAATAATTCCTATATCTATAGTCTAGAAAACTGCAACAATGAAAAATGTCTTAAAAGAACAGCAAGTAAAGTGTACAGTCAATAAAGTTTATATTTATGTTATTATTTTATAGGGTTTTTTTCCTACTGTGCCAAAGCAAGCTCCAAAGTTCACAGGTACAGCTAGAACAACTGTGCAGAGCGACTTTACAAATTTGAGAGCAAACTCAGTAGCCAATTGTAGAGTATTAATACAATAAACCAAACATAAAATTCTAAATTGTTTTGTGTAGAAGGTTATTATGGCCTGTTTTTGCTGCACAAACTAGATCATTATGTCCAACCACTGGCAAATTATGATAACATAATAGCACAAGTTGCACGTGTGAGACCTTCCCATATTCAAATCTCAATTGTATTTACATTTCAAAAGCAAGTGCAGCTGCAAAGCAAACAACAGTAGCTGTGTTGTTGTAAGAATCAACCATGTCCAGATTAATTGTTCTAATTACCATAAAGTTGGTTGAGACAGTCATTGGAGAAGCGCAATCAATAAAATCATTCATCACTGGAGGATAGGCTTTGATGCATGTTATATAAATTTATCAAAATCAAAAGGCACTCCAGCCATAGTGGGGAAAGATTGAGTGGTTAATGGTGTGTGAGAAGTATAGGCTTTCCTTGTCTGTCAGAGATGCTCAGTCAACGGCTACTTATCATGTCCACACTTCTTTTGTTCAGTCTTACTTGCTTTGGATGGGAAGCTTTACAATCAAGGATCTTTACTGTACTTTCTCTGGCATCAATCCATGTAATGTTAATGTATGCGCAACTGTCAGAAAATAAATGTTTCCATAATCGTAAAGCATGAAAGGGTTAAAGTTGAACTGATAAGCAATTTCTTTCTTCTGATAGGCCATACATTACCTCACATTAGAGATATACGTATATTTTTTATACATATTGGTCTATATTTTCAGAGATGCATGTTAATTATTTATACCTTACTTGTCATATAACGCATCAATTAAACTCTGTACTGTTAAATCATGGAAAACATTAAGATGTTTGTTTGCGTGTGCGACAAATGATTAATTGTGATTAATTGCATGGAAAATAAACGTTTTTGTTCACATAATGTTTGTACATGTTTGTACACTGTGTATATTGCATATTATTATGCATATATAGGCCCGGTTTCATAGACAGGGCTTAGTCTAAACCAGGATCAGGCCATAGTCCAATTAGGACATTTAAGTAATTTTCATAAACATGCCTTAGAAAAAAGCAATATTCGTGTGCATCTTAAGCCAAAAAGGTCACTGAAAATGTTTAAAAATCAGTCAGTTTTTTTGAAACAGGTCATAATTACATTTCAGTCTAGGACTAGGCTTAAACCCTATCTGTGAAACCGGAGGTTAATGTATAAACATATTTTTCTTAAATATATACATAGAATATGCATTTATAAATATATACAACATACAGACACATATTATTTGTCCTTTATGTAATATCCATTTATCAGATCTTAAATATTTTTATCCTATATTAAAGACATACTTTTTACTTTAACAAATTTTACAAAATTAGTTATGCATTATAACTTTAATGCATATCTTTCATGTATATAAATGCACTAAAATGCTACTCATGAATTTAAAAAAAAAACAATACTAGCAATTTTAATGTGACAATATGCATAACTCATAATAGAATATACAGATGGTATAATAAACAGCTTCCACATTTTAAATTTCAGCCAGTTTTTGCCCCCAGACCTCGATTTATTTCTTATCGTCGAGAAAAAAAGCCTCTAATGTTGTTCAATCAGGTTGTGGTTGTTGTGGATCACTATATGCATCCTTCAGCAGAGCTTGTGGTCCTCTAGGCGATATCTGTGAACCCAATAAAACTGTAATTGTATGGGTCAGATATTGGCCTTTCCAATACCGAGCAAATGCGACGGCAACCAAAACCAGCGGATATAAGGGTGATCATGAGTCACTCTGGACCCAGTAAATACAATAAATCTGGTCAGGCGGAAAATAAATAGTGGCTGCCTGCTATTTCCAGCATACTTATCTTGTGATCGTAGTCTTTGTGCAAAGCATCCCGTCTGTGGACAGGTTTTCATTAACAAGCAAATACTCAAACTCCCACACAAAGGATGTTTTTTTGCCTTTTGAGAGGAGGTTGCAAAATATAAATGTCAACCCTGAAAAATAAAACTAGGATGAACATTACAGTATGACAGTTTGGTGTCACCTTGGCACAATGACATGTGGAACGGTGAGATTAGGGCAGAGTTTAAGTGCTTACTGCATGTCAGATTGTCATTAATGGGACTAAACTAAGTTTCACGCATGACCCAAAAAGCTCCGCAAGCGGAAAAAAAAAAAAAAAAAAAAGCATAACGGTTAAGTTGTTCCCACTTAACAACACCATCTGTGCTGATTTACTGTCTGCGATTCATGTATAAGAAAAGAAAAAAAACTAAATGAAAAGAGTAGATTTCAAAAAAACAACAAGCAAGCAAGAAAGAGAAAGATAGGCCAACAAACACCAGTTAAGTTGCTAAAGGCTACAGATGCATTCTTCAAGAAGAAAGCCTGAAACGTATCCTCACGCTCCCCCGCTGTTATTGCTAAGATTTATGGTTTGCCACAAGCTTTTTACTGGCTTTGAGATATTTCATGTAATTGCTGGTATATCAGAATGGAGGAGAGCGCTGGTGGTATTCCCCCGCTCTTTACAGCTCTGTTGAATAATATATTTGCCTGGATCAATAAAAACCACTAATATTAGCATTCACACGTGTAGCAGTTTCTTTATAGCGGAGCTGAGAGATCAAGGTCATTTGCTTCCTCAGATCTCACAAAAGAAAAAAAAATTAAAGACAGACTAATTGCAAGTC